>NC_133516.1:14671363-15286590 GCF_049354715.1 Callithrix jacchus | reverse complement strand
TAATCTCTGCAGGTCTGAGAAGAAGTACAGATGCAGGGTGGGGTGGGGGAATATGGGCTTTGCATATTTGAGGCAGACATGGGTTTGAATGATGGCTCAGTTTCCTGCCAGGAACCTGGTCCCAGGTGTAATAATACTTACCTTGAGAGATTACTTTGAGGATTGCCTTAATGTAGAATGGGTAGTAGACTCTCAGTAAACAGCTGCCGCTGTTTATGTTGTTACGGGAAGCACAAAGGGGAAGAGGAGAAGGAAAGGAGAATTCGAGAATGGGAGATCAGGCGTTGGCAGAAGAGAGAGGGGAGGGAGAACACAAGCGCTTCCTGAAGTGGAGAATGATGCAGGTTGACTGACCTCAAGTTCCTCCTAGTCCACAGGAACTTACCAAGCTGAGCATGATTTAACACACCGTTCCAACCTTGAATGTTTTCTCTCTAATGTGGTTTTGTTGTGGTTATTGTTAAAACACACACATGTACACACCACACCACTATCACCACAGTACCTGGGCATTTTTACAGAGCTGTCTTTTTCTAGAACTGCCCAAGCCCCATACTCACGCTCTAGAACCAGGCCTCTGCAGTGTCTCTTCACTGACAGTTCCATTTCTGGTGTGGGAATGGGCTGCTGGCCTTAATGGAGCTGTCATTTTCTTACCTTCATGGAATTTTGGTTTGTTTCTTGTCTATCCTCTTATGGTTGGAAAATCTTATCTGTTCTGCGCCTCCTCTATATGAATACTTTGCATAAAATGTCATAGAAGGAGAATGAAAAGCAGATTCAGATTGGAAGGAAAGGAAAATTCTGCAGGGAATATAAGTCATAACATGACAATTTTAGGAGCGTGGCATGATGACAGTTTTCTGGCAGGCATAAGCCTCTAGCTTCCCTGTAATGTTTTCTGCCTCAGGAAAGTGAAACTGACTTGACAGACCCAAAATCTGTCTGCTTAAGGTCCCCCTTAAGAAGAAGAAATAGCTCCAGATACTCCAAGTTTCTCTTCTTAATACTGTTCCTTAGGTTAACATAAAGCAGTGGTTACAAAACAGAGGGATGTTGCTGAGCCACCCTGGATCTCTCTAGCTCTGATGAGGGGTCCAAGAATTTGCCTTCCTAACACATTCCCCAGGTGGTGCTGATGCTGCTGGGATGAGGCTTTCAAAACCACTGGCAGAAAGTTTTCCTAGTGATGCTCTCATAAACACTTAGTCCATGCTCTGACGCTTATAACAGGATGCCAGAAGCTGGGTAACTTACAGAGAAAAGAAACTTATTTCTTACTGTTATGGAGGGTGAGAAGTCCAAAGTTGAGGGACTGCATCTGGTGAGGCCCTTCTGGCTGGGTGGTCACTCTCCTGAGAGTCCCAAGGTGGTGCAGGGCATCACGTGGTGAGGGGGCTGAACGTGTTAGCTCAGATCTCACTTCCTCTTCTTATAAAGCCACCAGTCCCCCTCCCATGATAACCCATTGGTCCATGAATGAATTAATCCATTCATAAGGCCAGAGTCCACGGGACCCAATGACCTCTTAAAGGTCCCACCTCTCAATACTGCCACATTGGAAATTAAATTTCAACATGAATTTTGGAGAAGACGAACATTCAAATCATAGCAAACATTATACAAATAATCCTCATAACAACTTGTGAACCACACATTCCCGTTTAGAGTTGAAGAAGAACTTGCTAATGTCACACAGTTGTTTGGGATAGAGCCAAGATCTGAATTCTGGCCTCTAATTCCAAAGCCAGACTCATGCTTGGTGCTCTGGGCAGAAGAGTCCCTGACACCAGGCATGAGTCTAGGGAAGACTTTTCCCAGGTAGTGATTTCATAAAGGAGACCTCCACTCACAATCCCTTTCCCACATCAGCCTCTTAGCTCTGGATTTCAGAATCAGACCCTCCCATTGCTATTCACAACCCTGCTTCCTTAACTTTCCACCATTACGGGCCCCAAGTGGTGAAGCTGAGTGAACTTCACCCAGGTGTCACAGAAGTGGCCTCAGGGCAAGAGAAAGGGAATTTTTTTTAAATTTTAAGTCCCGTGTTTGGCCTATAAATTTCCTGCATATTTCACATTCTATCTCATTCTGTGCTCATGTTTAATATAGTATAGTTTTCCCACCTCAAATAATAATTGGCTTTTCAGGAGCAGGCCATGGTTTTTTTGTTTTTTTATTTGTTTGTTTGTTTGAGATGAAGTCTTGCTCTGTTGCCAGACGGGAGTGCAGTGGTGCAATCTCGGCTCACTGCAACCTCCGCCTCCCAGGTTCAAGCAATTCTCCTGCCTCAGCCTCCTGAGTAGCTGGGATTACAGGCATGCACCACCACGCCCAGCTAATTTTTGTATTTTTAGTAGAGACAGGCTTTCACCATGTTGGCCAGGATGGTCTCAATCTCTTGACCTCATGATCCACTAGCCTCGGGCTCCCAAAGTGCTGGGATTACAGGCGTGAGCCACCATGCCCAGCCCACAGTTGGCTTATTAACAGCATCTGTACCTGCACAGGCCCTAGCACTTAGGTACTCAGTATTCATTCATCCAGAGATGTCACCATGGGTTTTGGAATAACACAGACTTATATTCCTATACAGTCCTGTTATTTACTAGTAGGACAACTTAGGAGAATTATTCTGGGCCTGTTTCTACAGCTGTAAAATAGACATAAAACACACGTTCCTCACAGGGTTTGGTGACTAGAGCAGATGAAGTTTGCAAAACAGAAGATGTGTTGTAATCTATAAATGGAGGTTACTGCTACTGTTTGTTATGACAATGATTTGTTGAGCAGGTGAACAAATAAGTGAATGAATGACCCATCCTCAGACTGTGATGCCCCTGAGCTACAGACACTTCTCAGACCAACACTGTCTGCCTGTGCCAAAGAAGTAGCAGTTCCCAACTTCTCCTCAGGACCCAAAAGCTTCTTCTGGGCACCAGCCACTCCCAGCACCCCGACCTGAGCACTTGATTTAATTGACATTTTCATGACTATCCCACAGCAGAGATTCTCATGTTCACTCTGAGGCCACTAATGGTGTACAGAGTACTTCTCAAGTGAAAATCCTCTCTGAATTCTTTTTTTTTTTTTTGGATACTGAGTCTTGCTCTGTTGTCCAGAGTGCAGTGGTGTGATCTTTGCTCACTGTAACCTCTGCCTTCCAGATTCCAGCAATTCTCCTGCCTCAGCCTCCCAAGTAGCTGGGATTACAGAGGCCCGCCACCATGCCCGACTAATTTTTGTATTTTTGGTAGAAACTGGGTTTCACCATGTTGGCCAGGCTGGTCTTGAATTCTTGATCTCGGGATCCACCCACCTTGGCCTCCCAAAGTGCTGGGATTACAGGCATAAGCCACCAGGCATTGTCAATCCTCTCTTAATTCTTATGGACAGAATGCAATTCCAAGACTTTTATTTTTATGTTTGTTTAAGGACTATATGCTGATAATCTACTAAATCAGTTATTAGGTATAACTCATGTTTGCTACTCATAAACTCAAATTAGATCACTGCTAAGTTCCCCAAGGGCTTTAATTCAGTTATCTGTGAAGTCAGGCTGTTTATAAATGCTCAGCAGCAACAGCCCCCACACTCAAGCAGATGGTTAGAATCCTGTGACCTGGGGAAGGCCCCGTTGTTATCATTGCATGTCAGCCTTGCTCTGAGTTGGCCGTGGTTTTCAGCTACTGCTATTCCCGCTTGTTAATTAGAAATTATAGTTCACTTGACTTCATCATTATCATATTAGTTGGTGAAGGATATTTGGTTAACCCCACAGCAGGCAGGGATACATATTTGCATCAAAGGTATTTTTAGCCTATAATTTTCTAATTACTAGATTTTAAGACATGAATATGTTGCAGTTCAAGCATGAATCATGCAGATTCTGTTGCTAAATAGATACACGCATAATCTGCCCCTAAAAGTGCTTGTGTAGTTGTTTTGGTTTTCTGTGATTACATAACTAACTACCCCAAAATGTAGTGGCTCCACAATTATGTTATTAGTCTACACGTTTCTGTGCATTGGGAATCCAGACCAGGCTGAGGGGGATGGGCTGTCTCTGCTCAACGTGATGTCCAGACCAGGCTGAGGGGGATGGGCTATCTCTGCTCAACGTGATGTCCAGACCAGGCTGTGGGGGATGGGCTATCTCTGCTCAACGTGATGTCCGCTAAGGCTGTGAAATCCCAGACGGCTTCTTGCCTCCCAGCACAGCTAGAATGACTTAGATGACTGGGTGCTGGCTGGAATGGCTGGACTAGGGTCTTACATCTTGGGCTTCAGTTCTTGTCATCAGCTAGGTTGCTCAGTACTCCTCATGTTAAGTCTCCCTTCTTCTGTGTGGCCTCTCTGTGATCTCTCCAGCAAAGTGACCGAACTTGTTCTGTGGCAGTTCAGTGCCCTCAGGAACTCATAAGTGGGAGCTGCCAGGCCTTCTCAAGGCACCCCTTTTAATGCATTCGCTTGGGTAAGGCAAGTTACAAGTGTAGCCCAGGCACAAGGGAAAAAACTAGAAAAGGCATAAATAGCAGGAAGCATCAATGTAACAGACAACCACAATAATGACAGTTCATTGATGAATTCAAGCAACTTATGTAACTTGCAAAATACTATCACGCTAAGCATGATAAAGTAACTTGATTATAAGCCTATATCTGTTATAACTTTATAACCCTGACAGCCTATACTCGTGTAGGTAATTATTTTAATATTAAAATGTGAGTATCAATGTATATTTTACGGTAAATTAAGTGACTCATAAATGATATTATCAACAATTGTACTGCCACTGTGTCTTTTGTCCCTCTTGAATTCTTTGTTATTACCCAGTTCTTTTTCTACAGGGACGTGTAAATAGATACGGTAGGATCTTTTACTCCATGAAAATGATCTCAGTCAAAAAAAGATTGAGAATCATTTTCCTAGTGTCAAAAAATGAACTCTAAGAAATCTTGTGGTAGCTAGACCTACAAAATGGACAGGACATTCTTTCTGCCCTGAAGGAGTTCAGAGTCTGGTAGGGAAGAGAGTTTGTAAGGACATGCACTGCAGTAAATGCCATAGTGGAGAAAAACTGCTTCTGTAGAGCAGAGAAGACATGGCCAGCCAGCAGGCAATTGAAGTTGCATCTTTAGGTGCAACTTGAACTAAACTCCAAAGGCTGCATAAGAGTTGCAGGGTTGAAGAAACAACAGTAGGAGTAAAAGCCAGAGATGGGGTGCTTGTCAACTTGTGACTTTTCACAAGTCTGAGAAGAGAGAGGGGTTTTCATCTTTGTAGCTTTTAGTCTTTCTTCCCTTGTGAAAATGTACTCATTATGGCTTTGTAATAAACCTTCAAATGCACATAAATAAGCTCCTCCAATCTGATGTCATATTCATGAATTAATGTTTTTAGGAGAGCAAAGAGGAGATGAGGAGGTGTTTGTTCCTGGATGATTGGGTATGGCTGATTCATGCAAATGAATAGAGAGACCCAGGGTGCAATTCAATACTCATTGAATTTGCCTTCTTCCTCCTGACTTGTGATTTCCATGCTGACATCTGTACAGAACAAATAGAATTTGATCCAGAATACAAAATTGCAGAGCTAGAAAATGCATTAGAAACCATTATTTCCACCCCCTCATTTTATAGACAAGGAAACTGAGGCCAAGGGAGTTGAAGCAGTTGCTCAGAATGACATAGCTGTAGAGACATAAAATAGTCTTCTCCTACCCAAGTCAGACAATATCCAATCTGAGTTGTATTTAGAAAATCCTATTCAATTTTTTTTTCTGTCAGAAAAGATGCTTGGGGTGGTAATAAGAAGATTGTTCATATTACAAAGAGCCTCTGAGAGAGGAGCGACAGAGCAGGCTGCTGAGGGAAGTGCCGAGTTCCGTGAGCTGGAGCAAGCCCTCCAGGGTGCCAGCTGTCATCTTCATCAAAAGCTGAAGCCAGAGGCGGGCTGTCACGTGGGATACCATCCGGAGAGTCAGGCAATGTTTTAGGCCCCTAACTTTTCTTGATGGAAACAAGTAATGGTGCAAGGCTGGGTGCAGTAGCTCACGCCTGTAATACCAGCACTTTGGGAGGCCAAGGTGGGCAGATCACCTGAAATCAGGAGTTCGAGACCAGCCTGGCCAACATGGTGAAACCTCATCTCTACGGAAAAATACAAAAATTAGCTGGGTGTGGTGGCAGGTGCCTGTAATCCCAAATACTCAGGAGGCTGAGGCAGGAAAATCACTTGAACCCTGGAGGCGGAGGTTGCAGTGAGCTGAGATCAGGCCATAGCACTCTAGCCTGGACAGCAAAGCAAGACTTCATCTCAAGGAAAAAAAAAAAAAAAAAAAGAATGGTGTAGTTTTCTCCCCTGTGAAGTCAAGCACTGAGCTACAATGGAACAACCATGACAATGATAATATGAATATCTGTGGAGTTATAGCAATGTATACCACGTCACCTCATTACCTCTCCTCAGCAGGAGCATCAGCTCCTTCAGGAAGCTTTTCCTGATCCCTTGTGCCTGCTTCAGACACATTAGGTGACCCCATAAATCTCTGGGATATCTGCACTGCTTCTCTTGCCAGCTGGTATGTTAATTATTAATAGCTATTTGGGTGTCTGTCTCCCACAATAGAGAAATATATAGATTCTGTGGAACACAGCTGGGAAAACAGGCAAATTTGCTCCAAGAGTTCAAAAAAGCTACAGAAAAGAAGTGACCTTTTAATCTGGATCCAGAGCAATGAGTAGAGATTTGTTACAGGAAGGAAGGAGTAAAGGGCATTTCGAGTAGATCAAAGCCATGGTGTATGTGTGAGTCTGTAATGCTTCTGGGGTCCTCTCACCTCCAGGCACTTTGCTAGTGCAAAGAGTAGATAGAAGGTAGATTTGGCTGGAATGTGGAGCATGTGGGGCAGGAGGTAATGGGGGTGAGAATGGGGAGGTGAATTATTACCATAGGTAAAGAAACTTGTGGAACTAGCTAAGGATACAGCCCCTTTTATCTTGGAGGCCAAGGGAGGCCTCTGAAGGATTTTAAGGAGGTAAGTGTCTGAGCCAAATGTAATTCTAAATGAGAAAGATCTATATGAACAGGTATGGTGTGATTCATAGGGTATATTGATTAGTGAAAAAAACAATGTGCAGTTGACTGTCTATAATGTGCTACCTTTTGTATTAGAAAGAAGGGGAGGCCAGGCACAGAGGCTCAAGTATAAGCTCAGCACTTTGGGAGGCCAAGGCAGGTAGATCACTTCAGCCCAGGAGTTGGAGACCAGCCTGGGCAACGTAGCAAAAACACAATTTCTACAAAAAGTAAAAAATAAAATTAGTAGGTCACAGGCATACACCTGTAGTCCCAGCTACTCTCCCGGGAGAGGGCAGCTGAAGTGAGAGGATTGCTTGAACCCAGGAGTTCAAGGCTGCTGTGAGCTGTGATTCCACTACTGTTCTCCAGCATGAGTAACAGAGAGAGAGAGACCATGTCAAAAGAAAGAAAGGAGAGAGACAGACAGAGAGAGAGAGAGAGAAGAAGGAAAAGGGGAAATAAGATATCCATATATCTTCTCACATGTTCAAAAATAAACACAGGAAGTATAAACTAGATACTATAAGGGTGAGAGGGAATAAGATAGAAAAGAGGAGCTGGGAACAGAGTAAAAGGAATGAGGGATACTTCTCTGAGTATATCTTTTTGTTTTTGTTTTAGTTTTTGTGTTGAAACAGGATCCCACTTTGCCGCTCAGGCTGGAGTGCAGTAGTGCAATCATAGTTCACTGTTGCCTTGATCCCTCTGGCTCAGGTGACCCTCCCACCTCAGCCTCCTGGGTATCTGGGACCACAGGTGTACACCACCATGCCTGGTGAATTTTTTTGTTTGTTTGGGTTTTTTGTAGAGATAGGGTTTTGCCATATTGCTCAGGCTGGTCTAGAACTCCTGGGTTCAAGCAATCTGCCTGACTTGTCCTCCCAAAGTGCTGGGATTACAGGGGTGAGCCACCTTGCCTGGCTGAATATGTCTTTGTATATAGTTATGATTTTGGAATGATACTGAAAAAGAATCAGTGGATTTGAAGAAAACACCCTAAAATGAAATACAAACAGAAACTGATGGGAATGGGAAAGAACTAACCTACGTAACTTTTGCGAGTGTATTTTGAGGGTATGCTGTTGCCTGAAAACAATAGAACCGTAAACAAATCTTGAAGTCTGTTTTGTTTTTCACAAAGGTGTGGACTAGCAATTCTGAAAGTACTTTCCGTGTATTGAGCAAATAAGTATGTTGTAGATGATGGAAACAAAGCTTGTTAGAGAAGAAAGTTAAAAAATATGGGAGGAAAAAAAAGAGAGAGTCTATACCAACTATCTAAGTGAGTTACACTAAAAACCTGTTATGAAGAAAAGAGTACATGAGATGATGGCCCTCTGGAAAAAGTGTATTTATAAAACCAAAGGTTTGGACTTCATAGTATTTAAGATCCATTCCAGCCCTAAAATCCTGACTTAATTTTTGTCTCCTCATATTGACAGGGGATGGAATGCAGATATAGGTTTGCATTCCAGAGAATAAGAAGTTCCAAAGCTACCTCTAGTCTTGGCAGATGGCCCATAAAAACATGCTCTGTTGATCTGACTTTAACAACTCTAAAATCAAATCCTATGCTATACGTAAATATATATATATATATGGGAGGAAGGGAAAGCTACAACTGACTCTATAATGTTGAACTGGAGTTGGAAGTGTAAGTATGAACTCAAAGTATTTAACACAGATAAATAGATAGATGATAGATAGATAGATATGATTAGATAAAAAGATTAGAGAGATAGAGATATTATATTAGATAGATTAGAGAGATAGAGATATTAGATGATAGATAGATAGATAGATAGATAGATAGATAGATAGATAGATAGATAGATAGATTGATTGATTAGAGAGAGAGAGAGAGAGAGAGGGAGACCTGGTGTGTGTGTGTGTGTGTGTACATAACATCTATTTCTTTCTTCTTTCTTTTTTTTTTTTAGACAGTGTCTCAGTCTGTCACCCAGGCTGGAGGGCAGTGATGCAGTCTCAGCTCACTGCAGCATCCAACCTCCACCTCCTGGGTTCAAGTGATTCTCCTGCCTCAGCCTCCTGAGTAGCTGAGACTACAGGCATGCACCATCATGCCCCGCTAATTTTTATATCTTTAGTAGAGATGGGGTTTCTCCATGTTAGCCAGGCTGGTCTGGAACTCCTGGGCTCAAGTGATCCTTCTGCCTCGGTCTCCAGAAGTGCTGGGATTATAGGCATGAGTCACTGCACCCAGCACATGCTCCTATTTTCTAGCTCTGTCCTTGATAGGGCCTAGAAGCAATGACACCCCATCAGCAGTGAGCATACCTGGTATCCAAACCTTAGCTTCAAATGCCATTCGTCACTAAAGGAACTCCTTAGAGAGATGACTGATTTTAGCACTTGAACTGAGAGAGTCCAAGATGAGCCTGAAACATCTTACAGTTCCAGAAAATAAGGATGTGCTCAAAAAATGATTGAGATATATCCCAAGAACAAATAACCGTCTTTACTGAGCTTCCACTGAGCAAATACAGAACAATTTGAGAATCAAAGATAGCAACAGATTTGTAACCCACAGAATAAAATACAAATCCATGAATATAAATATATATTATCTATAAATGCAGCTTTATATACAAATATGCATTATTTATATATTTATAATTTATACTTATTTGTTTTATATGTATATATATAAATGGATATAAATAACAAGAAGAGAAAGCCATTACTTACAATAGACTCCCAACTATCAAATATAGAAAGAATGATGGAATTAGAAAATCAGTATTATAGTAATAATTAATCCAGACAAGAATCATCAGTGGACACTAAAATGAGTGGATCAGAGTTTGATGAGTAATTACAAAATTACAACAGCCTGGAGCAGTATCAGATCAAATTCAGAAACCCGTGACACAGCACAAAAACTTTCTACCCAACTCCCATCAGCAGATTTTTTTAAATTTCAACTGTTATTCAGGGGGTACAAGGGCAGGTTTGTTACCTGAGTATATTGCATGATGTTGGGGTTTGGGGTATGAATGATCCCATCACCCCAGTAGTGAGCATAGTACCCAGTTTTTCAGTTTTACAGCCTTTGCCCCTTCCCCTCCCTGCTCTAGCAATTCCCAGTGTCTGTTATTTCCATATTTATGTCCACATGTACCCAATATTTAGCTTCCACTTGCAAGTAAGAACACGTGGTATTTGGTTTTCACGTATTTTCTATTTGGTACTTGATATTTCTATTTGGCTATTTTCTATTCCTGTGTTAATTCATGTAGGATAATGGCCTCAAGCTGCATCCATGTTGCTGCAAAGGACATGATTTCATTCTTGTTATGGCTGTGTAGTATTCCGTGGTATACATGTCCTACATTTTCTTTATTCAGTCCATCACTGATGAGCACCCAGGTTGAGTCCATGCCCTTGCTACTGTGAGTAGTGCTGGGATGAACATATGAGTGCATGTGTCTTTTCTGTGGAAGTACTTATTTTTGTTTGGATATATATGCAGTAATGGGATTGCTGCATTGCATGGAAGATTTTTTTTAAGTTCTTTGAGAAATCTCCAATCTGCCTTCCACAGTGACTGAACTAATTTACATTCCCGCCAGCAATGTATAGGCGTTCCCTTTTCTCCAAAGCCTCGCCAGCATCTGTTATTGTCTTTTTCATAATAGCCATAGTTTCGATTTGCATCTCTCTGATGATTAGCAATGTTGAGCCTCTTTTCATGTTCACTGGCCACCCACTTGTATGTCTTCTTTTCAGAAAGCCTGTTTGTGCCCTTTGCCCACTTTTTAGTGGGGTTATTTGGGTCTTTTTTTTTTTAGCCGATCATTTAAGCATATTACTACATGTTGTATTTGCAATGGGATGATAATAACAATTATTTATTCAGTGTTTGCAACGTGCAGGCATTGCACCAGGTGGGTATTTTGATTTTATGGTTTTTGCATATATTAACCCACTTAATCTTAACACAAACCCTGTAAGCTTTTTCATTAATACCTTCATGTTTCAAGAGATGACAAGTATATCTAGGGTGAAATAGCTCAGAAGAGGGCAGAGCCCAGATTCAAATTCCCTGCATTCCGGTTTTGAGTTCAGTGTTGTTCTGTTATGTAGTGTGCCTTTGCATCCTCTTAGCTCTCCCTCTGTGCTTCTGAAGGTGAGCAGAATTCCCAAGCCATGGAGTATTCTTAAACAGAGGCACTGGTGGCTCCTTCTTTCTCCTCACTATGTTTACTAAACACCTAGCCTTATTTTTTCTCATCTGCAAAACAGAGACAGCAAAATTGAATTTACATGGTATTAAGAGGACTAAATTGGAGCATGTATATAAAGCGTATAGCACAGTGTAAAGTGAACGTGCATTCATTGATAGCAGCAGCAGTGGTGACAGTGGGTGTAACGCTAGATTTCCTGGCATGATGGAAAAGGTTTCTAAAAAATACTGCTCACTTTTGGACTAAATTGATCATCAGGAGCCAGATCATAAAGAGCTCTGTGTATCATGAAAAGAAGATTGCATCTTATTCTACAAGCAGTAGAAACTACTGAGGAATTTTATTACCAAGAGAGATGTGATCTGGTTGGCAATTGAGAAAGCAGACCAAAAGGAGGTGAACAAAGCACAAGGCAGGGAGACAGCAGGAGGCTGCTGCCAAGGGCCAGGCAAGAAATAAGGAAGGTCTGAGTTAATGACAGGGCCGGTGTGATGGACTAGAGGGAGCACACAGTACACAGTCAAACTCCAGGGCTAGTGCCTGGGTTTGGCAGGATGGAAAGTGGGAGGAGCTTAGCTGAGCCTCCTGCCTCTGACCTGGGCATTGGCTCCACTTGGGCATAACCCGAGCAGCTGGGGACACTGGAAGGGGTGGTTTGGGACACACAAGGGAGTCACGATAGATGGTTGGGTTTTCAGCTCTGGATTAAGGCATCTGAATATCTGAATATTCAGATTCAGACCAAGGAAGGAGCTCAGGGCTACCACAGGATGCCGGGGGTCATTGAAGCTTGGAGGCAGATGAGGTCCATCAGGGAAGGGATGTAGAGTGAGAAGAAGGCTGAGGACAGGATTTTGGAAGCACCAATTTTTTTAAACTTTTGTTTTAGGTTCAGGGGTACATGTGCAGGTTTGTTATATAGGTAAATCGGATGTCACGGGGGTTTGGTGTACAGATGATTTTGTCACTCAAGAAATAAGCATAGTACACAGTAGGCAGTTTTTCCACTCTTTCCCTCTTCCCATCCTCCACCCTCAAGTACCTATTGTTCCTTTCTTTCTGTCCATGTGTTGTCAATATTCTGCTCCTATTTATAAATGAGGACATTTCGTATCTGGATTTCTGTTCCTGCATTAGCTCACTTAGGATAATGTCCTCCAGCTCCATCCATGCTGCTGCAAAGAACATGATCTCATCCTTTTTTATGGCTGTGTAGTAGTCCATGGTGTATTCATATCACATTTCCTTTATCCAGTCTTCCATTGATACGCATTTAGTCTGATTCCGTGTCTTTGCTGTGGAAACATCAATATTTAAAGATGGCAAAAGAAGAAGCTGAAGGAGACTGAGAAAAAACATCCAGAAAGATAAGAGAGTTTCAAGGTAGAAGTTTTCTGCCGTGGCAAAGACGGCAGAGAGAGAAACGAAGCAAGGAAGGACTGAAAGGTGCCTGTTGGATTTGGCAACTAGGTCACTGATGACCTTGACAGCAGCAGGTGCCAAGGAGCAGAGTTGAGCTGGCTGGGTTAAGGAGAGGGTTGGACTTTTCAAGGAGAGAGACTAGAACTTAATGCCCCAGGAATGTGGGCGTCTCATTTCCTTGCCATGCATTCTGGTTAGTGGAAGTTCTTCTTTATAAAGCTAGAATCTCTCTCTGTCTTTCCAGCATCTTCCCTCAGCTCTCGTTCACCTTCCAGGTTTAAAACAACCAGTCTACACACTTCCCCAGAGAATGATCCATATACACCTCCTGACTTGGTCATCTCATGCAGCTGCTCATATGCACCAGGTACCCCAGACTTGCCTTGCAGTCAGTCCCCAGGATGGATCCTGTTTTATTCAAACCAAGCTTGTTCTTTGACAACACTGGAGGCTGTGTTTCAATTGGTCTTAATTCTCACCTTTTTAGGTTGGTGGCTTCCCAACTATGTAACCTCAACTGAGAATAAGAAAGACACTTCACATTATGATCAGTATAACCAGGGGTGTATAACTGAAGGAAAAGTCTTATGACATAATACACTCCCTTGCTATGGTAGAGACGCTCTAGTATTTTCAACTCCATCTCATTCTATCCTGCTCCATTTCATGTGTTTACATGCTTGTTGTGATTCATGACGTCAATTTCACAACCACAAAACTGATTTAATGACCCACAGTATGAGAGGCTCAAAGGAAAAGATGCTAAATGTTTGTTTGCTGCAAGGAACATGATCTCGTTCCTGTTTTATGACTGTGTAGTATTCCATGGTGTATATGTACCACATTTCCTTTATCCAGTCTTCCATTGATAGGCATTTAGGCTGATTCTATGTCTTTGCTGTGGAAACATCAATATTTACAAATGGCAAAAGAAGAAGCTGATGAAGACCCAGAAGAAACACCCAGAAAAATAAGACAGTTTCAAGATGGAAGTTTTCTGCCATAGCAAAGATTGAATCCATCTCCATTTCCCTGCCTCACTGAGGCTAGCAGGCCATCCCTTGAACTTCCTTATTATGGCTCTGAGAGAACAGAGAACCGCTCCGGTCATGAGATGGTTAGCCAGCCTTGGGGCTATTCCAAAATGGCTCAGCAGAGCTATCATGGTGGAATTTAGAAATCAGTGGAGGAGAGAATGGCTACATAGGCCCCTGTTCCTGTAATTACTCATGAGGTATCCAACAGCCTAAGGCATTTTTATGCCCCAAGGATATCCTTAGGCAGCCTAATACCACCTCTCATGTGAGGCACTGAACATTTCTCAGAGCTGAGTAGTATGGCCACCTATTCATACAGGCCACAGCTTGCACCTCGACTCTCACCCCCAGCCAGACAACTGTCACCGTGCCCTCTTCCGACCTCTCTAAGGGGAGAACCATCCTTGAGAACCATGGAACCATTGTCACCTGTAGATCTTTCAGCAAAGAACATTCAGGGCCTTTTTTTAACACTCTCGTTTACAATGTTTTTTCTGCTTCTACCTAGGAAAAGCCAGGATTTCTGAATTTACCTCGAATACAGACAGGAGGATGTTGCCTAAGGAGTAGCGGAGATCTTGTCTGTCTCTTCTTCTGAGGGGTGCCTGCTGCTGCTGTATAGACTCGAGTGCTCCCAGAAGTCTCCTGAAGGGTTTACATCGCAAACCTGCAATGAGCCAGGCCCTGGGCTGGGCCTCCTCTTCAGCCTAGTGAACAAAACTGTGTCTCTGGCCTTCAGCCACTCACACCAAGTTTAAAAATGGGTGAAGAACGGTGGGTCTCCCTTACTCCAGAAGAATTTGACCAACTGCAGAAATATTCAGAATGTGAGTAAATGCATCGACAGACTTGGGAGGGGCTTTCCTCTTGGCTAGAGGCATCATTTCTGGAAAGCATAGCTGTATTATCATGGCAAAGCAACGAAGAACGATGCCGGGCTGACAGCTTCTATTTCCTTATACACACAGAATTAGTGTATTTAACATAAGAACGCAATTATCTTTAGGCTCTGTAAATGCTACGTGGTCACCATAGACATTTGGAAAATACATAGAAAAAATAGAGTAGGTTAAATATCACTGACAACACTACAAACATTTTAGAGCACTTTCCTGCTGTGCATGTTGCTTTACACGGTTGAGCTCACTCTGTAGACACCCTTCATTAAACCTGCATTTCCCACCTAATAGATCATGTGCATTTTCTCAGGCCATTAAAGCCTCTTTAGAGCATCATGTTGAAGGGCTGCATGCTGCATGGGTACAACGTTACTCAATCATTTACTTTAATATATTCCTGCGTTTGGACCCAAAGCCATCTTGCAGTAAGATACTGAATGCTGGTGTGTGTTTCTTTCTTGACTTTGTTCTGGGAAGGCTTGAGCTTTTACTAGGGGCTCTTGGTTTCCCATTAGTTGTGCCCCAGAACCAATTCAGTGCAAGGCACAGTAGTGGTTAAGGTGCACAGCCACACATGGGCCCATAGCTGTATGCCCTCAGGCGACTCCCAATCCTGACTGGTAACAGGAACCTGTCAGGCTGTGGCAAGACACCACCTGACCACTGCACTCTGCCCCCACAGAGAGATCATAACTTACCCTGCATGGCACTGACTTTCCGGGAGGCCATTTGTCTTGCAGAGGTCTCAGCTGCACTGCCTGCTCCATGCCCCTGTCCCATGACCTCTCTGTTCACAATAACTGCGCTGGTGCTTCTGTAAATCACAAGGCCTGCAGCTGTTTACCTGCCCTATCGCTCTTGCACAGGTCCCCCTTCTCACGGGACAGACAGCCCTTGTCCCCAGCACTGGTCTAGGAGTCAGGGGATCCAGTTCAGGTGCCAGCTCTGCCTCTTGCTCTCTATGCTGTAACATCCCTTAACACCCCAGGGCCTCAGCAATCTCTTCTGTACAATGGGAGGGTTGGACTAGGTCCCTTCCAGGCAGTCCCTTCCAGCCCAGCATCCTGTGACTCCGAATGCTCTCCGAGGTCAACAGGGGACCATAGGCCTACTGGCTTGTCACCTTCCTGGTACTCCAGAGCCTCTGGTCTCTCATCTGACCTCCATGTGTTTAGAAAAACTCTAATATATTAGCAAGAAGCAAAAAATCACCCTCCAGGGTGAATTCAATTTAATTCAGCTAGCTCTATAGGTCAGCAAAGTACCAGGCCCTGTCAGGGATGAAGAAGAAGCACAGAGGGGAAGCCTACCCTTGAGGACTCAGAATCTTGTTAGGGAATCAGAAATGTGCTTGTGACACCGAGAACAGCTTCAAGGCAGCAGGCAAACAGCTCTGGTAGAGCTGTCTAAACTAAGCGTGGAAACAAGAAGGGAATCAAAAACCAAGGGAAATTGGTACGGGGGTTGTATTATAACACTTTGCTACTTTGTTCAGTTCAACGTGGGTTTATTGTCTCAAAGCTTTGTTGTCTCGAAGTTCTGGGAGCTAGAAGTTCCCAGTGAAGGAGTTAGCAGCCCTGATTCCTTCTGAGAGCGGTGAAGGGCTCTGTTCCAGGGCTGTGCTTTTGGCTTGGGGAGAGCCATGTTCTCCCTGCACTCCCTCGCATGACATTCTCCCTGTGTACACAGCTCTGTGTCCAAAGTTCCTCCTTTCCTAAGCACACAATCTTATTGGCTTGGACCCACCCTATTCGGTCCTGACTTCATCTTAACTAATGACATCTGCAACAACCCAAATAAGGTTACATCCTGAGTTATTGAGGGATAGGACTTTAACATATATATTTGAGGGTGGGCGCATAGTTGAACCTATAACAGAGGATTTCACTGGATGAACTCCATGGAGGAAGGAGGTTTAAAATGCGAGCAGTAAATGGAAAGGGGAACAATGGAAGCAAAGGGAATTTTTGGGAATGTTGATTTTAAGATGGCGAGGACACATTCATTATGAATTCCCATGGTGTGCAGGGGTGGGTAAGGAGGGTTTCTGGGCTGGTTGGTGAAAAGGTGCAGGGAATGAGGAGGACATAAGGAAGCATGGGGATGGCAGGAGGCCTTGGGCCCCGCATGTCAAGGTGTAGGCAAAATTTAGAGCCACAAATCTGGATACTGTGCATAGGGTGACTTGGATAAGGTAGTTTCCCGGCCAGGGAATTGGGCAGAATCCTTTGGAGGAAACCTATTCTGAGCCAAAGATCTAGGCTAAGATGGTGAGTGTGGCAATGAACAAATGCTAATTCATGGGAAATTATGGTGGAAATATCATCAACACATATAGAACAAAAGGAAGCCATCAAAGATACCTTGCAGACTGAATCTGTGGAAAATGACATCGAGAGGCAGGGCCGATGGCAAATATTTGGGAATGTTGATGTTGATTTTGAGACGGTGATAACACATCCACTTTGCCTTCCTATGTGCCATGCTCCAGAGATCCAGCAATAAAGGAGAGACAGTACCTGCCCTCAAAGAGATCACTGCCTCACAGGGGAAGACAGACAGGACTCAAGCAAGGGTGTTGCAATATAGCCGGTACTCAGAAGTGGGCAGCCTGGGAGGAGAAGGCCCAGCCCAGTGGGAGGCTTCCTGATGCAGGCATTGTTTCCAGACTCCAGGAGCTGTAGGGGAGGGAGAAGGAAGGGCATTCTGGGCAGAGGATGTGGCTTGGGCAAGAGGAGGGCAGGGAGCAGGACATCATGGGAGCTTCCAAGAACTGCAAGCAGCTCCCAGGCTGGCATCCCAGAGCATGTGTTGGTGGTGGCGTCAGGAGTGTTGGGGGAAGAACTAGAAAGGAGAGTAGGACCTTATCCTGGGAGATTCTGCTTTCTAAGCGACATGTCCTACATGCCCCAAGAGGGTATGTGATGGGATGTGAGTGGAAATGAGGGGTCAGTCTATAGCTCTGGCTTGGGAATCACATGTGGAGATGGCAAAGAAGAAAGAAAATGAGTGAAGGCACTCAGACAGCAGGAATGTTAGGAAAGAAAAGAAGAGGCTGGAGAATGAGACTTAAGATACTCCTCTATCAGGGGTCAGCAGAAGGCTCAGAGAGAAAAGCCAGATAGGCAAGTAGGTGGGAAAGAGGAAAGCACGGAGGGCACGAAGGCGGGGAGGGGCTCCAAATGCAGCAAAAACACTGAGCAGGCAGAGGGATGGAAAGGAGTCCGAGGATTCAGCAGGGGGCCCTTTTTGGGTTGGGCCTGTTCTTCAAATGTTACCTTTGTCCTTCTCTGACCCTTCTGCGGGTTGTCCATGTCCCGGGACTGGGTGAGACACTCTGCTACTGCTGTTCAAACAAACGGGAGAGGAAAAAAAAAATACAATTCTTACAAAATGATTAATCCTCAGAGGAAACCCTGAAAAAGTCATTCCCACCAATTTTAGACACATTCTGGTGTTCAGTTGGATTGCATTGCCATAGCAACCACTCTTCCATAACCACATAAACAGGAGCTTTACAATAACAAAGTAATGAAGTGTAGAGCCTGAGAATTGAGAACTTTCTCCAGTGGGGTTACCAGGTAGGAGAGACTCTTGGTGTTTTCCATTTATATAGTGTAAAGCTGGCACCTCCTCTGGTGACTTTCTATAGAGTGGGGTAAAACATCTTAAAACTGCTCTTGGGGACAAGTACTTTTACTTTGCAGGTATACATACATACGTCTACACACAGACACACAGACGCACACGCATATAGCTGACAGTAAGTTTCTTGTCAATTTACAGTGTAAAGTACTTGTCAAAAGAGCTAATGTGATATTTAGAAATTTTTACAAAATGAAAACAAAGTAAAAATTTCAAGACAGAAATATGAAATTTAAAGCTACCCATGATTCTGTTTTCCAGTGATAATCAGCACTAGCATGTTTCTGTATAAATTTAAGTATACATATAGATATTAAAATAGGCATGCACATATACATATATACACACATACATACATACATACATGTGTAAAACAAACTTGAGAATATGCATGCTGTGCTATTTTGTATGCTGTTTTCTTCCCCTTAACAATATGTTTCAGTTACCTATTGCAGCATCAAAACAACTTCAAATTTGTGTGCTGAAACAACCACCATTTTGGTTTCCCATGATTCTATCGGTCAGGAACCTGGGCAGACACAGTGAACATGACTCATCTCTGCTCCACTGTGTTTGGGGCTTCAAGTGGGAGGCCTCAAACAATTGATGACTGGACCGCCCGGCATGGCTCATTCATTCACACGGTGGGACCTCAGTGTTCCTTCATGGAACCTCTTGTCTCCAGCACATTCTTGTCTTCCATATGGCCTTTCATTTCAACAGTGTAAGCTGGAAATCTAACATAGTAGCTCAAGGCTCCAAGAGCACCAAAGAAGCTGCTGTCAGACCTTTTTAGCACCTGGCATCAGAGATCCTAGAAGGAAACTTCCTGCACGTTCCATTGGTCAGTGCAGTCACAGGCCTGGCTCACATTCAGTGGGATAGAGGAATGGACTCCACATCTCAGGGACAAGGGACTCATATAGGGAGGGAAAGAATTGGTGGCAGCCATCTTTCGAGACTGGCTAGCACACAGTATCAATCATGAATCATTCCCACATGATTCTATACTCTTCAGAAGCATAGCTTTTAGTGGTTGCAGAGTTGTTGTTTTTATTTTACATTTCTG
This sequence comes from Callithrix jacchus, assembly GCF_049354715.1. Lineage (NCBI taxonomy): Eukaryota > Metazoa > Chordata > Mammalia > Primates > Cebidae > Callithrix > Callithrix jacchus. The sequence goes on along the minus strand of NC_133516.1, from coordinate 15,267,227 downwards.
CTATTTCATCTAACCAAACCAATCACTGCAATCTTAGCCTGTATTCATAGACTCATATTGTCTAGTAAGGCAAAATGATATCCACATTCTAGCCTGCGCTGTCAGACCTCTCTAGAGAACTGAATTTATCTGTGGGCACTATGGTTTACCATGGACATAGACAACCTGGAATTTGGTTGAGAGTGGTGAGAGGCCTCACAGCCTCATTATGGAGAAATGAAGATACTGGGCGTATTTGTTGGAGAAGGTAAGGGAAAGGTGAAGAAGAGCTCACTGTATTAAAATAGCTCAGTACTGCTGCAGGAAGAGATGTGAAGTTAATTTTGAATGGCTTCAAGAGGTAGCCCTAGGACTAATGGGAGAAAAGTATAGGAAGTCTTTAAAGTGTGGAATACATTAATTCCTAGTGGTTAAACCTGCCCAGTGGGGAGCTGAATTGACTTAAAAGTGAGTGGGTTTCCTTTCCCTGGAACTGTCTGGGCAGAGAGTTAGTTGGGACACTATAGGGGAGATAAGAGCTTTAGTCATCTGGTTGATTAAATGACCTTCATTAGCTCTTCCAATACTTGGTTTCTATATCGAAACAGATATCTACGTCAGAGGGTCTGTGCATGCGGGGATGCCCCCTACTGACCCTTTTCCTAACAGGAATTGCTGGTGGCTGGTGGGAAGTGGGCTATTTTATTTCAATTTTTTGCTCATTCCAAGTTCCATGATGCATTAAGGACAGAAATTATTGATTTATTCAGAAAGAGAAAAAAGGAAAAACAACTGATGAAGCATCCATTAAACTTTAATTCTCTAAGAAATTAAACTGAACATTTCCTTCATCAACCACCAGTTGCTTGGACTGTGTAGAATTTTTTTTTTTTTTTTTGAGACAGTATCTCACTCTGTCACCCAGGCTAGACTGCAGTGGCACAATCTCAGCTCACCGTAACCTCTGCCTCCCGGATTCAAGCAATTCTCCTGCCTCAGCCTCCCCAGTAGCTGGGATTACAGGTGCTGGCAATCACGCCCAACTAATTTTTGTATTTTTAGTAAAGAAGAGGTTTCATTATGTTGGCCAGGCTGGTCTCAAACTCCTGACCTCAGGTGATTCACCCGCCTTGGCCTCCCAAAGTGTTGGGATTATAGGCGTGAGCCACCGTGCCCTGCCAGAACTTTTAAAGTTGGAAGAACTCTTAACCATCATCAATTGGAAGCATTACCCATTTTAAAAATGAGACTACTATGTCCAGAAGAGCTCAGTGTCTTGCTCAAGGTCATTTGACGGTAAAACAGAAATTAGAACCAAAAGTCTCTCAATTCTAGTACAAACTCGTGTGTTTCAATTCAGCTTCAAAAAAATAAACCAAAAATTGCCCACTGGAACTCAACCTTCAAACGTGCATTGGTGCGTGTGTGTGTGTGTGTGTGTGTGTGTGTACACATGCATGCACACAGATATGTATATGTTAATTAAATTACACCAAAGCAAATGTTTAAGATTTAATTAAAGAGAGTAAATTAGTAAATTGTGCTATTAGGAAACAGATTTCATTCGAATCACATTATGGCAAAGTTTCTGACTTTAAGATGTGAGTACAGTTCAAAATACAAAACTGTCAGAGTCAGAGAGCATGTTTAGGGCTGATTTGTAGAAGGCTCTAAGCAAGTGCCATTAAAACCTTGCTATTTATGGTGGCCAGTAGAGTGAGACTTAATCAAATGCTCATGCAGCCCTGGGCCCATTAAGGGTCCTGTCTAGTTGCTTCCATCTTGGAAGGATAGCCACAACTATTTCTCACCGTGTGTTTCGGCACAACAGACCTTTTTTCCCCTTAATGATGACCAGGACTCTGCCCACTAGCAGTCACAGAATCTATGGACAGGGAAGAATTTATATGGAACAACGTTTAATTTACACACCTATAATGTACAACAGGGAAAGCTGTTGAAATGCAGATTGTGAATCAGTAGGTCTGAGATGTTGCTGAGATTCTGCTTTTCTAACAAGCTCCCAGGTGATGCTGATGGTCCAAGTTGTCTGATCCATTTCTCCATCTTCATTTGGAATATCACTGATGAGGCCAAATTATTTGTAGAAAAGGTGAGAAAATGTTCTAACAATACAAATTTTACTTACACAAATAAGCCATACCAGTCATTCAGATCATTTATGATGACAAAAATTGGGTCTTAAAGAATTTTTTGTATTTACCCCAATTCCCTTTGCTTCAATATAAAGTCTTTTCTTATTATTTCCTATGTAACATCTGTGGCAGAGCCATCACTTCCACAGGCCAGTGGTCCTCAGCCTCGGCTCACGTTCAAATCACATGGAAGGTTTTGAATACTTCCAATGCTCTGCCCACACTTCCCAGATGATTTAATCACAGTGTGTAGGCATGGGGCCTGAGCATCAATATTATTTAAAGCTCCTCAAGTGATTTTAATAAGGAGCCAAGGTTGAGAACCATTACCATTTCTTTCTATGCCCCTGGGAATATAGGACATGTGGGACAAGTGTGACCAGCTCAATCCCTTTTCTAGCCTTCATTTATTCAGTAGATCTTTCTTGAATATCTATCTCTTTTTGCCAGGCAATGAGCTACATACTGGGGATGAATAGTGAATAGGAACTGAAGTTTAGCTGGGAGAATATGTGTGTAGCAAGCACATCAGTGCTTATGAAGCTGGGCTTCTCCCCTGTGCTTTCCACATGCTGCTTTGGGACCTGACTCCAGCTGGCTGAAGAGGTGGGCCTTTTGTTGCAGTGCTCCGGCCCTTCTGTTTTGACATTCTTTTTTCAGGACCCTCACCAAACTCTGCTCTTATTTTTGTGCATCTCACTGTGTAACTCCCTAGAGTAATTAGAAAATGTATTCATACATACGCGCCTTCATTGGAAGAAGGAAAATATGGATTTTATTTTTTTGCTCATGGGCCAACTTTCCCTTCCCCTCCGCTCAGGGACTCCACGTGCCCACCACTCATGGTCCCTCTACTCCATGGGTTATGTTCCTTTGTCCTCGGCACCATGATCTTTTCCGGGCTGTGACAGGCAAGCCTCAGCAGTTAGCCCCAGATCCACAGGCACACACACTGCTTTAGAGCTGCGTATCAAGGGAGGTCCATGAACCTGCAAAGTTGGTGTCACTTAGGATCTTATTCAGAATGTAGAATCTCAGGCTGTGGCCCAGTCCTATGGAATCTGCATTTTTACCAGAGCCCAATGTGACTCATGCACATTACAGTTTGACAGGCTCATAGAGAGCTTTGAGACGTGGAGAGTTACCATGTACCTTAGAATTCCACTCTCATATATGGATTTTCAGATTCACTTTTGAAAATGTTGATTTATAGTTATTACAAAGTTTAATAGTTTAATGGTCTAATGCTCAAATACTCTGTGTTCTTAACTAGACAACAGACTGTAAACATTGGGGTCTAGTCCTGGCAGCACAGCTAATATTCTGCTGTAAACACTGAAGTCTCTGATTTGTCTGCTTGTTCAGACGGAACACATCGTTGTCCCACACCAACAAGGCAACAAAGGTGTCTGTGTGTAGGGCCAAATTTTTCCCTTAAAAAGGCTTTGAATTTGCTCAAACACTAGGAACAGTGCTTGGTTTATGTCCCAGAGTTCTTGGCACATAAAGTATAAAAGACAGTTTTGGACTGAAAACTTCTTAGGGCACTAGTGACCTTGATCAAAGAGAAGGACTTTCTGAACACCCGATTTAGGGTGGATAATCCTGCTAATCTGGGTTAAAGCAAAACATACCCCTACCTTGCCAAGCAGCTGAACAAGCTGACCTGTTGGGTAGAGTTCTGGTGTTGTTCACTTAAACAGTGGATAATGTCTGCCAAGCACAGCAGTTTTAAATTTAGCAGAGTTATGAGCTTTTTTCCCTTGGCAATAAGTATTCCAGTTCAGGGGCTTTTTGAGATAGTCTTCATTTATGGCAAAAAAAAAATCACGTCAGAGAATGGCAGTCCTCAACCCTGACTGTATGTTCGAATTCCAGGAAGTTTTAAATTATACTGTTTCCCGGGTTCCTCAAGAGATGCCGACTTAATTCACCTGGGGTAAGGCCTGGGTTACAGTGTGTGTAGCGCTCCCCAGGTGATTTCAACATGCAGATAGGTTTGAGAACCTCTTTCATAGAGGAAGAGTTCTGTCCTCTCACTTTGCCAGCATTTGGTTATCCAATAATAACTGTGTCTCATTATTTAGAAAGGTTTAAAAAGTGTGACTTATGAGCTGAGTGCCCTTGAAAGAATCACTTAAATTCCATGAGCCTCGATTTCCTCTTCTCGAAAATAAGGATAATTATTACATTAGAGGGTAGTTGTGGGGATTTAAACAAAATATGTAAGGTGACTGGGACAGCATCTAGCACATAATAAGCACTCAACAAAATGGGAATTGTTACAAAGAGTTGTGGAAATGGCCCTATTTTGTACACTCAGAAATGGAACATGGTGTCCTCTGAGTCTAGTGGTGGTATTATGGTAAAGGCTTTGACAAAGGAATTTTCTGTGAGGTTATACTATTGGACCCACAGATGACACCTAAAATAAGATCAAGGAATGCTCAGAAGAAGTTCCTTTTCTGTCTTAAGATGAAACAGAATAAAGCAGTGGTCATCGAAGCAGATCAGTCATGCTTAATACCTACTTACTCCTCATGGAAAAAGAAACCCAACCCAGAAATCTGTTAAGAAGAAAACTGTTATCAAGTATCTAAGGACATCCAAGGAGAAAGTAATGTGTCCCAAATTTCAGCGTAAGGTTGATTCTCTTTTTTTAAAGGGTATTGATGCTAGAAACTTATGAAAGTCCATAAAGCAAATTGAAGTAGATGTCTGATGGGTAATCCACCTCACGGAAAGCTAGTTAGAAACCTCTTGGACTTTGTGTGTGTGTGTGTGTGTGTGTGTGTTTTCATTTAATTTCAAGCTATTAATCAAATATCTTAAATGTCTTTTCTATTTTTTCTTTTTAAAACCTCTGTTTATTTTATGTGAACATATGATGAATTTATGTGAATTTATATATCACACATTTAAATATAAAGCAGAATTTTGAAAATAGAGCAGCAGCACTTTAGAATCAAAGGAATTCTGCTAGGGTGAATGGTGGAATATCCAAGATGAGATGATAACATCAAAACATCGTACATTCCATTGAAATCACTCTATTGGTTCTCAACCAAAATGCTAACTCTACACTCTTCTTGCAGGAGTCATACCAGTGGTACCCATGTTCTCAAATGTTTATTTTTTTTTAATTGGTCATTGTGGCTGAGCTAACAACCTCTCATTAAAATAGGTTCTAAAATGTAGGATTTGTTTTCCTAAACAATTAAGCTACTTGTGGAATAACTTGAATATATGTATGATGTTAACTGAGCTCTGGTCTCATTCTAACTGCTCTTCCGTCCTGTTTACAGAGTGATCTTTAGAAAACAGAGACCAGGTTATATTAGTTCACCATTCAAAAAATCTTTAACCATTTCAAATCAATGTTCTTAACTCTACCTTCAAGACTCTCCACAAACCTGGCCACAAACTATTCTCTGGTTCTAACTTGTCCTAAACCTTCTGTGGTGCCCATCTCTGCACCATTGCTACCTTTGTCTCTTCCAAAAATAGCCTTTCAACTTCATATCTGCTTTTACGAAACTTACCCAGTCTTTATGCTCCAGCTCAAATGCTACCTCCCCCACCTTCATCTTAATTTTCCTTCTTTCCCACTTGGTGTTTCATAGAACTTCATATCATTGTGTCACATTTAATTACATCTTTCTTTAAGTTAACAAATGTTTAGGAAGCTATGGTGAATAACGCTCAAGGGAAAAGACCATATACTTTTGAGCCAGACTAGACCTGAGTTACAACCCTGGCTCTTGAGCAAGTCAAATTAATTTTTCTGAATTTCAGCTTCTCATCTGTAAACAGAAGAAAATGCTTGCATGGATTTGTAGAGGAGAGTTTATGAGACTATGCAGGTGAAGGTCTCCAGTAAGGGACAGCTATTAGTAGCACAATTATTTAGACCATCTTTCCCACTGGTCCATTAACAGTATCTTGCCACATCTTACCCTCCATAGTGTTTTCTGAATTGAATGGAAGCAGCCCAAATTGACAGCATCTGCTGCTTGGCTCTTACGGAGCTATTAGTTTTTCAATGTCTGTTTTGAATTTCAGAAAGAAATTTCCATTTTTAGGCAACAGAAGCATTTTCCTGTGGTATTTCAATATGTCTCAATCCTGGAATGATTAGAACTTCTGCTTGATTGAATCTAAGTCAGCAAAGCTGTGGAGAACAGCCCAGCCCATGAATATGTCTACTTTACTTAGGCTTAAGAGACCTTCACCTTTTGTACAAGGAGCCTGAGCAACAAAACACACTGTGTGGGCTTTTAATAACATTGTCCTTTGGCTCAGATATTTAAATATCAACAACAACGGAGCTTGGAAAGCTCTTAATTATCCACAATATTAGGAGACAGGGAGAGCAAGGTCATAGAAACCCTGGTTTGTTTTGATGTCAAGAATGCTGATAGCTACAAAAGATTCACTCATTATGTGTTTTTAATAACAACTATTGAGTCTCTTTTCTGGATTCCCAATGTCTTTATAAAATTCCAAAAAGAAGCAGGCAGTCTTATCTCCAGTTGCTTCTGAATTATTTCCTATAGAAAACAGCATTTCTAAACCACCATCTTTTATGAATTATCTGAGTCTCTCTTTATCCTCTTCCAATGTAAATGCAACATAGAGGGAACATTAAGGGAAAATCGTGGCGGGGTGTGGAGGCCTCAATTTTCAGAGGAAAATCTCCTGACTGTCAGAAATATGTGAGAAATACCATGGGAACATAAAATCAACCATGCTAATTATGAGGCATAATTGAGGTTATGTTTTGTGTGTCAGAATGAGTAGCTCAATTTTCTCCATCAAGATAAAAAATAAAAATCAAGAAAAAAAGGGACAGAGCTGTCAAGATTCTAGAAGTAGAAGAAACTATCTTGCAGTAGCCTACAACAGTGTTTCAGCACCAAGGACAGAACCTTACTGGGTTTAGTGCCCACCCATCTTACATAATGAATTTTCAATGTTTTGAAATTTTCACTCAGATGCTTATATACTCATCTACATATTGTTTTTCTGAGCCCTAGTTACACGTCAGACCTTAGTATGATAGACAAAGACTCACCAGCCAGTTAACAGCTCTCAAGGTTAAGCTGAAGGAGGAGATGAGCAAGATACGCAAGTTAATAACTATAACACTATATGACAAGCGCTATTACATAGTTGTGTACAAGTCATGTGGGAGCCAACTAATGGAATGCTTAACTCTGACTGGTGCAAAGAAAGACTTTACAAAGGAATTGACGTTTGAGCTGGATATTGAAGATTGAGTGAAAATTGCAAGACAGAGTAGAAACACCATGAAAGAGTACACAGTATGTTCAGGGATGTCTGGGAATGTAATCTGATATGGCTGAAACATAGAGCAAATAGGGAAATGAGAAATAGGGTAGATAAAATCACCAAGGGCTTGTATTTCAAGTCAAGGGCTTATTTATATTCCAAGCTAAGGATGGTAAGCTTTATCCTGGGGGAACAGAAAGCCCTTGAATGGTTTGGAGTATGGATATGATCTGATCAGATTTGTGTTTCAGAAAGATAATTTAGATGCAAGGGGGAAATCAGACTGAAAAAAAGAAGTGAGAGGGCAAAGGGCAGAAGAGGATCACATTTCTCCAGATTTTCTGGGACTGAGGGGCAGCTCCAATATAAACATGGGGTGGGATTTATTTGGCCCAGCTCTGATTAGCTGTTTGCCAGTGTTTCACATGTGAATTTTCTCTTCAGATTCCTCCAAGAAGATAAAGGATGTCTTGACGGAATTTAATGAGAGTGGAAGCCTCAAACAATATGACCCACATGAGGTAAGAACATATCCATTTTAAGTCTTTTAAAAATCCTGTGTTTTAGCCTTTCCATAATTTGTTTCCCTCTTGGAGACTTTGCTTGCCTTGAAGAACTCACTCCACAACATGTTTTCTCCTACGTCTCAAGTGAGCCATTTGTGCTATGTGGAATTCTATGTTTCCCAAGCGCATGCACTCATCCCACTGTCCTAGAAGACGACCACTACTTCTCGTCTGCTCAGATCTCTCCTCCTCTCCTCATTCTCAGTTAACAACTGAGTTTTCTACTTCACTGAAAACGTAGAAACAAACAGAAAAGATATTTCACAAGCTCCTTCCCCCATGTGCCCACCTACCTCTATCTTTTCTTCTGTAACCAGGGATGAACTCTCCATATTCCTGTCTACATCCAGCTCCACGTGTGCACTCAACCCTATCCTCTTTTGACCTACTGACAGGTGTTGCTTCAGCAACATGTCTTCCTGAGACTCCCTCTTTCCCTCCCTCCTTCTCCCTCCTTTTCTCTCTATATCTTTATCTCTGTCTTCTTCACATCAACTTTCCTCTCTATATTTTATTTTTCCCATAAACATGTAAACATACTGTTATTTCTTGTATATTAAAAAACATTTTTTGACTCCACTTCCTCCTCTAGGTACCACCTCATTTCCCTCCTTTGTTTTATAGCAAAACCATACAAAAGACTTGTCTATACTCATTGCCTGCAAGTTCTCTTCTTCCTACTTTCTTGAAATGGCTTCCATCAGTCTATAACCTCACTCTTCCACTAAAACCACTAGTCAAGATAGCCAAGGGCCTCCCTATGGCTAAATCCAATAGCAATTTTGCTCAACACCACTGGACATAATTGGTCAAGCCATCCTCCATTTTCTTCACTTGGTTTTAAGACGCTACATTGTCCTGACTTTCTTCTTACCCCCTACTTGACATTTACACTTAAAAATAAAATAGGTATCTCAAATTTAACATGAGCTAAACTAATATGTCCTTAATCTTCCCCTATAAAGCCTGTTTTCCCAGCAGTCTTCCCCATTTCAGTAAACGGCAACTCTACTCTTCAAGTTATTCAACCTTAAACTGTGGAGTCATCATCAACTTTTGTCTTTCACATCCCGCATCTAATTCATAGGCAACTTCTGTTACATCAACCTTCAAAATATATCCAAAATGCAGACACATCTCACCACTTGCACTGCTAGCATCCTGACCTGAGTCATTACCATACTTTGCCCAGATTATTGCAAGAGTCTCCTAACTGGTCTCCTTGCTTCTGCCCTTGCTGCTTCAATCTATTCTTCACACACATCCTAAGCAATCTGTTAAACCTTACATCAGAGCTTGTCACTGCTCTACTCCACAATCTCCCATGTTTTCCCCCACCCCTACTCAGAGTAAACGTGAAGGTCATTGCAATATGCACCTCCCCCTGCTGTCTGACCTCATCTCTTGCCACTCTCCCTATCTTCATTCCTTTTCAGCATATTAGCCTTCTTGATGCTACCAAACAAGCCAGTGTCACCATAACCTCAGCACCATTGCACTTCCTGTTACTGCTTCTTAGACTGTCCCTCCTCAGCACATCACATTGTCCATTATCTTACCACCTTCCAGCCTATGCTCAAGTAATCTTCTCAGTGATCATTACCTTCTTCATCTAAAACTTGAGGCCCTCTTTCCCGACACTTCCTATCCCCCTGCTCTGCATTATTTTCCTCCTAAGTACTTCTCATCACCTGTCACAAGATATAATTCACTTAAGTAATTGTCTGTCTCTCCCACTAGAATATTTTTGTTCACTGCTGTGTCTTCAGTACCTAGAAAAGTATCTGGCTCATAGCAGGCATTCGATAAATATTTGTGGACTGAATAAATGAATGTAAGACCTCCCCCCCTACTTTCAAATTCAATGAATCTAACATTTCTTGGGCTCCTATGCACTGTGCTGGGCACTGTCAAAGGCATAAACATATAGAAGTACAGTTGCTGCCCTCCAGGACTTACTTCCTACTGGCAGGGTCCGGTGTGAAAGCCATGACCCTGGAATTACATGGTCTTAGGTTAGACTTCTACCTCTGCCATCAACAAGCAATGTGGTCTTGAATAATATTTCACATCTCTTAGCCTCACTTTCCTCATCTATAAACTGTACACAACAAAAAAAAAGCCTTGAAGTTTATGGATGAGTGATCAAATGAAAGGATCTTTGCAAAGTAGCTAACACCCTACAGGTCACTTAAAAAATTGTACCTATTATTACCCCTCGTCCGTCCCCTTTCCCCAGAATGTTTTTAACTCAATTCCCCTTTCTCTGCTCCTGAGTCCTTTTATGAGGACTAACCGTGGAAAAGTAGCTGATCTGCAGGACTAACGTAGGGAGAGGCTGGCCGCTTTCTTATTCACATTGTCATCCGTTGAACAAAACTGAGTCAGCACCTTCTCTGCTGGACACTGGAAATGAATCAACAGAGCCTGTGCCCTCAAGGCACACCTAAGAGGGGCTTTGGATAAAATGCACCAGTTGCAGAGAGAATGAAGCATGAGGAAGGTTGCCAGAACAGGGGCGAGATTGAGAATGCACCATTTCAAAGAACATTCCTGAGGAGAAACCATGCAGAGAAGACAGCAGAGCCAGCAAAGGACTCACTGCCCCACACCCCACACATCCAGCTCTAAAAACATGAGAACAAAGCCTGGCGGGGGCTGCTAATCGGCTTGTCTGCCCTGGGGCTGATGAGTGGGAGAGGAACAATTTGGTCAGGGCCACCACAGGTGTGGAGGCCATGGGAGCTTTCAGGAGCAGGGAGCAGCTTGGCTGCTATGAGAACGCAGCCACCCTCGCCTCTGTCGGGGCTGGCCCCCACTTTTTGTATGCCAGGCACTGCTGTGTCCCAGGGGAGCTCTGTCACTCTGATTTCATTCTCTCACACAGTGCAGCTGACTTCTAGTAGGTGTAATACCATGGCACGGGGTTAGGGAAACAAGAAGGGTTTAATTTCTCTTGAGTTTGATGGCTTACTGCTGCTGAAATGTCTCAATGAGAAACGAGTTAGCTGTGGGAAGGGGCAGATCACTGGCAAAGCCAGGGCGAGAAGGAAAGTTTGCAGAGTGGCAGAGCTGCATCTAGTCATGATGAACACGTGCTTGCCCATCAGGACCACTGATTCCTTGGAGAGCAGAGTGGCGGCAGACAGCTAGAGAGTGGACAAAACCCACTGTAGCAAAAGAGGCAGGTGGGTTGGTGGCACCGTGAGCCTGGACCCAGACACCTGAGCACAAATCCCAGGTCTGCCACATGCTTTGTGCTCTTCAGCAAGTTATTTATGTTGTCCAAATGTGTTTTATCCCCATAATGACAGTAACAGTTCTTCCTCACACTGCTGTCTTGAGAATTGAAGTCCCTGATGCATGCTAAGCTCTCCATCTAATTCTGCTCCCTTCTTGGTTTGTGTAAGGATTGACACACCGTCTTTAAGCAGGTTGCAGCAGGAGTAAATTTCCCAGCTAATTTCTGCATAAAAGGTGCTGGGGCCAACAGAGTTCCTTTGGCCTGAACCATGACCATGCCTGGGATGTTATTCTAGGTCTCAGAGAATAATCGCCAGCATGCCTCATAGTGGTTGGTCATCTGGTTTGGGCACAATCCCTAGCTACTCCCTAGTTAGTCTCCCGTCATGCATTTACTCATCAGCTACTCTGCTCCTGGCCTGTACTTTTAAAGAACTTTTGTATAACCCAGATATCACCTTGAGAGTGTGGCACACTGCTGCATGTCTTTGCCTGCTGAACATGGGGTGCTGGGAGGGAGTGTCAGGGAGCACTATGCCAGCTCTGAAACCTGTGACAGATAAAGTAGCAGGAGCAGTAGACTAGGAGTCAGGAGGTCTGGCTTCTGGTTTTACTCTGGTGCTAGTTCACAGGGGCTCATCACTGAATTTCCTGAGCCTCGGGCATCAGAAGACCCAGCCCCCTCTAAGGCTCTTCTGGTCTGCATGTTCTATGCTTCACCTAAGAGAGTGAACTCGTCCAATCATGCATGTTCCTATCCTAGAGAATAGGATTCTGTGCATTTTCAGTTCCATCAGTATTATTTTCCGAGCTCTCCTAACAGTTTGTCGACTCTTTTCCTATGGCACTCGCCACTGACGACCATGCATTGCAATTATTTCAGTATCTTGACCTCTTATATAACACGGACTCTTTGGAGATGTGGTCCCATACCTAATTCGTTGGTATGTTCTTCATTGGTGCCCAGCACGGTTCCTTGTACTTAAGATGCTCAATAATTTATTTCTCATTGAGATGTTTTAGCGGCGGTAAGCCATCAAACTCAAGACAAATTAAATCCTTCCTGTTTCCCTAACCCCATGCCATGCCATTATACCTACTACTTGGGGTGTGTGTGTGTGTGTGTGTGTATCTCAAGCACATTTCCCCCCTTTTTCCAATCTGTTTCTTCTTCAGCAACTTGTGAGTGGGGATATATATATATATCCATTTAATCCATATAATCCAGGGGCCAGCCACCAGGCTATTCTTGAGGTGCACTGATTAGTACTCATCATCTGTTCATATACCTATGAAGAACCTTGTGGTAGGTGGTGTAGGGGATTCAAAGATAAAAGAAGACATTCTCACTACCTTCTAGGAGCTCTGGATCAAGTAGAAGAACCAAGGTATGTCACAAACAACTATATATTAATGCAGAACAGCAGATGTGAGTGTCACAAAACAGGAACCAAGGTGCAAAGTATGGAAATTCAGAGACAGAGATCTTAAGGCTTTCTGGAAAAGGTGGCATTTGGGTTGGGCCTTAAAGCATGACTTAACACATGGAGATGGAAGCAGCTTGTGCAGGGTAGAGTACATAGAGGCCTGGTCAGAGGTCGGCATGGACAGAGTGCATACGTGCACATAGAGAATAATAGGAGAAAATGCCAGAATCATCTCAGAGCTCAAAGTAACTACCAATCTAGGTTGAAGGGGATTATTGGAGGCTGTGAATCCCAAAGGTCTAGGAGAGTATACAGGATGCTCTGTTGGACTGAAGAACACGGCATATTAGACCTTCTATTTACATTCATCTAATTTCCATTTGCCAATTTCATTTTGCAAATATTTTACAATGTATAGTGTAAGAACACAGTAGTGCATCAGCTGATCTTAGTTCCATTCCATGGGCAATTAAAAATGATGGAAAGTTTTTTAGTAGAGAAGCAATCTTATCAGAGTTGTGCTTTAGGAAGATGAATATGGCAAGGATAGGTAAGATAGGTGAGAGAACCAACAGATGTGCATGGGGATAAGGAAGACTTGGAGAGGTATTGCAGTGGTCCAGGTGAGATATACGTAACACAAGCCAGAACCCAGGAATTTTGGTGATGGCAGCAGGAACAATGGACATAGAAAAGGTCTGGATGTGACAGACATTGCAGAAGAACAGTAGACAGAAGGAAAGGACAAGAACTAGTCTCAGACACAGAGTTCAAAGCTGAGCCTGTAATGTTGGGAGCATAATAGCATCATTGGCATTAACAGAAATTATAAAGTCAGGAAGAAGAACCGATTTTCAGGGAGCAAGCGAATTGGAGTTTAGAACTTGAGATCTTCTAGTTCAGCACCCACAATTTGCTGAAAAAGAAACAGATTGGAAAAAAGGAGAAAATGCACTTGGTCTGAGACCAGTCACAAGGTTTCTTGAGTCTCATGTGATCTTGTCTGATGATCTTTTGGCTTTGGTTTTTTACAGCATTTTGTTAGACTGTTTAAACTTTATTTTTATTGTATCATTTAGTACAGTCTGCTCTCTGGAAATATTTTATTCTGATAGTTTTCATTTGATGCTAGCTGAAGGAGATTAATACTACACTTTGGAACTGAAAACTACCTTTTAAAATAGCACTTGTCAATTAAAGTGGTACAAAAAGACAATACCAAAAGAGCTTTAGAAACAAATTAATGAATAACAGTACCACCAGCAAATATTCAGTGAAACCAAAGTAGAGAATGAAGAGAACCAAAATAGAACAACTCCATGGAAAATAGAGAGTTTTAGAAAGAAGAGAGGATGAAATGCTGCAGACAGGCCAAAGACAAGAAAGTCTAAAAAGAGATGATTATATCTGTGACATTCAACAAAGCAGGTTCAGAAGTAATGGGCTAGGATCCAATCTAAATGGGATTAAGGAGGTGAAGAGGCTAGTCTGGTCTGCTTGGAGAAATTTGAAAGGAAAGGGGAGAAGGATGGGCCAGTAGTTCTGGCAGATAGCAATTTCTTTGAAATAGTGGACATTTAACATACTTGCAGGCAGATGAAAAGAAAATGCTGGAGATGCAATTAGAGCCAGTGAGGATGGAATCAAGGGTCATATCGGATGGGTTGCAGCTGAAGAGGAGGGGTCAGGCACAGTGGCTCATGCCAGTAATCCCAGCACTTTGGGAGGCCAAGGCAGGCAGATCACTTGAGGTCAGTAGTTCAAGATCAGCCTGGCCAACATGGTGAAACCCCGTCTCTACTAAAAATACAAAAATTAGCCAGGCATGGTGGCACGCACCTGTAATCTCAGCTACTCAGGAGGCTGAGGCAGGAGAATCACTTGAACTCAGGAGGTAGAGGTTGCAGTGAGCTGAGATCGTGCCACAACATTTCAGCCTGGGTGACAGAGCAAGACTCTGTCTTAAAAAAAAAGAGAGAGGAGGAAGAAAAGATTTTGTTATTGTATATTAGGAAAAAGGAAGACAATGTGGGAGGAAGGGACATTCTGAAGCAATGAAGCTATAAAGACAGAGAGGGATAGAAAGACTGTGAAATAAAGAGGCACAGAGACTCAGGGACAGAAAAGGAGCAGAGAGATGGGTGGCTGTCACAAGGAATGTGAGTCCACCATTTGCTTAGAGTTCCCCTAATCTGGTAGAAGCCTCTGTCCAGCTGAATCAGACATCTTTCACTCCGCAAAGGAGATGAATAGAACAGCCAAGCCTGGGGCTAAAGAGAAATTTCTTTGTGAGCTCCCAGTGGGGTGGGGAGACCATTACTCACTTTTAAGGCCAAGATTTTGAAGCCGAACTTGTTTGTACACATGTAAGCCAGTCCCTGGTTCGGAGAAGCCTCCCAGATCTCCTAGAACAGACAAGGGGTTAAATGCTACCAACATTTTGATGGGAGCACCAAGTAGGCTCCTGAAAAGGGATTTTATTCTCATGGCGTCTATTATTCACAGAAGCCTGCACAGCAGATCTCGGAGTAGTGCTTCCTCAAATGATTTTCAGGAGCATCTGCCGATTTGATGAAGAATCTGATGCCATCAAACACAAGCCAGTGATGACTCACTGCAAACTGTTGTTGTTGAGTGTTTGCTGAGTACAGCAGCCCTTTCTGGCATAGCTGCTCCCAGCCTGGGACCAGAAGCCAGGCGGTACTGGGAGAGACACAGCAGGAAGAGGGTCTAGTTTTTGGCATATCGCTTGGTTCTACCTTCTGTCGTTGGCTTCCTGCTCTTCTCCTGGTGCCTAAAACCTTCACAAGGACATGTTTTGAGAAGCAGCTGAGCCAGAGCCACACCCCCCACCGCCCTGTTTCATTTGAGGGTTTTTCCAGAGAAGATAAGGACTATGAAAGATGGAGCCTGCTTTTTTCTCTTCCAGGTCTTTCCTACTTTGTGAGACCTGAATATTCGGGACTCACATCCGTCAAGGCACAAGAGGAAAACCAAGATACTGTAGAAGAACCACTTCTTTCCATTATGTTTTCAACTACATCCTTCTTCATCTTAACTAGGATTCCAGGGCACAGACCTTGTCCCCGCTCATGAGAGCCACATTCCTCGCACGGGCCTGGGCTAAGGCAGAGCCCTGCACTGTGGCCTCCACTCCCTGGGTTCTCTCCAACACCTCACTTTCTATCTAAATGTAATGACATCCTCTCTTATTACAAGAGCCTGCCCTGGTTGTGTGCCCCACCAACCCCCAATATGCAACCTCAGCATTTCTCATATGCATCTCCTACACCCTGTGCCTGTCATTCTCTATCACTTCCCTGGCCTGCCCCCATCAGCTCCTCTACTTCCTGCTGCCTCCCTTTCCATTTCTTTCACCTGCCGTCTTTTCTACTCCTTTCCCTTCTCTCTTCCTCTCTCTCCGTTTGCTTCTCTTCACTGACTTTGCCCTTCTGCTCCTTCTCAGCCGATTAGCTATGATGTCTTCAAGCTGTTCATGAGGGCGTACCTGGAGGTGGACCTTCCCCAGCCACTGAGCACTCACCTCTTCCTGGCCTTCAGCCAGAAGCCCAGACAGGAGACCCCTGACCACCCCAAGGAGGGGGCCAGCAACAGCGAGGCCAGCGGCCCAGGTACACAGACCAACTTTTTCCAAGATGAGCAGACCTGTGTAGCTCTCACCGCTGCCACTGCCTCAGGCTGCATTCCTGGAGGTTGCCCTGAACATAGTAACTGCCCCAAGGGAGAGCAATGCCTTTCCTCATAAGGCCTTACAGGAAGCCCTGTCTGATGAACCTCTTAGCAAGAGGAAGCATAATTCCTGCCACTATGGATAAAAGAGCAGAATAAGGAAAGAGGAGACACAAAATAATGCGTGGCGGGGGAGAGAGCCTTCAGCAAAGGTTGATGGTCCACAGATCGAGCACATTCAGCTTCTGCATCCAAACCTGAACTAGCCTAGAAGTATTAGAGGAGAGGGAAGCCAAGATCCCTGTCTTCCTGGAGCTTGGGGTGTAATGGGGGAGACACAGCCAACCCCAATAAATGAGCATGAACCCAGTTGACAGTAACCCAGAGACATGGACATGACCTGGGTGAACCAGGTCCCATGGGGAGGTCCTGTACCTGCCTTTCAAAGAAGCTGGAGGGCCTGGGTTGGTCTTTAAATCTTCTTTTTGTTCCTCAGATTCTAATATACAGAATGCAGATAATGCCACTAAAGCAGACGAAGCCTGTGCCCCTGATACTGGTAAGTCTTTGGAATATAAGATTTGCGGGAGAAGTAGGGAATACCTCATCCTTGGGGAGAAGTGGGGAAACCTAACCAGCCGTGCTGTCCTTACGTAATTGTGGCCCCTTACGCAGATCTGGTCCTCCTGCAGCCTTCAGAACCTCCAGCTCTGAGGCTCCTGTCATTTGAATGTTCTGGGATTCTGAGGCTGGGTAAATGTTCTTGCTTCACTTGCCCTGGAACAGGGCAGGTCGGGACATGGGACAGTTTGCTGGACATTTACCTCTGATACATCTGCCTGCCCAGAAAGTGGAGAAAGTGGAGCACCTGAGAGAGAGAGAGAGAGAGAGAGGGAGTGTGTGTGTGTGTGTGTGTGTGTGTGTGTGTGTGTGTGTGTGTGTAAGAGAGAGAGAGAGAGAGAGAAGAAGAGGTGGCTGTGGCTCTAAGGCTGAGGTGCAGATGACTCTACCAGTGGGTGGCTGAAGAGGAATAAGTCGAGAGGGTAAAAGTGTGTCCTGGTTGACTTCCAACAACATATATAAACTATTCTGAGTAAGTTGGGGATTTGCTAGTAAGTTAGCAAGGGAAGCTAGCTCAAATAGTCTTGAAGATGTATTTGCCAGGCATCAGTTCATTATACATTTCATCTAAGCTTCACAATCACACCACTTCACACATGAGGAACTGAGACCGTAAGAGATTATATACCACTGGTATGACCCGTGGAGCCAGGGATTCAATCCAGAGTCATCCAATGTCAAGGCTCCTGCTGCCTTTCCGATACCAAGAGAGGACACAGTGGTCCTGGTGGTGTGTTTGGTTCCTGTGCCATAGGCAAGGCTGCACTCTCAGTGCGGCTGCTGTAGTGGTGCCCATAGGCAGCAGGTTGTGAGAGACGTGGACTGTGAGAGACGTGGAATCTTCCCTGACATGTTTATCAGTGGGAAGCCATTCCTCTCTGCTGCTGGCAGGCCAGGCCCAAGACCAGACACTCCCATGAAAATGAGAAATAAAGGTTACCATACTTAATTTCTGTTCTCATATTCAATACAAATGTCCTGGGTACTATCACCTCAGGTTGGGTCAGGCAATAGAGCATGTTGCTTAAGAAGCCAGACTGCCTGGGTTTGACCCCCAGAGCCAACACGACCTAGCTCTGTAACTGTGGGCATGTTTGAACAATGTCTCTGTGCCTCAGTGTCCCCAAGTAAGATAACAAATGTTGTTGTGGAGGTTAATTGAATTAGATATGTTGATGCTTAGAACAGTGCCTGGCACACAGGAAATGTTCAATAATATTAGCAGTATTATTCAGGCCACCTTCCACAAGTATACTTTATTCTTTTCTTTTTTTTGAGATAAGGTCTTGCTCTATCACCCACGCTGGAGTGCAGTGATACAATCTTAACTTACTGCAGCCTCAACCTCCCAGGTTCAAGCTATTGTTGTGCATCAGCCTCCTGAATAGCTGGTATTACAAGAGTGTGCTACCACGCCTGGCTAATCTTTGTAGTTTTTTAGTAGAGATGGGGTTTCGCCATATTGGCCAGGCTGGTCTCGAACTCCTGACCTCAAGTGATCCACCCACTTCAGCCTCCCAATGTGCTGGGATTACAAGCATGAGTCACCGCACTCAAACCGTAAGTATATTCTGTTCTTAACTCAGTATGGTCCACCATTATGTCCTTCGGTCTGCACCCTCAGTCTTCAAGTACATCAGTTGGCCATCCTCCTCTCGTGAAAGGTCTCTCATGGGCTCTCTTTCTTCTAGGTTGCTCCTGAAGCTTTCAATACAAAGACTCAGAGAGTCAGACTTTTTTTTTTTTTTTTAACTGTGCATTATCATTTTATTGAAAAGCTTTATATATATCCAATAGTGAATTCCAGCTCTTGGGATGGACCTGGGGAAAAAGAATGCAGTTTTAATATTTTAAATATATATAAAACAAGATAGAAAAACTACAACTGAAGGAGAAGGGGAACTAATTGCAACAGGGAAGTGGGATGAGAGAATTTCTTCCATGTAGTTCTAATCTTTCTTCCTGTCACAGCAAAAAGAGAACTGGAAGGATTATTGAGTTTTCAGTGTTTAACTGGTGAGATAAACAGTTCATGATAGATGGAAAGCAGAGCATGGTTGGGGAAACACAGTTACCCCTGGATCAGAAGCTCAGCAAACTCCAGGCTGTGCACAGAGCACCAGAAAGCAAGGACTAGGAGCAGCTGTGCCTTCTCAATGGCTTCAGGGACAGCAGCAGGGCAAGACTCCACAAAAGTGCTGGCTCATTCATGCCCTGCCCAGCGCCCCACTCAGCCATGCTGGTCCATGGCCCCTTGGTGAAATGAACTTAATCCATAGATAACTCTTACATCTTCTATGCACTAGAGAAGGCATACGCTGGCATAAATCATTCTCATGCTAGGGAGGAAAGGGTGGAACTAGGAGCTCTGAGATTTTAAACTCCCAGCAAGAAACTCAGTGATGAAAAGCATCCTGCCCCAAATTCTTAACCCTGAGACTTTCTTATCCCATGTGTCTGGAACTTCAAGAGGGACCTGGAAGAAGATACCATTCACTCCTGGAGGTTCTAAATTGTCTGGGCAGGTTTTGTTTTAGTGGCTAATGTTTCTGAGGTACCAAGGAAGGACTTATTGGGGACAAGTCATTATGTGATGTTTGAGAAAAGACGATGGATGATGATAATGGAGGTTAGCTGACTTATTGGACCTCCATGTGTATTTGCAATAGTTGTATCATTCTAGGTCTAAAGGAGAAACTTCCAGAGATTTCCTCCTGGAGAAGCAATTTCATGATGTACCATATTCCTTGTGCATGGGAAAAATCAGCCCCCTGTGGTAAAATCATGAAAGGGCGATTATCTGACTCTTGGCCCAAAGAGGTATATAGCATTTTTTCATCTTCTTTTGAGACTTGAGATTTAAAAGGAAAAAAACCTTTTCCTGCTAGGTCCTTTCCCACAGATGTCTTAATTAGATGTCCCTGTTTATCAAAAGCAAGAATTATAGGTCAGGTGGTCACCACAGAGAGGGGCCCCTGCCAACAAGAAACAGCCAAGTCCTGGACTTACCTTCAGTCAGGCCATCTGCTGAAAAGACCAGCCTTTTCCTGTTGCCCAGGTGGAAGCTAGAGGACGAACTTAGATTCTCATTTCATGTGGCCTGTCTAGGCCTATCAGATCAGTCTCCAAGCTCAGATCTAGCAAAGCCTACTTCATTCCCAGAGCCAGGCAGGTATGTGCTTGTGCCCATAGAGACAGCAGAGCAGGGCTTTCAGAGTCCAGAATTTGGCTTAGAGGCCTGAGCAATCTGTCACTGTCAGAATGTCAGCTTAGGAAAGGCTGAGCTCACCCTTCGCTTGATGAAGGCCCAGGACTAACAAGGAGAACTTCAGTATCCTGGTGTTTGATTAGTTTCTCAGGCTGCCAAGATGTTTCAGCAACTTGGAATATTGAAGTCTCGAGGAAAATCTCCCAATATTTTGTGTTAGTTTTTCCAAATTAGAAAAGCAATATGTTCACATTGTAAGGTATTGAAGGACCCAAAAAAATAAAGAAACAACAAAAATTTTGAACATATAGAACATCAAGAGTGTTCTATGTTATGTGTTCGATTATGCCGTACTCCCTAACCAGAAGGGAGCAAGTAACACAGATGCCAGGAGAGAAAGGGGAACCAGTCAGGTCTGCCCAAGAACCCTCACATGAAAGGGTTCGCTACATGGCTCGAGGACAGAACCTCTCTGATCCAGAAGAGGGTGTTGGCCTTTTACTGGTGGTACCTGAGGGACGTGCTCAGATGGCCATAGGTTAGGGGTATTTCATGTAAGGCAGAATGAAGAGGAAGGACACTAATGAGACAGTGTCAGTGTCTCTCAGTCTTCCTGGACGCCTGCAACTCTATGACAGGAGTGAGCAGTAGACTTCAATAAAAACTAGAGCAATGGTTCACGATCCAAGGATTGAAGTATAAACTAGCATAAATTGTGTGTGTTAAGTGTATAATTAATAATACGTTTTGACATCTGTACATACCTGTAAAACTAGCACCACAATTAATATAATGAACACACCCATCATCTCTAAAAATTTTCTTTATGATCCCTTTCTTCCACCCTCCTTACCTGCCCACGCTTCATCCCCATACATCCCCTGATCTGCTTTCTGTCATATATATTAGATTGCATTGTCCAGATTTTATGTAGATGGAATCATACACCGTCCACTCCTTTGGGTCTGCCTTTTATCACTCCACATAATAATTTTGAGATGTATCCACTTTGTATGTATCAATAATTCACATATTTTAGTTGCTGATTAGTGTTTGAATAGATAGATATTCCACAATTTGTCTATTAACCTACTGACGGACATTTAGACTGCTTCCAGTTTACGATTATTATAAATAAAAGTGTTATAAATATTCTTGTGCTTTAATGATGTTGAATATCTTTTTATATGCTTAATTTGGTCTTATTTAATTTCTTTTTACATATTATGATATTCGATTTGCTAAAATGTTAAGAACGTTTGCCTCTGTGCTCATGAAGGATATTGATTTGCATGTGAATGTTTGGTCATGTCATTGTTTGTCTTTGGCTTGAGAGTAATGCTGGCCTCACAAAATGGATTGCGCAGGGTTCCTGCCTCTTAAATTTTCTGGAAGAACCTATATAGAATTTATGGTATCTCTTCACTAAACGTTGAGCACTGGATTTTCACATTCCTAAAAATACTCCTAGGCTTTGTTTTTAGGTATAGTTAGGTTACTTGGAAACAGTCTGATATTTTGGGATCTGTCTTTAAAGCTTCATTGGACAGGACCAGAAAGGCATTTACTCACTACTGAGAAACAGTGCTTCTGAATACTCCATCGATGATTCGTGAATGATGGGAGTTTTCTACCCTGGTTGGCGGGAATAGACATTACTCCTGGTTCTCTTTGCATTCCAAGGATTATTCCATCTAATCCTCATTCTTTCCCCAGCCTCAGGTGTTTTCCTTCCAGGAGTGTGCTAATCGCTACTCAGCGGAATAACTGAAGGGAATTCTTGGCTGTTACTCAAAGGGGACCTTGTACACATTGTCAGATCGTGCTCTCTGGGCATCCCCTCCTCTCCAGAGCCTACTGTGTGAACCCTAGCCACTGTGGGCTCCAGATTCCAGTTTCATCTCCACTCAGAGAGACTGCCAAGGTTGTCCTGCCTCCCCGCTCTCTGTGCTGTAGCCTAGAAGCTCTTTGAAACCGTCTGATGTGGCAGGTGTAGGTGTCATCTCATCTTCTCAGGGACCAGTGTTTGGTCCTCCCTGATAATGTAATGTCCTATGACCAGTGTTTCATATATTTTGTCCAGTTTTGTCACTGTGTTAGGTAAGAGGGTAAATCTGGTCTCCATTTGTCCATTTTAGTCAAGGTGGAAGTCACTGATAGTGTATTAATGGATGAATAATCTGAGGACATAGCAATAACTTTGGGTATAATGGACTAGCCCAGTATAAAGGCCTGTTCTCATGTTTTCTGGCTCCAGTGATGATTGCAATACTTCATTGAACATGAAATTTTATTACAGCCCTCCCCTGTCTCATGATCCCTGTCTTTCTCTCATCCTGCTGCATTTTCATCTCTACTTGTCCAAGCTTTCTGCTTTTGTTTAATAGAGGTGATGTCTTCTTGCATCCTGCTGAGGGTCTTGTCCGGTAGGAAACTGCTTTTGAAAATCTGGTCCTCTGGAATCTCAGGACAAAGCTTTCTTTCCTTACTTTGCAGCTGTGTTTTGTAGGCTCCATCTTGGATTCTTCATGAGGCCCTTTGTAACATATGAAGTGTGTCAGTGACCTTTGGTCTTTCCTATTGTCCATCTGGATGATGGTCAACTTCCTTCTCAGACCCACAGCCTAATCCCTGGGACCTGGAAGGCTTTCGTCTAGCACCACCCTGGTGGCTGAAAATGGCATATTTATTCCCATTGCTTGGTTATTTGTTTCTCTCTGTGAAGAGTGAAGAGTGTACAGGTAGCATTGCCTTCCTTGGCAGACATTCCTATGAAGGCTGTCTCTCCCACTGCCTCTACCTTCAGTACTTTATTACTTGGTGGTATAATTGTATAACACCTAAAACGTTGGATTTCCCACTGCACATCTTCCATTTGTTCCCTAGTTAGTTATCCTCTGTGAGTCGTACATTCCTGGTAGATATTAAGAGATCATTTCTAATGAGCATGGAGGTAGAGAGGGAGGACAGCGCTCGAAGTGTCTCAGAAATAGAATTCACACAGGAAAATAGTGGTGCTTAGCTTTTATTAGTAATAGATCTTATATTTCTGAACCAGAGGGCAGAGTGTGGAAAAGACAAAGTGTTTTCCTACCTTAGAAAGGAGAAACTTCAAAGGGAAAACTTCCTGTGGTACAATAATTCACTTTCTACACTTTCTTCATCCAAATGATTAGACTTGCAGTTAGTTTGAGTTCTTCCTAGTTTCTGGAGACTCCTTGATTATCAATCCCAGTTTCTCTTTTGAATATTCATCCTTTATTTGTCTTTAACTGTTTTTGAAAAGAAAATTGCAAGAAGGTCTGCTGAGAAATGACTGTTGGCCATTTACTATTTTGAAATCTCAGCCAAAATTACTTCTACAAGTTGGGTACGTTCCCAAAAAAGTCGGCCAAATGACATTTACCTGTTGATTATTGATATTACCAATAATCACTATCGTCTTTTCTGAATATTCAGAGTATAGACAAATTTCCTGCAAGGAAATAGACTCTTAATGGGAGGAGGAGGAGGAGGAGGAGATCATGGTCTCAGAATGGAATCCCTTCAGAGAATGTGAATTCCACAAATGGGATTTCTGGGGCCACTAATTTGATCACATCTATGTAACTAAAGCTTCTGAAAACACTTCTACAAAACCCTTGCCTCTACCATGAAAAGGATGGGGTAACAAAGAGGGGTTCATATTTACTAAACAGAAAATGTCCTTGGATGTTTTCCTTTTGTCTGTCACAGAATCAAACATGGCTGAGAAGCAAGTACCAACCGAAGACCAAGTGGCTGCGATGCCCCTGGAATCTCCTGTTCCTCGGTCTTCAAGCTCAGAATCCCCCATGGTATACCTGAAGGATGTTGTGTGCTACCTGTCCCTGCTGGAAACGGGGCGACCTCAGGATAAGCTGGAGTGTAAGTACTCACCCTGTCAAGGGGCTTCTGCCTTTTCCTAGAGAAAGATCTGGGGTCTTGTCCATTATTCGTAAACACACTGGAGACTGAGCTGGGATTGTGGGTATAGGTCCTGCCTCTTTGGGGAGGTTTCTTTGTCCTGTTACCAGCAGTGATATGGACAACTCCTATAATCCACCCTAAGACATCGTACCAGTTGTGTATCACATGGGAAGGGCATCCGATATCCAGACATTGAGAACCAGAATTTGGAAGGGGGAAGGGGTCCCATCAAGCAGTCAAGACTTCCTTGCTTTGCTGGCAGGACTTCCTGAAAGCCTTTACTCAGCAAATTGCTACCTTCTCATAATAGGTTTTTTAAAGAAAGATATTCAACATCTGTCCTCCTTCCCCTATTCCGTGCCCAGGCAACTCTTAACTATGAGGAATTATTTTTTTCTTGAAATCTCATCAACTCTGTCGCAATAAGGCTTTGTCCATTTCTCTACCTATGCTCCACCGCAAGATCTTGGCCTATAGAGAATGAGGGGGCCAGTTAACTGAAAAGAAAATTGCAGGAGAAGAGTAAGAGCTAGGGGCAGAAAGGGGCTGAAACAGCCTGCAGTCTGGTAGATGATTCAGTCCAAGGATGGTTTCTCTGGCTTCTGTGAGCCTACAGACATACTTTTAAAAAACAGAATACGATAGGACCTTGTTAAAAAATTTGTATTGTCTTTGCTTCTCTTGGGAACTTAAGGAGACAGTAAGGAAAAATCATGTACACGTTATGGCCAAAATCAAAATTCCAGTTAATAGTAAGACTAGTCAACAAGACTTAAACATTAGCAAGGGAAGTCTGCCAAAGGTTAACTCTTGCCAAAAACAAAATGAAACAGTTTGCTCATTAGCTGAGCTTAAAAATCTCCCCCATAGGTTTGAGGTGTTAACAATGGCAAGTTGTAAGTGCTAATTTGGTGGCAATGTAGCAGATTTCTGTTTTCTTCTAGCTAATGTTAAAAGTGAAACATCAAATTATTTCCAGCGTTTAGCTAGATTTTGAGTTTTAAGCATTATGTTTGTTAATAACTACCAAGGAGAAGGTGACAGATTTTCTGTATTAATGACTCTCTGACTGAGACTTATAATGGTGATGCAAAGAAATGTTAAAATTTTTTTATTACAGAAAATTTCAAAGATAAAAGTAGGTAGCATAGTGAATGTCCACGGCCCCATCACCCAGCTGCAACAATAATCAACTCATGGTCAATCTTGTTGTGTTTATACCACCTACCCATTCCCTCTGCCTCAGAGTATTTTGAAGCAAATTCCTGGCATCTTATAATTTTATCTGTGAATATTTCCGTATGTACCTCTAAAATCACAGACCCTTCTTCTTAAATACAACCGCAGTGCCATCATCACAGCCAAAGAAAATGATTTCGTTTCTATGATCAAATAGTCAGTATTCGCAGGTGTCAATTACCTTAGATATTTTTAATTGCTCGTTTGAATCAGGATCCAAGTGAAATTCACACAGCACCACTGGTTATGGTGTCTCTTCATTTTCTTTTAATCCTTTGGATCCCTCTCCATCTTTTGCTGTTTTTTTCCTTGCAATATTTTGTTGCAGAAACTTTGTCATATGGAGTTTTCATTTTGGTTTGCTTTTTACTAAATCATATCAATTTATATCCTTCCTTAACTTTAAGGATTGAAAACAAGTTACACTTTTCTTTTTAAAAACCAAGCATGTATTTTTGGAAATCATAGCCTGAAATCCCACACCTACTGCCAAAGCAATGATAACAATAACGACTATCATTCATAAACACCTTACATTTCCTAAGCACTCTAAAGGCATTCTCATTTTAACCACATGGTAACCTAGAAGGAGAGCACAAGAAGGCCACCCTGCTAAAATTAAGATGCTTGCTCAGGCCTTTCTAGCTCTATTGTTCATGCACAGTAGGACCAGAGAGAGGTCAGTGTTGGAGAGTCGCCTAGGCCCAGAGTCCTGGAATATTGCTAACAGAAAAGCTCTGTCCTTTATGTCATTCAGCCATCTGCTGGGTGAGGCAGCAGCATATGATGAGTGCCTCTGACTGGGACCTTCTGAGGAATCACAAAGAATCGAAAGTCCATGACCCTACCCTTAAAGAACTTTGACTTCGACCAGTGATGCACCCTTGAAAAAAACACAAGGTGCAGGGACATTAAAACATCTAGGAGGAAATGATGACACGGGATAACTTAGCAGGAATAAGGGGACCAGGCGGGTGCATGCCCCGAGGGCTTGCACCACATCAGGGAAGGATCAGTGCGGGGGCTCTCCACAGAAAAAGCAGGCATGATGAAGGATTTTAAAGAATAGCAGAAAGATCATGGGTTCAGGAGATCGAGACCATCCTGGCTAACATGGTGAAACCCCATCTCTACTAAAAATATGAAAAATTAGCCAGGCATGGTGGCAGGCACCTGTAGTCCCAGCTACTCAGGAGGCTGAGGCAGGAGAATCACTTGAGCCTGGGAGGTGGAGGTTGCAATGAGCAGAGATTGCGCCACTGCACTCTAGCCTAGGAGACAGAGTAAGTCTCCATCTCAAAAAAAAAAAAAAAGAAGGCAGGAAAATGAAGAAATGCTTATCTCTCTTCCTACCATGCTGACTCAGGCAACCACAGACAGGACCTTTGCCTTTTGGTTGAGTAAAATACAGGTTTCCAGGCCCTATAAGTAAACTTGCAGTTCCTTGTCCAAATTTTTCTCCCAGATTTTCCTTATCCTATGTCACCTCCCTGCAATTAGAACAAGACGGAAGATGTTTCTGAATATCATGTTTCTGAATACTTTTTAGAAGAAAGAAAAAAAGGCTTCCGTAATAACTACCTCATAGCATCATTGAGGATGAAGTAATAATGACAAAGACATATGACAGTATTGTGTATATGTTAAATGCTATATATAAATGTTCATTTAAAAGGGAAAATAAAAATTAGTAACATCTGTTGAGTGCTATGTTCGAAGCAAAGTTGACTTGGCCTATCAGTTACATATTAATCTTCATAACAACCCTAGGAGAAACCAACCATTATTATCTCCACTTTACAGATAAGGAAACTGAGCTCAAAGAAGTTAAGTGACTTGTTGGACACCCCCCAGAAGTGGTAGAGCAGCCCCAGGATTGAAATCTGCCTAACTCTACATTTTCTATGCTCAATAGAAGCAAAATTCTGGTGCCTCTGCCCCACCAGCAGCTGGGCATTTGCTTTAGACTGTGTCCTTGTGGCACTGAAAAGTGTCATGGAATCACACTCACGACCTGGACCTCATCAGCCACATAGGTATTGCTTAGACAGGTCCAGAAGCCAGGTGGTTCTCCTCCCTTGGCTCAGCCTCTCCATTAGGAAGTCAGACTCTGCGCTCAGAGGGAGGGAGAGCTGGCTGCCACAGCCTTCGCCATGGGGTGACAGAAGTAATCTAAAAACTTGGCAGCATCCAAACTTCAGCCATCCCTGCTTCTTAGAGGACACCTCAGGCTTACCTCTGTGTTTCTTACAGTCATGTTTCGCCTCTATGATTCAGATGAGAACGGTCTCCTGGACCAAGCGGTAAGTTCTCGCTCTAAATATCCTTCATGGATCTGAGAAAGGCTAGGGGAGCAGGGAGCAAGCAGAGAAAGAATCTGAAAATGTCAAGTTCCATCTTCGTAGTAATAGCAATGTCTTGACACAGGCTGAGGAAATCCGAGTAAGACCTTCCCACCTGCTATTTCCAAACAGCCAGCCTTGCAGAGCGTGAACTCTACCTTACATTTTCACTCTTGAAGCCTGGGATCAGATAATCTCAGGATGGAGGGAGGCGTTAGCATGTCACCTAGCTTAACTTCCCATTCAGTTCACAAGCTCTCCCTGCAAATTCCTGAAGGAGTCCTGAGGCCAACAGGAGAGGATGGGGGAGGCAAGAAGACCGGGGGAAAAGGGCATGAGGAAGGAGGCTGCTGGCTACTGCTGATGTGCTTGGCATCACCCTTGGCTGCTTCTCCTACTCCGGGGCACTAGCCTAGGAGTCTGGTTCTGTCTGCTCGCATTCCCATCCCGTTGCACCTGAGCAAGCCTGAGTCTGTCCATGTTCCCATCCCATCGCACCTGAGAAAAGCCTGAGACTCACCCTCACTCCTTCAGGAATATGCAAGGATGGGTCAAGGCTCATGGAGTAAAAGGAGGAATGGAAAGAAAAGAAGGCAAACAGAGCCAGATAGGCCCAGTGGTCCTGACTAGCAATGTCAGAGGTAGGCCTCCTTAACAGGAAGGCCCTGAGGTTGAGATGCAAGGGGCCGAGTCAGACCAGAGGGAGGAAAGAAGGGAATAAGTCCTCTAGACCAGTGAGCCATCCCAATTCCCTCGAAACCCCAGGGTGCCTCCATGGGACCCCCCACCAGCCACACTGCAGTGCTGTGGGTTGGGTCATTGGAGGGAACATTTGGTCAACACATATGTACTGGGTGTCCACATTATGTCAGGTACTCTTCTAAGCACTGGGGGTACAGCAGTATAGCCAACTGACATGAAAGTTCCATGCCCTCAGGAAGCTTTCATTCTAGTCCTAGCACAGATACGAAGCAGCATAGTGAAAGCATGTGTCAGGTAGAGATCATGCTGAGAAGAATAAAGGAGAGGAGTGTTGGAAGAAGTTGCAGCTTTAGCGAGGGTCGCCAAGGAAGGCCTCTCTAGAAGGGGACATCCGAACAGAGGCATGAAGGAGGTGACGGAATAAGTGAGGGGAAGAGCCTTCCAAGAGAAAGAACAGGGAGTGTGAGGGTCCTGAGGGTGCCTAAGCTGTTAGAAGATTCACTCCGGGCCAGTGTGAGTGGAGCGGAATGAGTGAACAGTTGAGATCAGAGTGAGGAAGTAATAGGGGATGAGATCAGAGAAGTCATGCGATGGGGTAGGGCAGTGGGGAGTTTGCAAAACATATTCAACTTTATAGGTGATCAAAAGTGTTTATCTTTGACCGGGCACGGTGGCTCATACCTGTAGTCCCAGCACATTGGGAGGCCGAGGAGGGCGGATCATGAGGTCAGGAGTTCAAGACCAGCCTGGCCAATGTGGTGAAACCCCCATCTCTATTAAAAGTACAAACATTAGCAGGGCGTGGTGGTGCACATGTATAGTCCCAGCTACTCAGGAGGCTGAGGCAGGAGAATCGCTTGAACCCGGGAGGTGGAGATTGCAGTGAGCTGAGATGGCACCACTTACTCCAGCCTGGGTGACAGAGCGAGACTCTGTCTCAAAAGGAAAAAAAAAAATAGAAGTGTTTATTTTTTACTGCAGAGAAATGGAGAACCATTGATGATTTTGAGCAGAGGAGTGATGTGACTGACTTATGTTTTAGCAGAATCACTCTAGGCCGGCATGGTGCCTCATGCCTATAATCCCAGCACTTTGGGAGGCCGAGGCAGGTGGATCACCTGAGGTCAGGAGTTTAAGACAAGCCTAGCCAACATGGCAAAACCCCATCTCTACTAAAAATACAAAATAAATTAGCCAGGTGTGGTGGCAGGCACATGTAGTCTCAGCTACTCGGGAGGCTGAGGTGGGAGAATCACTTTAACCTGGGAGGCAGAGGCTGCCATGAGCTGACATGATGCCACTGCACTCCAGCCTGGGTGACAGGAAATGCAAGCAGGGATACTGCTTGGGAGGCCATTGAAATAATCAAGGCATGAAATGGTGGTAGACTTGTGCAGGGTAGCATCGTTGCAGGTGGTAAGAAGTTGTTAAATTCCAGATACATTTTAAAGGTAACATTGGTGGACTGAAGCAAATTTCGAGTTATCTGATTCAACTTTTCACCTGGAATCCCTGGCATATGGACTCCCAGTAACAGGGAGGACACCCACTACCTTAAGACAGCCATTCTTAAGCTGGGGTGACTGCTGGAGAGGGCTTCCTTCCTGAACACAGGCACTCCTCTGCCTGCGGGGGAAGTTTTCAACTCAAAACCTGCTTCTGCTCCCCTTCTCCCCCAACCCAGCAAGGAGGCCAAAATAAGTCAATCCTCAACTCCTCCCTTGTCTGTATCCCTCTGCTTCCTTCTGCCCCTGTACCTGATCAGGACAAGTGGAATGCCTATCCCATACAATAGGCCTTCAAGTATTTGAAGGTACTATCACATCTCCCATAAAAATCTTCTCCGAGCTAAAATTTCCTTCTTCCTACACTGATTCTCGTAAGGCAGGCTTAAATATCCACTTTGAACAAGCTCTGGTTTGTCAATACTATTCTTGAAACGTGGCACAGAACAGAATCCATCCCCAATGACTCTTTAAGTAAGTATCCAAACGTGGCCTGACCAGGAAGACCTCAGGGGGACTTTTTCTTTTTGAAATCTGCCAACTCTGCTTCTATTTACATAGCCCAAGACTGAGTCCAATTCTTGGTTCCCGAATTACATTTTCTCATTAAATCTTGGACCCAACCAGATATACAAACTCTTTTCTATTGGAACTTCTGCCAAAAACCTCTCCCCCTCTTTCTGCCCACTTTCTTACCCTCATCTACTGGCCTATCTCATAGTTTCGCAATGGTTTGTTTTTTAATTTAAAGGAAATACAGTTTGTGAAAATCCCCGCTGGGTTGTAGCTTGCTGTTTTGGCCCAGTATTCCATCTGGTAGAGGCACCTACCACTTTTGAACCTTGCTTCAGTCTACCACCACGTCCTCCCAAAACAATCTTACTACGAACATCTTTGCTGGTGCCTAAGTGGGGCTAACTTTAACACTAAATGCCTCTTCAGTCTGGTATGTTTCAGTGGGGCTCTCAGAACACTGACTCATTGGCATCCAACAATTCTGTGAGGTTTTAGATGAGCCTGTGAGCCTGGCCTCAGTACCAAAAGGCTCATTCCTCAAGTAAACGTATTCCTCATGAGTTCCTGTCCACGGACTCCTGGGCTAAGGGCTGGACCATGGTAAAAAGGAAACAGAGGCGATACCAAAAGAAGTGGAAATCATGGCACCTGAGCTAAGACCAACACAGTAACCCTCCATGCAAGAGAAACTGGCCTCAAGTGGGGAGATGGATCCCAAATTACTGAAGCGATGGGGATGAGTGATAAGAAGTGAAGGAGAAACCTGCCTCGGTTTGTAAGTACTTGTGAAAGATGTAATCACAAAGTGGGGGAAAACAGGAGTGCTGTCTATGCTTTCCAAGTTAAAGCACAGAGTAAGGGAAGGAAGGTGGGTCCAGGAAGAAGTCAGTGCTCATGAGCGTTTTGCATACCTCCAGCTTACGCATGCTCTGTGCTTCTCGTGAGCTTTGCGGTCAAGATGGAAATAAACTGAGCTCCTCACAAAATGCCAGTTACTGCACCAGCTTCTTCTCTTGCTCTGCCTTGTGTCTCTTCCCACTGGGCTTAATTTTTAGTTTTGCTCTTAAGGACACGTGTTTGGTTGTCTCCTTTTGATATTTTCTCCCTTTGCTATTTTCTAGGAGATGGATTGCATTGTCAACCAAATGCTGCACGTTGCCCAGTACCTGGAGTGGGATCCCACAGAGCTGAGGCCTGTGAGTTTCTGAAAGGACGGGGTGGCTTTGGAGTGAGCTTCCAAGGTGTGAGTGGGTACACGCTCGGGACGTGAATGAGTGCTTACTCTGCAGGTGCTCCCAGACTCATCCTCTTTAGGCAGCTTCTTTGGAGTCCTGCACTTTACCTTCCACCTCTCCGACAGGAAGAATGTAGGCAGCAGGAAAACGTGCAGACGTAACTGAAATAACAAAGCTAATATTTTCACCAGAGCTAAAATGTTATAACAGAAATTCATCAATCAAAGAGTTTAGAGAAAACTGTCGAGATTTCTGTAAGAAAGAATTGTCGAGATTTTCCACAATCACCAGATATTATGAATTACATTAATAACTCCATTTGGGGGCTTCTATGTCTCAGGTATTATATTATTCACTTTGCATTCATTTTCTCTAATCCCTGCTACGCTGCCACAAACACAACAATAGTATTTCCATTTCTACAGATAAGCAAACCAGAAACCACAGAGTGAGAGTGACTGGCCCAAGGCCCAAGGTCAGAACCAGTCCTGGAAGCTTGGCCTCCTCACTCCCAGTCTGCTCTATTTGCACTTAACAGGAGGGGAAAGGGGTAAAACACAAACCAATAATGCAAGACGAACAAGACGGCAGAGGCAGAAGGGAGGAAGACGTGTCAGTGACGAAAATGGACAATGGTTGCTCTTTGGATTCCACAGATACTGAAGGAGATGTTGCAGGGGATGGACTACGACCGGGATGGCTTTGTGTCTCTACAGGAATGGGTCCACGGAGGGATGACCACCATCCCATTGCTGGTCCTCCTGGGGATGGACGACTCGGTAAGTCAACAAGCTGGAGTTCGGAGATCTCTGGCTATTCAGGAACATTGGGCTCCATGTCAATATTAACATGTCACTTTGGCTTCTGCTCCAGACTGCCCAACAGACGTGCCATGTATTCTTGACCAGCCCCAAAGTCCTCTCTATTCACATTATTTTGTATCCATTAGTGCCTGAAATATATTCATCTGATAGACATTTACTACATTATTACTACATTAAAAATATTGTTCTGCACACCATGAAGGAGCATAGATATGATATCTGCCTGCAAGAACCTTATACTCAACCAGGCAAAGGGCACAAAAACTACCAAGAAGAATTCTGTCTTTTCAACCAATTAGGTTTAAAAAATGCTAAGAGGCTTGGGAAAGGAAGGGAGAGAGGAAGGAACAAAGGAAGTGAGGAAAAAATACTGGTCTGCTGTGGAGGTGGCTTCCATGAACAGTATCTCATTTAACAATCAGAACAACCAGATGAGGTAAATATTTTTGTCCCAATTTATACAGATGGAAAACTGAGGTTCTGAGCCTAAGGAGCAAAAGGAGGAGTGAGGATGTGTCTCTGACACCAAAGATACTGCACTTTGTAACATCCCACACATGAGAATTGGGCCAGTGGGAAGAAACCTTGGAAGGTGTTTGACTTGTCCCTGAAGAACGTGTGAGATTTTGATGTCCCATTCTGGAGAATAGAGAGCAGGTGGAAAGACCTAGGAGGATGTTTGATCTGGCTCTCAAGGATGGGATTGACCTGGGGGATAGAAGCGGAGTTTATGGCTTGGAGAACAGCTTGATGAAAAACACAAATGAGAGGAAGTTCCAGGTGTGTTAGGCAAATCTCCCATTTGATCAGAGTAGGGCACGTGTGTAAAGGCTTAATGTGAAACCAATGGTTATGTATACCTTCATCTGACCCAGTTACTGTATTCTCCGCCTACTTACCAAGTGAACTCACTTCCATACATGAGGTAGGAAAGGCTGAAATGAGTAGAAGCACAAATAGTGACATTAAGCATTTACCAGTCACACAGGTTGTGTGACAACACTGCTTTGAGATTACAGGTCTCAAAAGATTATGCTGCTTTGAGATTCTTCCATAGAGACTAACAGAGCAGCAAGGGCCTCTGGCTAACCAAGTTGCCTGTAATATCTCCATTTCATAGCTCTTCAATTCAGGACTAAAGCTGAGCCTCCATTTCTAAAACTCAAGAACTAAGAATCTTGCAGTCATTTCTTAGTATGTCCAGTTCTTTCCAAAAGCTAAGGAGAAATCAAGGAATCAGGAACTACATGACCCCCTTTTTGTCCCTTAGAACCCTAGAAAGTCAAGCTAGAAAAGGTCTTTGTGGTCCCTCCCTGGTTGCTACCCTTTGTTTTATAAACTGAGACCCAGAGAGGTAAAGGAACTTGCCCAAGAATACACCGAACTAATACCAGAGGTCATCCCCTTCACTCAGTCACATTACCCCTCTCATCTAATGATCGCTTGCCAGGAAGCTGTATGTACCAGAACCCATGTGACCCAGGAGCTGGAGGGGCTCAGAGAAGTTAGATACACTTTCTGCTGACATTACTCACTAAGATTATACTCAAATCAAAATGGAAGTTCTGCTTGGATGCTGTTCCAAAACACCATTGTTTTCTCATGTAGGAAATACAGATGGGACGTTTTAGTTACAGGGAACCAATTTCCATTTTCTGTTCTACTTTGAACTTGCTGAGGTTCCAAATACCACCAGCTCTTTGCATGGAAATGACCCACTGTTTTGTGGCTGGAGAAAGGAGAGCCCATCTACTTCCTCTGCATTCTCCCCATTGTCTCCCCTAAATGCCAGATCGGCCTTGTAGAAAACTCTCATTGACATCAGGAAAGTGGCCAATGAATGCAAATGCAAGTTTAGTTTTATTAATCAAGAGGTTTATGCACTTATTTTTAAATATGGACTTACAAAGTTTTCAGCATTGACTATTTGGGGTTTTGGAGAAAGCCCCATCCATGTCTTAAAAGTCCATTGCTTGTTCGGCTTTTTCAAAACCCGCATCCCAACCCCTGAAGAGTCTGGGGGAAACCACTGAATGGGATATTTGCAAAACAGACTGTCTCCCAGGGAAATCGCAGCAGCAGCATAAAACCTGGCGAGCACAAGGAAGGTAACTCCCTACATGCTGCAGCCACCATCATGTGGAAAGGAAAGAGCCACATGATGGTGCTATAACCCAAGCAGAGACATCACGTTGTCCCAAGTCCCGGTCCACGCACTTCTATCTATAGAAACAGTCACTGGGAAAGGGGGGTCAGCTAACTGACTTAGCTGCTAGAGGTACTAGAGGTACTAGTTTTCAGATACACTGACAGTCCTTTGGGCTACACGAAGACGTCTGCTGAAGAGTTCTATCCTTTTCCTTCTATCTGCACAGGAAAACCCTGGCTTGTGAGGTAGACAAGCGGGATGGAAAAAGCACAGACTCTCGCCAGCAAATGACCCAAGTTTCGCTACTCATTCAGTCCCTCATTATCTGTGTGGGCTTGAGCTTGTTACAGAGCTTCTCCGAATCTCTGTTTCTTGTTTCTAGAATAGGAATAGTCTACCTCCTTCATGTCAATAAACACTTTTTAGTTTATTTGTGTCTCCCAGCATCTGGAATGGAATAAGAACTTAATGAAAGTTTAGATGTACAATGTGTCAGGCATTCAACTAGAAGCTTTACTTATATGATGTCATTTTATTCTTACAAAAATCCCTTTAGGTGGATGTTGGTCCGATGAGTAAATGAATGAATCCATCTCTTGAGGAATCATTATCAATCTGTGAATGTATTTACTAAAGTGGAGACCTTTAGATAAGAGGGTTTTAATTCTATAAAACTCACGTCCTGGAAGAAGCAGGGTTTCAGGTAGTGAGAAGAAAAGAGCTTTTCTGGCCCAGAGGAGGAAGCCAGCATTTGAAAAAGAATCTGAGCTCCTCGGGAGATCATAACAAGCCTGGACACACACCGAGGTCTGGCTGCACTGACTAGCCCTAATGCATACGCACCGCAGAAGTAAGAATTGCATTTGAGTTTGGCATGTTGGACTTTATGTCCATGACCATTGCTCCTCATCACCTTACCGTAGTGTTTACTGCTCACAGAACCACCCCAAGAGTGTGATGGAGCCTAAGAAAAGTTCAGGGATGGCATATGCAGGAGGGAAGTTGCTGAAGCCACAGCCTGAAGCTGTGTTGCGCTCCACTGGTGTGGGAGGTGAGAGACGTGGTGCTCCAGGGAAGGCGTGTGACTGTGTGAGGCTTGGTGTATCTAGTGGATGGAGATGATTTCACTTTGTAGCAAAGTCAGAAGGAGATGTCTTAATCCTCTCTCTGTCTGTCTTTTTACTATTCCATCTGTGTACAAAAAGTTGATAGGAGGAATACATCGTTTTTACTAAACTACTTCCTCTTGATTATAACGCTAGTACATGCACACTAAAAAGTTTGGAACACACAGAAGAAAGTAGAAATGAGAGAATACAGTCAATCCATAGTGCTCCCAACTCTAGTCAACTTCTGTTAACAGGTTAGTGAAACTTCTTCCCGTCTAAGATCTATTATATAAACTGAGATCATAACATACCATCAAATTGGCATTCATGATACATTCGCTTAGCATTGTATCATGAGCACATTCCCATGCCACTGGATAGTCTTATAAATATCTCGTTGATTGCCACCTAACATTACATCAGCTGGATGTGCTACAATCAGCCGTTTGATAATTTTGAGACCTTTAGGATACTTCCAACTTTACATTATTTTAAGTAACACTGGATTAAGCATCTGACAGGGCACAAAAATGCTGCTTTTTAGAAATTATTTCTTTAGAATGAAGTCTAAGAGGAGAGACTGGTAGGTCAAAGGTTGCAAACACTTAAAGGATCTTTAGATAGCTAAAGAAAGGAAGGAAGAAAGAAGGGAGGGAGGGAGAGGAGGGAGGGAGGGATGGAAGGAAAGAAAGAAGAAAGAAAGATCAGATTGTTGTTCAGTTTATGCTTCTATGTGGGAGAGGGTTCGTTTTATCCTACATATACATACTCCCATTCAGATGTTTCTTGCTTCTAATATTTGCTAATTTTTAAAACACACACAAAGAACTTTGTTTCTATTTGTATTTAAAATTACTCATCTTCCAAATATTATAAGAGTCTTATTTAGGAAAAGGAAGAACATGCAGGAGGCCGCCCCTGGCTTCCCGTGTCTCGGGGCTGCCAGCTCAGGGCCTCACCTCCTATAACCCCTACAGGGCTCCAAAGGGGATGGACGGCACGCCTGGACCATGAAGCATTTCAAGAAACCGACCTACTGCAACTTCTGCCATATCATGCTCATGGGCGTGCGCAAGCAAGGCCTGTGCTGCACTTGTGAGTACACTTCCTTCGGACCTCCTTCCTGGCACTATCTTGTCTGAGCATAGTTGCTTGATCCATTCCAGGGAAACTGTAGGTATTTCTGCTTCCCAGCTTGAGGGACCACCCGTATTTTTCCCACAGCACGGAATAAAGCAAGGCCTTCACGTCCTGTTTTTACCCTACCGAAGTCCAACGGACAGGTCTTGGACTATTATTGGAGGCTTCTTATGGGCCACTGGCCCCCAAGGAAAAATTATTAAAGTCCACACATAATTTAAAAGTATCTCATACTAATTTTAGTTGGATTTTCCAGTCAATATTTATTCTGAGTATGTTCAGAGGAAACTTTATTTTTAAAAAATTAATAAGCATTTGGGGCTGAGCACAATGGTTCGTGCCTGAAATCCCAGCACTTTGGGAGGCAGAGGCAGGCAGATTGCTTGAGGCCATGAGTTTGAGACTGGCCTGGCCAACATGCAGAAATACTTGTTGGGAAATACCTGTCCCTACCAAAAATACTTAAAAAGAAAATTAGCTGGGTGTGGTGACATGTGCCTGTAATCCCAGCTACTCAGGAGGCTAAGGTGGGAAGATCACTCGAGCCCAGGAAGCAGAGGTTGCAGTAGCTGAGATTGCACCACTGCCCTCCAGCTGAGATTGCACCACTGCACTCCAGCTGAGATTGCACCACTGCACTCCAAAAACAAAAAACAAAGACCAGGGAAGTGGCTCACACCTGTAATCCCAGCATTTTGGGAGGCCAAGGTGGGCAGATCACGAGGTCAAAAGAGCCAAGACTATCCTAGTCAACATGGTGAAACCCCATCTCTACTAAAAATATGAAAATTAGCTGGGTGTAGTGGTGCATGCCTGCAGTCCCAGCTACTTGGGAGGCTGAGGCAGGAGAATTGCTTGAACCCGGGAGGTGGAGGTTGCAGTGAGCTGAGATTGCGCCATTGCACTCGAGCCTGACGACAGAGCAAGATTCTGTCTCAAAAAAAAAAAAAAATTTAATTCTGTAAATGCAATGGGAATGAAAACTCTAATTGTTTCACTTTCTAATTTCTTTATTAAAGTCAGAGTAGAAAGGTGGAAAAAACTGCAAGTGATAAGTGATAGAAGAAAAAGAGGAAGACTGGAAAGGCAAACAGAAGAAAGGGATGGAGGGAAAAGGGTAAGAAGGGGTAGGAAAGAAGGTGACATGGAGCAGGAGCAGAGGGCAGAGGGGCTGCAGCAAGAAGCCGTGCCAGGCACCCAAGTATGTAGGTGCACGGAGCCCTGCCGCCTGCCCCGTGATGTGGACAGCAGCTTTCAGCCTGAAGCCACCAGAGACCAGGGAGCTGCTGCTGCAGGGAGGCCCCTTGGCTGTGGTCCAGGTCGAATTGTTTTATCCAACGTGAATTGTAAATTAGGCAGCAAGTGACCTCAGCCACCAGAGTTGCCTTAGCAGAGCTGGGTCCGCTGTCCACAAAGACCAAGCATCAGTGGGCTAAAGAAGGGATCCACCAGTCTCCCCAGAGCCAGTTCAAACCTAGCTCTCACCCACATTTTATAGATCAGTCTCATTCCCATGAAGTTCTAGGCCCATGGGCCTCTGCTGTTCACATAATGGTAGTGACAACCACAGCAGTAATGTGTGGAAGAGCTGCTCTGACCCAGACACATAATGCTTTACACAATGTAACACTGCAACATCCCTGCAGAGAGAAAGAGAGCCCACGTTCTTCCCATTTTACAGAAAACCCTGAATGTCAGAGAGGTAAAGCAATTTTCTCAAGTTCGTGTGGATTGTCACCAGAGCCTACCTAGCCTTAAAAAGCCCTGGCCTTTCTATACACTCTCCAATGTCTCCAGCATGGGGTACCGTGGCACTGGCATAGCCAGGAGGATGATGCCACATGCTCCCCTTCAAAAAGGTGCCTTTCTGGGGATGTGTCCTGCCACTTTCACTGCCCACAGAGGAAGGCAGTGGGGCAGGTAGAGGTGCAGCCGCAGCAGATAGCCAGGGACTCTCTCCTCCAAGAACAACTGGAGGCTGTTTTGAATTTCCATTAGGCAAGCCCAGCCTGCTGTGTCCCCTGCCCCTCAAGAGCCATTCAGAGGGAGGTACAGGCATTGGCTGGGGTGCAAGGGTGGCTGGAGCTCTCCTACGTGGTCATTCACAAGCACCTGCCTTGCATTTTTTTTCCTTTTCAGACTGTAAATACACTGTCCACGAACGCTGTGTATCCAGAAACATTCCTGGGTGTGTCAAAACGTACTCAAAAGCCAAAAGGAGTGGCGAGGTTGGTGACATCTACTGTCTTGTTCTTCTGCATGCCACATCCAGGCAGCATGCCCATCAGCATGGATTCCTGGGCAGGAAGGGGTGCTGGGAGCTTTATCCAGTCCCTTCTCTGCCTTGAGAACCACCGTAAACCATCCCGTTCATCCATCAATCCATTCAGCACCTTCCTGGTGCCCGCTATGTGCCAGGCTCTGTGCTAGGGGGTCCACGGGTTGTAAGAGATGCTTAACTACTGTGCTCTGTAGGGGGAGAGGCAGACATGTAAGCAGAGAGCAGAGTATTGAGATGTGTGCTGCAGCAACACAGCTGTGTGGAAGGCACAGTGGGAGCACGGGGCAAGCTGCACAAGGAGCTGGCATTGTAGTTGTGTCTTGAACACAAATTGAGAGGACTTCATGAGGCATCAAGGACAAGACTCTCCAGGAAGAGGAAGCCGTGTGTAAAGACATGAGACATGGCTTATTCTGGGATCCATACTTAGTGTGGCATGGCTGGAGCAGAGGATGCTTAAAGGGAAGTGGCAGGAGAGGCATTCAGGAAGTGGTGAGATCTGGCCTGAAGTGGGTCTTGTGAGGCCAGACAAGGAGTTAGAAAAGTGTTACCTGTGCAGCCAGGGGCCACTGAAGGGCTTCAAGCATGTGAAGATGTGATTGAGTTTGTGAATTAGGTTAATAGCTCTGAGCGTGCTGTGGGAGAGAAATCAGGGGAGGGAAGAAATCAAATTCTTCCGATACTTGCGCTGAGGGCCCGATGGGGTGGGATCCACACTCGCTGCTGTAGCATGGTCCTGTGCTGAGGGTCCCCTGGGCTGTGCCAGTTATTGAGTATTTTGACTGTCATGCTGGCTAAAGGAGGAAAAATGAAGGGAGAGCTTGAGAGGTAATTTGGAAGTACCACCACCAGGATGTGGTGATGGGGATGCAGCGGATGAGAGAGGAGAAGAGGTAGGGAATGGCTCCCAGGTTTCCAACTCAGCCATTGGGTGGTGCCATTCACCAAGTCTGGAGATAGACTTCCCTTGAAATTAGCAGGGAAAGGTACTTTGCCTTCCTGCAAAGGGAAGATTACACGGAGGAGTGTGAGTTAGGAGATGGTTGGCAGGTGAGAGTGCTACCCAGCCCTCCTGCAGAAAGACTCCTAGGAGAGACAGGTGCCTCCTAGGACTCGTGAGCATGCCCCATGGACACCTCATGGTCTCTCATCCACGCCTTCTGCACCACCCCATGCACACCCCACTCCATGTCCATGCCTTTCACCGGGATACGTGGTGTGCCTGCTGGGCGCAGGCCCTAAGCCTGCACTCTGGCCACCTGTCACACAGAGAACAGAGTGAGGCCAATGAGAGGCCAGCAGGGCACACTCACAACCTTCTCAGGCTGCAGGAGCAACCCAAGTCCTTCACCATCTCAGATCCCAAAGAGCATTAATGGGGAAGGCAACGTGGTGTTAGGAAAATAGCCCTGGGCTTGGGGTCAGAAGACCTGGGTGGGAAACCCTACTTGGCCACTCGCCAGCCTAGGGCCAGCAGAACCTAGGGCCAGTCACTTAACCTCTCTGAAACCTTCATTGTTTCCTCTGCAAAATGGAAATAATAATCTCAGAGCAAATTCAGTGTGGTCACGTGGATGACAGAGGGATGAACAAACTGAGTTCTTTACACCCTCAGAAGTGCAAGGCACAAGGTGATAAGCTACCAACCAAACGTGACAGATCTTCTGGAGCAATAATTTTACCAAAAACATTCTTAGGGGAGGCCTTAAGCAACTTAATTGCTAAGTAATTTAAAACATTTATTGTTGGACAGAGTGTAGTCACTCACACCTGTAATCCATCCTAGCACTTTAGGAGGCTGAAGAGGGCCAATAGCTTGAGCCCAGGAGTTTGAGACTAGCCTAGGCAACATGATGATATCCTGCCTTTACAAAAAGAAAATACAAAAATTAGCCTGGTGTGCGGCATGTGCCTGTAGTCCCAGCTACTCAGGAGACTGAGCTTGAGCAGGGAAGGTCAAGGCTGCAGTGAGCTATGGTCATGCCACTGCACTCCAGCCTGGGTGACAGAGTGAGACTGTCTCAAAAAACACATTTATTCTTATCTAACACAAACCTGGACAGAATAGGGCAAATATTTCATGGGTTTCTAACACTGCGCTTGCAGGTAGGCACTTCAGGGTATGTCCCCCACCTTCTAGAGTCCATATCCACTTCCTTCCGTTATTTGGAGTACCATGGTGGAAATATGTGGTTCTGTAGAATTCCAGGGGGAGAGAACTGAGAGCTCAGCCTCCCGTACAATGGGGTTTTTAGCAAGCTGCCGTTGCTTTAGCTGCACCGACATGCACATGCAAAAACATTCCCACCATCCCACCTGTTTCCCAGTGCCTAGCCTGCCCTGGTGGTGTTTCCTGATCATGGAGCAGATACAGCCAGCTCTCCAGGAGCCAGGTGTGAAAACTGCCAATGGGCCCTCACTAATTTCTTTGGACTTTTTCTCTAATTTCCTTCTAGAGTGCTTTTCAGTCTCCGCTGCACGTTATAATCACCCAGAGTGCTTTAAAACATATTAATCATGTGTCCCACCCTCAAAGACTCTCATTTATTTGGTCTGGAGGGTCCGCTGGGAATTAGGACTTCTAAAAGCTCCCCCAGGTGCTTCTAATGGGCAGCTAAGGCTGAGGAAGGGGAAGGGCGTTACGCAATTTTGGATGCCCCAAAGGACCAGGATTGGACCAGGGAGGACCTTCCAAACGTGCTACCTCATTGCATTGCCCCAGTAACGCCAGAGGTGGGACTTCTTATACCAATTTCTGCAGGTCAGGGACCTGAGACTCAGAGAGGTCTAAGAACTGGCCAAAGCCCCCCGCTTCAAAGGGATTCCGACCAGTTTGGTCTGTGGCCCACCTAAGTCCTCCAGACTTCCCCTGCACCACGCTGCCTTCCAGAAGAGGGCGCATACAGACACATCACTCTGCAGGAGTTCTGCAAGACAAACAGATGGACTGCCAGACAAGATGCTGCTTGGAGGCCTGCCTGCCAGGGCACTTGAGCTGCTCAAAATGTGGCAAAGCGGGTTTTCAATCTCCTTTAATTAGCATAATGGCGGTCAGGCAGGAAGGAATCACATCGTGCTATTAGGCAAAGCAACCCAACATCCAGTAAGCATCCACTAAATAGGAAACAGTCCCTCTGGCTCCCCAGCGTTGCCTCCCAGATCCTTCTCCTCCAGCCCAGGGCCCCGGGGGGCATGGTCTGCCGTTTTCCCTGGCATC
This sequence comes from Callithrix jacchus, assembly GCF_049354715.1. Taxonomy (NCBI): domain Eukaryota; kingdom Metazoa; phylum Chordata; class Mammalia; order Primates; family Cebidae; genus Callithrix; species Callithrix jacchus. The sequence goes on along the minus strand of NC_133516.1, from coordinate 15,224,838 downwards.
CTTCGCTTCCCTCCCGCAGGTGATGCAGCACGCATGGGTGGAAGGGAACTCCTCCGTCAAGTGTGACCGGTGCCACAAAAGTATCAAGTGCTACCAGAGTGTCACCGCGCGGCACTGCGTGTGGTGCCGAATGACGGTGGGTTGGCGCCCAGGGTGGCCCTGCTTCTTTTCGGTGGTTTTTTTTTTTTTTTTTTTTTTTGCCCAAGCTGCAGCCCAGGAGCAGTGGACATCCCGCCAGAGGGAATGAGTGGAGCCAGAGGAGCAAGGCTAGGAGTGCCCCACAGCCCCCATTCAATGCCCTTGGCCAAATGGTGCTCCAGTGAATCACCAAGCTGCCCAGAGAGAGGGAACCCCTGAACCAGGGGAGCGAGGACTGCTGAAGAAGAAGCTGGCCAGTCCACTGTTTGTGGCCTGGCAGCTGGGATCAGCAGGCCTGACCGTGAACTTCTTTCACCTGGGTGTCACCTGGGACCGGGGACACTGACAGAGTGGGAGAAGAATTAGACAACAGGAGCATCAGGAGAGGGGGTGACTGCCCTAAAGGCACATTCCTCAGAGCAGCCTCATTGCCTGGGCCAAAGGCTTGGGCCTGCTGCCACGAACCACAGCACATGCTAGAGTCCACAGCCCCACTGGACACCCAGGTACCACTGGCAGCCTCTGCACTGACCAACCTGCCTGCCAAAACCCAGTGCCAGCACTTGTCCTTTCCCCAGGTATCAGCCTCAAAATGTAGATTTCTCCAAACGAGACTGTAGAACTCTTGGAATGCAAAGGTTGAATCAATCACAAGGTTTACTGTCAGCCACCCATGAGTTTGTTCATCAAGATCTCCCTCCCACCACAGTCTCAGAGCCTGGAGAGCACATATCCAAGGGGTCTCTGGAATCAACACAGGGCGCCACATTGAAGGGTCACAGGCCAGCTCATGACAGTGTCACTTCGGTAGCCATGAGCAGCTCTTGGCCTCCTTCTTTGCCCATGGCAGACTTTGCACCCTTAACCACACACACACACACACACACACACACACACACACACACACAGCAATACTGTCAAAGCCAGTAGTGCATCAGGATTTGGGGGAGCACTAGACAGCTCGCCTCTCCCGCAAACCTCTCCACCCTCATGTTTGATGTTTCTTCGCTCACTTTCGCTCACTTTCCTTTTCATTTCTCCACCCAGTTTCACCGCAAGTGTGAATTATCAACGTTGTGTGATGGTGGGGAACTCAGAGATCACATCTTGCTGCCCACCTCCATATGCCCCGTCACCCGGGTAAGTGCTCCTGCCCCGGCGAGGGCTCTAGCTTCTCTGGACTCTCGTTTCAGATGGAAGCAGCTTTCAGACATTCACATCCCTCACAGGGCTTCCCTGATAACTCTTGGGGGTTGTGTTTTCTTTCTTTTTTTAACTTTTATTTTAGGTTAGGGGGTACATGGGAGGGTTTGTTGCATAGGTAAACGTGTCACGGAGGTTTGTTGTACAGATTATTTTATCACCTGGGTTTTAAGCCCAGTGCCCAGTCGTTAATCTTCTCTGCTCCTCTCCATTGGGTTTGTGTTTTCGGTATGTGCCTGACAGAGGTCAGAACTGCACAGATGAGATTTTGAGAGAACACTTCTCTGACTATACTGTTTCCAATTGCGGGCCACCCCGAATGCTCTGAAATGACCCATCAAGGAAAGTACATTTGTTCTAAGCCTCTTGCAGGCAGTGCACAGCACAAGGATCCTCAGTTATCATCTATGCAGTCAGGTTGACAGGTTGGGAGTCTGTCAACTTCCCTGCCACATCCAATCCCTATCTCACTCCACCTCCTGAGTTTCCACTTGGGTGTCTCAGCCCTATTTGGAAATGAAAGCAGCAAAATTAAGTTCCTTTATTGCCCCCGACTCGGCCACCTGTGTTGGAGACTCCTCTTTCAAACAAGCACCAAACACTTAACTTTGCCCTCTTTCCATCTTTTATTTATTTATTTATTTATTTATTTATTTATTTTGTGAGACGGAGTTTTGCTCTTGTTACCCAGGCTGGAGTGCAATGGCGTGATCTCGGCTCACCGCAACCTCCACCTCCTGGGTTCAGGCAATTCTCCTGCCTCAGCCTCCTGAGCAGCTTGGATACAGGCACGCACCACCGTGCCCAGCTAATTTTTTGTATTTTTAGTAGAGATGGGGTTTCACCATGTTGACCAGAATGGTCTCGATCTCTTGACCTCGTGATCCACCCACCTCGGCCTCTCAAAGTGCTGGGATTACAGGCTTGAGCCACCGCGCCTGGCCCCTCTTTCCATCTTAAAAATGCTACAAGGGCCACTGATTCCTCACATCTCACTCTTGATTTGACCAGCTACTTCTTTCTCATTAAAAACCTGAGAAAAGGCCGAGCACGGTGGGTCACACCTGTAATCCCAGCACTTTGGGAAGCTGAGGCGGGCAGATCACCTGCAGTCAGGAGTTTCAGACCAGCCTGGCCGACATGATGAAACCCCATCTCTACTAAAAGTACAAAAATTAGCCAGGTGTGATGATGGCTGCCTGTAATCCCAGCTACTGGGGAGGCTGAGGCAGGATTATTGCCTGAACCTGGGAGGCAGAGGTGGCAGTGAGCTGAAATGACACTACTGCACTCCATCCTAGGTGACAGAGCAAGATTCTGCCTCAAAAAAAAAAGAAAAACCAACACGTTGGGAAACCATTTGGCAATATTTACTGTATTGGAAATACACAGACTCCATAACCCAGCAATTCTCCTCCAATGCATCTACCTGGAAAGAACAAGCATCTATTCCACAAAAAGACATGCACAAGAATGCCCATAGCAGCTTCATTCATAACAGTTAAAAACTGGAAACAAGTTAACTGACAGTTAACAGGAGAGCAGATGAATAAACTGAGGCACATTGGCATCTGGCATTCACAGAATTGGAAACTACACTGTGATGGAAAAGAGGAAACTCTGCATAGAGTAAAAACGTGGAGAGTCTCAAAAATATAATGCTGAGCCAAGGAAGCTAGACTCATAAAAAGATATGCTCTATGATTCCATGTGCATGAGTTCAAAAGCCAGGCGAAACCCATGTAAAGACATAGTAGCTGCCAGGGCATACCTCTATACAAAATTCATCAAGCTGTACATTTAGATGTGAGCATTTTGCTATATGTGAGAAAGCCTCAGTAAAATAAACATTAGAAAAACAAGATAAATGAAACTAACAAAAATGACAGTATCATATCATTAGTGCTCAGCAGAAAAGCCAAGTCCACAAACTTGCTTCTCAGAGCTCAAGCTTCTAAATCAACCAAGTAGAATTCTGCCAATTTCAGTGCTCCCCACCATGTCCCTTGCCTCAAAGGTAAAGTCAGAGCTGGTGATGACAGAGGCCTGGAAAAACTCCTAGGGACACATTTCTTTCTTTAGGTCAGAAGCCCCTGTTGAAAATCGCCTCTCCATACTGCACTAGCTTTCTAATCTCATTCTTTATGTCAGCCATTTGTTTTTCATCTGATCACTTTCTTTGTATTAGGCTTCCTTTTCCAAAAGATGCTTGTCTTTCCTTTCTTCTCACAGGACAGGCCAAGTGGGAAGTCGGATGGCTGCGCGTCCGCCAAGGGCGAACTTGTAATGCAGGTACCTCAGTGAGCTCTGAGCCTGATTGCTGCTTCTGAGTTGTCCCAGGGCTGTGGTGGGGAGGACGGGGTTTGGGTTCGGTAGAAAAGCATCTCGGCATTTGCCTTCTCATTTGAACAGTTAAATCACCCAGCAGGGCATTTCTTTCTGGCCTCTGGAGTTGCCTTTGACAGCCACACTGTCAGCAAGCGGTGAGAGGACAGGTTGGCCGATCCCATTGCTGGTCTTCTTGGGCTTTATCACTATTTTAGGAACAAGTTACATAAAACTTTAATTTGCAGATGTCCTAAATAATACCAAAGATGTGGCCTAAAAATAGACCATGGGTTTTCCAAGATTGCCAAGCTGTCTCCAGAACATGATCTGCCAGAATGAAGCTAACCAGATCCAAAAGTTCTGCTTAATCCTTAAATGTATACTTAAGAACTAATTTTTTCACTTGGGTTCACCCATGAACATTTTCTGTGCCTTCCACGGAGTTCCAAGGAATGCAAGGAAGGCAGTCTAGTGAGGAGGAGAGTACCAGGAAAGGAAACCGGAAACCAGTGCCACCTCCTCTGCCTCCGAGCCTTAAGTTTCCTCCGCCGAAAGGGGCACAGTCAACCCTGCCCTGCCCCTCCCAGAGGTGCTGTGAGATTCAATGAGAACACACAGATTCGTGTGTTTTCAGAAGTACAACAGACCAAGCATGATGGTTCATGCCTGTAATCCCAGCTCTTTGGGAGGCTGCGGCCAGCAGATTGCCTGAGGTCAGGGGTTCAAGACCAGCCAGGCCAACATGGCAAAACCCTGTCTCTACTAAAAATACAAAAATCAGCTTGGCATGCCTGGGGGGCACCTGTAATCCTAGGGAGGCTGAGGCAGGAGAATTGCTGGAATCTGGGAGGTGGAGGTTAGCCACTGTGCTCTAGCCTGGGCAACAGAGAAAGAAAGGAAAGAAAGAGAGAAGGAGAAGAGAGGACAGGAGAGGGGAGGGAAGGGAGCGGGGAGGGGAAGGGAAGGGAGGGGAGGGGGTAGTGAAACATAAGGCAGAATGAGGAGAGAACCTTAATACCTTAATATGTGAGAAAGCTCTAGACACCTAGAAGGGCAGAAAGGTGGGAAACACACACACACACATGCCCGACACCTCTATGCCAGTTGTTTAGGGCAGTCAGCCTTCAGATTGTCCTCCATCTGATGGGGCAGAGCCCATGCTGTAGGGTTGGCTGTTAAATATGTTGAATATCATCTCCAGAGGTGAGGGATTATTCCTCAGCCTCCAAGATGCTTCTGGGTGTCACATAGTCACCCTGGGCAGGTGAGACCATTTTTTAAAATCATCGGGAATAGTACTATCCTTTTCAAACAACATGGCACTGTGTTTGCTGGACTTTTAGCTTGAGATCTGGAAAAGCAGGCACTAGATATTGAATACAGAGCAGAGCTGCGTATCTGCATTGGTGTATCCTTCCACTGAGCCCAGAAATATTTGCTGAGCGCCCACTCTGTGTCTGGTGCTATAAGGTCCTTGGTAGTAGAGTTACACACACCCCACTCCGCTCCCAATGCATTTAAAATCCAGTCATTTACCTAAGAAAGTAAAAAAAAAAAACAACAACAACCAAAAAAAAATCAACAACAAAAGAAACTCCAGAAGATAGTACATGTTTCAACTGCAATCGTTTTAGTTGCAATGATCAAGGGAGACTTCATAGAGGAGGTGCCTCTTGATTTGAGCCCCAAGGATAAGAAGTCTTCTGTTGTTGGTTTTTCTGTTTTTTCGTGTGTGTGTGTGTGTGTGTGTGTGTGTGTGTTTCTTTTCTGAGATGGAGTCTTGCCCTGTCACCCAGGGTGGAGTGCAGTAGTGCAACCTCAGCTCGCTGCAACCTCAACCTCCCAGGTTCAAGCGATTCTCCTGCCTCAGCCTCCTGAGTATCTGGAATTACAGGTGCCTGCCACCACACTCAGCTAAGTTTTGTATTTTTAGTAGAGATGGGGTTTCATCATGTTGGCCAGACTGGTTTCAAACTCCTGACTTCGTGATCCACCCACCTCGACCTCCCAAAGTGCTGGGATTACAGACGTGAGTGACCATGCCCAGCTAGTTGTTTTGTTTTTTTAAGAGTTTGCAAAGAAGGAAGTGGGCTTTTCAGGGCATAGAATGGAAGAAAAAACCAACATGAGCAGATGCATGGGTGGAAATGCAAGAGACATACGCTAGACGTACCAGAGCAGCAAAAGCAGGACTTAGCTGTACCTGCAGCTGAGAGTTAGCAGGAATTAGGAGACAGCAGTAAAATAGGGCTAGACTGGAAAGGCCTTTGATGCCAGGTTAGGAGATTTACATTTTATCCACAAAATCCACTCCTTTAATAATGAGGTATCCTTAAAAGTTTTTGAGCAAGAGTGGCATGGTTGACCTGGTATCCTGGGAAGGAACTGTGTGATGATGGCATGCAGGTCTTACCTGGGGTGGGAAAGGCCCAAGCAGCATGGGGCAGTGGCAGCTGCCAGAGGTCAAGGGACATTTCACGGAAAGACATGGCAGGACAGGAGCTTCCTTGGATGGCTGGATGAATAACAGAAACAGGAGAAAGGCCGAGTTTTGTTGGGAGAGGAGATGGGTCAGGTTTGAAGCATGCGGAGCTTGTGCTGGTAGTGAGACATCCAGTTGACAGGAACCACTGGACAGTGAGAAATGTGGGGCCAGGGTGCAGGGGGCAAACTGTGGCTGGAAATGAGCATTTGGAAGGGGCCAGGGTGGAAGCGGTGGTTCATGCCATGAGTGCTATTTCACTTACGTGTAAGATCAGACAGCCGTGCTTTCTAAGATTGTATGTCTCCCACAAAATGTAATCTTGTGCTGTAGGCACAAGACCACATCATTGTTAAATGATTCAAAGCTACAGCACCGTTGTCCCATCGCTGATCCTGACTGCAAACTCTCACTGTCATTAACACTACTGAAAGGCCATTCAAACTGGAGACACTTGGCTACTTAGCCCCTCAGGAAATTCAGCCAGTGGACAAACACTTTCCTCCCTGACCGCCTCTCCTTCTGCTTCTCGTCTGCCTGTCCGAAGCTGTCTTGGCTTCAGCTCTCATCTCACCCTCCTATTGGATGAAGCAGAGCTAATTTCTTTTTCTTTTACCTTTCAAGTATAAGATCATCCCCACCCCGGGTACCCACCCCCTGCTGGTCTTGGTGAACCCCAAGAGTGGAGGGAGACAAGGAGAAAGGTACGTTCTCTTCTTTTTCAAAGTGGAGCAGTCAGGGCAACGTGACTCGGGCACTTCCTCCCCTTGGCAATAACACGGCAGGCTGTGGAGACAAGCAGGCTCAAACCCCAGCACTGCCGCCTGCCACTTTATGACCTGGCCCAGGTGACTTAATGTCCCTGGTCCTCGGTTTCCTCCTCTCTAAAATGGAGATGATTATCCTTCCTCCTCTCACAGGTGAGAATAGACACGGTGCTTAGCCCACTGCCTGCCATGTGAGCCATTATTAAGGGTTAGACCATGCTCTGAGATGCCTGTGCCTTCCTAGCCTCTCAGGCCTTATCTTAATTTAAGAGATGCAGGGATGGGAGGCACTGATTAGGACCTCCCAGGCTACTGCCACCCATGGGAACCCAGGGCAATCACCTCATTTGTTTGCTGAAATGCCCAGTTCAGTGGTGGCTAGAAATTGCTCAACAGAATGGGAGGACAGAGAGAATGGGTAAAGCGGCTCTACCTCCCAATTCCAGGATCATTAACAGATGGCACCGTGATCTGGAATCCAGGTTAAAAAAGACTAGTTAGCAGAGTTAAAGCAAGAACAAGGAAAACCCCCACCCCTGTCCATGGGGCAGGACACCCTCCTGAACTGACCTGACAATTACAAGCCAGAGCTGGGAAAGCAGGCCTGGGCGCGGCCACAGTCTCTCAGCCCTCCCCTGCCCAACGCCACCTCCTGCATTTCCTCCTGATCCCAGGACTGCAGGGGGCCTCTCCCTGGGGAGGCTAGGGAAGAGGGGGGTCCTGTGATGCTTTTGTACAGTCTGCAGAGGGCAGAATCACACTGCCAAGACCATACAGAACATTTGGGAGAAGGTCTCTGTGGAGGGTAAAGCTTTAGAATGAAAGTCCTGTTCTCTGGGTTTCTCTCCCCTGTCCTCTAAGGGGTGATGTCTCTGGGCTTAGGAGCCAGAGTCTAGGTTGGTAGCACAGCTCCAAACTGGGGGTGATAATGCGGGTGATGCCAGGTGGAGCCTGGATGCCAGGGTCAGCAGGCAGTGTTCTCCCCTCTGGGGTTTCACTGAGCCCTCTTCCCTGCCACTGGTAGGCTCCAGAGGTGTTTGCCCTAATGTGACTTCTCACGATGACATATTCCTTCTCTGTCTCTCTTTCTCCCTCCTTTTCTTTTTTTTCCCATAGAATTCTTCGGAAATTCCACTATCTGCTCAACCCCAAACAAGTTTTCAACCTGGACAATGGGGGGCCTACTCCAGGGTATGGAGATCACAATCTTCACCTCTTATTTCCTTCCTCCCTTTAATCTCTAATGAAGACTCCTCTTCACCTCTTATTTCCCCCCCTCCCTTTCAGTCTCCAATGAAGATGCCTTTTTGTTTGTTAGTTTGTTTTGTTTTGTTTTTTTGAGATGGAGTCTCGCTATGTCGCCCAGGCTGGGGTGCAATGGCACGATCTTGGCTCACAGCAACCTCTGCCTCCTGGGTTCAAGTGATTCTCCTGCCTCAGCCTTCCAAGTAGCTGGGACTACAGGCACCCACCACCAGAATGGCTAATTTTTGTATTTTTAGCAGAGACAGGGTTTCACCAGGTTGGTCAGGCTGGTCTCTGTCTCCTGATCTCAGGATCCGCCGGCCTTGGCCTCCCAAAGTGCTGGGATTACAGGCATGAGACACTGCACCCGGTCAAAGATGCCTCTTTTGTCACCTTTTTTATCTTTCATCTCTCAACATGTCCCTTCCTGCCATTTTACTCCCTTTCTCTGCTTTTTCTCCCGTCCTACACTCACTCCTGGAGATACTCAGGATGCCCATGGAGGCTAACTCTGTGTGAGAAGTGGCTTCCTGTAGCTTGTCCCAGAAAAAGTTGTTGATTTTATAAGAGGGGAAAACGGCACACACCATTCATTTGATTGACAGGAGGAACAGGCTGGTAAATTATTTTAACTTATTTGCAAGGCTCTGTGAGCTGGCATCTTCATACTGAATCATCAGAGAAGAGAAAGAGTTTTCTTATCATTGTCAGTCAGCAGTTTGGAAATCTATACAGTGACTCAGAGTTCTGCCTTGGTGTTCCACCGTGGGAGCATTTTAGGATCGAGACAATTACTTGTCCAATGGAATCACTTTTGTTTTCTAAATCATTTGATTTTGAGGTTGTTTTGCTCATCCTGCCACTTACTCATTGGTTATTCTCTGCTGGTTACCATGGGGTTGAACAGAGTTGGTGGGAGGCCTGGTCCCTGTGTCTGCGGTGGCTAATGGCGAACTGCAGGTCCCTGGGATGCAGGCCCCTCCAGTACCTGGGCTAGAAGGCAGGGAAAGCCTAGGCCTCCTCCCAGTCCGGGCTGGGGCTCGAGAGCCCTCTGCTGGCCGGCCCCCGACCCGGGGCTGTCTGCATTCACTGGGCTGGCTTGTCCAGCACACAGCCACTTGGCCCAACCTCCTAACCAGAACTTCTACTCTGAGCTCAGCAAGACCCCTCAGAGAGGCTGGGGTAAGGACTCTGAAAAGGGAATCTGACCTGGTCTTTGACTGGCTAGCACCAAGCTATTATTTATGGTAGCGGTAGTACAAGGCCCAGTTAAAAAAGAGAACTCTAAGTGTTCAGTACCCCTGCCATGATTGACCTGTAAAACTAATTTCAGAACAGAGCCCATCTCTGGATACCACTGCAGCTGCCATCACGGTCACCAGGATTGCCGTCCCTGCCGTACAGCAGGGCCTTGTGACGGAGCAGCACCCCACAGACACCTTTACCGGCCCACTGTCCAAACATGCATACCGTCCTCCAGCTTACTCTCATGTATTCTAAATCGTTTTTACCTGGGATGAAGTGCCAGGTGGCTACTTCCGGGGCTGACGTGCCCGAGTGTCTCTCACATGCATGTCACTCTGCAATCAGACAGGCTGCCAGCTGGAGGGAGCGAGTCTCTGTTCAGAATTCACTTCCTAAGACAGAGCAGAGTTCTGAAAGAGAAGTAGAAGAGAAAGAATGTTCATTTGCTTAATAAATATTTATAGAGCTCTCCACTTTAAATACACAAAATATTGATCGGCCATTATTAATACCCATTTTTAGAATAAAGCAATATTCCCATTCTGTCTCCCTCTTTTTCTTCCTCTTTCTTCCTCTCCTTCACTTCTTTTTTTTTCTTTCTTTCCTTTTCTCCTTTCAAAAAAAAAGAAAGAAGAAAGAATGTTCATTTGCCTACACATGCATTAGTGACTCTGAAAACTCCAGGGCTCTTCCCAGACTGCCAGGCTGGGCAGATTGGAAATACTGACCTTCAGCTTCCCAAGTCCCACCCCCAGGGTGTCCGCAGGTCACATTCGTCCTAAAGCAGAGGTTCTTTTTTTGTGTCAGGAACCCCCTTGGCAGTCTGGTAAAGCATATAAACCCCCTCTTGGAATATTTCTTAATGCATAAAATGAAATAATAAAAGGTGACCAGGGAAACCGTATCCAAAAAATAGTTATTAAAACAGTAAAACAAATTAGTGATATGAGAATATCACTCAATATATGAGCTTCACCAACACATTAAACAGAAAGACCCAGAAGTGGGTCTGATAACTACCGCAAATTCCGAGCAGTGATAAGCCTGACGCTACTATGAGACATTTGCCATAACCGTAATGACACACTAACACGCCTGTGTTTTCACTGCTGACAAAGTCGTGGGTATCGTTCATACCTCTGTGGTTTGTTGCCTCCATTCTGAATTGAAGAAAACACTACTTATTTCAGTTTGAGCTTAGGGAAAACAAGAACGTAATATTTTCTCCTCCAAGTTCATGGCCCTCTGAATCCAATCCACAGAACCCTTGGAGGTTGATGGTCCCCAGGGTAAGTGCCCTGCTCTCCAGGGTTAAGGCTCCTGAGAAGAGAAGGGCATCACTCCACTCACTGTGGCCACAGGAGAGTGAAGTGAAGATTCAGCAAATTCGGTGCATCTCGCTTACCAGGGCGGTGTCAGGAGAGCCCGAGGGGAGTGAGAACATCAGGGGGTATTTGTATTGACACCAAAATACAGACTCTGAACTCCTCTGCATAACGAGTAGTGAATTTCTAGAACACCATTTTCCATTTGTGTCGAATGTTGGGTCAGATTCTCCTTGCACAAGGATGGCCCCTGGGCCTTTGCTGCAAATTCAAGGCCCGGTATAGTAACCTCTGGTTTCAGAACCTTGAGTGGCCCTTTCAACCCCAGAAGGAATTGAGGTCTTAGCATACTCCTGGGGAACAGAGGAGACTCTGACTCAACATGTATCGATGTCAGCCGCAACTGTGTAACAAGCCCATTTCAGCCTTTCTTCTTCTTTCCAGGTTGAACTTTTTCCGTGATGCTCCAGACTTCCGTGTTCTGGCCTGTGGCGGAGATGGGACAGTCGGCTGGATTTTGGATTGCATTGGTAAGCACGGGCCAAGCGGGCCTTTGCTGCTTATTTATAGTGAGCATATTTACAATCAGCAGAAGGTAATAAGAAAGAAAGAGACATGGAGCCATGTCTGTTCATCCTTGTATCTTCCCTTGGACTAACACTTGACTAAATATTTGCTCTGGGTGGAAATAAATAAATAAATAAATAAAACAATGGAATGATGCCACAGATGCAGAGATAACAGTTTCGATTCAGGTCTTGCTTCTAAAGCAGATCTGTCATGGCTAGGGGTTTGGGCAGTGACAGGACAGGCCGGATTTGGGGAGTGGGAGGACAGCAGCGGAATTCTGGGCAGATCCTTTGGGGTGGGTAAAGGGCAGAGAACTAAGCATAGATCATAGCCTGGGACAGATCACCTTGAGATAAACACCTGGAGCCTGAGTCCAGAAAACGCATCTGCAAAGTACAGGTCAGTGCAAGCAAAGAAGGACCACATTGAGCTGTGTCCAGGACAGACCAGCTGGATGAAAAGGCTCAGACTGGAAGGCTGCCAGCCTCAGTTCCACCTAGCTCTACCTGGGTCTATAGGTCCTTGGGACACATCAGCCCTAGTAAGTGATGGCAACTGACTCTGAAATTCTGGGATGGAAGTAGAGTCAAGATCTAACCCTAGAGAACCCAGACAAAAAAACACTGCAAAATGTAATATAAGGACAAGAAAACAGCCAGGGGGAGCACCTGGGAGGATGGTCATCCAAGTCAGAGACTGGCCCTGAACGACAAGCCCTGGGCTCTCCGTTCTTCATTCCGCAAGTGCTGCCTGTGCACTGCAATGCGTCAAGGTGTCCCCAGGGCACTCGAGATACAGCTGTGAACGAGCAGACAAAAATTCCACTTTCATGGAGCTTACCATCTAAAGGAAAGAGACAGGCAATGAACAATTAAATGAGTGAGACATAGTATGTCAGTAGGTGTTTAAAACGCAGCAGGGAAGGGGCAAAGGGAGCACAAGGCTGCAATCTAACTCTTCACAGAGAAGTCAACATTTGCATGGAGATCTGGAGGAGGGGTGAGCCACGTGGATGCCTGAGGAAGGACAGTCCAGGCAGAAGCAACCGCAAAGGCAAAGACGGTGCAGTGGGAGCAGGCCAGGCTGCTGGAGGCAGGACAGAGCAGAGTGGATGTGAGAAAAGCTAGAGGATGAAGCAGAGGTGATGAGGGGACAGGTGATTAGGGCACACAGGGCATTATATGGACTATGGCTTTTAGACTGGGAGGGTCCCAGGATATTGGGTGGTTTTGAGCAAAGGAGGAACATGACAGATAAGGGAAGAGGGAGGAAGAGATCAGTTAGGAGGCCACTGCAGCAATCCAAGGGTGACCAGGGCTTGGACCGCAGCAGAAGCAGAGGGGTGGTGGGAAGTGGACAGCTTCTGGATATCTTTAGAAGGTGAAGGCAATAAGCTTTGCTGACAGACCGGATGTGGGAGATGAGAGGAAGAAGAGCATCAAGGATAGGCCAGGACCGGACCGGGACTGGGGCAGAGAAGGCTGTGCCCCCCGGAGGATGTAGTAGAGCACCTAGCCTGAGCACCTAGGCTGAGAAGGCTGCAGGACTGCACCTGCCGCCCGCCGCCCGCCGCCCGCCGCTCCCCCAGGCGCTTCGGTTGCCATGGACACAGCCCTGCCAAGCAGCCACCCACGCTCTCCTGTTACCTTGGGCTCTGGAGTTGTTTGTGGGAGGAGGGAGGAGTCCTCTGGGAGCCAAGGAAGGAAAGACTGATCCTCAAAGGATGGATGGCTGCGGCACTGGGCTAGTCACACAGCTCCATCTCCACCATGAGGGAGAAAGTAGGCTTTGGCGGAGAGCCTCACGCAGGTCATCCGCGGAGGACACACGAAGAAGCTGCTCAAAACAGAAATAAGGAAGATCACAGAAGGAGGAAGAAACATGAGGGTTTTTTTTCTACAAGCCCAAAGAGAAAAAAAGCGGAAGTAAAAGGGATAACTGTGTAAGATATTCATCTATTCACTCTCATTTAAGCACTTGTTCCGTGCTCTCCAGTGCCCCGCCGTGGTCCCCTCTCTGATCTGTTCTCTCTCTACAGCCTGAGCCATCTTTCCTGGACGTCATTGGGTGTCTGACAGGCATAAAGCACACCAGTGGCTTTCCTTGTTCTTAGGATAGAAACAAAACCCTTGAAAGGGTGGTCCAGCTGCAGCGCAGCCTTCCAGCCTTATTTCTACCTCCATCTCTCTACATCTGGACTCAGGCCCCAGCCCATCTCTCAGACTCCTGGCTGTTCCAGTCTCCCTCTCACCTCAGGGCCTTCATACAAGTCAACCCCGCTGTCTGCAATGCTGCGCCAACCTTGGCTCAGCCAGCTTCCACTCCAGATCTCAGCTGACACGTGGCCTCCTCTGACACACCCACCAGCCTCAGGCACCTTATAGCACAGTGCCCCTCTGTTTTCCAACGTGAATGTGAAATGATGCATTCTCTCCACGGATTCCTCATTGATATCTGTCTATCCCAGCAGACAGTAGGTAAGCACCATGAGGACCCGAGCCATGGCTTTTCCGCCCACTCCCAGCTGCAGCATCTAACACTGCATCTGCATATCGCGAGCTTCGGTCAATATGTGTGAAGATGCTGTGAGAAGGAGACCCAGTCCCACTTGGGGAGGTGTCAATACATTCAGGGAACAAACGAGGAGACAATGACAAGAGAGTACAATGAGATCATTTCTGGTGCTAAGGAAATATTCTGATGAGGCACCAGGTCCAGACTGGGGCCACTAGGGAGAGCCTCCCAAAGGCAGCTTCCAAGCTGAGCAACAGAGAGCTTTGTGCTTTAAGGAAGTGAAAACACTTGAGAATGGCTGACATGTTGCGTGGGAGGCAGGATATGCAGAAGGCTGAGGCTCGGAAGAACAGCAGAGCCTGGTTCCTGGGCCTACTGCAGAATGCTGTGGGGCCACGGGGAGCCACACAGCCCCACCCAGAAGTGAAAGCGGTGGGTAATGCGAGGGGCCGTGGTTCATGGACTGCCCTTCTGGGTGAAAGCGTGGGCAATACACCCACAGCGTGGGTGGAACCGGAGGTGAAGAGAGGAGGCTGTTGCAGCAGTGCCAGTGGGAAGGATCATACCTGCACTCAGGCATCACCATGGGGACAGAGGAAGAGAATGCTAAGGAGACAGCACATAGAAAGTGATGGGTGTGGATGGATGGGTGAGGGAAAAGGAAAAACCCAAGCCGGCATACACGTTTCTGGCCTCGACACCATAAAGACAGTTGACCTGCTGAGGCGGACACGGAGGAGTAAGGGGCAGACACAGGAATCAAGAGGCTTCTAGGCAAAGGGAGCGGCCCGTGCAAAGGCAGGGAGGCAGTGCTCTGATCACGTGTTCTGAGGACAATGAGAGAAGCCATTGCATTGCCACACTCTCCATCCCAAACCTTCCAGTGGTCATCTCAGTCCTGGGTCTTCCCCGCGATCAGCCATTTCTGCTACAGGTCAAACCACCTAGAGAACCTATGAATTCCCAGTTTGCCAGGGCAGCCCTAGCTTGAGCCTCACCTGCTGATTCCTGCATCTCTCCCCATCCTGAAATCACATTGTTCACATCCAGGGGCACCGTGCACACTGAGGTCTCATACTCCCCCGCCCCCAAGACTGATGGATGCCTGTGCCCTCTTCAGCTCTCCCAGCCTAGACAATACACCACTGTAGATCTGTTGTGCTTTCTCTGATGGTTCTGTCTGATGTCCTTCACAACCAACGAAAGAGAAAAGATTAGGAATCTGTGTCTGCAATTCTGAGAGGTGGTGGAAGTGACACACTGGTTGTGGTGGCCAAATAATACCTGGACGTTTGCTTGTTTAACTCATATTAGTTTTTAAACTTTTAAACTCGCATGGTGAAAAGTTGAAGGTGAGCATCTTCAACTTGTCAGATGTCCCACTATTACCCAGTGTCCCAGCCCCACCTGTTTTACTCATCTGTGTCCCTGCCTAGCCCCTGAAGAGGGGAAGAGGAAGAACTTGGAGCCGCAGAGATTTGGGTTTGGATCCTGGTTCTGGAATTACTTTCCCTCTCTCCCATTCAGGCTCCTGAAATCAGATGAGCTTGAGCGCGCTCACGGTAGAATGGCTGTAGACCACTTTCCCTTTCTCAATCTGTTTCTTCAGCTACCTGAAGGAAGATAATACCTTGCAACATAGGCTGAGGGATAAATGGAATAAATGATGATTATCACTAAGGATTAAAAACATGCAACTTAATGTGTTGGGGTGTATGCTGCTACCCCAAAGGACAGATTTAGGATGAAATTTGAATGAACATGTGCAAGTTGCAGGATACAGATTTAGCTCAATATAAAATACAAATGGACAGATTTAACTCAATTAGTGGTGGTTAGCACGCTGCAGATGGGATAGATGGCTTTAGGAAGTAGTGTGTTTCCCATCGGGTGGTATCCAAACAAAGAATGCCACGGAGGGGTTCAAGCATCAGATCAGGGATAAAAAGACAACGCGAACACCCTGCAGACCCATGGCATATGGTTGTTCTCTGTTCCTGTGTGTCTTGCAGATAAGGCCAACTTTGCAAAGCATCCACCAGTGGCTGTCCTGCCTCTTGGAACAGGAAATGACCTTGCCCGCTGTCTCCGCTGGGGAGGAGGTGAGTCTGCATGCTAGTGCTGCTACCCCGGGGAACGAGTGTTCCAGTCTGCAGAGGTGCTCTGCGGAGCTAGGCTGAACTTACCCCTTCATGGATCATATTTCGCAGTGTAATACTCAACTCTGCAGTCAGGCCAAGTCCATGACCCTTTCTCTGCCCTCCATCCCCTGCTGAATCTGGAATAGAAGCTCTGGGAGCATTTTACTCCCTCGCCCCCGTGTTTACTATCATCCTGAAACCATCCCCTCAGAGTCTGCTTTCCCAAGTAGAAAGCAGTCAACTCCAGGGTAAAGACAAGGTCTCAGGTGTCCCATCCCCAAAGTCCCATCCAAGAAGGCGCTCACGTAGATGTTTTCTGTATGGAATTCCCTCTCCCACAAATTGCTGATCTTCTGAATTAGGACTCAAACTGAGGACCGAAATGCTACATCTCCATTTACTTAAAGTCACTAGAAGCATGCAGATTATCCTAAGCCCCATGGCCATGGGTACTCATTTTGAAATTTCCCTAAGAGGAAACACAGAGTGGTAACCAGTTTATAAGGTCGGGGGCAGAAACTTTGCAAACTGGAGTAGCCCTGTGGAGTTGCACTTGCGCCAGAAAGTGGAGATGTTCAGCTCAACACGTGGAGCAGACAGATCAGGCTGCCGGCCAGAAAAGGGGCGGGGACTCCAGATGGCTGATAATTCAGAGACTGAGTCAAGACCAGGCAGGGCAACGGTCAGTGTTCAATGATCAGCCATGCTTGGTGGGCAGTGTCAGAGCAAGCAGCACCCAGCCCTAGAGGCCATCTTAAAATTCTGCCTGCCACACTGTCCATCTCCCACATGACACAGCTGGGAAGGATCTGCTGTTCTCCCATAAGGAGAGTCCCAGCCATCCAGCCCACCGCTTCTCCAGGGTTTGCTTCAGCTACACAGGCCTGCCACCTTTAGCCCTCTCCCACCCCCAGCCTCTGATTACTCCTGGTTGTCCTCCCCTTCTCTGTGGCCCAGGGAACATAAATGTCTCCAGCCCACAGACACAGTGGGGTGTCCCCTCATCACAGATGCCCTGGGTCCACCTGCCCTGACAATTACCTGTGCATTAGCAAGAACACTGCCTTTCTGCTGTGGTAGCAAATGCAGTGCTGTCCTCCACAGGTTATGAAGGGGGCAGCTTGACAAAAATCCTCAAGGACATTGAGCAAAGCCCCTTGGTGATGCTGGACCGCTGGCATCTGGAAGTCATCCCCAGAGAGGAAGTGGAAAACGGGGACCAGGTCCCATACAGCATCATGAACAACTATTTCTCCATTGGTGTGGTGAGTTGGTCAAGCATCACCTTGCTACATGGAAGAGAAATGCCCAGGAAAGGTTTCAGTCTTCTGTTTTACCCCACCCTGGGTCCCTACTGTCTACCTGTCTTACCTGCCCCCCAGCCCTGACTTGGGTCCCAGCATCCTCAGACTTGGCCTGAGTATGGACGCCCTGATTTCACTGCCCTCTATTCCCCACCTCTTGGTTAGGGAGGAAATTGTCTACTCCATCATTTTAACTAACACAGGAAAAGACTGAACAATTTTCAAAAGACATATTTACCCTTTCTGTAATTTGTAGCAGCCATAGAAAAGCAACAGCAAGAAATAACCAGGGGACAAGGTTGGTAGGAAACTCTCACACAAGCTGCAGGAACTGGGAATTCCAATCCTCAAAGAAGGGCCATGTGGTCCCAAGCTGCCTCAGCTGGCTTAGCACTCTGATTTCCTTCTCTCCTATGCTCTCTTCCCCTCTCAACCCCATTTCACTCACTCCTCATGCTTCATAAAACTCTGGGGGTGTCTCCTCCCAGCTGACCCCTTAGGCTGAATGCCATGAGCCTCCCTGATGGTCCCACAGCCCCTATGCTCACCCCATTCATGCACATTCTGCATTAGATTGAAGGAATTGGTTTAATGAACTTATCTCGTGCCCTACCCCCATGCCCACACACACACTCCTGCAGTGCAAGGGCAGCACTCTGTTCCTTTTTCACCCACTAGCCCCAACACATCTAGTGTAGCTCAGCTTCTGGTCCAAAGAGGATTAGGGTGGGTACTGCTTCCCAGGCTGCTGTGAACAGGATGGGAATGAGGGGGGAGATCAATCATTTCTATAAATGAAGCTGAGGTTTGGGAGGGGGTGGGGTGCAACAAAGAGACTAGTATTTACTTTTTTTAAGAATGACAGAATTGGCTGAGTGCGGTGGCTCACACCTGTAATCCCAACATTTTGGGAGGCCAATGCAGGCAGATCGCCTGAGGTTAGCAGTTTGAGACTAGCCTGGCCAACATGGTGAAAGCCCTTCTCTACTAAAAAACACAAAAATTAGCCGGGTGTGGTAGTGGGTGCCTGTAATCCCAGCTACTCGGGAGGCTGAGGCAGGAAAATTGCTTGAACCTGGGAGGTGGAGGTTGCAGTGAGCTGAGATCACGCCACTGCATTCCAACCTGGGCAACAGAGCGAGAGCAACTCGGTCTCAAAAAAAAAAAAAAAAAGAATGATAGAATTATAGAACCATTTATTCTTTTTTCAACAAATATTTATCAAATTTTTTTCCCTCAACTTATAAGTTCAGGGGTACATGTGCAGATATGCAGGTCTGTTACTTAGGTAAACGTGTGCCATGGTGGTTTGCTGCACAGATCATCCGCCACCTAGGCACTAAACCCAACATCTATTAGCTGTTCTTCCTGATGCGCTCCCTCCCGCCATGTCCCCACAGGCCCCAGCATGTGTGGTTTTCCCCCATGTGTCCATGTGTTCTCATCATTCAGTTCCCACTTATAAGTGAGAACAGACACTCGCATTTATTGAGCACCTGTGTGCTCTCTACAGTGCAAGGCTGTATTCCAATCCTCGCAGCAGTCCTGCAGGTACCATTATCCCCCTCATCCCACTCTATAGACGAGGCTTCAGGACCCTTGACCTGCATGGCGGCGCCTTGCTCTGGAGCCAGGTTCTCTCCTCTCCGTTCCCCTGTCTTTGGAGTTGTGCTGCCCATTTCACATGCATATGAAACCCTCCAGACTAATCCTCTGTCCCAGACTCTGATACCTGCACTCCTCAACCATCCTCAGCTGTGTTTTTCTGAAATTTTGGCATTTTAATTTTTTTAAGGAAATAGAAGGAGAAATGATAGATAGCTTGAGGGGTAACAGGTGTAAGTAAAGGGTTTTTTTGTTTGGTTTTGTTTTTGAGGCAAGAGTGTCACTCTGTCACCCAGGCTGGAGTACAATGACAGGATCTCAGCTCACTGCAAACTCCACCTCCCAAGTTCAAGTGATTCTCCTGCCTCAGGAGTTAGGATTACAAGCATGCACCAGCACTCTGAGCTAATTTTTGTATTGTTAGAAGAGATGGGGTTTCGCCATATGGGCCAGGCTGGTCTCGAACTCCCCACCTCAAGCGATCCGCCCACCTTGGCCTCCCAAAGTGCTGGGATTATGGGTGTGAGCCACCGTGCTTAGCCTAGGTTTTACTTTTTTAATAAGAAGCCTAAATAGAAAACCATGGGAGGAGAAAAGATTAAAAATAATAATATCTTATATTTACAGAAGGATTTAAAATTTACTGTATTCACAGATATATTCTGAAGGGCACTATTATCTCTGTTTTATGAGTAAGGAAACAGAGACTCAGATTAAGGGATTTGCCTTCATTTTCTGTCTCCTAATCCAGTGCTCTTTTTCTATTACTAAAGCAGAAGAGGGAAGCATTGCTGGGCCCATGATCAGGTTCCGAGAGGATGGAGGTGGTAGACTGGGAGCAAGTTTAGGGGTTCCTCTGCCCCAGTCTGATTTATCCCACTGGATCCCCCGCCTCAGCTGAGGGCCGTCTTTCCCTAGACCTCTTCCAGGCGTCCCCGCCAGTGACCATGCAGATGCCCTCCCTCCTCTTACTGTGCAAAGGCCCCTTTCCTTTTTGGACCAGCTACTCAGGCTCCACTTCCCCCAACAGGAACATGTGCAAGCTTCAGCTCCTGCAAATCAGACGTGACTGACAAGTCTGGGGTTCTGGAGCGTGGGCTTCCCATCATGACAGTTAAAAAAAAAAAAAAACTCATATCTTTTTCCTATAGTAACCAGAACATAACTTGCTAACATTTATTGAGTACCTACTGCATACCAGACATAGTTTTCCTGCCGGGAGATGCAAGCATTATCCCTTTGTGTTTTGTAAGAAGGAATCATAGCTTAGAGAGGTACAGAAACAGGTGCAGGCTGGTGAGTGGCAGAGCTTGGAATCCTGAGTGGAGCTCTAGAGCCAGCTGAGCTGTGGACCTGAGCATTGTGCCTCTTGGAAGCACCCTCCGTCTTCATGTTGCCAAATGTAACATCGATTGAGAGGGGGGCATCTCAAAACTTAGCTGTGGTGGCTCACCTGCACCCCTTGTTAGAAATGTAAATTTCACCCCAACAACAGATGCTGATTCATATTCCAACTCAGTAGGGCTGGGCGAGGTCTGGGAACCGAATTTTTAACAAGCCCCTGAGATCATTCTGATGCAGATGGTCTTGACCAAGTTCTCAGGGAGCGAAGGCAACCTACTACAGCAGAGAATGGTCAAAGGAAGTGGCTCTTCGCTGGCCCAGGAGCCAGAACTGAAATAAACGGAGAGGGAAGCAAGGAAGGAAGGGAGAACTAGCCCCTCTCAGCAACCGGCTGGGAGCCAGAGCTGAGGAGCAAGACAGGCAGAGCTGCCTGGGAACGTCTAGACAGCAGGGTACCGCACAGCTACCTGCAGAAGCTTCAGCCCCAGCTCTTCCCTTTCCAACACACCCAGCTCCAGCTGGCAGAAATGCAGTTCCTGACACCTCCCTGTCCTGACACAGTGCCCTGTAGACGACGGCCCTCCTTAGTATCTGCTGACCAAATGGATGAGCACACCAAAGGAAATGGACAGCCTTCCCTCAACTAAATAGGCAAGCTCTAAACCCAAGACAAGACTAACCAGTGATCATAGTTTTAATTTATTCTAGCATAAAAGTAGGAAAAAAGGAAGGGAGGGAGGAAAAAGGAAAGAAAGGAGGTAAGAAGGAAGGAAAACCTGCTGGCTGGCTAATTAATTGTCCCCATGGAAATGCATAAAAACAGATTCTCCATCACTCTCAGTGGTCAAGGTAATTTACCTACCCTGGGCTGACTTATAATAATCCAATCTATTCATCTTTCCAACTATGAACAACTTCACAATATCTTCCTTGTGATTTTTTTCATATTTTCGTTTATTCATATTTAATATTATATTGCAGAAGAAGGAGAAGCCAGGGCTGTTCTCATCTCATTGGTGTGCCTTTGGCTTTCTCTCAATAAAATGTTTGCAGGGTTTGTATGCTCGCTCTTTCAAAGTTGAAAAAAGAAATTCCTGAGAAAACAAGTAACCAGCACGCAACCCTCGCAGAGTCTGGGGCTGACATTTGCAGAAGGTCTTGCTCCCTATTTGACTTCCCAAACTTTGTAAGAGAAGTAGGTATGTAAACCAAGGAAGTTTTCCTTCCTTATGACTATCAAATAGAAGCAGACTCCGTTGGCAAAGAGAGCCCTGTGAGGTCTTTGCATCTTTTGAAGGACCTAGAATGTCTTAGTGGTATCAAATGTCTGCTGCTCTGTATTTATAAACATGATGACAATGACCCCTGTCACAGTGCCCCTGGGTGCTGTGGATAGAATTTTCTCTGATGAGTTTACTGGGACCCCTTGGTGCCAACAGAACCCATTTAATAGATGAGAGAATACATAAGGCAGGGTCTCCTGGCTTCTCCAGGGAATGACTGTGCCCTCTCTGCTACAACAGCCCCATCCACACATCAGATTCTCACCATTGAGAAGCTAAGATAGTTGGCCTTATCAGTCCTTCCAACTGATAATATCTACTGGCAGGAGACTTTAAACGCAGTCATTCAGGATGCCACTTCCTCTGACTTCTCTGGCCTGCTCCTCCCTGTTCTTTATTTTTGGATCAGCAGAAAATGTCAGGATGGCCAGGTGTCAGTGACAGGAAGTTTGGGACTACGAAATAATTCCCGAGGCATGTGTAACCCTCAACTTCTCACAAGCTCTGCTTTCATAAGCCTTAACAGGACGGGTGAACAGCTAATCCCTTGATTCAATGAAATCTATTTCTGATACTAGGGGAGCCCAGGGGCCAAGGAGAGGCCATGGTGGTCGCACTGACCCACACACGGTTTTCCACCTTACAGCTTGTTCCTAGCTATCACCAGCCAAGCATCCCACCATGGTAATAAGTGTCCTACCCCCTAGGGAATTTCTCCACAAGACATCATTTTTCCTGCAGATTTTTGGGTCCTGCCTGCATTAGGTTCTTATTTTTCACCTGTGAGAACCGTGAAGATACTGAGACAGTGGGACTCCCCAGAGTGGACAAGGGTCTGTAGCCTTTTCCATTCCCCAATCTGCCATGATTTCCAGAACAACCCAGATTTCAAATAACCTGTCTTATGGTCTCATTTCCATCTTTTTTATCTCCATAAACCGCCAAAGTGACTTAGACCTGCATGACCCCACACAACAGCCATCAGCCACATGTGGTATTATGTGCTTGAAATGGGTCTTGTCTTAATTGAGATGTCAGGTCAGCTGTAAGTATAAAATACATAATACATTTCAAAAATGTGATATAAAAATTTTTCTTAAGGTCTCAATAATTTTTCTATTAATTCCATGTGATAATATTCAGGGCTTATTGGGTTAATGAAAATATATTATTAAAATTAATTTCAGACTGGGCATGGTGGCTCATACCTGTAATCTCAGCACTTTGGGAGGCTGAGGTGGGTGGATCATCTGAGGTCAGGAGTTTGAGACCAGCCTGGCCAACAAGGTGAAACCCTGTCTCTACTAAAAACACAAAAATTAGCCGGGCGTGGTGGTGCACGCCTGTAATCCCAGCTACTCAGGAGGCTAAGGCAGGAGAATTGTTTGAACCTGGGAGGCGGGCCTTGCAGTGAACTGAGATTACATCATTGTACTCTAGCCTGTGCAATGGAGTAAGACTCCATCTCAAAAAAAAATTTTTTTTAACTTTTAAAAAATTAATTTCATCTGTTTTTTTTAATTTATGTGGCTACTAGAAAATATTAAGTTACATATGTAAATTACTCTATTTTTCTATTGGATAGTACTGGCCTAGACATTCCACTATGCTAAGAGTCCAAATGACTGCTTCCTGTACTTGGAAGGGGCTCAAATTTCTTTGTCCAACCATGTGCCTTGAGTTGTAGTTCAGGAAAGAGGCCCTATGGCCATACCTTTCACCATCTCCTCGTCACCCCACACCCGAAAGAAAAGATGTCAGTAAGGCCATCAAAAATGCCATTATCACTTCCATGGATTTGTAATTCTCATCTCCCACCTTCACAACAGAGTCTCACTTTGCCTTAATTATCATCAAGGAAGGGTTTATGCCTTAATAACCAAGAAAAGGTCTGAACTGTCACAGCCCTGGTTTCCAAAATTTAAATGAAGTCACTGCTGATTGTAAATATGCTCAGGGCATTCATTGCCTGACCTAGAAGCTCCAGAGAGTGAAAGTGAATTTTGACTCTGTTTCGAATCCCCAGATAGAGAAACATGGTCAGAGTCTTTACACTCGTTGCCTTTTTAAGACTTAGAAAAGGAGCTGCTCAGCTCTCCTTGCTACTTTGTGTATTTGCCAAGGGATTACATTGTCAAATTAGGGACCACATGCTTAACTCATAATGTTTTAAAGGCTGGTCTTTGTGAAAAGCAGCTTTGCAAAACCTAGTTATGGAAAAACCAAGGACAACCAGAACTATATGGAAGGAGGGGGCCTGTACACGTATCCCAGAGAAGCAAAAAGCCGAGAGCCAGTCAGCAGTAGGGGGTAGGAGAGAGTGAAGTACAAATTGTGCCAGGCAACATGTGACTGCTTTTTTCTTTCCCCCTTTTTTTTTCCTGACAGAAGAAAATTAGTGCTTCAAAGCAATAGAAGTAGATGGAATGTTTTCTTGAATTTTAGAGAAGCATTTGACGAATGTCATATGATTTTTTATTGAGGGTGTTCACTGAAATTTGCTCAGAGAGTGGGAGGTGGGCACAGTCTGGGAGCAGGAAGTGCTGCTGCCGAGGGGAAATGGTGCGGGCTACACAGGCCTCAGAGACAGAGGCCTCCCTAGGGTCCACACATCTCACCCCAGCACCCATGGGGATGCCTCTCCAAGACCTTAAATTCTTCGTATATCATAAATGAAAAAATAAATTGACCAGATGTGGTGTTTCACACCAGTAATCACAACACTTTGGGAGGCTTGGGGGTGTAGATCACCTGAGGCCAGGAGTTTGAGACCAGCCTGGCCAACATAGTGAAACCCTGTCTCTACTAAAAATACAAAAAATTAGCCAGACTTGGTGGCACACACCTGTAATCCCAGCTACTCAGGAGGCTGAGGTAAAACAATTACTTGAACCCAGGAGGCGGAGGTTGCAGAGAGCTGAGATCACACCACTGTACTCCAGCCTGGGCAACAGAGAAAGATTCTATCTCAAAAAAAAAAAAAAAAAATTAATAGCTAAAGTTTAATTTTTAAACTCTCAAAACATCATTTTAGCAAGGAATGTTTGCCAATCACAAAAGAAGCCCATCTTCCCCTCCTGCCCTGCCACCTTTCAAATGTGGGCTGCTGGCCTCCTGTGCCACACACAGTTCATGCTTAAAAAGGTTCTTCATGGAACTATCCCTCCTGAAGTTTAAAAACACACAGAGAGACCAGGTGCAGTGGCTCACATCTGTAGTCCCAGTACTTTGGGAGGCCAAGGCAGGCAGATCACCTGGAGGTTCAAGACCAGCCTGGCAACATGGCAAAAACACCGTCTCTACTAAAAATACAAAAATTAGCCAGGTGTGGCGGCACATGCCTGTAATCCCAGCTACTTGGAAGGCTGAGCCTGGAGAATCGCTTGAACCTGGGAGGTAGAGGTTGCAGTGAGCTGAGATCGTGCCACTGTACCTGCCTGCGTGACAAGAGCAAAACTCCATCTCAAAAAATAAAATAAAAATACACACACATGCACAGAAATTTTCATATAAGAAATGAAATAAATATGCATTTGATGAAAATTCACTGTGTGGAATTTCAGGTGTCCACAGCCATGGATTCCTGTAAATAGATTTCTACATTTTTTGTTGCAAAACAAATCTAGTCAGCTCCCTGGTTTCGGTGTCACCCCCCATCTCCAGCCCAATTAGCCTATTTATTTCTGAAGCCCCACACTGACACCCAAAGTGCCGGCACGGAGGCTGAGCAGTAAAGGGGCATTACACATTCTTCTACTGGAAAATGAGACCACTGATGAGGGTGGAAGACAGAGTTTGAGGAGGAAAGACAAGTTCCGTTTCGGGTTGGAAGCTCAGGGTTGGCTCTAGAGAGTGACGCATTGGAGCCATCATCATCCAGATGCTGGTAACAGCCACGAGAGTTCATGAGATGGCCACAGTGTGGAGTGGGGGCCACAGGTAGAACCCAGGGTTAGGAAGCTGTGGTCAGAGGATGGAGAGCCCAGAAGCACAGTGTCATGATTGCCATCCGAACTGTGTGTGCTGGAGTGCAGGGGCCACTTGTGTGGCCAAGGAGGGCAGTGCTAATAGGAGCGCAGTGTCCACAGGATGTGGTCATTAATTTATTGGCCTTAGTGAGAGTTCTTCGAGTGAAGTGATCAAGAAGCAGAAGCCAGGCCGGGCGCAGTGTCTCACACCTGTAATCCCAGCACTTTGGGAGGCCAAGGTGGGCGGATCACAAGGTCAAGAGATCAAGACCAGCCTGGCCAACATGGCGAAACCTCATCTCTACTAAAAATACAAAAATTAGCTGGGCGTGGTGGTGTGTGCCTGTAATCTTAGCTACTCAAGAGGCTGAGGCAGGAGAATCGCTTGAACCTGGGAGGCAGAGGTTGCAATGAGCCGAGATTGTGCCACTGCACTCGAGCCTGGCAACAGAGTGAGACTCTGCCTTAAAAAAAAAAAAAAAAAAAATAGGAAAAAGAAAAGAAACAGAAGCCAGAGTTTAATTTTCTTTTATTATCTCCTGAGTATGTGATCCAATGGCATTAATTATTCCTACTGGTGTGGATGGTTAAGACTTAGCATGTAATAGCATCTCCCAACGTCAGGTTCCTGGTTTTGACAGTATTCTATAGTTATGTAAGATGTTATCATCCGGGAAGCTGAGTGAAAGGGACATGGGAACTCTATACTATTTTTTGCAACTTCTTGTAAGTCAAAATATTCCAAAATAAAAACTATTTTTAAAATAATTAATATGGAAAGTCATTTCCAGAGACTCATGCTCAGCCCCCAACACAGGCTCCTGCTCTCTAACAGCTCACAGACTCACGTTCTCCCCAAAGGGCAGTGGCTTTCCCCTTCACTCACCCCTGAACTATCCGCTGTCGGCTCCTGGGACGGAGTGAAATTGCAAGGGCTTTGGTCAACCGGCATAGGCTGTGAGGGTACTGGAGGTGCTAGCTCATCCCCTTGGAGGCGGTGTTGAGCCTCGGTTGGCGCCGCAGAGTGACCTGGAGCCCCACCATGTGCGATAGAGTCCCAGGGTTGGCATGACTCAGTGAGAGCATGTGTGGGTCCCTTCATTCCACACTGCACTGTCATGACTACTCACCAAGGATCTGCTTTGTCTGTTTCACTTTCAGGACGCTTCCATTGCACACAGATTCCATGTGATGAGAGAGAAACACCCTGAAAAATTCAACAGCAGGTAAGCTGCAGGCCCGGCTGCACTGCCGCCCACCCAGTGTGGCCCTGGCGAGACAGAAGCCTTTCACCTGCTCTCCGGAAACGTTCCTAGCCAGGGCCGCCAGGGACTTGGCCTTCCCGCCATATCGCCGGAAGGAGAGTTTCCATTTCCAAGAAAAAAAAAATGTCAGAAACTTGGCTCAGGCTAACTGCCTGTCCCAAAGGATCTGAGCTGAGGGAGGGGCTGGGAAACAGGAGGTGGGTATGAAGGGCCTGCTTTTGCAGGGGAGGAGGTGGGAGGGCATCTGCCCTTGGCTAACTGGAACCCGAACTCCTGAGTCTGCTGCGTTCTAGCACAGCACCTCCAACCCCAGCCCCTCATGATTATTTTAGGGAAGGGTGGGGAGGCTGGAGAGGACCCTAGCTTCTGTCGGTCTCAAATGGGAGGAGGTGGCAGCTCCTGGGCTTGGACCAGGAGGACCAGGAGGGTGTCTTCTTTGCCTCCCTCGACAGCAGAGGGCAGCAGTAGGGAGGTACCTGCAAAGGTACCAGCCTCAGCCTGGGCACTCTGTGAAGTCTCCAAGTTAGGTTCAAAACTGAAAGGAAAGAGAGAACTAGGTCATTTGCAAATGAAAGCAAACACTTCTCCCTTGTAGGAGGAAATTTGCCAGAACTGAGCTGTGTCTGACATATAGCTACCCCTTTCTCCCTCCTTCCTTCTTCCTCTCTTTCTTCTCATTGGTTAATTTTCATTCGTTCGTTCTTTTTCTTTGTTGTACCCTGTATTTTGAGATGACCACTATTTCAGACACTTCCCACCCCAACTCTAGGTAGGTGGGGAGGAGGATGGATAATGATTTGGACTTTGTCTTTGAACCTGAAGGTGTTGGCTTTTATTTAGCCCACCAATTTGTCTTTATTTATTTATTTATTGTGACAGAGTCTTGCTGTCACCCAGGCTGGAGTAAGTGGCATGATCTCGTCTCGCTGCAACCTCCTCCTCCCGGATTCAAGCAATTGTCCTGCCTCAGCATCCTGAGTAGCTGAGATTACAGGCATGCGCCATCATGCCAGGCTAATTTTTGTATTTTTAGTAGAGATGGGGTTTCACCACGTTAGCCAGGATGGTCTCGAACGCCTGACCTCAAGTGACCCACCCGCCTTGGCCTCCCAAAATGCTGGGATTACAAGCAAGAATTATCTTTAAAAAAGAGGTTAGAGCATTCGCTGAAGACATTCATTTAAAGCCCAGTACCCCATCATTGTCAGCACTTGCCATTTTCATTCCTGCTCTTTGTCCTGACCCCACAGCCTGAGAGGTTAACCAAGAAGAAGCGGGTCTTTTTAGAGGTCAGAAACTGAACACTGCAGCTTCAGAAGAGTGATCTGTGGGATCCGGTAGCAGCTGAACGAACCTTTTAGGAAGTACATACTGTCACAGAATCTTCTTGCTGTCACACACACTATACACACTCACGGCGCACTAGGAACATGAGTACTTTCAGACCCTGCTACTGGAGTCACAAACTTACAGTTCAGATGCCTCCTCTAACAGTCTTTTGCACTCCCAGATACACACAAATCACTTTTTTTTTTAAGTACTCCTCTTCAACCCGTTCCTCAAACTTTTACGGTCCTCTGTTCAGACAAGTATCTTTTTTATTTATTTATTTTTTTGACACGGAGTCTTACTCTGTTGCTCAAGTTGGAGTACAATGGGACAATCTCAGCTTACTACAACCTCCGCCTCCTGGGTTCAAGTGATTTTCCTGCCCCAGCCTCCCAAGTAGCTGGGATTACAGGTGCCCGCCACCACACCTGGCTGACTTTGGTATTTTTAGTAGAGATAGGATTTTACCATATTGGCCAGGTTGGTCTTGAACTCCTGACCTCAAGTGATCCGCCATCTCAGCCTCCCAAAGTGTTGGGATTACAGGCATGAGCCATCGCACCCGGCCTCACACGAGTATCCCTATATGTACTCGTGTACATGTGTCATATGCTTGTGAAAGCCATGGGGTTCTGTTCATTCATTCATCCATTCATTCAACAGAGCTTTTGAAAACATACTGCATACCAGACACTGCTCTACAGGCGTTTGGGACAGACCCGTGTAGGGGACTCACAGCCCGGTGCTGGAAATGGGCTGGAAAGCAAATGTGCAGAATGGTTTGTGTTAAGTGAGGTGACCTATGGGAGCACAAACCAAGGACATGGAACGTGGTATGGAGGGTTTTCCAATGACAGAGATGCCCAAACCAAGACACAGAAAAAGAAGAGGGCAACACAGGGAGAAGAAAGCAAATGTACACAAAGATATGAAGGAGTGAGCGCATTCAGTGTACTTGCGGAAGAGCAAGACATTCGGTGGGATCGGTTGTATGGTCTCGACAGGGGAAAGAAGCCAAACCTCTGTAGTTCGTAGAAAGCAAGGAAGCAGAGGGAGGGGGACATTTCTCCATATGCCAAAAATCAATAGGCAGGCCAACATATGACATAAATAGAGCAATCATCAATCACCCACACGATTAAGTACAATCAGAAAGGCACATCCATCAGGAAAAAAAATACTGTAGTGTGCGTTTTAATGCCAAGTATGTACAAATTCACTGTGATCTGTAGAACGGTTTTTGCTTCTCACTTCCAACATCCCATAAACAAGACCATTCTTTGACGTTCAGTTCTCACTTCGCTCTTCACCTCATTGAGGTCAAGGTAGCGTGGTCACCTGCGTGACAGGCACAGGGATTTGCATGTAAACATGCGTGCCCGCCTAACAAGTGAAGATGGAAGGACTGAGGCAGCACCTGTTTACAAGGTCACCAAACACTTCCTATTGAGAACTTTGCGTACATACTGCTTCTACCCTGCCTATTCGCCCATGTCTAAAATACCCAGGAGTGCCCAATTTGTCCACGGAGAGGCAGGCAAGCAGCCATTTTCTCCAGGCTTCCTCATTTAGCATTGGAGATGGTTTTTAAATAGGCAGGTGGTTGTTGCCATGGTTACCCCATTACACCAGCGGCTAAACTTAGGAAGGGCCGCAAGGGATAGGAAGAAAGCTAGATACCCAGGATTTGGAAATGTAAACGGTATTATCAAACAAGGCTTATTTTACGCCGGCTGAACTTGGGTTCTCCAAAGAGTCGTTACTGCTTGGCTGGAAGCCTTTACCATTACTGCCCAGGTTTGGACTCTCAGGGATAACCTTGAGGTTAAATCTTGGGAGTTGTCATTGCTGTGTTTTTTTCTGTTGTTATTTTGTTTTGTTTTCAGCAAGGGATAGTGACTAGTCAGGGCTAGAACTTCTCAGGAAACCGGAATCATTCACATTGCTGACTCCTTTTTCTGAGCTAACAAGAATTCTTAACCTGGGATCCAAGGGCTTCAGGCATTTTGAGAACACCTTGAAATTGTACTAAGGTATGGAATGTATTTTTCTGCAGAAAATGTCTGTAACTATCAGAAGATTATTAAAGGAACCTGTGTTTAAAAGTCACAGGTCGGAGGCCTCTTTGAATCCTAATAGATGTCAAATTATGACTTGACTGCTGGGGTCCGGGAAATTCTTCCTCCACGGCCTCTCTATATAGGTTGTTGCCAGGGAGGATAGTTGGATGCACAAAACCAAGTTATGTTCCCTGATGGAATAGTTTTGTTAATGGAGCAATAACCAGACCCAAGGAGGCGGAAATATGAGCCATGTGTGATGGGCAAAAAAAGAAAAGGCCTTGCCAGGCACAGTGGCTCACACCTGTATTCCCAGCACTTCGGGAGGCCAAGGCAGGCCGATCACGAGGTCAAGAGATCGAGACCATCCTGGCCAACATGGTGAAACCCCATCTCTACTAAAAACACAAAAATTAGTTGGGTGTGGTGATGCATGCCTGTAGTCCCAGCTACTGGGGAGGCTGAGGCAGGAGAATTGCTTGAACCTGAGAGGCGGAGGATACAGTGAGCTGAGATCACACCACTGCACTCCAGCTTGGGCAACAGAGCAAGACTCTGTCTCAAAAAAAAAAAAAGAAAAGCAAAAAGGCCTATAAGGGCATAGATGGGGCTATTTTTGGCCCTGTCTACCTCCTAGTTATTGATAGGCTAATTATGAATTGCTAATTGAGGAATGTTACAGAGATTATCGTTTCACTGTTGGGATAAAGCACAAAAGAGAAATTCTATTCTACTGAGATACTAAAGTGTTTGAAAGTGATCTGAAATAAAGGTGCATAAGACATGGCCCCTGCCTTCAAGAAACTCATAGTCTAGCAAAAAAGAAAAGGAAAATTAGTGCTCAAATATTTTTTACAAAATGATTTTAATATACAAGGTTGTTAATATACAGGTGATATGGTATACAGGAAGTTGTATAGTATATAAGAGCTTATTAGTGGTCATATCCCAAACATCATTTGCAAATGGATTGTTTTCTTTCTAGGGGTTTTTATGGTTGTGTGTGTTTTTTTAGAAGGAGTCACTCTGTCGCCCAGGCTGGAGTTCAGTGGTGCGATCTCGGCTCGCTGCAACCTTTGCCTCTCCGGTTCAAGTGATTTTCCTACCACAGCCTCCCAAGTAGCTGGGATTGCAGGCACACACCACCATGCCTGGCTAATTTTTTTTTTTTTTTTTTTAATCACATCCTGAATTGTAAATGCTTGGCTACATTTTTTTTTTTTTTTTGTATTTTCAGTAGAGATGGGATTTCACCATGTTAGTCAGGCTAGTCTCAAACTTCTGACCTCAAGTGATTTGCCTGCCTCGGCCTCCCAAAGTGCTGGGATTACAAGCATGAGCCACCACTCCTGCCCAAATGTATTGTTTTAAGTGTAGCAATAGTGTTAAAGGGAAACCTGACCAAGAACTGTTATAAATTTTTGAGCTCCTCTTAGATGCCAAGTGGTGAACTAGGGTCTTTAAATACATTAAATTATTTAAATCACAAAACAACCTTACAAGATAAACATTAGCATTCCCATTTACAGAAAAAGGAGCAGGGGCTGGAAGAAACCAAGTCAACTAATCAAGAAAGTCATGTATTCCCAGGTTCAAGCAATTCTCCTGACTCAGCTTCTGAGTAGCTGAGACTACAGGTGCCTACCATCATGCCCGGCTAATTTTTGTATTTTTGTAGAGACAGAGTTTCACCTTGTTGGCAAGGCTGGTCTTGAACTCCTGACCTCAAGCGATCCAACCATCTCAGCTTCCCAAAGTGCTGGGATTACAGGCATGAGCCACTGTGCCTGGCCCTGATAAGTACTGTATACATCATCCCACTCATTGCTCACAATGACATACAAGAGTAAGTGCTACTGTCTGCATTTTAGAGATGAAGGCACTGAGGAAAAGGAGGATGGAGCTATGGTTGGCATCATCCGCCGTTATGGATTGTCTCTGTGGGATAATGCCTGCCGAGTTCCAAAGGCGAAGAGAACAGGTACACCATCCAGTCATACCTTGCGTGGTCAGAGTATTCTCCCTGTTTCCATGTCCACAGCAAGGAGCAGGACTGCCAATGTGATCTGTGTGGCCCAGTGCAAACTTAAAGATGTGAGGCTCCTTCTTCAAAAATTATTATGAATTTCAAGGCAGTGACAGCAAAGCATTAAACTATGCACTGAGCCCTCCTAAGTGTGGGGCCCTGGGGTCCAGATGTCATGCCTATGAGCTGGCCCTGGCAAGGAGAGAGGAATTAATAAAAAGAAGACACATTTGCCAGTAGTCACAGAGTAGGGTGTTTGCAATAGAGGCAAAAGGATGAAGGAAAGAGGCTTTCAACTAAGGGAGAAGGAGAGGGCCTATCAGTATCACAAACAGATAGCAGTCAGTACTAGCAGAGGAGCCAAGAAAGCCACCAAAGTCTTCCAGACCGCCAAGAAGCAGCCCACCATGAAGTTTCCAGAGGAAGTCTCCACGAAGGTTTTGCATCTGGGCTCTATACATAAAAGCCACCTAATTCTAATGTCACTGTCAGTGAGCATCCAGAGAGAGAAGTCTAACCATGGAATGTTTTCATTGTTGGTTAGAAACTCAGAGTGCTTGAGGAACGTGTTATTCTAAACCTGTTGAGTGTCATCCACTTGAGGGTTTCTCAGCAGTTGAGGCTGAAGCAAGTTATTTCCTGTTAGGCCCTTCAAAGGGACCGAAGTGGTGCTTCATTCCTGCTAGAATCTGACCACCTTTCTCAAAAGCCCTTGACTAATTAACAGGTTCTGAAATATTAGCTTTCTTGGAACAG
The DNA here is from genome assembly GCF_049354715.1 of Callithrix jacchus. Classification (NCBI taxonomy): domain Eukaryota; kingdom Metazoa; phylum Chordata; class Mammalia; order Primates; family Cebidae; genus Callithrix; species Callithrix jacchus. Next base: position 15,191,940 of record NC_133516.1, on the reverse strand, counting down.
GGCCCATGGAGTCACTGATGAGGGGGTCCCCAGAAGCCCTAATGTAGCTTGAGTTTTTAAGAGGCTGGAAGTATACCTTGTAAATAAGCACTTCGTGACTATTTATAGCAGAAGGCAGCGGGGTAGAGAGTAAACTGGCATCAAAGCTTGGCTTTGACCCTTAGTAGCTATGTGACCTTGGGCGAGTTAATCTTCTTAACCCTTTGCTGCCTCTTCTGAAAATTTTTCAAGGTTGCTGTAATATTTAATGACATAATACGTAAGTTCATAGTACAGAGTAGGCTCACAATAAACATTCGTTGTTGAATATCATTGAATAACAAACATTACCTTAAATTGACCATAAAGTATTAACAGTCGAAGGTTTTTTTGTTTTTTTTTTTTAATGGAATGGCAAATTCAGTTATCATAGGATCAATGCTCCATTGACATGGCCTTTAACCTGAAAAGTTGGAGGACAACTAAATGTTGGAGGAGACCCCAGCAGTGATGCATTGAATCTGCCCAAATGCCTCTTTTAGGGGTGGGAAGATGGCACCAGTTTGCTTGGTTTGGATTCTACAGGACAGTAGCTCTAGAGGAAATCCCCTCACTAGCTCTGTGGAGGTCCAAGAGGCAGAGGTTGGGAATCTAAACGTTAGAGATTCGAAGTACGGTGCCAAGTCCTGGCTAGCAGGATCAAGGGAAGGGGTCACAGATCCCAGGTGAAAGGGTATCAGGAGGAACAGAAGTGAGAAAGGAGAGGAGCAGGACAGGTTTCATGTGCTCCCTGGTGTTTCTGGCTTCCTAGCAGGGTTCATGGACTGCATGGCCGGTAGGCAGGTGGCCCCTGTGGTCAGATGCTGGGGATGTGACTATCCCGGTTACTACTTTCCCCTCACCCACCGTGAGCCTCTCCCCAGCCCTAACCTCAGATAAAGGTAGAGATGTTCTGTGGGAAACAAAATAGAAACTGACAAAGCTCAAGTCATACAGTTCTGAAAATAAAAGGAAGGGCTTCCTCTCTTGAATACCTGCAGTATGCTCTGCCGTCACAAGCATAAAATATATCACAATCTACATAAGATTTTCTTCTTATATCTAAAAATGAAACGCTTCTAAGTTATTTTTTCCTGGCGCCCTGTGAGGTAGCCCACTATTACAACCCAGATGTTTGACTTTCTCAAGGCATAAAGGTTCAACAGCAGCAAATATAGCGAAGTTAAAAATTCTTGCCATTAAAGTCTTCATTTTGTGCCCTGAATTGGGCTTTGCCTCTCCTCCTCTAGTATTTGGCACCCCAAAAGAGACCTGCTGCAGGTAGCCAGAGGTCCAGACTGTCTGCACCTGCTTCCCTCAATATAGCAAACTATCTCTGGGATTCAGAAAAGCCCCACATGAAATTAATTGTGGCATTTTCTGTGATTTTTCTTATTCCTGTAGGTATTTATAAAGGAAATGCAAACCTTATGTTTTATGGTCAGGTACCTTTGACTTTCAAGTCAATTCTGACAGAGCAACTGAGTTAATTACTTGAATATTTATATACTAAGCCACAAAAATGTTTTGTCCCCCACACTCCCCAACCCTCTCTGGGAGAGATACAGAGCGTAAAATGAATGAAATATGGACTCTTGGTTTTTTTTTCATCAGATGCTCATCATTACACAACTGCAGAAGTTCAGGGGTATTTTTTGTTGTTGTTGGATTGTTTGTAGTCTGCCCTCGATTATTTGCAGAAAGAAGGGAGCGACCACGTGGATCATCTGAAGTGGTGAATGATCAAAGACTTTGGGAGTCTGTTATTAATATTTGTATGCAGTTCTCCCTGCCCTAACATTCACAATATTTTAAATAATATGATGAGATCACATTGATTCTTAACAATTCCTTCATTTTCCTCCTGGGCCCCCAGTCCACATGGAAGCGGACAGCCCAACCTCTCAGACTGTTACACAGCAGCAGCTGATGGCAGCTCAAGCCTCCCTACAGGGTTGCCCACTGGCCAGAACCATTTGTTACTGTAGCTTAATAGACTTTTTCTTCTAGCCCTTGCCAAGCTAGAACAGGAAAGGTCTTATTCATGTCAACGAATAGCAGAATCGGTTTGTGATCATATCAGAGGGAACTTGAAAGCACGCTATGTTTTCAAGATAATTCCAAAGTTATCAGTATTTATTGACTGATTGATTTCTAGAAATGTTTCCATCAAAGAGCTCAAGATGTAGTGTAATCCAGTTCACAAGAGTTGCGGTTAGCACGGTAACATTATGGCAGAAAATCAAAGCACACAAATTCAAAGTAAGGTAGGAACTGGCTGGATCCTAACATGATGTTGGCAGTCTGGATGTTTTCCAGAAGGGAGCGGTCGAGAAGGTGGCTTCTAATGAAAGGCTGAATCTGGGTTTGTTCCACCCAAAGAAGAGAAGCCTTAGAAGTGATTATTGGCCTCAAATAGGTAAAAGGCTTTCCTTATAAAGCAGGAATTGTGTTGTTTTGCATGACAAATCAATGAAAAGGTGGCTGGAATGCAAGACTGGTTAAAGCCCCGAAAAGGACATCAATTCTAACAGTCAGAGCCATCCTCAAGTACAGTGAGCCACTGGAGAAGGTGATGAGTTTTCATATTTTACATTCACGTCTATGCCGGGCAATCGTTTTGGAGGCAAGTGCCCAATAGGACAGGTTGTATTATCAGACAACCTGGAATCAAATCCTGGAGTTCACATGTCACCACTGTGTGTGACCTGGGCCAAGTTACTCCCGCTAAACCTCAGTCTGCTCGCCTGTAACGTTGGGGTATAATATTATATGAGTTTCCTGTTGTCACTGTCATAAAGTGCCACAAATTTAGTGGCTTCAAATGACACAACTGTATTACAGTTCTGGAGGTCGGAAGTCTGAAATAGGTGTCACCAGGCTAAAACCAAAGTGCCATCAGGGATGCATTCCTTTCTGGAGGGTTCGGGGAAAAAGCTGTTTCCTTGCCTTTTCCAGCCTGTCCTCTTGCTTTGGCTCCTGGCCCCCTCCCATTGTTGAAGCCAGCAGTGGCTGGTTGAGTCCTTCTCACATCACAGCCCTCTGACATTCTTTCTCCTGCCTCACTCTTCCACTTATGAGGACCCTGATTGCACTGAACCCACCCAGATAATTCAGGATCCTCTCCCCATGTCAAGGTCAGTTGACTGACAACTTAAATTCCATCTGCAACCTTAATTCCCCCTTTGTCACATAACCTAACATACTCCCAGGCTCTGGGGATTAGAACATGGACATCTTTGGGGCATTATTCTGCCTACTAACCTCATAGGCTCATTTCGAGAATCTAGTGGAACAAGGCTGTTGTTTAGAGTGTTTATTACAGAGTCGGCACATCAGTGGTAGCTATTAATATTGTTATTAATATTCTTGTTACAAAGACAGATCCTACATCAGGTAATAGTCATGTCAGATGATTCAGAAGCCCTTAAAACTCTGAAGTTTGGTGATTCTCTAATATAGGCAGATACATATCTACTTAATATTAAATAGGGTGTGAGTCATCAATGTAGAAATATATGGAATTACTTTTATCTTCATTTATCTTGATTAAAACTTTTTCTATAAAATGTCAATACATTTATCATTATGTAATTTAATAATATATTAATGTTAAGTGTTATTATATAGCACATGGCAATATTATTACAAATAATTTGGAAAGTTCAGAAAAGTTAAAGTAGGAAAAAAACCAATCGCTCATAGTCCCATTATGCAGAAACACAATAGCCATTCTGATGCATTACAGAAGTTAACTTGATATATAAATGCCTTACAATATTTGTGATAACGTGTTTTTATGAAGCTATACATACCATTTAAAAGTAATTTTTCTTTATATGAGTCATTCAGGCTTATTGCAAAAAAAAAAAAAATTTAAGCAATTCTCCTGCCTCAGCCTCCTGAGTAGCTGGGATTACAGGTGCCTGCTACCATGCCCAGCTAATGTTTTTGTATTCTTAGTGGAGGCAAGGTTTCACAAGAATCTGCCCGCCTCAGCCTCCCAAAGTGCTGGGATAACAGGCATGAGCCATTGCGCCTAGCCTAGTACAGTTTTTAAAGCATGAATAACCATGAGGTTGTTTATTAAAGTGTTTAGAAATGTAATCAGTCTTGCTCCAACCTATACCAGCAATAGTAGGCATCACTTTTTTGAGACCTTTCAAGAATCTCATGTACATTATTTTTAACTGGCACAACTCACCAAGTGTAAGTATTATTGATCCATCTTACTGATGAGAAAAGTGAGGCTTATAAACATAATGCAACTTGCTGAAGACCACACTAGTTACTAGAGAAGCTGCTGTTCACACCTCGTCCTGTCTATTCCACATCTCCTCTTAGCCGGCTACACTTTCCTGCCTCTCCATGTGTTTTGTCCCCCATGACCAAAGATGCACCCCAAAAAAGATGAAGGAAGAGCCACAGAGATGACTAAAGGGCCCATGAGAAAACCACAAGTCATCCAAAATCATTCTTCCTGGAGGGAAACAGAATGTACTGGGAATGGGCCTCAAGTTTGTGAAGGATTCTCAAAAGGAAATAGTGACCACACCTTCCTCCTCTTCATCTCAGTTCAGGAAAGAATGAGAGAAGGAAAAAAATGTGCTCTAAAAGTGAAGAACTGTCTTTTGGATGGGAGCAGGAATCTTCTGGCCTGGAGACAGCTTAAAGACTGAAATGAGTTATTGAGAGAGGTTTTGGAATCTCTTGCAAAGGCTTCCAAAAACAGAGAGTTCCATTCATCTGAGATGATAAACACAGCACCTTCTCGGAGTCCAGGGGTACACTCATTGCACCCACCAGGTCCTCACGCAAATGGGGGGACCTTAGCTTGTAGATGTGTCAATTGCCCGAGTCTTTGCCTCCATCATCACATGGCTTTCTCCCTCTGTCTCTGTGTCTCTGTTCAAATTCCCTTCTTCTTATAAGGACATCCATCAGTCATTGGACTGGGCCCACCCAAACCTGGTATAACCTCATTTTAACTAGATTACCTCTTCGAAGACCCTAATTCCAAATGACCAAGCTGCGCAGTGTAATCGCACCATTTTATTTAGTTGTCAGACCACTTGTCTCCTGTTCGCCTCAGTTCCCAATCGGCCCCCAGGATGTCCCATCGTCAGGATTTCCTCAGCCACCCTCTGGCCCTTCTCCATGCCCTTCCCACTCAGGCCCACCTTGCCTGGAGCTGCCCATTAGTCCCCCTGAGACATGTTTGTGGTCCTGTTTCTGCCGCATAAGCACCTATATCCAAAACCCCACCCCATGTTATATCCCATGCTTGCATCCAGTGCCCTGTATAGGTTTCCTGTTCGAACACCAGTCTCACCTTCTCGCCTACTTGCTCCGTTACTCTCGCCTTCCCCACACAGCTGCTCTCATGCCCTCAATCCCTCAACCTAAATGACATCCCCTCTTGTGGCCTAATCATCACTTGTTTCAAAATGCAGCACAGAATATTCTGAGCCCACCAACCTACCCACCTCATTTCGAACTCCACCTTCTCTTACACTCCACTTCCAATGTTTTCGACACTTTCTCTCCCACTTTGCTGCGCCCTCTTTGTCTCCTATCATTCATTGTTTGAGATGCTAAACTACTGTGATGTCTCCAACTTGTTCATAAGCTTTCTCACTCCGAGAGGTGGCTGACTCTCTTTGGGATCCATTGAACTAAATCCAAAAGGGTGGTGCTAAGCATCTTTCTTCATTCGGCCAAAATGCGTTGAGCATCTCTTTGTGTTAGCATTGTGCCAGGGCTGAGAGGGGCGATGGGGCACCACGACCTCTGCTTTTCAGGAGTTCAAGGGTGTAGCTGAGAAGATGAGCACATACAGAAGTTAATACCAACTGTGTCAGTGTCCTGGGCTGCCATAACAAAGCACCATACTGGGTGGCTTAGAACAGCAGGAATGAGGTGGGCGTGGGGGCTCACACCTGTAATCCCAGCACTTTGGGAGGCCAAGGTGAGGAGATCAAGAGGTCAAGAGATCAAGACCATCCTGGCCAATATGGTGAAACTCCTTCTCTCCTAAAAATACAAAAATTAGCTGGGCATAGTGGCGCACACCTATAGTCCCAGCTACTGGGGAAGCTGAGGCAGGAGAATTGCTTGAACCAGGGAGGCAGAGGTTGCTATGACCTGAGATTGCACCACTGCGCTCCAGCCTGGTGCCTGGCTACAAAGCAAGACTCTATCTCAAAGGAGAACAGCAGGAATATATTAACTCATAGTTCTAAAATCTAGAAGTCTGGCTGGATGTAGTGGCTCATGCCTGTAATCCCAACACTTTGGAGGCCAAGGCAGGCGGGTCACTTGAGGTCAGGAGTTCGAGACCTCATGGCCAACATGGTGAAACCCCATCTCTACAAAAAATACAAAAATTAGCCAGGCGTGGTGGTGGGCACCTGTAATCCCAGCTACTTGGGAGGCTGAGACATGAGAATCGCTTGAACCCAGGAGGTGGAGGTTGCAGTGAACCAAAATCACACCACTGCACTCCAGCCTGGGTGACAGAATGAGACTCTGTCTCAAAAAAAAAAAAAAGAGCTACAAGTCTGAGAGATGTCAGCAGGGTTGATTCCTTCCCCAGGCTGAGACAGAATGAGTTCTGTGCCTCTCTCCTTGCTTCTAGTGGTTGCTGGCAGTCCTCCGCATCCTTAGCTTGGAGATGTGTCAATCAACCCAGTCCTTGCCTCCATCATCACACCACTTTCTCCCTCTGTCTCTGTGTCTCTGTTCAAATTTCCTTCCTCTTATAAGGACATTGGTCATTGGACTGAACCCACCCTAACCGGGTATAACCTCATTTCAACTTGATTATATCTGCAAAGACCTTATTTCCAAATAAGGTCACATTCACAGGTACAGAGAGTGAGGACTTCCGCATATCATTTTTTGGGGGGACACAATTCAACCCATAGCATCAGCCCTCCCCCAAACCTTCACACAAGAAGGAAACACAATATAGTATGGTAGCTTTGTTTTCAGGAAGGGACATGAACAATGAGGCTGTTGTGAGAGAGGAGGATGAAACTAAAGGAGGAAGATAACGTTTGCGTGAGAGCTGCAGAGAGAAATGGAAATTCACCAAGGAGAGAAGGAACTGGGGGCATTCTGGGAGAAGGGCTGAAGTGTGAGAGGGCACTGGACGTGAGTGGAGGGGCCAGAGGTTCCTGGGTAGAATGTGGAGTGAAAAGGCAGGGGGGGCGGGGAGCTACAGCAAATCTTGGGGGTCTGCACCAGAGTTCGCATCTTATCCTAGGGGTGAGTGAGTGGACGATGAGGGTATCCATCAGTAAATGCTTTTTGAATAGATTAATGAAGGAATGGCTTACCTTTCAAAGTATTTCTGGAGCAAAAGTTTCAGGGCTCCTAGAAACATTGGGACCTTAAAATACTGAATCTAATTGCTGAAGCGTTAGATTAGTACAGACAGAGTGTTAGTCAGGAAGACCCAGAGAAGAGGCACCCCCCAGGGGAGACAGAAGGAAGAGGGGCATCACGAGCGAGATGAAGGGGCCAGCTCTGCTGCCTTGGAGGAGTTAGTGCACATCAGGGCTGGAAAAAAACTATGGAAACCAACGACAGAGCTTTCTTATAAACCCTGAGCTTTAAAGCATGCTGTTTGGTAGTAAAGTAGAATTCGTATTGAAAAAAAGAATCTGCATGTCATTCTCTTCCTCACCACCACAGTTTCAGATGCCTTCAGGGAGAGAGCAACTTAGGTGGCTTTTAAACTTAGTTTAACATGTCGCTTTGTTTTTAGCTCCAGAGAAAGTAATGTCAGAGTTTTTTGGCCTTCTATTGTACTTTACTAATTAAAACTTCGGAACATGAATGTCCTTTTGCATAAGGTTATTTTGATGATACCACAGAGCCCATATCTGCATTTAGAGTCGATGTGATTAGCATGTTCAGTCCTACATATTTTCTTCAAACTTTTCATAATTGCATCCATTTTATTATGAAGAAATTGTAAAACAAGGTGAAAAGAGAGTAGATGTCCTCAAAAAAGATTCAAGTGATTAATTTTCATTCCCATTTAAATCAACATTTGCTAAACAAAAGTTGTAATGCACTTATGATCGGGCCAAAGGAAATTTCGAAAGCAAGTTTCCACTGTACTTATCAGGAAACGCAGTAACTCTCTTCCGTGAGATAAGTCAAGTGAAATAAGTAAATTATTTCACTGAAACCCTGAACAAATGGTTTTACAACTCTGTTACGCCAGGTCGTGTCACCCTGATGTGAAATACAGACACAAATTCCTGAGTTTCACTGCATTCAACATCAAAAGAACTGAGTTTCAGCCCTTACCCTGCCTCTTACTGTGCGTCATTGGGAAATTTACTCACTTATCGGATTCCTAATGCTCTGATGTAAAATAGAAATTACAACTGTCTGACAAGGTGCCTATGAGAATTAGAGTGGATAAATCAATGGAGTTGAAGTTGATCAGGTATTAGTATGATGCTATTGATTACTACAGGGATTTGTGAGGAGAACACCCAGCAGTATGTGAGAGTCCACTGTGGAATCTCTAATCTAAACACACGCTGTCATGGTTCCTGTCTGTAATGGTAACTTATAGACTCTTAGCTTTGGATAGGACTTTAGATTTCAAGCCCCTTCTCAGAATAAGCATCCCCTCTATAAATACTCCTCCGAAGGGGGTCATCAGATCTCTACTTTGAAGACTGTAGGTTTCTACTTTGAAGATTGTAGGAGTGTTTAAATTCGAAGTGGGAAGGGGGTGCTTGCCACTTCACATTTGACTAAGAAGGCATTTTCCCAATCTTCTAATGCTCTTCAGTGAAAGAGGGGCTCTTCTCACTTCAAGAATGTACTTATACCCTCAAATTACTGAGTAACTCATCAGGGGCTTACATAATTGCTGAATATTCATGTTTATTGAACCTACACTTAGACTGAAATTCCTCACTGTCTAGTAACAAGATGTTTTCTGTTCTGTTGGAGTGTCCGTTTAATCCCGAAAGTGGGCCTTTTTGGAGAGTATTCCAAACTGCCAATCAGGCCAAGTACCCTACCTTGCCTTTGAACTCAATAAGCTGAAAGCATGTCCATAATCTCCAGTTTTGGGTTACCATAGAGTAAGAAGGAGTCCGAACGGCCTGGATAAATTAAAACCCCAAACTGTTGACTTAGTGAACCTTCTCTTGGAGCTGTCAACACAGAGTATCGTAATTAGTCAGGTCCCCCTTTCCTCTTTTGTACTACCGTGCCCCTGTGCTTGGGAGGGGAGAGGAAGGGCAGCTGCTCATAGTCAGGGTTTCTGAGAGTATATGCAGGGTTGGGGTGAAGAAAACACCACAGGACGCCCTCTGATTTGAGCTGACATTCTGGTTCATCCTTTGTATATTGTAGGATGAATTTCCCCCTCTGGCCCCACCCCCACAACTGGTAATAATTGCACTAAAGAAAAATGAAATGGTTAACAGCCAATGAGTTAGAAAAGAAGAAATCTGAAGGACTGGATAATCTACCTACTAAAGACTTTGTCGCTTAATAATTAAGATTTGGTAGAATCATCTTTTTTTTTTTTTTTGAGGCGGAGTTTTGCTCTCATCGCCCAGGCTGGAGTGCGATGGCGCAATCTTGGCTCACTGCAACCTCCGCCTCCCGGGTTCAAGTCATTCTCCTGCCTCAGCCTCCCAAGTAGCTGGGATTACATGCATGTGCCACCACACCCAGCTAATTTTTGTGTTATTATTAGAGACAGAGTTTCACCACGTTGGCCAGGCTGGTTTCAAACAATCTTAAAATTTGCAATAACCATGGTTTGTACAAAGTGGTAAGTTCAGGGAAACGTATAGGTGAGCTTAGGTTACATTCCTAGTGGTTAGAGGCAAGTTCATTTCTCAGTGTTTCATGGTTGTGGAACAGTTGATGTATCTACCAGGTTGTGCCCTAACTTACAAACAGCAACTAAAATATTATTTCCCAGAAGAGGTATACTTGGATGATATTTTATTTCTGCGCATGCGATCTTCACAGGCGCCAACATGATTCATCTCTCGCCCTGCTGCAGCTGGTCCGCTCTTGAAATCAGACACATATTAGGACTCATGACCAAAGACACCAGAAGCTCAGATAGGAAGGATCTCAGGAAGAAAGTAAGGGAGACACTTTTGAGGCATCTTCCAGGGGAGTTCCCACAGAGAAGCTACAAAGGTCTATATGAGGGGTCACAAATCCAAATAATGCATGCAGAGACCAGGCAGTTAATGTAAATGAGAAAAGTGGGTAGATGTGAGGCTTTAGGGACAGGTGAGGACTCCAGCGTGAGTCCTGTGTAAAGGGCGAAGCCAGTACTCAGTGGCAGTTGATTGTGCCAGGTTGAAAGCAGTCCAGTATTAACAGATCTGATTTCTCAAGAGAAGCTGGGCTTCAGGTGTGTATGTAAAATTTTCCAATTTTAAACACCACTGTGCAAGCCAAACAAACACATTGCCAGGCACCATAAGAGCCTTGGCCCTCCAACTTGTCATGTTGATGCCCAGGAAATACAACCTCAGGGTTGTGACGGGGGCCAATTGTTTATTTTTCTTGCCTGACCTTGGTCACAAATTATTGGTGCTGTAAATGTGAACTGATCTCCTGCCAAAGGAGAGAATGAACGGGCTTGAGGAGAATTTTAAAACATTGACAGAGGGTTCCTAGATGTCATTTAAAAAAATGACTCGGGGCCAGGCGCGGTGGCCCATGCCTGTAATCTCTGCACTTTGGGAGGCTGAGAGGGGAGAATTGTTTCAGCCCAGTGTTTTGGAGCTGCAGGGAACTGTGACATAATCGTCCCACTTGCACTCCAGCCTGGGCAATGGAGTGAGAGACCCTGTCTCAAAAAAATAAGTAAATAAAATACATTTTTTTTTAAAAAGGGGCCGGGCACGGTGGCTCATGCCTGTAATCCCAGCACTTTGGGAGGCCGAGGCGGGTGGATTATGAGGTCAAGAGATCAAGACCATCCTGGTCAACATGGTGAAACCACGTCTCTACTAAAAATACAAAAAATTAGCTGGGCATGATGGCGCACGCCTGTAATCCCAGCTACTCGGGAGGCTGAGGCAGGAGAATTGCCTGAACCCAGGAGGCAGAGGTTGCAGTGAGCCGAGATCGCGCCATTGTACTCCAGCCTGGGTAACAAGAGCGAAACTCCCTCTCAAAAAAAAAAAAAAAGAAAAAGAAAAAAGAAATTATTCAGAAAGAAAAGGCGCCAAGGAAAGCAAAGAAAGCAGAAAGAAAAGTCAGTCTGATTAATAAGTAGATATGGAAATAAAGAGAAAATGCCCAAATCCTGTTTGAGGGGAAAATGAAAAGTATAGTCTCTGCACAAGGAGGACACATTTGGACCTTCTGGAGAAGGGAGACAGCAGCCTACAGACTCACCGTGAGATTCAGCCCCTCATGCGCCTGCAGAGGTAGCTACCCAGTGTGTCTTCTCTCAGCATGTGTTAAAGTGTGCAGCATTGGTTCAAATGCATTCCACAGCACACTAAAGGGAAATTCACAGATTGGGAGGGATGTCAATCATTGAATACACTTGGAAAATATAGTTAAACATAATTCTTTTCAGTTTGATATAGCAGAGCTTTTAATGTCGATTCTAACCTGCTTTGACCATGCAAAAAAGCAGGAGAAAGTAAAGTACTTCATTTCCCGGATTTGCTTGACCACAGAGTCCCCTCACTCCAAAGTCCCTTGAGACCAATATTTTACGAAATTCACATTGGTGCAAACCCCTGCATTCGAGTGCACATACTCATATAACTTACAGACTCTTTCTCCTGTCTGCCTGTGGCATGGTGGCAAATGGCACATCTGGAAGAATCCTGGTTACTTTCTCTAGTGGCTTTGGATGTTGCGTAGGAAGCTAAGGGACACGGGCAAAGGGAATGCTTTAGTCTCTTCCTCAGCCATGAGTCATAATTTTAGAAGAAACAGGCACATATGGGGAACACAGAGCTGCTCTGTAGCTGATCTGAGAACGACTGTTCTTCTGGACCATGGATTTTCATGCTGGAATGAGAGGACCCTGGCAAGGAATTGGGAGCTTATCACATAAACCAAGAGGAATATTTTTGGCCAGAGACTTGAAGACCAAACAGGAGAGCTTTAAAATGAGATTTAAGTGGGATAAAGTAGAGTGTTCAAATTAAAGGCTAAAATCACAGCCCACAGAAGGGCAGCAGGTGCAAGCTAGAAATAAGAGGCGTGGCTAAGGTGGTGCCAAGCAGCTCTCCCAAGGAACTGGCAGGAAGGACCACTGGGGCCACACCTACAGCCAATAGATAAATCTGCCAACTCCACAGGGGCAAACGGAAAGAGTTGTGTTCATTAGGGGTGAGGAGCATGACCTTAGAGATTGCAGACAGAGGCATGGTGGGAGGTCACACAGCAGCATCACCAGGCCAGGTGAGGATGACAAGTTCCCATAAATCGCAGTCTCTGAAATGGGTGGCAGGGATGTACACACAAGAATAAGAAGTCACAAACGTCAGAGTGGAAGCAAAGGAGAGAGCATATGGATGAGATTTTCAAAAGGATGAAATAGAAAGGATTTTGCTGGCAGGGTCTACCACAGTCTTCTCAGGCAGAGCGAGGCTCTGGCTCATGCTTTCCTATTTAAGGTTTTTTAAACTGGCACAGGAAGATGGAATAGGGAAGAGAAGGGGGGTATTTATCCAGGCATCTGCCCTATCTAATGCGTTTTTGACTTGCCTTGCTAACAATTTCATGACGGGAAAGGTAGGGGAAACAAGGAGGGAGGGACTTACTGGGGACTTAGTTCCAGACAGACTGCCTCTAACTGCCTGATGGTGTGGAAGGCACAGGAAGTGTAGGCAGAAATAACCAGACCATCCTGGAGTTTTATGATCGTGAAAGGAAGACGCAGGATGCATACTTGGGTGTGTGCTCTCTGCTACCCTTTCTACCTTTGCTACTTCTCACTTTTCCTCTGGCATCTTCATTCCCCTCCTAAGTAGAACTCCAGCCCAGACTTCAGGGTCACCACCAGGGATGTAGGGTGGAAGTCTCCAGGTTTCTTTCCCAGGAAGTTGAGGAAAGCAAAGATCCCCAATCCACATATATACATACACATGTGTGTACATTCTTCTTTTTTTTCTGAGATGGAGTCTCACTCTGTCACCCAGGCTGGAGTGCACTGGCCCAATCTTGTCTCACTACACCCTCTGCCTCCGGGGTTCAAGCAATTCTCCTGCCTCAGCCTCCTGAGTAGCTGAGATTACAGGCGCTGGCCACCGTTCTGGCTAATTTTTGTATTTTTAGTAGAAATGGGGTATCACTATGTTGGCCAGGCTGGTCTCGAACTCCTGACCTCAAGTGATCCACCTGCTCAGGCCTCCCAAAGTGCTGGGATTACAGGCGTGAGCCACCACACCTGGCTGTGTGTGTGTGTGTGTGCGTGCATGTGTGTGTGTGTGTATGTGTGTATGTGTGTATGTGTGTGTGTTCTTAATTAATATTCCCAGCACCCCCTGCAGGTTGGTAATATTGTGTCAATTCAAAAATAAACTAAGAGATCCAGACTAAGTGATTTGCCCGAGGCCACATAGCAAGTCAGTGACTGAACTGTGGCTTAAACTTAGGCCTTTCTGCCTTCTCAGCAGAGCTCCTTCAGCTCCAGTAAGCTCTTTACAAAACTAGACATTGTATTTTGGGTACCTACTGGGTTAACTGGCTCTCGTCTTTTAGCCTGGGAACCCAACCTCAACATAACATTGTTTCTATGGGGAAATGTGCTCAGAGTGACAAACAACTGGCTTAACCAAGGAACTTTTGTAACCCGACCTGTCATAAAGCAGGCACCGCCTTGCGTTCAGAAAGGCTGGCGGGGGAGCGAGAGGGGAGAGCAGGATCAGCCAGCCTGCATCCCCTCAGACTCTGTGATCCAGTTCCAGTCTAGCTGGGGGCTTGCCAAGGAACAGCAGTCCCACACATCTACAAATAGCCACTGTAGTACCTACCGCGGGGGGGTAGATGTGAGGATCAAAAGAGCGGGACTCTTGGGTGTATAAAGCACCAGTGCAGGTCAGACCCACGGTCAACGTTTGTGAAGTGGGAAGTGAGATTCCTCCCAACAGCTGGGGGCCGGCAGAGCTCAGCTGGCTCCCTGGGGACCCACCTGGTGGTTACAGTAGGGTGAGGGCATAGACCTGCTTCCGGAGTTTGCCTCTGCTCCTCCAGACAGTTCCGCATTTTAGTCTTGGTTGATCAGGACCCAGGAAGTCACCTTCCACAGCAAGAGGCTCAGCTCCAGCAAGGCAGCCACCTTCCCTAAGCCTTCAAGGCTCAGGTTCTAACACGAGGCCTCGCCCACCTGTGTCTCTACTGTCCCCACCGCCTTCAGATACCAGCTCCCAGGGCTGATAGACGTGTGAGCGCTGGGAAAGCAGAGCTAAGGAATCACTACAGAACCTCAGGGGCGCGCGTTCCTGTCCACCTTCCCCCGTTCCTCCAGGCAGGAATTTCTTTTTGTCCCAGTAGTTGACTTTGCTGTCTGACAACTGCCAAGAGCAGGCTTATTCCATGCCCTCCAGCCTCCGCCAAATCGGCCTGAAGGGGATTTTCTTTCCACGAATAACTCTTCAAAGGGAGAAAGGATTGCTAAGGAGCAGCCAAACTGTGAGGGTTTTTTCTTTCTTTCTTTTTGGATGAGGGAAGGGAGCTATTTTCTCCTGGCAAGGGCAGATACTAACTGGAAAAACACCCTGGAGACTCAGGCCATCAGGAAAGGAAAACCCTGACAAGATGGGGCCTGGCCTCGCCTGCCCCTTGGCATTCTCTCCTGAGGGGCACCCCTAAAGTGGTGCCATTCACGGCACAGTGGCCATTCTCCAACCAGGCTGCTGCACCTTTGGAGAGACTCTCTGGCCTCAGAGGGGCAGGGTCTGCGAGCATGTTTGGGAACAGTGGATCATGAGTCTCAGAGAAGCCTTCCTGCTGTGGCCTGTGTGTGTGCCCGCACGTGCACACGTGTGTCCTCATGTGCTGCACTGGGAAAGGATCCGATTTCAGGCATTGGCAGTCTTCATGCTTGGAGTCTTGCCCTTAGGAGGAGATACCATCAGGTGCCAGACAGAATCCGGGAGAGCCCATCAAAGGAGAATGTGTTGATGGCCCGCAGAAACACAGTCTTATATGGAAGAGAAGGGTCACTGTTCAGAGGCAGTAGATTCTTGAGGGCCCAGAATTACCCTTGAAGGGGTGCAGAGGCTACTCTAAACATTGGCTCTTCGTTACTCTGGGACAAAAGTGGAGACTGGAGACCAATAGGGAGGCCAGATCACTGCTCTGCCGAAGAGGGTCGGGGTCCCAGCCAACCTCGGGCTGCGATCCTGCAGCCATACAGATGGCCCACATGGTAGATGTGAGTAAACGCAGCCCACAAGCGTGAATGAGAGCAAATCACAGCTTTGCAGTCACTAGCTCTGGAGACTTTGGTTGACTTTTCCATTTCTCTCAGATGCCTCTGGGGCATAGCAACAGGAGCCAGGGGGAGTAAACCAGTAAGGAGTCTGGGCTGGAAGTCAGGAGATGGGGTTTGCATTCCAGCTCTGTTCCTCCCAGCAGCGTCATCAAGAACTCAGTTTCCGACGCTGTACCATGAGAAGGCTGCGTGGCTTAGAAGGGAACCAACATCCAGCCCTGGTATAGAGTAGTAATTTTACATGTACCCTTTTACTATGGAATAATACATTATTTTTATCCCCATCGTCTCCCACCATGGGTGCTATATTGAATAGGATTTTGTCAGCCATAAAGCTGTTTTAAGTAATCATTTGTTTTCCCATTTTTATTATTCAATCCGTGTCTCTGGTTTCCAAGCAGTAACTGATTTAACTGATTTAATTCCACTGTACATCAAAAAAAATTATAATTTAACTCACTAGTTAGCCCATGCTGTCTTTATTATAATTAAATGCACAAATATTATTTTACATTAAGAAATATTGGCCAGGCTGGGGAGTTCACACCTGTAAATATTGACCTAGCTCATGGACTCTATTTATACTTTGGAAGACTCTTTGGAACCTGTGATCCCCTGGCTGTACGTCCCTGAACCCTGGGGGCCTTTTAAGTGCAAACAGTATGTCATCTGTGATTTTACAGTTAATTTCTCACATATGAAAATGACTCAAGAAGTGTCTTCACAGGTTATTAAGAGGATTTCATAGTTATACAGTAAAATACATCCTAAGCAAGCTTCTCCCCACTTCCTCAGCCTTTTTCTTTTCCTCAGCCCCTACTCAAGATCTCCCCTTTCCTGTTCTCCATGTTTCTGCGCACCCTTCCTGGTCCCTGGTCTCCAGTCTTCCCATCACTCACCACCCTAGATTTTTCTGAGTACCTTGAACACCAGTCTTGCCCCAACTCTGGAAAAAAGCCAGGGAATACCTCGCCCCTTGAAGCTGAAACACATCGAGCCAACACAAATCTGTTGGCAAGAACAGCAGGCACAAGAGTCACATTCAGGGTCTAAAAATAGCTATTTATAAAGACTCCTTCCTGATTGCTGGGTGTTCACTTTCCCTTGAACCAAAGGGGCACTGCCCCCTCTTGGAAAAGATGATTCCATCCACAGCTCCGTGCCTGAGGATCACTGAGTGACTGTCCTGATGAGCAGTGAGAGCCGAGGACAGCATGCAGGGTGGATTAGATGTGGTGACACACTCTCTGATGGGCCAAGGCAGCTGGGTGTGCGGGTGACACAGATGGCCTCTGCAGCACCTGTGAGGTGACAGTCATGGGCCTCTTATAGGACTTGACATCCTGGCCTTATAGCAAAACCCACCTGCCTGCCTTTGCTTTTTTTTTTTTTTTTTTTAACTCTTGATGTAAACTTTGGTTAACATAATTACTAAGCTTCCAAATGTGTTTGAGATTCAAGTGATGTAAAATGTTAAGAGGTAAAGTATTGTCAACATTATTACTAATATATTACTAATATTTATCACTCAATTATAATTCAACTCTAGTTGCATTTGGCCGTTCTGCGTTTCTATGATACCTGATTTGCTAAATTACACCACTAATAACCCAGCAAACCCCAAATGGGATTGACATCATTCGTTTTCTGTTTTAATTGAGGTGAATCTGATGAAAATTTATAATTCATGTACAGAAATGTCCTGTTGGCTAGCTACAGTTTTCCCAAATGTGTAGTTTTTGGCTTAGGCTCTTAAAAACTTGAATTAGTTGCCAATTCCAATAATCAGGAGATTTTACATGAAAATATATTTCTGGATTCTTTTTCAAAAATGTCAGCTCTGACAATACTTGGGCCCACGCTCTGACAGGGCAGCAGTTGTGGGACACGTGAGTCCTCCCATCCTGTTCTGAATTGTGTCATCTCAAGTTGCCTGGGGATCTTGGAGAAGCCTTGGAAAGCAGATGGTCCAAGCCCTTTTTTTTTTTTTTTTTAAGACAGAGTCTCTCTTTGTCGCCAGGCTGGAGTGCAGTGGCGTGATCTCAGCTCACTGCAATTTCCACTTCCCAGGTTCAAGCGATTCTCCTGCCTCAGCCTCCTGAGTAGCTGGGACTACAGGCGTGAACCACCATGCCCAGCTAAGTTTTTGTATTTTTAGTAGAGATGGGGTTTCACCCCGTTGGCCAGGATGGTCTCAATCTGCTGACCTCGTGATCTGCCCGCCTCAGCCTCCCAAAGTGCTGGGATTACAGACATGAGCCACCACACTTGGCCCTGAGCCCTTCTTTCTGAGGTGAGGCCTGGGGATGCTGAGTGACTCTAGTGCAGACAGATGCTGGTGTATTTGATAATGGGATCTGGGAGACGGCTCTGACCGCTGGTGCAGTGCAGTCTCCACTCAGGCATTCTGCCCTCCCCACATACAACACAGAACACCATCTTGTGGATAGCATCTGATTCACGAGGCCTCCCAACCTCATGCTAACTGACACCCAAGGCCTAACTAACTATGTGAGTCATGAGTCACTCAGAGAACCTGATTATCAAAGTCCAAACCACAAAGAGGAATACCTTCACTTCAAGGGCTTCTATTTCTAGAAATAACTGTAGTGTTCTCTGTGTAGACTTCTAAGCCCAAATAAATGTTTTCATGTTTTGAGAACTTCAAAAGCCCATTGCCCTTAAAACTTCCTTGATTCTCAGGAAAGGGTCCTCAGAAGCTCGGGGTGGTACAGGAAGCTGAATATGTAGCCTCTGCTGGTAAAGTGAATGGCCAGCAGCTAGCTGGGTTTCACTTGTGGACATCCTTGAAAACAGGCTATTCATAGCTGTCAGGATGATGGATTCCAGCCCTAAATTGCTGACAAACATAACAGAACATTTTTAGTTAGTCTTATTTTTTCTCTCATCTGTCTAATGAAAAAATTCAACTAGCTAGTGTGCAATTGATGTTATTTTCTTATAAGCCAGGAGGCAATTAAGAAAACCCAGAAATAGAGTTGAGCCACAGTGTCACTACTTGTATTTGCCATTTCTCCATGTGGCAGAGAGTCCCTTGGAGCACACAAGAGGATCTTCTGCCTCAAGAACGGAATGGGTTCATCTGGGTAGTTCAGAGCCTAACAATGAACCCAGGAGTTTCGTGGAACTGGAAGTCAGCCTCAAAACAGCTGGTTAAGGATTAGTCATCGCCAGCTGAAAGGTGGTTATGAGAAGGAAAGAAATGGTGGGCCAAAGACAACTCAGGAAGAGAGATGCAGAGAAAGCGTTCCAGCAGCCATTAAAACATTGTTAGTTTTATTTTCTTCAAAAAATATTGGCCACCTACAATAGACTCCCCATGGTAGACCTGCCCTTACCCCTGCAGCCTCTGGGAATGCATCTTCCTCCCCAGTGATTGCATCTCCTAGCAACAGGGAAGAAGATCTGCTGAGCGCTTACCATGCATTCAACACCTGCTTGCTACTTTGCATCTGCCACATAAGCCTCACAACTTTGTGAGTAGAAAATAATGTTCCCGTTTTGTAGAATAAGTGAAGTTTCAAAGGATTTCAATAACTTGCCCAGCCAGGGAGTGGCAAAGCCAGTCACGAACCCTAGCCCCTCAGCTCTTGGTTGCCATATTCTTGTACGATAGAAGATGAAACAGATGAAAACGCAGTGCCGCACTCTGCAGCAGTGGTCCTCCAGCAAAGGCTAATAGTAAAGCAGCTGGGGAGACATCTTTAAAAGAGGAGAGGGACCACTGCATTCAGGCTCTCCAGTTGGTAGTCAGGGAGAGTGGGGGCCGCACCTCCTAGCTCGAATTGTAGGGTAGTACGTGCCTACAGGCTTTTCCTAAAGGCTTTGAAAGGGATGGTGGTGGTGTGCTGGCGATGGCAAATGAAAAGGAAGACAAGGCAGAGGGGCATTCACTTCGACCTGTGGATGTCCTCATTTGTATGGATGATCTAGCTTCTTTCTCTGTCTGAAATGTTCTTTCTCCACCTTCCCTGTTTGCCTTCTACATCCTTCTAAATGCATCTCTGGCATCTGCCTACTACAAATTGGGTGTCTCTCCCGCTACGAACCCCAGTGTTTGTTCTTAGCCTGCCACGCTGAGGTCTCTTCCGGTCTGACTTCTCCGGGTGTCCAGTGCCTGGAGTGCTATTTTGTTCTTTGTCATACGCAGCACACCTTCTCTAGTCCCTGGCACGATGAATGTTTGTTGAATTGATGAGTACTTTGTCTCACACCAAACATGTACATTCTCAGAAGCATATTAGCAATTCTCTTTTCCAAGACAGAGTCTCACTTTATCTCCCAGGCTGGAGTACAGTGGCGCAATCTCAGCTCACTGCAACCTCCACCTCCCGAATTCAAGTGATTCTCCTGCCTCAGCCTCCTGAGTAGCTGGGACTACAGGCATGCACCACCATGCCCAGCTAATTTTTATATTTTTAGTAGAGATGGGGTTTCACCATATTGGCCAGGATGGTCTCGATCTCTTGACCTCGTGATCTGCCTGCCTTGGCCTCACAACGTGCTGGGATTACAGGAGTGAGCCACCGCATCTGGCCGCATATTAGCAATTGACATCACTTTGGCCAATTGTGTGACCAGTCAAGATAAGGAATCAAGGATTAGGGTACGGTATGATGCTGAACACATCTATTAAAGCAGACATGTGGGGAACATTTTTCTTACCAAAAGTCAAGACACATAATTTAATAAATATGATCACCTTTTTCCTTGCCCAGAAAAATACGAATATATAATATCTACAGCTCCACATCTTTATCTGCCATCTTTGCCTCACTATGTTATCCAAATATGCCAGCTCAAGACACTGAAGTAACAATTGCTGATAAGTAAGTAGCTAGCATTCTTGATGAGCCTACTATGCAGCAAGCCTTATGTGACGTGCTTCGCTGTCACCTCATTGAACTTTTCAACTACCCCTTGAAGCAGGTATGTTTCTTATCTCTATTTTAGAGATGAGGAAACTGAGGCTTAAAAATGTTAAGTCACTTGTCAAAGGTTACACGGCCAGCAGTGAATGAGTAGGATATTTGATCTGTTTGGTTATCCTGCGATACTGACCTAACCATGACCTCTCAACCTTCATTAGCTCATCAAAGAGCTACTACTGGGCAAAAATAGCTGTGGCTTCCAGAAACTTTTATTAAAACTCTAAATCTCCTGGCAATAACTTTCAAAAGTCATGATTCAGGCCAGCAGTGATATTTGAAAACAGAATCACAAGCAAGTCTCCTGGCTACAGAGATGCTCTTGCTGCCGAAAAGGAATGCTCAGCTCCAGCATTTGTGACAGTCTGTGTTTTTCCCATTCCTTGGTCTTTTGCCATCACTGACTGTGGAAAGACACTGACCCTCACTCTGGCCTCCCTGGAGAATCCCCTCCTCCTGTCTGCTTACAGTACACCCAGCTCTTCTAACTTTGTTCATGAGGCATAATTCCCAGAGCTTGCTTATTCTTACTTCCTTCATCATTTATCAATTCTTTTCATGAATACTAAGAGTCAGAAAAGCTATTTCCCAACCAACTAGATGTCAGAAGTCTTCCTACAATGGACGGACACAGTCTCATCTTCAAGTTCTAGGTAGACTCTTGGGGAAATGTGCAGAAAAGAGTTGTGTCTATTATTCTGAAGAGTCATCTGCTACAACCGAAGGAAAAACGAGGAAAAAATATGAGCCCTCTTCCCTCTGAAGACTGCCCCTTTCCCCTTGGTCTACAAACCTGAGGGGAGAGGATTAGCAACATGGAAGGTAGCATCCTCTCTTCTGAGTGCCAAGAAGAATGTGATTTTGTTTAATCTTTCCTTAGCAAAATCTGTCAGCTCGTAAACTGGACAGGTGTCCCTTCTCTTAGCCAACCCCTGATAATGGGGTGACAGTGGGGGTGGAAGGAATGGAATACCTTCAGAAACACTTCCTAGTGAGACCATCTGATCAAAAGCACCAACTGTCAGGACAAGCCATCTGACTTTGCAAAGCCTTTTCTCCTAAAGGAAAATGCTGAAAAATTGTAAAGCTCCAAGTAGTGAACTCTTACTTTGAAGCAAATATGACAAGATTTACCCTTAACTGAAAGATTGCCACAGCCTCAGCAAATACGTTTGAGAAAGGGGGGTGGTGATTATTGTTATGAAACAACTCTTCTTTTTTTCCAGCTTGCCTGGAAATCTGTATCTAATTCTTGCCATTCTGCTTCCCCGCCGTCAGAGCACACATTTTAGCTGGGTTAGAGCAGAGCTCTCCCTCCTCTGTCCTAAGATGGCACATCTCTCAAGTCTTAGAAGGATCTTTCCCTTACACCCCAAACATGCCCGAAAGAAGGTTCTGCCTGAGTAATGGAAAGGACAAAAGGACAATGACCAGAGCACCATATCAATATTTGCCACCTCTGGTTTGACCCCTTATAGAACTCTTTCCTTAATGCAGCTAGAGACCTTCTTCCTGTTCTGACCAGGATGTTCAGAGAGCAGTTGGTAGTTCACCCAGGGTTACCATGATGTCTAAGAATCGAGTGGATTTTCTCTAACTTCTGAGCAAGATCAGTTGGTGGAAATTCTATTCCTTGATCATCTGATTAACAAGTGCTGAAAATGTAAGATTAGGGAAACTGCTGAAGGCTTGGGCCTCCCAATCCAAAGAACGTAGCTACTTTACATGAGCATTTCAAGTATGGAATATTGAGCCATCTCTCTGCTTTTGTGGTCCAGGATGAAGAACAAGCTGTGGTACTTCGAATTCGGCACCTCGGAGACTTTTGCAGCAACCTGCAAGAAACTCCATGACCACATTGAGTTGGAGGTAAGTTCCCAAGTGGAGAGAAGGCTTCCTGGACCTTGCTTCTGCTCCTGGATTGTCACACACCCACAGGATGTATCGTCTTGGGTCCTTAAGAGGTGACCCAGAGCATAGTCTGTGTTGTTTCTCCATCCTGTTCCAAACACCTCCATACCCTCACTCAGAAGGCCCCGGTGGCCTGTCTAGAGAATCTCTGGGGCTGTGGGACTCAGAGGCCCCCAGTCCCCAGAGTACACTTCACTCCAGCCCTCAGCCCTCCTTCCACCCTAGCCTTGCGATTCCCTCTTTTCTGAGAGGCAAAATCTCCATTGCCATCAGCACAGGAAGAAGGGCTATTGCTGGGCAGAGACGATGTCCCAGTCCTGGAAAAAGTCTGGGAACTGGTGTTTCCAGGGCAGCAGGGGTGGGGAGTATAGAAGCTGAAGCCAGATATCCCCCAGTTCACCTGCCCCGCTGTTCACAGCTGCTCCAGGGAGCTGCTCACAGGTACCCAGGGTCAGTTTCGTGGGTGTGTGATCTGTGTGGTCACAAAATGTCCCTGTGCTTAGAAGGGCCCCTGGTTTAATGCTGTTCTGCCACTGTCTTGCAATTCTTGATCATTTTCTAATGAAGAGCCTGGCATTGTCATTTTGAACTAGGCCCCACGAGTTATGTAGCCCGTCCTGTCGGTACACTTGTGTTTTCCTAACCCTCCCGGCACTTGTAGCAGCCTGCCTCAGACAGTCGGCCTGGTGGCTCCCCTCCCCTGGTTGAGAAGCTTCCCACTTCCCAGCCTCTCACCCCACATTGGCTGGGCTCTGCTCCTGAAGCCCTCTCACTGACTGCTATGAGAACATCTCCTAGGTCTCTGACCAACTGAAAGCCCAAACTTCAGTGCACACCTGCTCCGTGGGACTTCACGCCCATTTGTTCTGTTGCCCAGAGTGCTTCGCTCCCAGGCCTACCTTCCCGAGGGATTTAGGCCTATAGTCTTGTTTTCACTTGAGAAAAACAAGTGGAAGAGGCAGCCAGAGGCAGCCAGAGAGGTCAGCCAGGGTGGGCTCCTCTTGGCCCACCAGCTTCACCTCTAAGCCCGCACTGCAGTCCCATGGGGCCCGGACCTCCCTTGGAGGAGGAGCACATGGCCTGGAGCCACGTAGGGAAGCCCCGTCCCTCCCTGGGAAGGACCCCAGGGCTCCTCACTCACAGGGACTTTTCACAAATAGAACGCCAAGCCAGAGGTTCTGTGCGGCTGCAT
This sequence comes from Callithrix jacchus, assembly GCF_049354715.1. NCBI lineage: Eukaryota > Metazoa > Chordata > Mammalia > Primates > Cebidae > Callithrix > Callithrix jacchus. Next base: position 15,168,395 of record NC_133516.1, on the reverse strand, counting down.
TTGACTCATCTGCCTGCCTCTCCCCTTCGGTTGCTGGGTTACCAACACCAGGGTGGGAGGCAGCGAGCTGGCTAATCCCCTGAACTTATGGCCAGCTTGGTCAGAGGGCAGAGAGGCCAGGAGCCAGGGCGTGTGTCCCCAGGTGGTACATGGGGAGGCTGAGAAGTCGAACCTCTCCTCTCCTGCGCAGTGCCTGGGAGCTGAGGAAGGAGGAAGGGCCTTGGCAGGGGGACGGAGTGTGACTAACAGGGATATGTGTGCGTTTCTTCCCCTTGGCACAGCCGTCTGGTGGGGTCTCTTTAAATATACCACAAGTGAGGGACAGCCCTGGCCTAACCACAGCCAGCTGCAGGCGCACAGCAGCGGCTTGTTCTCCCTGCAGCTGGCCTTGAAAGTGCGCCCAGAATACAGCCACTCAGCTCCCCTGCCTCTGGCCTGCCCTCCCGGCTCCAGGCCCCACAGTCCCCTCCGGGTTTGAGAGACAGAGGCTCTTCCTCAACCACAGAGGGAGCCTCGTTGCTAAAGACACTGGTGGCCTCTGGAGGGGGTGGGGTTGTTCACTGGTGTGGAGGGGGTGTTGCTGGGCGCTCTCAAAGCTCTTCCTGTTTTCCTTATCTCTCCATAATGAGTCTTTTTAGTATTTATTCATAAGGGTTAGCTGGGGGAATGGGGCTGAGCATGTCATGTGATGGGCAGCTTCTGACAGCCCTCAGGTTCAGGAAAGGCACCATCTCTGCATCCTGAGAATAGTGGTAGATGGTCCTGTGTCTTATGATCCAGAACAGATCTGAGAGAGACAGACAGGGGCGAGGCACAGGGGCAACAGGTGTAAGGAGATGGCAGAGCCTGGCAGGGAGATGGGAAAGTGTCACAGGCCTCAGGAAGAGCTGGTAAGAGCAGCTATGCTAAGGGACCTTCTAACCGTGGTTGCCACAGACCACAGGCCAGGCCTTTGAGGACCAGCACGTGACCCACCAGCCCAAGGCCAGCAAATAACCCCATTCAGGCATTTCTGTTACATTTCACCATCGTCAGTGCCCCACCGCAGCCTTTATTTCAAAGTCACACAACCAACCCTGAGAGCTATGTAGTCCAGAGATTATTATCCCCGTTTTATGGAGAAGCAAGCTGAGGCACAGAGATTTAGAGGGACAAACTGGGCCGGATGTGGTGGCTCACACTTGTAATCCCAGCACTTTGGGAAGCCGAGGCGGGCGGATCACCAGAGGTAAGGAGTTTGAGACCAGCGTGGCCAACATGGTGAAATACCATCTCTACTAAAAGTACAAAAATTAGCCAGGCGTGGTGGCACATGCCTAAAGTCCCAGCTCCTCCAGAGGCTGAGACAGGAGAATCGCTTGAACCCAGGAGGTAGAAGCTGCAGTGAGCCAATATCTTGGCATTGAACTCCAACCTAGGCAAGATAGAGTAAGACTCCATCAAAAAAAAAAAAAAAAAAAAAAGCCTGGATGTGGTGGCTCATGCCTGTAAGCCTAGCGTTTTGGGAGGCTGAGGTAAGTAGGTGGATCACCTGATGTCGGGAGTTTGAGACCAGCCTGGTCAACATGGTGAAACCCCATCTCTACTAAAAATACAAAAATTGTCCAAGCGTGGTGGCAGGTACCTGTAATCCCAGCTACTCTGGAGGCTGAGGCAGGAGAATCGCTTGAACCTGGGAGGCAGAGGTTGCAGTGAGCCAAGATGGTGCCACTGCACTCCAGCCTGGGTGACAGAGTGAGACTCCATCTCAAAAAAAAAAAAAAAAAAAAAAGGGCAAACTGAAGGGAGAGAAAAGTCAAATGGGACAAGAAAAAGTCACATGCTTTGACCACCGACCATAGCATGTCCTCATATGCTATGACAATGCAGCGAGGCAAGAATTCATTTTAAAAATGAGGCTCGGGTACATTCAGTCTCTTGACCAAAACTTCATTGCTGAAAACTGGTGAAAGAGAAGATCCAGGTCTTTCAGAGTGAGCAGAGCTTGGAACCCAGTAAATAGAGATGTACCTAGCAAGTGCTGGAAGCGGTAAAGGTGCAGTCTTCCGCACCAGGCACTGTTTCTCCCTCCTTCACTGTATGCTGATTTCCTCTCAGCTCATGCAGCTGGGCAGGTGTGCTGAGAAACGCTTTGCAAGGAACAGAAGGCTCAGTCCTGCTTCTCACTTAAGGAAGGTATAGATTCCGGCTGGATCACAGGAGAGTCAGAGAGGAGGAAACCCGCCTTAAAGTTTGCAAAAGGTCTTCTCACACAGCATCTCATTTATTTTGATCCACAGAACAGGCAGGGCCAAAATTAATGTCCTCACTCTATGGATGAGGAAACCGAGGCTGACAGGTTCAGCAACCAGAGGAAGGGAACAACTGTAAGGAACTTGGGGGAACAGATAGTGAAGCCTATTTACGTTCTTCCTTTTTTTTTTTCTTTTTTTTTGGCCAATCTGGTAAAAAGTTGGATGGTGAAACTTAAAGCTCACATGAGAGATTGCAGGGAAAGTCTCCATTGAAAGTCATTCACATGGCTGGGCACAGTGGCTCACATGTGTAATCCCAGCACTTTGGGAAGCCGAGGCGGGCGGATCACCTGAGGTGAGGAGTTTGAGGCCAACCTGGCCAACATGGTGAAACCACATCTCTACTAAAAATACAAAAATTAGCCAGGTATGGTGGTGCGTGCCTGTAATCCCAGCTACTGGGGAGGCTGAGGCAGGAGGGTCACTTGAGCCCGTGAGGCAGAGGTTACAGCACGACTGCACTCCAGTCTGGATGACAGAGAGAGACAAAAAAGCAGGCAGGCGGGAAGGAAGGAAGGAAGGAGGGAGGGAAGGAGGAAGAAGACAGAGAAAAAAAGAGAAAGAAGAAAGAGAAAGAAAGAAAGCCACTCACATGCTAAAGTGATATACAGGTGATTTCTCTCAGGCTAGTGGCTGTTTGAGAAGGAATAGGAAACTTGGTCTTATCTCTGAAGTAAAGCCTGTGGCCCCGGGCCAGCCAGACAGGAGAGAAACTGAAGGGAATCCACAGAACACACTGGAGCTGGTTAATATGGCACTTGCTTAACTAGTGCTAAGGAAAGTCAATCCAAAGAGTCCTGCAGAGCCATGTGAGTCAAGTCACTCCTGGCCCTGTTTTTTAGGGCCCTGTGACTCAGGCAGGGGAGAAGGTGACTAAATCTACTGCTCACCTGCAGACATTTGGCCAGGGCCCTGACTTGGGCTCACAAGGCCTGGCGGAGAGCCCCGGTGTGTGCTTGGGTTAAACAACTTATTGAACTGTATATCCAAGCCTCAGTATTCTCATCTATAAAATGAGGGGTATAGGAGTTAGTCTACCTCCCAAGGCCATTATTAAGATTAAAGTTTTCAGGGATTTTTGTTTTTGTTTTTTTTATGTAACTGGCAGTGGTGCTAAGCGCCTCACGGAATCTGCAAAGCAGCCCTAAGTGGCAGGTGTCATAATCACCTTAACAGAGAAGCAGGACAGAGGCTGAGAGAAGGTAAGAAGCTCACCTAAGGTCCATAACCTATGAGCGGTCAGGTCAGGTTTCAAATCCAGATCTGCCAGATACCCGAGAGTCTCAGGGCAGTACTGCACTTGAGCAGCTCAGTCTAGAGCAGACACTGTCAGCCAGGTTTGGGCATGTCCAATCTCCTGATCATTCACAGGCTTTATTTTGACATTTCAGATAATGTTAAGAGCAGGGATTACATTTTTCCATTTATCAAAAAGGGAGCATAAAAAAATATTGCAGATGTTCGCCCTAGGTGCTTCCTCTATAAGACCACAAAGGAAGGCCTGTGAACCTGAGTGCTATCTATACCTGACAACTGGGTGCTCCATAAATCGTTGTGAGCTCTAATTAAGAAGACGGCATGTTGGTGGGGTGTGGTGGCTCCCGCCTGTAACCCCAGCACTTTGGGAGGCTGAGGGGGGTGGATCACCTGAGATCAGGAATTCGACACCAGCCTGGCCAACACGGTGAAACCTCATCTCTGCTTAAAATACAGAATTAGCCAGGTGTGGTTGTGCATGCCTGTAATCCCAGCTACTTGGGAGGCTGAGGCAGGAGAATCTCTTGAACCTGGGAGAAGATTGCAGTGAACAGAAACCATGCCATTGCATTCCATCCTGGGCAGAGTGAGACTCCCTCTCAAAAAGAAAAAAAAAAAGAAGAAGCAGGCATGTCACCTGCACCCCCACCCTCACCATCCCTGGTCTAAGGTGGTCTCTCAGGGTGCTCCCTGACATCTCTTCCTTCCCAGAGGCTCTTAATATTCATTCTAACCTGATTTTACTTGATTAAACAGGTGGGGGTTGGGCGAGGGAGGCACACAGTCACCTCCCCCACCCCAGGCCCAGAGTAGCCTTGCAGAGGTTTTTGAATGGGATCATAGGTAGAGCAAACCAGATGGGTTTCAACTCAAGCACTTATTTTACATTTTGTAGGGATGTTTTAATTTAAAAATAAGAACTTCCAAAATTCCTTGATATTTAATCTTTAAAACAATATTCACAAGGGAAGGCCAGCCAGCTCCAATAACATGAACTAACATAAACTTTAATGGAGGGGAAGTTAGTCCAAATCTGGAAACTGCTCAAAAAAAAAAAAAAATCTGGTTATCCAGATTGAGGATTTTTTTGAATACAGAAAGGCCTTGAGAACAATATATCAAATACTCCCAATTCTCTCTCACTCAGAATTGATATTGTCATTATTTTGTCTTATTTCCTTCAACTATTTTTCTGTTTTGTTTTGTTTCATTTTTTGAGATAGAGTTTCGATTTGTCATCCTGGCTGGAGTGCAGTGGCACTGTCTTAGCTCACTGAAACCCCTGCCTCCCAGGTTCAAGTAAACCTCCTGCCTCAGCCTCCCAAGTAGCTGGGATTACAGGCACCCACCACCACACCCAGTTAATTTTTGTATTTTTAGTAAATACAGGGTTTTGCCATGTTGGCCAGGCTGGTCTCCAACTCCTGACCTCAAGTGATCCACCCACCTGGGGGTCTCCCAAAGTGCTGGGATTACAGGCGTGAGCCACCGTGCCTGGCCAGTGCCATTATTTTTGAAAGAGAGACTAAGTTCACTCAAACCAGTATGTGCAGAAGAGAACACACCGCTCTTAAGCTCCAACTGTGGGAATTCTCTACTCTGTCTTAGTATCCACCTGCAGTGCTGCACTCTCTTAAATCAGAGGGAAAGAGGTCTTCAAGCCTTGGTCTCCTGGCATGATCTGAACTACCTTCTCGGCTCACACAGCGAGAGCCTTTCTCTGGAGTAAGGAAAGTGGGAGTTGGCTGACAGGCAGCCTGTCCATGCACCCACAGTGGAAGAAATGGAAACATGCATGGGGAAGGGAATGTCCAGAAGAGCATTAGAAGCTATTTTGAGTTCTTGGAAAATAAGAGGGGCAACCTGATTACACATCAAACCCTGGAGTCAGAAGTGAGGCTGGAACGGTCCTGTGAGACATCCTCTTTCCAGTGGATTCCCTTCCTCAACCCAGTCCAGCAGCTCCCTCATTCCTTCACTGTGAAGCATCACCTTCACTGTGAGACCATCCAAGGCAGCTCCTACCACTTCCGGGTGCTGCTTCTTGCCCATCCACCCGTTCTCACCGCTCGGTTTCTTTCCACTTTCTCCTATTTGCTTTCTTTCTGTTACTCGTAATATGTGTGCTAACCTCTTTTCCCGATTACAAAGGTAATCCAAATTCATGGTAGAACATTTTAAAATAGAGAGGGGCAAAAAGAAAATAACCCCCAATCCCACCAACCAGGAAGCAGCACTGTTACAACACTGGCCTCGTTTCGATCTTAGAAAAATCTTAGCTGTTTAACATCAGGCCTCCTGAGGACCTCTGTGATTCTTTAGCTTGTTAAATCTTCATTCATTTTTAAATGCAGCTCTGTCATCCCCATCTCTGTCTCTATCATGCACTAAAAGTTTCCTTCACTGATGCTTAGAATCGTTCAGCTTACTAAGGAAAAATTGTTCCTGTCAACTTTCCCTTACAAAATTCCATTGCTTGCTTGCAGTTTCTGGCACATAAAACTTTCTCTCTTTCTTAAATGACCTTCTTTTTTTAAATTTCTTACTAATGTGTACCCTGTAGTTCACTTCAAGCCTCCATTCATTCATATGCTTTTATTTTTCTGTTCTTTTCCATTTCTTTTGTTCTTCATGAATTGCTTTGATTTGCTTTTGTCTTCAGACTCCTGGCTATATCTACTTCGTGTCTTCCATGGACTTGGGAATAACTTTTAAAGATTAAATTGTATGCCTACATGTTCACAAAGTAGTTGTTGGATGATATGCAGCATGTTTAATAGATGGGGCCCAAAAAAGTCTCAGAAGACCGAAGCTGGGGGGTCACGTGATTCAGCATGTTGGATTAGAATGCTCTCCCACATTTCTTTCTGGAAGATTCTTTCAGCACCTCTGTCCCAGCCCCAGGGAGCATAAATATTATGGGAGCATAATATTATATTAAGGGACCACCAAGGTCCCTTACTGAAATAATAACTTGTCCAGGTGTGGTGGCTCATGCCTGTAATCCCAGCACTTTGGGAGGCCAAGGCAGGTGGATCACTTGAGGTTAGGAGTTCAAGACCAGCCTGGGCAAGATGGCCAGGCATGGTAGCGGGCACCTGTAATCCCAGCTACTCGGGAGGCTGAGGCACAGAATTGCTTGAACTCGGGAGGCGAAGGTACAGTGAGCCAAGATGAAGCCACTGCACTACAGCCCATGTGACAGAGCGAGAATCCAGGTCAAAAAAAAAAAAGAATAACTTTCCCCAAGCAATGTCTACCAAACAAATACATCTTTTAAGTAGCAATAAACTGTGAGGCCCCATCAGGAAATGATGTAGACTATTTAGAATGTTCAGAGGAATTCATGATCTTCATCTCCACAGTCGGGAGATTTGGGAACCTCAGGGAAAAGAAATATTACAATCCTTTTCTTCCTCTACGGTCACAGGTTATTAAACAGAGAATATTATATACAAATGTGTCTTGTTGGCTATAGTAGATATGTCTTTGTTTTTCTAACTTAGTCTGTGAGGTCATAAACTTGCTAAGCTTAGTCTTCACTAGAAGAGGAATTAAGAAGGTAGAAGAATTGAATCTTTAAAGAAGGTCACAGAATCTACAAGGGATTGAATAAATACCACTGTGTACACACACATGTTATATCTCAAGTCCATTAGGATCAGCAAATGAATAGCAATAGCAGCAACATACTGAGTACTTACCACGTGGTGAGCTCCATTGCATTTCATCTTTATAACAGCTCCGCTTGATCATGTATTATTCTCATTATTTACCCAAGGAAACTGCATCTCGTAAAATAAGTATGGGCTCCCAAGATCAGATGACTTTAAAGCCTCGATCTGTGATCCCAGACCCACATGCCCTTCACGGTGCCACGGGCCCTGCAGGAGGAGATGACCTCTGCATTACCCTCCTGCTTTTAGAAGAGTCATGTGTCCATTTAGTTGATAAGGGGCTCGCATTCAGGACTTGGCCTATCAGCCAGTCAGCTTTCTGAAGCAGGGACTTTATCTTATTCATTCTATACCCCTGGACTTAGCACAATACCTAAAATGAAGTAATTCCTCATTAGTTGTTTGTTGATTGTAAAATTGAAACGAGTAGAAAATTCCATAATTGGGCCGGGCATGGTGGCTCAGGCCTGTAATCCCAGCACTTTGAGAGGCCGAAGTGGGTGAATCACCTGAGGTCAGGAGTTTGAGACCAGCCTGACCAACATGGAGAAACCCCATTTTTACTAAAAATACAAAATTAGCTGGGTGTAGTGGTACATGCCTGTAATCCCAGCTATTCGGGAGGCTGAGGCAGGAGAATCGTTTGAACCCGGGAGGCAGAGGATGCGGTGAGCCGAGATCAGGCCATTGCACTCCAGCCTGGGTGACACAGTGAAACTCCATCTCAAAAAAAAAAAAAAAAAAGAAAGAAAAGGAAATTATGTGATAGGTGCGAACACTAGAAATGATCACTTGACCAGCCTCAAGTCACACCTTTTTATTGGAAGCTACCAGAAAAAGGGGCCTACCTTGCTGCATTTGTAACACAAAGGGAAAGATGGCTGGTACTCTGGCCTTCTAACCGCGCAATGAGTGAGAGGACCTCCCACGCCCATCTCGGAGCTATTGGTGGTATCTTTGATAGTAGCAGAGGGTCAGGGACAACTGTGAACCAGAACAGGAAATGCCAACATTCTCCCACCTCTTTCCCACCTAACAGAGTTAAGACAGTGAGTGGGCAGTTCCCATGTGGCAGTGAGGGTGCCAGGTGGCTGTAGGGTAGAAGTGACCCTGCAGGACAGAAAGGTCTCCATTCTGAGCCCTCTCTCATGGCTCAGAAGCCTACCTGCTCCTGATCCCTGCTGGTCCTCAGACCATCAAGCCCTGCTTTGTCTGCAGGAAAGTGTGATCTCTCCAAAAGCCCCATCCACCCCAGGTTGGTCTCAGCTTCCCAGACAGACAGCAAAGCCCATTAATCTCCATCCAGAGCAAGAATGCCTTAACCCACCAGTTAAAAAAAAAAAAAAAAAAAAAAAAGAAAAACCTCTTGGGGCGGGTGGAGCAGTGGATAGGAAACAGCTTTGCCTTCTGTCCAGCTCTGAGGCAACCTATCCCTGTGAACTCTGAGAAACAGCAGTTTTGTTTTGGAAACTGGCACCCAGTGCCGGCTCACTCCTGGAAATGAATTTGGGCACCCCCACCCCCAGCTGCAATATTCTACTTCCAGTCTGCCTGCCAACACCCCCTTCCAGCTGCCCCTCTCAAAGGCACCATTGTGCCTGCCTGGCACAGCAACAGAGGAGGGCTAAAGAGGAAGAGAACATGTTCTGCCCATGGGATGTTCTTAAGCAGGTTGTGTGTACATGGCTTCAATGTCGCATTCCTTGAGCCCACACAGACCCGCCAGAACGCCATCATCCCTGTCACAGATGGCAGCCACTTTCCAGTCTAACTGGCCCACCTCGACTCACTGTCAGAGAACTCAGAGCACCCAGCAGGGTGGACAAGGCTGGGTGAAAGTGGGAGTTCAGGATGGCACTCTTCCAGCTCAGCGCATGCTAGCCTGCCAAAACAAAGCTGAACGTAGATGAGGAATTTTGGAACTGGAAGGGGATTTAGTTCCACTTACCACTCCAAAAAAGGCTCATCCCAGCACATTCTGATAAGTGGGACCCCAACCTCCCGCTGAATACTCCAAAGATAGGAAGTTTGCCATTTTTCAAGAAGCCTGCTGCATCACTGGACAGCTCTGATTTTCAGAAAGTTCTTCTGGTGTTGAACAAGGATCGTGTGTCCCATTCCTTGTCATCTTCTTCCCTAGACAGCACTTAGCACAATGCTTGGAACAAAACAGGTGCGCAATAAGTGTTTATGGGGTGCATGGCTAAATTTCCCATCGACCAGGCCCATTTTCACCCTCTGGGGGCACAGAGAACATCCTCCTCACTCCTCCACGTGACTGCCTTTCACAGGGCTGGAGATGTATCTTCATGGTGTCTCTTCTTCATCTTCACTGAGCTGAACAGCCCCAGTTCCTTAGATGACCTGATTTATAGATCCATAAACAACCTGGACCACTCTTCCTTTGATACACTCCATTGTTTTCAGGGTCTGCCTTAAACTGAAAAATCAAATTCCTGGGTCTTTAATACTCCAAATGTGGTCTCATAGGTAACAAAGCATCGGATGCGTGCACTCTCGTAAGTTGGACTGACTTCTTGATCTCTTCACTTGCATCTCATGCAAGACACCTGCATGTTCATGAGGACTACCATGAACCTTGAAAATCTGGAAAGACGTTCCTTCCTTAGTGTCACTGAGTCAATGTTTCCTCATCTGTAAAAATGGGAATACATGGCTGGGCACAGTGGCTCAAGCCTGTAATTCCAGCATTTTGGGAGGCCAAGGCAGGCAGATCGCCTGAGGTCAGGTGTTTGAGACCAGCCTGAAAAACATGGTGAAATCCCCGTCCCTACTAAGAATACAAAAATTAGCCAGGTGTGGTGGTGCACACCTGTAATCCCAGCTACTAAAGAGGCTGAGGCAGGAGAATCGCTTGAACCCAGGAAGCGGAGGTTGCAGTGAGCAGAGATTGCTCCACTACACTCCAGCCTGATGACAGAGCAAGACTCCGTCTCAAAAAAAAAACCATGGGAATGCAAATACTGATATTGTAGGGTTGTGAAGATAAGACATAAAATATATGAAGTGCTGGTTCATAACAGTTAATAAATGTGATATATTAATAATATATAACATATGTGTGGATTAGTATCATTATCTAACTGCCCACCATAGACATCAGCTCCTACAATGATACACCAGCCCCTTGAAATGCAGGAGAAGCCACTGTTCTATAAGAGTCACTACAGGCCAGGCCAGTTTGTGTATGAGGACAGCACTGGACCTTCTTTCCAATAATGCTGTCGCCACTCATCAGTGCCACTCAGTACATCACCTCTTCTTCCTTTCTGAGCCACATCAGGTTATTGACACTAGTTTTTCTAGTCTCTCTAGTTTTTCTCTAGGGAAGACAGATATTGTTGTTTGCCCTGTTTTTCTTTCACTCCCCAGAGGTTTGTCTGTTAGGGCCATAGACCCTGCAGATATGCAGATAACGACTTCCTTTTCTGTCCCGTTGACTCCAGCCAGCGCTGTGCTAGCACAAGCTTGCCTTCTACATATCTCTTCCCAACTTGCCTTTTGGGGATGTCATCATGGTCACTTGAAATTGGCCATAGTAGGAATATTTACACCACCGTGGAACACAGTAACAAGGGCTATTCTTTCTCCTGGGGAGTCTGCTGTTGAGCATTTAACAGCATGCCATCACCTCTAGTATTGACCCACTGGGAGTACTTTGAGGACAGGGACCATGTCCCATTTCTGCTCCATCCCTAGAGTCTAGCACACAATAAGTAGGTTCTCATCATTCTTGATGGATCTGTGAGTACTCCTGTCTTCTGCCTCCTAACGTCTCTCTCATATGAAGCATGCCTCATGTGCCCTATTCTAGTTACCTATTCAGGTGTTCAGCTTCGGATTTCTCTCAGCTGGGATCAGAGGACCACCTGACGCAGACTTGGATTAACCTTCCATGCCTCTCCCTATCCTGGAAACTTGGTCCATTTTACTTGTTCACTAGATTCATCCAGAGCGATTGGGGGAACTCATCTGGAAGCCAAGAAACCTTATCGAGTTTCTTCAAAGAACACCTGGGTTTCCATTTTAGGATTTCTGCACACATTCTTTCTTTCAATTCACAAATAGTTATATTGGACACCTGACCTGAGTAAGACATGCCAGGAACTATGAAGAACATAGAGCTGTCAGATATGGTCCCCAGCTTCTACGAGTTTAAAGTCTCCTAGGCGACAGACAAATATGCAAAATACGTGGCAGAATATACATGGAATGTATATTCTTATATGGAAGGTACATGGACATTCCATCTAAGAGGTGAAAAGAAGGCAGTGAAATTCAGAGAAGGGGAAGGTTCATTTATAGTAAGAGCACTGGGAAGAGCCTCATACCTCAATCACATTATCCTTTTAGATCTCATTTTCCCTTTCCAGCCAGTGTGCCACCAAACCACATGGTGACTCTGACTCTGTTCCCTCACGACCACCACCTGACTCACCCCAGAGTCCCTGGTTAAGCCCTATCTCCTCCAGGAGAGAGCTCTGTCAGCTGGGAAGGCCGCTTACCAACATTAGACCTCTCTCTGTTATCATTTTGCTAATTAGGAATGATCCCGAATGTTCCATGCTGCTTTACCATTCCAAGAGTCTGTGCTTCAGCCTCATCTAGTAGCCAAAATTCCTCTTTATAAAGTCACTCATGGCTTCTTGGTTGTCCGTCCAAACAACCAAGGTCTAATTCTGGATCAGCTCACTCTAATTAAATGTGTAACTCTGGGCCCTGCCTTTAACATCTTTAGCCTCAGTTTTCTCAACTATCAAATGAGGTATCTGGACTGGATGACCCTTCAAGCCCTTCAGGTCTTTGATTCCATGAGAGTACAGATGCGGAGAAGAGAATAAGAGAGGTCGGGCACGGTGGCTCACATCTATAATCCCAGCACTTTGGGAGGCCAAGGCAGGTGGATCACCTGAGGTCAGGGGTTTGAGACAGCCTGACCAACATGGTGAAACCCCATCTCTACTAAAAATACAAAAAATTAGCCAGGCATGGTGGTGGGCACTTGTAGTCCCAGCTGCTTGGGAAGCTGAGGCAGGAGAATCACTTGAACCTGGAGAGGTGGAGGCTGCAGTGAGCCGAGATTGCGCCACTGCACTCCAGCCTGAGTGAGCCAAGATTGTGCCACTGCACTCCACTGCACTCCAGCCTGGGCAAATGCGTGAGACTCGGTCTCAAAAGAAAAAAAGAAAAGAAAAGAGATCCGTTTAAGAGACTATATCGGAAATAATTCATGGAGAAAATGGTATCTGTAGACCTTTGGAAGAAAGGTACAGGGAGGGTACTAGGGTGTCCTCAAGCGTATCCTACCATCAGGGGACTATAGTAATGGGTCTAGACAAGAACTGTATAACGGAAGGTGTAGGCTGACAACACCTGAATCCACTGATCAGTCTAAACATCACAAAAAAGAGACAACCAAATTATGTGCTAATGAGATGCAATGGGAAATATACAGCCCCATTAATAAAGTAATTTGCCAAAAAATTAACCCTAAATCTAGTCAAGCCTCTAGATCTAAAAATACCAACTTAATGAAAATACAAGAGATAGACTATGTTTAAAAGACACTCCAGAGATGCTGTCAGCAAAACCCAGAATCTGCGCAACACTACAGCCTTACTACTCAAATGTGGTCCATAGACCTGCAGCATCAGCATCGCCAAGGAGGAGGCCAGAAATGCAGCCACACCCGGACCCCCTGAATCAGAGTCTGCATTTTAATAAGACCCTGGAATGATTAGCATGCACATTAAAGTTTGAGAAGCACTGTTCTAAGGACAAATGATACATTTCTTCACTAAATAAAAGATAAGGACAAAAAAGAACAGGGAGTTTATAGATCAAAAGAAACCTAATAGATATATCAACACATGCAATGTGAAGACTTCTCAAGCAAGCTAACAAAAAAACTGATGCTGTCAAGGAAATCTGAACAATTACTGGATACTTATTAAATAATTTTTTTTTTTTTTGAGACAGAGTTTCACTTTTGTTACCCAGGCTGGAGTGCAGTGGCGTGATCTCGGCTCACCGCAACCTCCGCCTCCGGGGTTCAGGCAATTCTCCTCCCTCAGCCTCCTGAGTAGCTGAGATTACATGTACGTGCCACCGTGCCCAGCTAATTTTTTGTATTTTTAGTAGAGATGGGGTTTCACCATGTTGACCAGGATGGTCTCAATCTCTTGACCTCGTGATCCACCCGTCTCGACCTCCCAAAGTGCTGGGATTACAGGCGTGAGCCACTGTGCCCAGCCTAAAGAATTTTTTAAGAGTGGCAATCAATAGTATTGAGGTAATTCTTTTTTTTTTTTTTTTGAGTTCTTAAAGATACGTAACCAAGTATTTATGGATAAAATGATAGAATTTCAAGAATTTACTATAAAGTAGTTCAGTCTGGAGGTGATAAAGGGAACTGGGGTAGAGTTAAAACATGATTAGCGGCCAGTGCTAGAGCTGTTAATTAACGGGACTGGTTTTGGGGTACATGGAGGTTTATGATTCTCTCTACTTTCCCTACATGTTTGGAAATACCCAAAAATATTTTAAATTATACTTTAAGCTCTGGGGCGCATGTGCAGAACGTGCAGGTGTGTTACATGGGTATACACGTGCCATGGTGGTTTGCTGCACCCATGCTCCCATCATCTACATTAGGTATTTCTCCTAATGCTATCCCTCCCCTAGCCTCCCTCCCCGAAAGGCCCCGGTATGTGATGTTCCCCTCCCTGTGTAAATGTGTTCTCATTGTTCAACACCCACTTATGAGTGAGAACATGCGGTGTTCGGTTTTCTGTTCTTGTGTCAGTTTGCTGATAATGAAGCTGGAAAGCATAGTTTTTAATTTTTTTAAAGGAAGACCAAGAAGGAGCCGTGGAAGATGGGAGGGACAATACCTCAGTGGCAGGGTACCCAAGAAAGAGAAAATTTCCAGCCAAAAGGGCACACAGGCCTCCGGAGCTACCGAGGCCTGGCTGCCACCTCCAGTCTGGCCTGGTGGAGGTCACTTCTGAGAGCAGACACAGCCCGAGTGGCAGACTTATAAAGAGAACCATCTGCGTCCAGACCAAATTGGTGGCACGGTGAATTGAGGTTAGAAGAAGGGGGAATTTCCTAGTTGCTAAAAACTGAAACAGGTCATCAAATAAATTGTGGAATCTCCTTCCCTGAGGCCCTTCAGAAATAGGATCGACAGGGCTGGAGTGGTGGGGCCCCCACCCGCCGCCTTTTTGAGGTCGCCGCGCAGGCCGGCAGGAGGGGTTGGAAACGCCCGCACCGGCTGGGAAGCTTCGGTGCCCCGGGTCTCTCTTGGCCGGGGCGAAGAAGTCGGCGGCCTCTGCCTAGAATTCTGAGACTGGAGGGTTCGCGACATCCAGGGCGGGGGTTAGAGAGGAATACGGGTTCCCAGTGCGTTTCATTTGCACATAAATGCACTTTGCCTCCTAACACAGACTCTGTTACCTGTGCACCCGCCTTCCACCAAACCGACCCGTCACCCCTGGCTCAGGAAGAAACCAGAACTGGGGGGACCATCCTCCCAAAGGGGACACTGTCGCACGTGGCCAGCAACCGCGGGCCTTCCAGGCCTGGGCGCAGACTCCCGTGCTGCTTCCAAGCCAGACGTTGGGCGCAGGCCGCGGGCCGCGGGCGCACCCGAGAGCACGATTTCAGAGGGTGCGCGCTCGCTGCTCGGGCCGGGAGCTCTCTGTTTCAGCCCCACTCCGGGGCACACGTCCCTGGCTCCCGCCCAGCGCAGCCTCCGTTCGGAGGGGAGCCGGCTAGCCGGTGCCTGGGTTACAGGGATGGCTAACAGTGCGCGCAGGACCGCCGCCCTCCTTCGCGCCACGCCGGGGCCGCGCGGGCCGGTGCTGGAGGAGGGGGCCCGATGACGTCATGGAGCAGTTGGAGAATTTAGTTCAGGAACCCGCCGGAGAGCGGGCCCCGGGGCGGATGTTCCACTTAGGGCGACAGCGTCCCGGGTTCGGCTCCACTTTCCCAGACGGCATGGCCGCCTTCCACCTGTCCAGAGCCGGCCTGGGGTTCTGAAGGAAATTAGAGTACCATCGCAAGGCCAGGAACTCTGGAGAATGGGCACCCAGACGAGTGCTGCCAAGGCTCGTACCAGCCTAGGTCGGGGCCAAGAGGCCATTCAAATACTTCCAGCAAAGCTTCAGGTAGGGGGAGTAACTTCAGGTTGGGGAACCTGTGATGATAATGCAGACAGTTATAGAGTGCTACTGCCTTCCAGAAACCAGTCAGCTCCTTAAGGCAGATGTTACTCACCCATCCTCCATTTTACAGATGACAAATTAAACCTCAGAGGGGGTAAGGAAACGACCCGGAATCACACCACTGGCAAGTGAAAGAGCCAAGATTTAAACCTGTGTCTCTGTCTCCAAGCCCAGGCAGGCACGTTCTTTCCAAGACGCTACATTGCCTCTCACTTTCCAAGTAGCTGCATTCCAAGAGGAGAGGACATCAGGTCCAGCAGACCCCAGGCTTTTCCTACCTCCTCCACTTGCCCTATCTACATGGGACTCACAGCAGTCACAGGGGAAGGGACAGCCTAGAAAGCAGAGTGAGGATTGTCTGCTCTTCTTCCGGGAAGAGGTAAACGTTTACCAAGGTAATAGCAAACACAACTTAGCTGGCTTGGATAGAGATGGAGGGGACAGAGTACACTTAAAACTGCAGTATGGGCCAGGCGCGGTGGCTCACGCCTGTAATCCCAGCACTTTGGGAGGCCAAGGTGGGTGGATCACGAAGTCAAGATATCGAGACCATCCTGGTCAACATGGTGAAACGCTGTCTCTATTAAAAATATAAAAAATTAGCTGGGCATGGTGGCGTGTGCCTGTAATCCCAGCTACTCAGGAGGCTGAGGCAGGAGAATTGCCTGAACCCAGGAGGTGGAGGTTGCTGTGAGCCGAGATCGCGCCATTGCACTCCAGCCTGGGTAACAAGAGCGAAACTCTGTCTCAAAAAAAAAAAAACTGCAGTATGGAAGAAAAGTGACTTTGTGGAATACTAGGCAGGACTGTGCTGGTGATGTACTTTTTAAAAAAAAAAAAACAACCTGGTGCAGAGGCAAGATATAATAATAATATTAATATCCAACATTGGTGTGTCAGGCATTGCTCTAAGCACTGCATAAGATAGAGCAGTAGTGGGAGATCTCAATTATTCAAACAGCTGGAAGTTTAATTTTGCTATCAGTCTAGCATCAGCAAAAATCCCGATTTGCCTCACTGACTCATCTCCAGTGTAGGATCTGGCATCTGCCTTCCTGGGTTTGCATCCTGGCTCCGCCATCTTGTAGAGGGGGAAGCTATGGAGCCTTGAGCAAGCATCTTAGCCCCTAAGAGGCCCTGTCAGCTGAGGGTAGTAATGCTGCCTCCCTCATCCTGTTCATGTGACAATCCCAAGAGATAATGTATGTGAATCCTAGCACAGTGCCCAAGGAAGTTTTCACCAAGCATGAGTTGCTAATATCATTATTTTTCCTGCTCAGAAGGGAAAGGGATGTTTTGACCAACAGTGAATACATTGAGATGATGTGGAAGCGGCTACAACCAATAGGGGTGGTGACCGCTTCACCTAGAGGGTGATAAAGAGAAAAGTGTGACCCAATGGACTCTAGCCTAAATCCCTAATTACGAATATGCGCATGAAGGACAGGAGGGTGGAAGACATTCCAAAATAAATTTCTAAGGAGGCATGAATCACATTGAAAAGAAAAGAAAAAGGAGTTGGTTTTTGTTTTTCAGTCAACGTGACAGCAACAGAGAGTGCTAGCTGAGCCCATGCTTTCAGGGAACTGTACACACACACACAAAGGCACAGCCTGGGCACACAACCAGATAGGAATACACAAAAGCAGCTCAGACCTGTGAGCCTGGCTTCAGGCTAACTGAAGGCCAAGCTGAATGCTAGACAACGTTTGAAGCAAAAAAGAACATAGAAAGCATAGCTTAATAGGACTTTGCCATTCTGGAAGAGTTTTCATCTTTTCCAAAGAGAGTGGCCTCAAAGTAAAAACGGAAGAAAAGATGCCAGAGGTAGTTACTAGAGCCCAGGGTAGATCAATGGAGAACCAACTGGCTTTGAAAAACACACATTTGAATCCAAGTTGCTGGACAAGCCTATAGATGTCATTCAGGGGCCACTTCGACAAATCCAGAAAACAGAGTAAGTTGTAGCCAATAAGAGGTACACAAATGTCTTTCCTGTGTTCAAAAAATAAGAATAAGGTACATTGTGCAAACCACAGACTGAGACACTTTATTCCAGTAGATTGTTAACCAAGTATTTAGGCTTTCACACAGCTATTGGTGACTTTTTTTTTTTTTTTTTTTTGAGACAGAGTCTTGCTCTGTCACCAGGTGCCAGGCTGGGGTGCAGTGGTGCAATCTCGGCTCGCTGCAACCTCTGTCTCCTGGATTCAAGCGGTTCTTCTGCCTCAGCCATCTGAGTAGCTGGGACTACAGGCGCGTGCCACCATGCCCAGCTAATTTTTGTATTTTAGTAGAGACAGGGTTTCACCACGTTTACCAGGATGGTCTCGATCTCTTGACCTCATGATCTGCCCGCCTTGGCCTCCCAAAGTGCTGGGATTGCAGACAGGAGAGATATTGGTGACTTAATATGAGTTCTCTTAGTCCTTTTCTGATAGAGGTTGTGGGGTGGTCATTTAGGAAATGCTGTTTGATCTCAGCACAATGTTTTATGTTTTCATGAAAAGAGCAGAGGATTGAGGTCTGGAGACTTGGATGCATATCTAGCTCCACCATTAATAAGTTGGATGACCACAGGGAAGCTTCCTAACCTCACAGCATCTCATTTATGAAAGATGAGGCATGAGAGATGAGAGGCATCTTCCTTTATGTGCCTCTCATCTCTAAGGTTCCATCAGTCTCTCTTACAATAAAAAGTAGAGCCAGGCACAGTGGTTCACATCTGTAATCCCAGCACTTTGGGAGGCCAAGGTGGGTGGATCACAAGGTCAGAAGTTCAAGACCAGCCTGACCAACATGGTGAAATCCCTTCTCTACTAAAAATACAAAAATTAGCCAGGCATGGTGGCACATGCCTGTAATCCCAGCTACTCAGGAGGCTGAGATGGGAGAATCGCTTGAACCTGGGAGGCAGAGGTTACAGTGAGCTGAGATCGCGCACCTCTACACCCCAGCCTGGGTGGCAGAGTGAGACTCCATCTCAAAAAAATAATAAAATTTTAAAAAAGGAGGCTGGGTAACAGTCCAGTTCAGAAGATGCAGCTGCGATAGAGCAGCCATCCCCCAAGGGAGGTTAATGCATAATGTCTGGTGTTAAACTGACCAAGGAGAGGGCTTGGTCTCTGTTTTTTCTCTTTATACTCACATATTAATAACTTAATCCCCAAATGATGGGAGTGCTGCGACAAAAGGTTACAGAATGAAGACTGGAAGTAAGCTGGGTGGACTAGAGGAAACTTGGGCTGAAAGCCAATTAATTAACATAAATGTAAAGCTTTATATCTATTTTATTTTTTTAAATCTATGCAGGTTCAGATTGGGGAAGAGTTGAATGAGAAATAGATCATGAGATGGTCTGGGTGCTGGAGATGACCACCCATTTAGGCTGAAGCGATGTTGTCATCTAGCAGCTAACGAAAGGGCCAGTGCAAACTTGATCATATTGAACAAGGATAGCGATGACGGATAACGTGCTGAGCTCTTACGTGAGCTTTGCACGTCATCTCGTTTCTGGGGCACGATAAAATTTCAGCCACAAGAAGTACTGGTGTGGTAGCCACCTGCCCCCATCGGATCCTGTCATTAGTGTTGTTTTTCAGTGCTGGGTACCCTGCCAGATAGGAGGGCAACCAACTAGAGTGTGTGCAGAACAGGGCAGCCAGGATGGGAAAGATCCGAAAGCCAAGTCCCACAGGAGAGGATGAAGAAAGCTGACAGTCTAGAGGTGGCGCAACCTCATAGTGTGAGAGAGAGGAGAAATAAGAGAAAAATAGAGTTGGGCTCTGACTGCCTGCCCTTAAGTCTGTGTACTTCCCCTTGTAAGTTGTGTAACTTTGGGCAAGTTACTTAACCTCCTCTCTATCTCAGTTTCCCCAGTGTAAAAAGAGGATAGTCATAGTAACTAACTCATAGGATTATTATGAAGATAATAAATGAGATGTGTATGAAATTGTGTGTGGTAAACGGCCCTGCTTAATACACATGCGAAACAGTCATCATCATCATCTATCTGGGGGCTGACCCACGGAGGAGGAAGGAGGATGACGCTGTATGGGTTCAGAAGGGAGAACAGGACCAACCAGTGGAAACAAGAATAGGAGATAATCCAGACCAACATACAGAGACCTCTCAAATTATCAGAACTTCCCAATGAAAACATGAGTTCCCAGTTAACAGAGGTGATCACTGTATTCCATCTTGTAGTTGGGGAAACAAGATAACGTAACTTAAGAACTGCAAAGAAATCAGGAGGTGAGTCACTATGAACGGCAAGAAGCCTTCTAGTCCTCCTCTGATGGCAACAATATATTTCTAGTCTCCCTCTATTGATAAGTCTCTGAAAGTTTGGGTTTGTATATAACCTCAAAGACAGTGGATTTTTATCTTCTCCGTGAATGTGTTTCATTTTTTTCTTTCTTGAATAAGCAAGCTAAGGACTATGTACTTTGTAGTCAAATCCTCCCCAACTTTGAACCTCTGCTCTTATTTGTTAGTTTTGCAATCTTGATAACTTAGCTCAACTCTCTGGGTCCAGTGTTTTCTGTAAGTGAAATAAACTACCTACTGTCCTGAGGAACAAGGATCAAAGCTGTTGTATCTCGCTGTGTTGGTAAGCACAATGCCAAAGTGGGCTGACTTTATAGATACATGAGATGCAAATTCAAGCTTTCTGGCTCTTCGTACCTGGTGGGGATTGCAAATTGTAGAGATTGGATAAAGAAACTCTGCTCCTTCAGCAAGCACATATGCCAAAAGTGTGCTTACGATACAGACACAGGAGACAGGCAAATTCTGAAAACCTTCCAAAGCTTAAAGTCTTGTGTGTCTCACAGGAGAGATAAAACAGAAGGGGGTAAAATGAAAATTTTCCGTCATTTGTTAGGTTCTGAATTTTCTGTCATTTGTTAGGTTCTGAATTCAGTTCCAGGAAATCTTCTAACGGTTAGGAAGGGGCAAGATTGATGATAATGAGATTAGACTGGAGAACAGTTTGGCAATTGACTTGGGAACCAGCCCTAAAGCACTTCCAAACCTAAAGATGACCCCTGGAGCCTTGTGCTGGCTCTTCCCATTCTGCAGAGCCCACCAGCACTGGATCTCTCTCATCTCACCACGGTGGTCAAAGCACTAAGCCTGAGTGACTTTGCCCATGATTTGGCTTCTGACAGTGGCAGGGTGGTGGCTGGGGACTTGTCACACCCTTTAAGACAGCACCCGCCACGCATACATACACACACGCAGAGCACCTTGGGTTGTGACACTCAGAGGACACTAACAGATGGCCTTTTCTCTCTGCCCTCCAGTGTGATGGGGTTGGGGTGGACCTGAGCAACATCTTCCTGGAAGGCATTGCCATTCTCAACATTCCCAGCATGTACGGAGGCACCAATCTCTGGGGAGAAAACAAGAAGAACCGGGCTGTGATCCGGGAAAGCAGGAAGGGTGTCACTGACCCCAAAGAACTGAAATTCTGCGTCCAAGGTAAGCCAGGAATGAGGATAATTGCTTCAGGTCAATGCCCAGTGGTAGGAGCCCTCAGGTAGATGTCGGCGGGCTTCACTCTGTGCTTCACTCCGGATACGCTGACTCATCATCCCTGATGTTGCAGTTTACAACTTAATCCAGAAGACAAAAATTCATAAGAAGCGTGTCTTAAATGACAGTCAGTTGTCAAACCGTGGGGCTCCATGAGGTTCAGAGTCAAATGCTGCCACTGTCAAGGTTACCCGTGTTCTCCAATAGCTAAATCCAATCGTCAGTTCCTAACCCTCATCTTGCTACAGCAGTCAGTAGCATGTGACCCAGTTGATCACTCCCTCTTCCTGGAAACGCTTTGTCTACTTGGCTTCTAGAACTTGACTCGCTCCTGGTTTTCCTCCCCCCTCACTGGTCACTCCTCCTCAGTCTCATTTCTCTCTGACCTCTTGATGCTGGAGGGTCCCCAGGCAGGGTTCTTGACCCTCTTCACTGTCTGTACCTAATCTCGATCACTTCGTCCAGTCATGAGATTTTATTTAAATACCACGTGTATATTCAGGCTGCCTCCATCCTGTGTCCAGCTTTCCCTGAGCTCCAGGTTCATGTGTCCAGCAGCCTGTGCCGCACTTCCCTTGTGTGTTCAGCAGACACTTCAAACTTCCTATGTCCAATGCGGAGTCCTGCCATCCCTCGCCTAAACCTTCTCCACCATAGCTGTCTTCCTCTCAGTTTGTAACTCCGGCCTTCCCATTGCAAGAGCCAAAACGCTTGGTATCATCCTGGATTCCTCTTTTTATCTCACACCTCACATCCAGTTCATCAGAAAACCTGTTAGCTCTACTTTTTAAAAACATCCAAGATTCCTCCATGTCTCACCACCTGCGTTTCTGCCATTTTGGTCTGAGCTGCCATCCTCTGTCCCTGGAACTACTGCAAAGCCTCCTCACTGGGTTCCCTGCTTCTATCCCACTGCCCTAGGTAGACTGTTGTCACCACCACATCAGATAAGTCAGATTCTGACACTCCTCTTCTCAAAATCCTGCAGTGGCTCAGTGAAAAAGCCAAATCTCACGTGAACTAGAGGGCCCCGTATGTCCTCCCATTACCTCCCAGACCTCCTCTTCTGCCACTGTCTCCATCGCTCACTCTGTGTCCACCACGCTGGCTCTTCCAACACATGCTCCCACGAACCCACTATTCTTTCTGTCTGGAACAACTGGGTAGTACGCTTTAGAGGCCACCAGCTGGGCCTTCCACTTTTAACTCACCAGAATACAGAACACAGCTTTCTGAGAATGTCCTTAAAACCACCTCTATCCCAGCGTCAAGAGCAGCCATTTTCCACCAATAATCCAAAAGGAGAGATTCGATCAAAGCTCCTGACAACTGATTCCTCTGTGGGCTTACGGGTCCTCACAGGTCCTCAAAGGACAGGTGAGCTGGGGGAGAAAGCCAGGTACAAGAGCACTGGCAGAGACGCCATACGAACAGGCAGGGAGCCGGGTTCTAGTCTAAGTGCCGCTACTAACCTATTTTTTGGCATCTCAGTTTTCTTTACTGTAAAAGCAGCATCTTCTATCGAAGTTACTTTAGGTGGATGGATGGGGTTGAACCAGATCCTTGGTTCTTAAACCAGCTGCTTGTTGAAAGTGAAGATTTGTAGACCCCAGCCCCGATCTACCAGCTCTGGGCTGGTTCCTGGGAATCTACATTTTAATGAGCTCCCCAGATGACTCTGATGGGTTGCCAGGTTTGAGCACCACTGCTACAGGCAAATGCCCGCAGTCTCCTCCATGCCTGGCATTCCACAGCTCTGTGTGCCTGTGTGCTTTGATGTCCTAGGCTGTTGGTGCTAAGGTGGGATATAATCCCACCACTAGACACCAGACACCTCCACTGACTTGAGGTGGGGGTAGGAGGTTATTCCCGTTTCACACCCATCTATTTGACAATTAGATTGTTATGTTCCAGGCCAGGTCATCAGGAAACATCACCTCCACACTTCTGTCCTTTACTCAGGAATTGTTATTTCTCTGTTGACCTCTTCCTTCTTTTCTTTTCTTCTTTTTTTTTTGAGACAGAGTCTCACTCTGTTACCCAGGCTAGAGTGCAGTGGCGCATCCCGGCTCACTGTAGCCTCCTCCTCCCAGGTTCAAGAGATTCTCCTGCCTCGGCCTCCCGAGCAGCTGGAATTGTAGGCACCCACCATCACACCTGGCTACTTCTTTTGTATTTTTAGAAGAGATGGGGTTTCTCCATGTTGACCAGGCTGGTTTCAAACTCCTGCCCTCAGGTGATCCACCCGCCTCAGCTTCCCAAAGTGCTGGGATTACAGGCATGACTTACCACAACCATCAAGTTCTTCTGTTGACCTCTTAAGTCCTCTTTATTTCACACAGTAAACTTTTCAGCGTATAAAGCTGAATGTGTTCCTCCTTCCTCCCTCAGCAGGGGAAGTTGTGGGTGCTAAGAGAGGATGGGGGGAGCACTGGAGGTTGTATCAAGTTCCCGCAAATTTTCCTACCCTGGTGCTCCTGTCTCAACCCCCACTCTGGCATCTAGCTCCCTCAGAGCACAGAAGGGAATGAGCAGAGCCGAATCCCCACCACTGACCCCCATCCCCACCATCCCACATCCCCACTTCCACTCTCCACCACACTGGGGCTTGAGGAAGTTCTTGATGAGATCATGTGCTGATCAAGGACAACCTTCATCTTCCCCTTACATGTCTGACTTTATATCTTCCCCTTCTTCAAGCCAGAGCAAAATGTCTGCTGATTGCTTTTGACTATCAATATACAGGAACTCTCTTCTCCAAATCCCTCTTTCTCACCCCTACAATGTGCTTTCAGAGCTAGAAGTGAAGCCACTTCCTGTTCTTTAGATGAGGACATGAGCTGATCAGAAGGGAGGGCAAGGAGCGGGCACTGACATCTGGGCTTTGCAGAGACACCAGCTCTGAGCTTTCTTCTTGAAAGGGCTATCTATGATCTCATGTAAGTCGGGTTAATGGGAAAAGGCAACGAATTTAGTAAGAAAGCATTAGCCTGGGAGTCAGAAGACTGGAGCTCCAGCCCAGACTCTGCCTATCACTAGTGTGTGACCTGAGGCAAGTCCTTTCACCTTCTTGGGTCTCAGTTTCCTGTATATGTAAAATAAGCAAGTCTGACAATCATATTTTAAGATTTCTTACAGTTCCGCAAAATTAAGGCATAGTCAAATTTTGGTCTACATAGACTCTTTCTTGGACAGAATTGTATTCAGATTTCTCCCTTCTTTCAGTGTATTTTGTCACGGGATTTATAGGCTAGTGGCTGAGGAGGCAGGGCGCTCTCTCTGCAGCCTCTTCCTGTGTTGTGATTCTCAACTCAGCAGTTTCACTGGGGTTGGAGGAGAGGGAGAAGTCAGGCGAGCACAGCAGGCGGGAATGAGCTTATCATAGGAAGCGCAAGAGGAAATGACAATGGAAGGGGTTACTGTCAAATCTCTCTCATCAGGCCGCGCACGGTGGCTCACACCTGTAATCCCAGTACTTTGGGAGGCCAAGGCGGACAGATTACTTGAGGTCAGGTGTCTGCGACCAGCCTGGCCAAAATGGTGAAAACCCATCTCTACAAAAAATAAAATACACAAATTAGCCAGGCATGGTAGCACACACCTGTAATCCCAGCTACTCAGGAGGCTGAGGCAGGAGAATTGCTTGAACCCAGGGGGCAGAGGTTTCAGTCAGCTGAGATCACACCACTACACTCCAGCCTGGGCAACAGAGTGAGACTCTGTCTCAAAAAAAAAAACTCTCTCTCATTAAAGATTAGTCTTTCTCCTGGTAAAAACTATCCAAGTAAGAAGGTCATTCAAGATGAGCATGGTATGGGTTCTACAGAAACATTGGCTGATAAGAAAGCAATAAGGGGTATTGGGAAAAGCCCCAGGCTTGCAGTTAATCTGGGTTTAAATTTTGCCTTTATGCTTTCTAGTTTTAGAGAAGTTACCCAGCTTCCCTGAGTCTCAGCTTCCTCATCTGTAAAACTGGCATAATAATACATGGCTTCTTAGTAAGACGATGGATGTGAAAGTGCCTGGAACATAGTATAATAAGCTCAAACTTAAAAAAAAAAAAAAAGTCCCTACCCCTTTAATTCTATTTTGTGCCAGAGAATGCCAGTTGATTCACATTTGAAGTGCTTGTCCTAAGTAGTACTATCCACCTGCACTACCACTAAGAAAGAGCAGAGCTCAGCTGGGCACGGTGGCTCATGCCTATAATCCCAGCACGTTGGGAGACCGAGGGGGGTGGATCACCTGAGGTCAGGAGTTAGAGACCAGCCTGACCAACATGGTGAAACCCTGTCTCTACTAAAAATACAAAATTAGCCGAGCATGGTGGCACATGTCTGTAATCCCAGCTACTTGGGAGGCTGAAGCAGGAGAATCTCAACCCCAGGAGGTGGAGGTTGCAGTGAGCCGAGATCACACCATTGCACTCCAGCCTGGGCAACAAGAGTGAAACTCCATTTCAAAAAAGAAAAGAAAGAGCAGAGCTCCTACCAAACTTCAGCCCAGCCTTTGTCATAGCACATTTTAAACTTATATTACCAATTGTGCCTACTATCTTATTTTTTAAACCTTTCAGATTCCAAGGATGGAAGCTGGGTGTTATTAATCTTTGGATCCCCAGTGCCTGGCCTCAAGAAATTACCCCCCCCACACACACACACACAAAAGGTTATTAGTTACATGAGAAGCATATGGAATTTGCTGTTTTATTTTTTATGACAACAATAAGAATGGTGAGACACCGTCTCTTGTATTTCTATTTCATTTTGGCTTGCAAATGATTTTGCATGTATTAACTTACTGTAATCCTAACCAGAAGCCCATGAGCAAGGCTGTCCCCAGCCTCCTCCTGATCTCTATTTCATAGTTGGGAAAATCAAAGGCCCAGAGAAAGGGTAGTATTTATACAGTTTACATCCAGCAGTGGCACCTGAACAAGATTCAAGCTTGTAACTCCTAGCCTAGCCCAAATGGCTAGGGTCTAGAAAATATGTTAGCAAGCCTACTGAGCATAAGGCAGGCACTCAGGAGATAGAAAGTGTTTAGACCCAGTCCGAGGAAAGGCTCCACAACTACTTGTTGGAATTCTGCTCCCTCTGCAAGGCCTACCCAATGGCCATCTCCCCACTGGAAGTGAGCCCAGCCTGTGAATTCCCTGAGCACTTAATTTTGCCTTCTGTCTCATCAATACACTGGGAGTAAGTTGGCCTGTGTCACAGGCACATGTGTTCTCATCATATGTTTTCCCTGCCATTACCTGGAAAATGAGGATCATGTGTTCTTTATCTCTTGTCCCTTTCTAAGCCGCCCACCCTGCCTGGCCCACATGTTCTACAGAAACATGTGTTGGAAGAGGGGGCAGAAGGGAAGGAATCTTGCCTCCAGTTTGCCAGTAGGCAGTAGATTCTAGAGCAGGACAGGAACAGGCACTGAGTGAAAAGTCTTAAGAAGAAAAAACCGGCCAGGCACGGTGGCTCACACCTGTAATCCCAGCACTTGGGAGGCCAAGGCAGGTGAGTCACCTGAGGTCAGGAGTTCTAGACCAGCCTGGCCAATGTGGTGAAACCCCATCTCTACTAAAAATACAAAAATTAGCTGGGCATGGTGGTGTGTGCCTGTAATCCCAGGTACTCTGGAAGCTAAGGCAGGAGAATTGCTTGAACCCAGGAAGTAGAGGTTGCAATGAGCCAAGATCACTCCATTGCACTCCAGCCTAGGTAACAAGCGTGAAATCTGTCTAGAAAAAAAAAAATCTTAGAGTGACATGTGAGTATTTTCCAAGCTGAGAATTTAATTTCATGGAGTTATTATGAACTCATTTGATAAGTAAGATGTGCTGACCATCCTCAAAAAGGTAATTCAAATATAGCCTAGAGGACTTGCAATCACGAGAGGGTAGAGTAGAGACTCACCATTGAACTAGAATTCAGAAGACCCAGAGCTTCTCACCACCAGTCGTGGATTAGGTGAACCACTGGACATCTCCAGCCTCTTTTTCAATGCTTACAAGATGGAAACAAGTATGGTGTCCCTCCCTCAGCAATGTTTTGAGGGTTAAATGAGGTCATCCGTGTAGGGACTCAGCAGAGCACCCGGAACTTGGTGAGCAGTTGGTCAGCAGTAATCAGAATTATCGTTACCTGTGGGGGAAGTATTTGGAATATTATAAGACCCCATCTCTACTAAAAATACAAAATTATCCAGGTGTGGTGGTGCGTGTCTGTAATCCCAGCTACTGGGGGGCTGAGGCAGGAGAATCACTTGAACCTGGGAGGTGGAGATTGTGATGAGCTGAGATCGTGCCATTGCACTCCAGCCTGGGCGACAAGAGTGAAACTCTGTCTCCAAAAAAATAAAGAAAAATAGAATCTTACAAGAAAGTGACCAAATTAGAATTTCACTCTCTGGTTTACTGCTTCAGGATTTGATCTATTATCTTTAAATTGCCTATGGCTCTAACAACCTGTAATTCTAGGGTGATGTATTGGCACTGTGCCTATGTCTGTTTGGCTGTTGCTGCCCACGTAGAGTTCCACCTGAGCAGGCTGTCCAGTGAAGCAGGGGGAAGGGGAGGGTGGCCAATCTCAAATCCTGGTGACGCACCAAGGGCATGGCACAAGGCTGGGTCGGACCCCTGAGGTTGAGGAGCAACCTGGGAAGCTATGCCATTGTTTCTTTCTGGCCCCAGCCTAAAACATAAATGCAGAGGCTTCCTGCGTATTTTCTCAGGCTCTTCACTGATCCTCATGCCTGCTCCTATCCAGCCTTCAGTCTCCAGCCAGTGGTGGCCTTGAGCCTGTGTTATCCACACCTGGCACCACTGGCTTCTGATTTTAAAGCAGCTTTCCTCTCAGTGATTTCTCAGTCAATCCCATTTGAGCTGCAAATGGTGTGTCCTAGAGAAGGTTTTGTTTTATTTTATTTTATTTTATTTTACCGAGATGGAGTTTCTCTCTTTCTGCCCAGGCTGGAGTACAATGGTATGGTCTCTGCTCACTGCAACCTCCATCTCCCAGGTTCAAGCGATTCTCCTGCCTCAACCTCCCGAGTAGCTGGGATTACAGGCACACACCACCACGCCCAGCTAATTTTTGTATTTTTAGTAGATACAGAGTTTCTCCATGTTGGCCAGACTGGCCTCGAACTCCTGACCTCAGGTGATCAGCCCGCCTCGGCCTTCCAAAGTGCTGGGATTACAGGCGTGAGCCACTGCCCCCAGCCCCTAAAGAAGGTTTTAAATGGGTAGGGCAAAACCTCCCCAGACTCTCACTAGATAATACTTTTTACAATTCTTGGTAAAAAACAGCAGGGAGACAGACCCCCTTGGTAGTGTTAGTGTTCACTTTGAGTCATTTTTCCCAGCAGTGGGGACAGGCTTCCTGTCAGTTTATTCGACACATACTTACAAAGCCATCACCAAGTGCCAGGCCCCATGGTACAATGGTGAACAAAACTAAAAACAAACATCGTCCTTATAGCCATTGGGAAGTGGGGGAGCCAGGCCTCAATAAAATAATCCCACAGACAGGCATATAATTAGGAACTGTGCTAAGTGCTAAGAATTGCACAGCTACCCAGGACCCAAGCAAGGCCAGCAAACCAGTGTGTAGCTCATAGGCTTGCCTGTGGCCTCATTCACCTGGTACTCAGACCAATGGAGCACAGCAGGCACACGCGCTCTCCAGGCAAATATGTGCAATCATCAGATCTGCCCTCCTAGATGTGGGAACCTTACCCGGGAAGGGGGAAACCTTGGCTCTGATACTTTGCAAGCACATATGGTTCAATCTGTGTGTGTACTGCGCCCATGTGGATTCTCACTAATTATAAGGACTGTGCCCTGAATTCCTACGCAAGGGAACAGGATGCCATTCAGCCACCTCAGATTCATACTCGCAGGTGAGGAACTAAGATCAGCTGAGACACCAAAATAATGTGAGCACGGGTTCATTGCTTCTCATGGCTTTCTTTTCACTTTATGAAGCCATAACAGAATGTGGCCTCAGGGGTTCAGGAGCTGTCCAGGTCTGCAGAGTCCCAATTTTCCCATTCAGTGGAGATTTGACAGTCACAGTGAGACACGGTCAGCCACCACTCTTTCTAGTTGAGAGAAAATAAAAATGTTCCTTAAAAGTTTGCATTTAACAGAGATCTCTGGCCCAGGTCTCTCCTGTGAACTGAGACAGAGCAAGGCAGGTGACCTCTAAGGAGCCCCAGATGTCCTCTGGGTGCTGCACTGGGAAGTAACCACGGCAACATACATATCATTCTCGTTAAACATTTGCAGGCCTACAGAGACGTTTTGCTTGTCATAGGAAATCACAGCTTTGTCATTTAGTCCTTCAAGCAGCCCACGTTAGAATCAACATGCCCCAAACTAGTCATTATCTTCCCCCTCTTTACATGGCCTTCCCCCTCCTAGAAACACTGCTTCCTCCCCGAACCCATGTTCCCTGCCTTATTGATGTCTCACCTGTTGCCCAAGCTGGAGATCCAGAGTCACACGTTTCCCTTCATGACTGGCTTGAGGAACTCTCACATAATTATTTATTCACATGGTGTTTCTCCCATCAGACTATGAGGCCCTTAGGAGGCCCTAGATGTCATAATCCCTTCTATATCCCTGTGCCTGGCAAAATCTCAAGAGGCCTTAAAAAGGCTTGTTAATATTGGTTGTCCAAATGTACCCAGTCAGGAGCGCATGGAGCAGTGAGTTAGGGAATTGTTTTTGAGTTGGTGTCAGCAAGAGTGAATTTGTGTGAGTGATGCTGGCATGCGCTGTTCCAGGACCCCTCTGCCAGCATCCGCCTGTACTGGAGTTCAGGAGGTCAACCTCCAATCCTCACTTTTTCCTCCTCTCAAGCCCCTTTCTATTCCCAGCTGACTCCACGTCAGGCTGTAGCTGTGGTCTGTCTCCACAGACCTCTCATGGCATCTGGCAGGATCTGCCTTGCTGGACTCTGAAGAGTTAGACCAGGTATGTTTTTGCAGCTTACCAATGCAGGCCATTCAACATGGTTCTCAGATGCCTGTTTCCATAGAAACTGTGATGCTTTCTTTTCTGTTTTTTGTTGTTGTTGTTGTCGTTGTCGTTTTTGAGACAGAGTCTTGCTCTGTCGCCAGGCACCAGGCTGGAGTGTAGTGGCACGATTTCAGCTCACTGCAACCTCCACCTCCCAGGTTCAAGCCATTCTCCTGCCTCAGCCTCCCAAGAAGCTGGGACTACAGGCATGTGCCACCATGCCCAGCTAATTTTTGTATTTTTAGTAGAGATGGGGTTTCACCATATTGGCCAGGATGGTCTCAATCTCTTGACCTCCTGATCCGCCCGCCTTGGCTTCCCAAAGTGCTGGGATTACCAGTGTGAGCCACGACGCCCAGCCGAAACTGCAATGTTTTCTATGATATATAAACATCCCAGCACTTTGGGAGGCCGAAGCGGGTAGATCACGAGGTCAAGAGATCGAGACCATCCCGGTCAACATGGTGAAACCCCGTCTCTACTAAAAATACAAAACATTAGCTGGGCACAGTGGCGTGTGCCTGTAATCCCAGCTACTCAGGAGGCTGAGGCAGGAGAATTGCCTGAACCCAGGAGGCAGAGGTTGCGGTGAGCCGAGATCGCGCCATTGCACTCCAGCCTGGGTAACAAGAGCGAAACTCCGTCTCAAAAAAAAGAAAAAAAAAAAGAAATCCCAGAATCATAGACTGCTTAGAAATGTAGATATTATTTTGTTCCCTGGATAGGGAAAGGTGAAGAGAACCAGCAAGGTGAAGTGGCTTGCCCTTGGCCAAACCCAGGTGAGAAATCCAGAGCTTCCGGCTCACACAGACCAGTCCTCAATCCTCTACAGCAGGGGTGGCAAGCCTTTTCTGTAAAGGACCATGTAGTAACTACTAAATTAATTATGCTGTGTGCATTATACAGTCTCTGATGCAATTACTCATCTCTGTCCACTTAGCATGAAAACCACCATAGGTAATATTTCAATGAACGAGCACGGCTGTATACTGATAAAACTTTATTTACAAAGGCAAACAGCAGGCTAGATTTGATCCTCAAACCATTGTTAGTCATCCCTGCACTAGAACACCATGTGGTCCAAGAACCAGGAGCACTGGCCTTGCATGGGTGTGTGACAGAAGGGCAGACTCTCAAGTCCCACACCAGGCCTGCTGAAGCAGAATCTGCATCTCAGCAAGATCTGCTGGCGACCGCACACACACAGAAGGTTTTGAGAAGCACTGCACTGGTAAGCCTGGTTTCTCCTCCAAAGAATACCAAGCATAAATTTTATAAATCAGAAAAATGAAGCCCAGGGAGGTTCATTGACCTATCGAAGGTGACACTAATTGGTGCATCTGGCACTGGACCTAAGTATTCCAAACATACTTTGATATACATTCCTTTTATATACAGCAGAGTAACCACCCCAACCCCACCCCAGCCTTGTAATTTCCATCTGGTCCTCACCCAACTCAAGTCTACTGGAAATTCAAGTGAAGCAATCATTCACTCTTTCTCAGCTGACGTCTGAATGAAGAAGACTCTAACTCCAGCTCTGTCTCCTCCCCCTCCCACTCCCTTCTCCAAGACCTGGGAGGGCCTGGCGAGGTGGAAATGTGCCTCAGGAGGCTGCTCAGCATCTGCAGAGGAAAAACTTGCTCACACAGGTTCAAGCTGGAGTCAAACTCCAACTTAATTCTTGCCTCAGGAGGTTTGCTGCTCAAAATAGAATCACAGAGCCAAGGAACCTTTCACTTTTCACATGCAGCAGAAAATTCTAGGCTAGCCTCCTTGGCAGTACTAGACACTTTAGTTTTACCCTCTTGCACTTGCCCATCTTGACCCCCAAACTGGTCTCTGTTCCCCTGCAGAAACTCACAGACCGTTTAATATTAGGCACCACCTCAGATCCATCCCATGGCAAGACTCCATCCTAGCCACGTGCTCTGCCCAGCCTGAATGCTGGTTTTCTCTTTGATCTGTTTCTATTTGGTGCAAGAAGTGTTTTTCTTAGTCACTTGGGTTTCTGTAATAGAATACTGTGGACTGGGTGGCTTAAATAACAGAAACTGATCTTTCACAGTTCTGGAGGCCGAGAAGTCCAAGATCAAGCCGCAGGCACACTTGGTTCCTGGTGAGAGTCCTCTTCCTGGTTTGCAGATGGATGCTTCCTGCTGTATCCTCATGTGGAGAGATCTCTCTCTCAGTCTCTTCTTATAAGGGAACTAATCCTATTCACAAGGACTCCACCCTCATCATATGATTATATCCCTAAGGCCCCACCTCCAAATACCGTCATATTGGAAATTAAGGCTTCGACATATGAATATGGGGGGAGGGGAACACAAACATTCAGTCCATAGTAGCATTTAATCTTCTTAATCAGCAAATATGTGTTGGGCTATTATTTATTGAATACCCACTTACAAAACTATTGCATGATTATTTAATACATTTTACCTCTCAAGTCACTGAAGCTCAGTGGGATTACATGACTGAGCCAAAATCACATGGATAACGCAAGATAGAGCCTGGACTCGAACCTGTCTTCAAGTATCTCAGGTGCTCCAAGTCTGCAGAGGAGGGGACAAAAATACACTGTGGACCAGGCCTCAAGTAGTTGACAGTCTACTATCTACATGTGAGAAATATCTGTAGAACAATTGTGTGGAGTGGAAGAGACAAGTTTATAAGAGTGTGGGAGGCAAGGAGGTCTCCCCTTCAGAACATGAGCCCCAGCTGCCCAGCGCCATGCAATGCACCCAGTAGATGATCAACAAATATTTGATGGACAAATGAATGAACAAGATGAAACACATGTGTGTTAGTCCTGGGAGCTCCAACAGATTTGAAAAGACAGTGAGTAAAAGAAAGGACACATGGGCTGGGCACTGAAACACAGCAGTAGCAAAGCAAAGACTGGAAGAGGAGATCCTTGAGTCCTATGTCATGATCCTTTGAATAATAAGAAGAGATTAAGGTTTTTCAGCTAGGAGCAATAGGATCTGAGAGTCTTGGGCAGTTTGGATGAGAAGAAAGAGAAAGAACCTGGTGGTAACGAGGCCAGCGAAGAGACTAATGCAGAATCCAGGCTTACAACTCCAAGCCTCAAACTGAGAGTCAGCGGCCCCAAAGGAAGAATGGACAGAGCCAATAGTAAGTGAGGGGCGGACAGAGGACACTGCCACACAGGTCATTCCTCTCTCCCCACAAACCACCCAGCAAGACCCCTGCTGCTTCTCCCAACAAACTCAGCCTCTTCCTGCCTGCCTCCACACCCAAACCTCTCCCCATTGCTAGGGACTTCTGTTAGCAGAACAGAGGCATCAGCAGGGACCTCTGCCCCTTTGCACCTCCAGCATGTGGCCAGTGCCCATCTCTTCTCTTCAGGTCTGTTCACCCAGCAGGTGTTAAGTGCTTATGTGGATGTAGCACCAGATGCTAGAAATATTTTACATACATCGTCTCATTTAAATCCCCTAAGCATCCCTGAGGAACATTTTATAGATGAGAAAAACAAGGCTCAGGGAGGTTAACTGACCTCTCCAAGACTGTGTTTGCTAGTGGATCTGGGACTAAAGCCCGAGTCCTAGTATTCCAAACATCGGATTCTTTCCACACACACCCAGCACCCTCCCACACCTCCCCCTTTCTGGCCAATCCTGACCCAACCACCAGAAAATGGCCCTCCCTGTTGTGACTCTCTTCCAACTTTGCCTTTCTGGAGAATGTGAGATGATCTTAGTGTATGCGATTAGTTTCCTTATAAGATCTTTCAGAGATGACCTCTCAATAGTGGGTGTGATTAGTTTGGCCAGTCCAGATCTCTGTAATGTGCTATATGCCATGCCTAAGGATCAGAATTGAGTTAAGCTGGAAAATCTTACCACTAATTGATTTATTTTATTATATAGGGTGTGCCCAGAATGAGTTTCTTGAGCTCAGTCAGTAATGCCAGGTAACGTACCAACTAGTATTTTACCTTCAAGCCAAAGAACTCAGCATTTTATTTAATAGGATCGTGTAGCCAAGGCTTCCCTGAGTGGAGGTGAGAAGAGGCTCACCCCCATCCAAGCTCACCTCGCTGCCTTCAGACACCGTGTCATGCCAAGGTATTTTGTCTCTGC
Source organism: Callithrix jacchus (assembly GCF_049354715.1). NCBI lineage: Eukaryota > Metazoa > Chordata > Mammalia > Primates > Cebidae > Callithrix > Callithrix jacchus. The sequence goes on along the minus strand of NC_133516.1, from coordinate 15,134,246 downwards.
CTTGCGTCCTTTGAAATGAGCTTATTTTTTGAATCAGGCCTTAGTTTGAATTCCAGCTTGGCGGTATGCCAGCTATCTGATATTAGGCAAGTGTCTCAGCCTCTGAGCCTGAAGGGCTGCTTGTTGTTGTTTTTATGTTGGGATCGTTTTTAACAGAGTTGCCACAAGGATTGAAAGAAAAACCTTTCCTGGATGCAGAGTTTGCAACATTTTCTCCCATTCCTTGGGCTGCCATGAGGTCTGTTGATGGTTTCTTTTGCAGTGCAGAAGCTCTTTAATTACCTTCCATGTGTCAGTCCCTGCTTTTGTCCTTTGTGAAGCTCTAGGCCTAGCCTGGAGTCTGTGCCCAGCATTGGACCTCACTGGGACCACCAGATCAAGATTCTATAGCTCTGTTACTCCCAGGCCTTAAAGGACATCCTCACCCTTGGCTTCTCTTCAGGTGTGCTCACGTCAAACCCTTGCTTCAGAGCCATTTCCAGGAGAAACGTTCCCCACCACCCAGCTCTGCCAGTTCTCTGCCTCCCCATCTGAAGCACCTGACCCGCATGCACAGAGCTTTCAAAGCCCACCTCCCCCAACATACGGCAACTTCGTAAGAGCCCTGGAGAACCCCAGAAGATAAAGTCACACAGAATGGAGGACATACTTTTCCTGCCCCGCCCACCACACAAGCAGGCTTTCAGGAACCAACAGCAATGGCCGTTGAGCGCAGGCCCCCGTGCTTTCTCTTGCCTCAGTGTAGGGCTGAATGTTCCATCTTCTGTACTGTGTGAGGACAGGTGAGGTCTCCTACCAATCTGCTCTTGACCCAGACCTCCATCTTGGCTGGAATAGCTCAAATAGACCTTAGGGATAGGGTGCCTCCACCCTCAATTGGGGGAAACTGAGGCCCTGAGGAGGAAGTGATTTTCCCAGATCACATAGGTAGACAGAGCCAGAACAGACACCACAATTCCAGCCCAGCCTGCCGGGCCCACCCCTCGCTTCTCTCTCAGGCTCTTCAGGCCCACTCCTCTTCAGAAAGCAGTGGCTCACCCAGCTACTCCTTCCTACCCCTTCCCAATGGGATTATCCAGCCTCAAAGACCACTCGGTGCCCTCTGGCCATTTGTATGCCTTGATGGGGCTTTACAGACCCCTGAGAGTAACAGAAACCTGCAAGCCAGTGTGACAAGGGCATGGCAGAAACAGGCGGGGTAGCCAACTGCCTAAAAGTGTCCAACTCATGCCTTAAAGGTGTCTAGAACCTGCTCTGCTCCCACCTTGTTCAGCCCAGGAACAAGAGAAGGCAACCTGGATAGCTGTGGGATTGCATCTCTCTCTCTCTCTCTCTCTCTCTCTCTCTCTCTCTCTCTCTCTCTCTCTCTCTCTCTCTCTCTCTCTCTCTCTCTCTCTCTCTCTCTCTCTCTCTCTCTCTCTCTCTCTCTCTCTCTCTCTCTCTCTCTCTCTCACACACACACACACACACACAGCCACAGGGAAAGGAAGGGAGTTAGTTCATTTTCAAATAAGCTTCCTCCCTGTTTTGGAGTAAAAAGAAAAAAAGGAAGAGAGATGCTTCACTTGCCAGAGGAGCAAGTCACCCTCAATTCTCAAGGTTACAATATCTCTACTCTTTACCATCTCTGTCTTTCTCTTACTTAGAATCCTCCCCACTCCTCCCTTCTCGTTTTCTTCCCCCTTACTTCCCCTCCCTTCCTCTCATCCCTTCTCACCCTGCCTTCTCTTCTTCCATAACCTTCTCTAAGTTACATTAGTTACCATCTACAGAAGGCCATGCACTTACTGTGTAGCAAAGATGGAACTCCCTGAGGACATCCCTTTTTAAAGCAACAGAAAGTCGCAGTAACAGCAAGTGTTTCTTGAGGGCCCTCTGTGTGCTGCTCCAATCCCATCCTGTTCATACAGGGCACCTGAAGGCATCCCTTCTAAACCTTGAGACAACCCTGCCAGTGACTTATTGTGTCTATTAATACATTTTCCAGATAAAGGACAGACTCAGAAAAGTTAAGAGCCTTCTCCCAAGTGACAGGATCAGACCCGACTCTGTCCGAAGCGAACGCTGTTTCACAACCTGTCGCAGGTGTACATTCTCTGTGCTGGGTTCATGGCAGACCAAGGAATAAGCTCTCTGCTTCTCTGCTTGTGACATTGTCAGTTTCTCTAGGGAAACTTTAGTCATAGAGTGTTCTTCAGCTTAGTTATGGATGGGATGCCTGAAGGCCTGGTGCTTTGAGAGGCCAGATGGGAACATGGGAATGGAGATTGACCAGTTTGAGCTTTCCTTCCTCCCTCATTCTTTTGTTCCTGGGAACCCCAGCCCCTTCCCCTGCAAAAGATCAGGAAACAGTCTTTTGGGATTCTTTCCATTTCCCCACCCCTAGGCTTTTTTCCGGCTACATTGCTTCTAAGCTGTGCTTTGAAGCTCTTTAGCCAGGAGCAGTGTTTCATCTGTGCAGACCAGTCCAACTGGGAGGCTCAGAGGAGCTAAGCAGTGCCCAGCTTTGTTGGGCTTTGAGTGTCCGAGCCACCAAGGACACATGCCCATCTCCAGGGAAATTTGGAGGCAGGAGAGGAGCCCGAGGCCATGCCTGCCGGAGCCTTACCGAGCCAAGTCTGCAAAGAGGCCTGCCAGCTCCCACTCACCTGTCTAGACTGTGGGGACTGAACCTGACCCCACTGCAGAGCAAAGCTGGGCTTGTGTCCTTTCTTTCTGAGGATAAGAACATCCCACACACACCCTGCGCTTGTCAGCTTCTCAGTAGCACAATGACAAGGGACATGGCTTTTTACAGAACACCTTCATATTCTTTATCTCTTTTGTTCTCAAAATAACCCAGCGAAGGAGAGTTTATGATTAGCCCTGTATGGGCCAAACTGTGTCTCCCAAAAATTCATGCATCGAAGAAGCCCTAACCTCCAGTGCCTCAGAGTGTGACTGTATTTGGAGACGGAGCCTTTAACGAAATGATTAAGTTAATATGAGGTTATTAGGGTGGGCCCTAATCCAGTCTGACTGGTGTCCTTATAAGAAGAGATTTGGGGGCCAGGTGCGGTGGCTCATGCCTGTAATCCCAGCACTTTGGGAGGCCAAGATGGGCAGATCCCCTGAGGTGGTGAGTTCGAGATCAGCCCAACCAACACGGAGAAATCCCGTCTCTACTAAAAATACAACATAAGCTGAGTATGGTGGCGCATGCCTGTAATCCCAGCTACTTGGGAGGCTGAGGCAGGAGTATCGCTTGAACCAGAAAGGTGGAGGTTGCAGTGAGCCAAGATCGCGTTGTTGCACTCCAGCCTGGACAACAAGAGCAAAGCTGTGTCTCAAAAAAAAAAAAGAAGAAGAAGAAGAAGAGATTCAGACACACAGAGAAACACTAAGGGTCATATGCATGGAGGAACAGCCCTGTGAAGAGGCAGCCAGAAGGCAGCCGGCTGCCAGACAAAGGAAGGGGTCTCAGAGGAAACCCACCCTGCTGGCACTTTGACCTTGAACTTCCAGCCTCCAGAACCGTGAGAAAATACATTTCTATCGTTTAAACCGCCCAGCCTGTGGCTGCTTATTTATGGCCACCTGGTCAGACTAATACGGCCCCTGTTTTCGAAATGTAAAAACAGGCTCAGAGAGAACAAATGACCTACCCTAAATGACACCAAAATTAAGCTATTAGTCCCATACTCAAGAACTTAGTGTAGAGTTTCCCAGCTTTTTTCTTTTCCTCTGTGACTCCATTTCCAGCAGCCATTTATTAAGTAGTGACAAATTCCTGTTTGCATTTCTAATGAATCAAATGAGCATTGGCTAACTAGTGGTACCCACTGAACTGAAAGGAATCCAGCCCGAACAATAGCACCTAACATCTTAGCCCACCAGTGCTGCTGTAAGCCAGCTAAACCAGCAGTGCCGTGCCCACAGGTATGACAGATGCTCTAAGATGTGGGGCAGACTTACTTGCCACTATGGTGATATGGTTTAGAAACTCTTTTGGCAGATAGTCAGGGGCCCAGCACCTCAGTTCAGGGTTGCTTGATTCCCTGGGTGCTCCATGGCAGCCCCGAGACCTGAACCCCAGTGTGCTGATGGAAGGTGAAGCGAATGGGGGTAGGCCTGAGGGTAGCAAAGCATCCTCTTAAGCCAAGGAGATCCCAAACTTCCTAAAGGCACTGCAAGAGAAGGGCCCAAATCAGAACACCCAGAGATTTCCCTCCCTTTTAAATGATTGTATTTTCACTAATGCAGAAAAAGCAATCAGGGGCCAGGCACAGTGGCTCACACCTGTAATCCCAGCACTTTGGGAGGCCAAGGCAGGCAGATCACCTGAGGTCAAGAGTTCAAAACCAGCCTGGCCAACATGGTGAAACCCCGTCTCTCCAAATATATGAAAGTTAGCTGGGCATGATGGTGGGTGGAGGCTGAAGTGAGAGAATCTCTTGAATCCAGGAGGTGGAGGTTGCAATGAGTTGAGATCATGCCATTGCACTCCTGCCTGGGCAACAAAGCAAGACTCCATCTCAGGGGGAAAAAAAAGAGACTGGGATGAGAATGAACAGAAAAATTATGCAATAAGGGAGAGAGGCAAAAATCAGGCTGGGTAGACATTGACTGTTAAATGCAGATTCGTGAGTTAATTCGTGGAAAGCCTGTTACCCAGTACAATCTGGGCAGTTACAGTCAGGTTTCTATATTCAGGGGCTCTGCAGCTGTGGATTCAACAGCAGATCAAAGATTTTTTTTTTCAATGGATGGTTACGCCTGTACTGAACACACGTAGACGTTTTTTCTTGTCATTATTCTCTAAACAATACAGTATAACAACTGTTTGCAGAGCATTTGCATTGTGTTAGGTATTATAAGTTATCTAGAGATGATTTAAAGTAACAGGAGCATGTGCACTGGTTTTATGCAAATACTGCACTACTGAATATCCGGGACTTGAGCATCTGTTTCGGTATTTGCAGGGGTCCTAAAACCAATCCCCCATGGATAACTGCAGACAACTCTAGTTATTATGATTATCATTATTATCATCGATCATTGTCTCTTTCCTTCTTCTGGCCAGACCTGCCAAAGTCTTTGGCTCTAAAGCATCTATATTTTTCAGTTTATTCAACAAACATATATGCAGAGCCTTCTATATGCCAAAGGCTGGTCTAGTCACTAGAGCTACAAAGAGAAACAAAACAAGAACACAGTCCTGCCTTGAACTCGAAATGGAGTTGAGAGAGTGATACCAACAGAGACCGTTGTTGGATGAGATCCACTGTGTAAGCACAGAGGAAGGAACAAGCATGGTGCCTGGGGCATCCCAGGAGGCTAAACATGAGATGTCCAAGCAGAGGGATATTTGCACACCTAGCTAAGGAACTTGGGGTTTTTTTTTTGCTTCCAGATGTTCAAACAAAGACTGGACATGTGGCTGGGGGCACGGTGGCTCATGCCTGTAATCTCGGCACTTTGGGAGGCTGAGGCACCTTGATCATGAGGTCAAGATCTGGTCAAGTTTGAGACCAGCCTGGCCAATATGGTGAAACCTCGTCTCTACTATAAACACAAAAATTAGCTGGGTGTGGTGGCTCGCGCCTGTAGTCCCAGCTACTCAGGAGGCTGAGGCAGGAGAATCACTTGAACCCAGGAGGCAGAGGTTGCAGTGAGCTGAGATCGTGCCATTGCACTCCAGCCTGGGCAACAGAACAAGACTCTGCTAAAAAAAAAAAAAAAAAAAAAAAAAAGAAGACTGGACATGTCAACTGTGCCCCTTAGATACAAGTGTTCTTTACTTATCGGTGTTGAGCTTATCTGGATTTCTGAACTTTACAGGAAGCGTAAAACCATGAGGAACATTGAAAATTGAAGAAAAAGTTTTCACCCTTAACGTTATAGCCTAGGGACTCTTGTACACAGCTCTAAGAAGGTAGATAGACTGATCATTGGGAGTTGTCAGGGTCAATGTGGAGAAAAGGGAAGTGAAACCAATGTATATTCAGTGCCCACTCTGTGCCAGCCACTTTCACATACAGGTCTGCCATTTAGATCTCATAACCCCACTTTGAGGTCAGTATTATCATTTCAAATTTTCAATTGAAAAAGCAATAGATCAAAGCAGTCATGAAATAACTTGTTGACATTCTTCTTCACTCCAGCTTCTGTATATATCTGGGGCAGTTTTATTGCCTAAGGCCCAAGTTCTCAAACTTAAGCATGCCTTGGAATCTTCTAGAGGGCTTGTCAGAACACAGACTGCTGGGCCCAACCTCCAGACTGTCTGATTCAGTAGGTCTGGGGTGGGGCCTAAGAATTTGCATTTCTAACAAGTTCCTAGGTGATGCTGAGGCTGCCAGTCCAGGACCAAACTTTGAAAACCACTGACCAATAGGAATGATCCACCCATTAGCTTAGCCCAGTTGTTCCCAAACTGGGCTGCATTTTTTAATCACCTGGAAATCTTTGAAAACAAAGACTGATGCCTAGCTCCTGTGCTCACACATTCTGATTTAACTCGTATAGGATGCAGCCTATACGAGTTAAATCAGGATGGCATTTGATTTAAATTGTATAGGTTGCATTCTATACGAGTTAAATTGCTGTTTTCCTGGCAATTCCTGGCATTGCTGTTTTTTTTATTTGTTTGTGTGTTTGTTTTTGAGACGGAATCTTGCACTGTCACCCAGGCTGGTGTACAGTGGCACCATCTTGGCTCACTGCAACCTCTGCCTCCCAGGTTCAAGTGATTCTCCTGACTCAGCTTCTGGAGTAGCTGGGACTCCAGGTGCCTGCCACCACAACCAGATAATTTTTTGTATTTTTAGTAGAGATGGGGTTTCACTATGTTGGCCAGGCTGGTCTCAATGCCTGATCTCATGATCCACTCACCTTAGCCTCCCGAAGTGCTGAGATTACTGGTGTGAGCCACCGTGCCCGGCCAGCATTGTTGTTTTTAAAAGCTCCCCGGGTCTTTCTAACACTCAGCAGAGTTTAGGAATCATTGACTAAGCCTCATTTCTCCTTGACTCTTAATCCCACCTTCCACCATCCACTTCAGCTGCCCACCACTGGGACTACAGGTGGAATTTGTCCTCAGCTAGTGCTGCTCACAGCACCTCTCCCCAACCCTCTCTTTCACTGCCTCAGAGCAGCTACTTCTAGAACGCTTTAAGTCTCTTGTTTGCTTTCTCCCTGTTCATTCAGTCCATCTCCTCTCCTATTCAACCTAGACCCTTGGCACAGGAATTACTGCAGCCATCTGGCCACAGCCAATACCATCATTGCTCTTGTCTTCCTTGTTCTTTCTTTGACTATATATACCTGGGAGAGTTTGAGGAGGAGCATCTAAGTCAAACCACAGGCACAGAAGTTTGAAGTTCTTTTTGAACTTCTGGAAGTTGATGACACTTGGCCTGAGTTTTGACAGACAAATGAAAGTGGGAGAAAGCATAGGTAGAGTAGATGTAAAAGCACAGAGGAGGAGACAGTAGGGTTTGCCTGAGGACTGTCATGCTGTTACAGTAGGGTTTGTCTGGGGAATGACGTGTGTGTGTCTGCAGCAGGCATCTAGCCTCACAAAGATGGGAAGTGAAACTGCAGAGGCAGCCCCTTGCTGGATGGGGATCGGACCTTGGGCATTGAACCAGGGAATGTGAGCATTATTTTTATAACTGTGAAGAGCAGTTGATATGTTTTTGTAAATGACTTGTTTTAACATTAATGCATACTTACAGAAAATAAGAAATACCAAAAAACATAAAGAAGAAAATAACAATTGTCTTTAATTACCCAGAACTCACCACTGTTAAGATTTTATTGGGATTTGACCTTTTATGCATATTCTCACCTAGTTGAGAGTATGCTATACAATTAAGTTGATATTCTCCCTTCACACTTAATATTTAAACATAAACAATAATGTTATTGGAAGTTTTAAAATATTTTAATGGCAGCAAAAAATTCCATCGTATAGATACCATATCACTTATTTATTCCCATACAGGAAGAAATGGGGGTAGGGAGATTTCCCCATTCCAAACGATGCCACAATGTACGTATTTGTATGAACTTAGTTTCTGTCAGTGTTTTCATGATCAATACCAAGAAAGAAATTGATGGATCAAGCAGCAAGGACGTTTTATACTCAGTAAAACTGGCCAAATTGCTTCCTTCCTACCAGTTTACGTTTTCAGTGTGAAAGTGTGCACGTCGTGTATTCCCTTCCCCAGCGCTTGTTTTTGTTGTTGTTTTGTTCTGTTTTGTTTTGAGACAGAGTCTTGCTCTGACGCCCAGGCTGGAGTGCAGTGGCGCGATCTTCAGTTCACTCTAACCTCCACCTCCTGAATTCAAGCAGTTCTCCTGTCTTGGCCTCTCAAATAGCTGAGATTACAGGCACGTGCCACCACGCCCGGCTAATTTTTTGCATTTTTAGTAGAGACGGGGTTTCACTATGTTAGCCAGGCTGCTCTTGAACTCCTGATCTCAGGTGATCTGCCCGCCTCGGCCTCCCGAAGTGCTGGGATTACAGGCATGAGCCACCGTGCCCAGCCAGCACTTGGTTTTATAATGGGTGCCACTGAGGATTTTTCATATGGGGATGACATGATCAGATCTGCATTTCCTGGAGGCTAAACTGAAGGGGCCGATTGGAACTCTACTGTTGTCCTCGCTTTTCCTCCGTTGCTTCCACGGTCTCCTTTTTCCATTTTCCCATTTGCTGTCTTCTTCTTTTCTTGGAGACCTGATATTATGTGTTCACTACACACAAAACGCTGTACAAGGCTTTGCTGTTGAGAATAAATAAGAGCAGCACTGAAAGACCCAGCTCTGTGGTCCCATGCTTCTGGAGAGACCAATACTATTGAGGCTGCAAAACGCTCATGCTGGCCCAGAGACCCTCTTCCTCTAGCTCTGACCAAAAAGAGTCTCTGGACAGTAATTCTCCTTAGGAAAAAATACTTTTTATATTTTCCAATGAAATTGCCAAGAGGGTTTATTGTTTAATTTATTTTTTTCTTCATCCTGTGACTTTCCAACCCCACACATGATCATCCCTGTTCCTGGAATGTCCTTCTTCCTTTCTCTTTTCAACTCAAAAATACCTCGGCAGCCAATCATCCTTCACGACCCTGTTGGGATGTCTGGGACACCTGCCTTCTGAACCTCGCCCCAGCAGAATCAGTCACTCAGGCTTCCTTGATCCTGCTGTCCAATTACAGCCTTTTCTGCACCTAACTCAGTTTCTCCTACTTGGCTAAGCACCTTCAAGAACAAAGCATTTTGCGTCCCAACTCTTAGAAAACAGGGCCTGGCACTGAGTTGTTACTCTGTAACTGGTGAGTGAGTGAGGGAGTGAGTGAATTCCTGTTTTACTAGGGTGCATAGACATTCCATCTTAAATACTAATGACTGGAAGAGTGTAAAGACAATATGGAGATGACATGAATTGCCAAAATCACACTCTGAATCATTGATGCTTGAGGTAAAACAGACACCTGGTATACCAGATGTCGAAACCTAAACATTCATTGTTCTATGTGCCTAAACACTGACTTGCATTCTGTTCTCTTTCATTTTAACTCCAATTTTAATTTTTGTACCTGAGTATCTCTGTGATAGAGGAAGTAAAGGGAATTAAGTGATGCCAGAATTTCCCAAAATGCATTCCTAAAATATCAATGCTGTGGGTTGTTTATAGGCATCACACACACAAGAAAAGGGTCTCGTGGTCTTATAACTTCGAGAAACAACTTTGCATAGATTTCTTTACCTTAAGACTTCTCCTTAGGCATTCTAGGAAGTAGAAGAAGAGATCAGTTGGGCAACAGTAGAGAAGTAAAAGAGCAATCAAGTTCTGCCTCAACGGTAGTCAGCCTCTCTGTGCCAGGGAAAACTCAAAGGCAGAATGGCACACAGTATGCCAAGATTCTAGCCCCCTTCCTTACAAATCTCCTCAGTCCCACATCTGTGTAAGCCCCTGCCCCCACCCACCCACCATGCTGATGAGATCAGCCTTCATTACTTCTCTTCTAGAGCCAGGAAGCAAGGTAATGTGTGGGAAGTGATAGCTGCAAGGTAACGTGTGGGAAGTGATAACAACTTTAGAGTTAAAGCCATTCATCGGGAAAATTTGTCAAAAGACCAAGACATTGTAGAGCTGAACACTTGAGTCTATTAAGTCCCCTGCTTCTTAGAACATTTTGTTACCAGGGAATGTTTCAAGGAGGGAAAACATTGAACTATCACAGCACTATCAGACACCAAAGCCTGGTATGAAGAGCAACATTTTACAAGACATATATCTCTGCCACTCAAGAGGCTTCTGAAAAGTTCTGCTTCTCTTTTCTCCTCCTCTCTCCTACCCCAACATCAACCCCCAACCGCCCTCACCCCTAGACACACTCTTTACCTTTCTCTCCTCCTCCTCCTCCTCTTCCCCCTTTTCCTCTCCCTCCTCCTTCTCTCTCTCTCTCTGCTTTCTGTCTCTTTGTCTTACACACACACACACACACATTCATAGCCCATGTTGTTTTCACAGACACTATTAGAATGATAAAGTGAGCCAGATCATCCAACATTATTCAACCCTCTTTGGTAAGAAGGAGGCTAATTAAGTTTAGACATTCATTGCTTATTAGGTCCAAACTCCATCAGAGAGCCTGGAGCATTCTCCTAAACAAACATCACCCTTTCATGCCTTTTTATTCCAAGTCCAAATGAGATGGAACGTTTAAGGAGATAAGTATCTTTCCACAGACACGAAGAAAGGAGTACTAGGGGAGAATGTGATTGTCAATAGATGCAGTGGGGAAAAGCCATGTGCCTGTCATAGAAAGACTGATGCAAGCCGTGTATCTGTTGGCAGCTGATGTCCATGAGTGATCATCAGTAATTGAAACTAGCAATGTTGACACATTTGTGGTAAGCCCAATGGTTTGTTTAACTGTCTTCACTAGAAATACATCTGCCAAGAGATTGTTTTTTAAACAATAGTTAGCCTTCTAAACACGGGTAAAGACAAACTCAGATATCTCCTTGCCAGCCTTAACACTGTTACACTATACCAGGAGGCACTTTAGAAGACAGAAGCCACCTGTTAAAATAAGCAAAAGCATTAACGTAGACACCATCTTCTAGTTTGTGGATATTAAGAGGCTGTTAGTGAGGAGCCACAACTTTTGCCTGGGTAGGCAAAGGAATGGAAGCTTTTTAAAAATCTGCCTTTTAATTTTACTTCTGTTTTAAATTCATGAAAGTTGTGCTGGAAAAGTGACTTTTGAGCCCAACATCAGACATTAATCCTGCTACTGCTTTCATAAGAAATTGGGGATGCACCATCCAAGCGTTAGCAATTGGAAAGAAAAGGACCTCATCTAGGTTCTGAATGAGAAGCAGCCACCACTGTGTGAGACCTCCTACTTCCTGCCCCTCCTTTTCTCCTGTGGGCTCACAGAATCTGCTGTTGGTTCTTTTCCTTGGCTTCGATTAGACACCTGATGTCCTGAAAGAGGTCACTGGTTTTCCTGAGGATATCCAAGGAGGCTGGCTCACCAGTGGCTTACCACAGGCCAAATTTAAGGTTAATTAACCATCCGTCATTGTCACCGAGGCCAAATGTGATTCAGACATTCAGAGAAGAGAGACTTGATCCAGCTTTGGGTAACGGCCTTCATCAACATTCCTTCCTATCCTAGTTCCAAACCAATATGTCTCTAGCTGCACTGGGGGGTTGAAAAATGATCAGAAATAGCTGATTTGTCATTTATGTCACTCTACGTTTGATGGGGCTTCTTGATACCTATTTATTGGATGCATATGATATCTGAATCAAAATATTTTTTCACTAACACTGATCATCTCTTCATGAAAAGGCAGATTTTTTGACCTTTGGGGAAACACCCTATTCAGAGTGAATATGCAGAAGCTGTTTGGTGGGAGATGAAGGGATGCAGACATTGGGCATCTGGGGACCGGGCTTTTTGGCCAGAACCTGTCTGAGAAACAGAGAGCTATCTATGCACTACTTCTGCTGTCTCACTCTGCAGACCTCGGTGACCAACTCCTTGAAGTGGTGGGGCTAGAAGGAGCCATGGAGATGGGGCAGATCTACACCGGCCTGAAGAGTGCGGGCAGGAGGCTGGCCCAGTGTTCCTCTGTCACCATCAGGTATGCCTCTTTGTCACCCAGCAGCCTCTGCGTCTCTCCACCTCCCTACACATTCTTGCAGACCACAACTAGGAAGGCATCTTTGGATTTTAGGGCAGGGAGAATGTGTAAGCTTGATGATGTGTGTAAAGAACGTCTTTGTAGACCATTTCCCAAACATGATATAATGCGCCCATGTAGACTATCAACTGGAGGACCCACCACAGCCAGTTTGCTGTTCTGTTAAAATGACCTGGTGAAATTCTCTAAACAGGAGTATAAGATTAAGCGGTCCAGAGAACCAAAGGTTCAACTCCTTGGCCTTTTTATATTTGCAAATTAAAATGTTAGATAGATGCCAGAGGGCATGTGCTGATAAAAAAAACAAACAAACAAACAAAAAACTATGTCTCTGCTCCGCTCTGCTCTTTCTCAGACAGACCTGAGAAATGCTATTTCCTATATACCTTTGTTTGCTAAGCCAAAAACATCAGCAAAACTGGCGTAGTTGACAGAGAGGATGACAACTCTAGGGGATGGACCACACAGGTTAGCCACTGCAGGCTCCTGGAAAAGATGAGGTCTAATTGAGAGGATCCTCTGATCTGATTAATCAGTACAGCTCATCACATTTTGTCTGAGGTTCTTCTCCCACCTGATCTTTTCAGAAGTCTTTATTCCTTTCTTTTTCACTGAATTACTATGGACCAAATATATTAACATGCTTTGGGGATCTCCTAGCGGAGTCCACAGGATGCTGGGTTCCCCCAAGGCATTTGAGCACAGAACTCTTCTCTCCCAGAACCTCCTTGGCAAGTGTCATCAGAGCACACTGGAAGAAACTCTGCCCTTAGCACTACACGGCATTCCACAGAAAGGTCCCCACAGGTGTCTTAGCTGCAGGTCTACTCCACTGACCCCTTTCTTCATTCCTTCTCTTTGTTTTCTGTCTTTTCTGTTGCCCAGATCTTTTCTCTCCTTTCTTTCTGAGCTGTGATCATGATGAGGTCCCTGTTTTCCAGATTAATTCTTGAGCCCTGTCCATTCTCCAGGACTCTAACAGTAGGTCCAATCTATTAACACATCTAAGCCATAACTTATGAAGACCACAGAGAACATAACAGCCTCATCCTTGAGGAATCCAAGAAGCCATATATAAGGAGAAGGACTTTTTCTTCACATTCAGTAGCTCTATTTCCAGGTAGAAACAGAGAGGGTGAGCCAGGAGCCCCATCCCGCTGGTCATTTCCTAAATACTAGCCCCAGCCTCAAGAACCAAAAATGTCACCCTTTATTCTTGTTCTTGTTAGTGGATTTATTGTTTTCATTATTAAATATCCTCAGGGTCAATCAGAGAATCATCACATCAGAACACAGCTTTTCCCTCCCATTTTATAATTTCAAAAACAGAACAGATGTCACACCCAGGTGAGGGCTTCTATGTCCATGGGTGGTAACTGTTCCATGCTCACCCAGACCAGAGGCCTCCAAAAGAGCCTGCCTTTTCTTCCAATAGCAATGTCATATGAATTCATAACTCTTCTACAGAAGGAAGTCAGAAGACCATCTGTGTCCTTTTAAAACCTCTGGCGGGGTGTGGTCCTATAATCCCAACACTTTGAGAAGCTGAGGAGGGAAGATTGCTTAAGGCCAGGAGTTCAAGACTAATGGGGGCTACATCGCAAGATCCCCTTCTACAAAATATTTTAATATTAGCCACGTGTGGTGATGTGCACCTGTAGTCCTAGCTATTCAGGAGGTTGAGGTGGGAGGACTGCTTGAGCCCAGGAGGTTGAGGCTGCAGTGAGCTGTGATCACATGACTGTACTCCAGCCTGGGAAACAGAATGAGACCCTGTCTCTTCTTTAAAAAATTCATATGCCAGGCCAGGCGCGGTGGCTCACGCCTGTAATCCCAGCACTTTGGGAGGCCAAGGTGGGTGGATCACGAGGTCAAGAGATCGAGACCATCCTGGTCAACATGGTGAAACCCCATCTCTACTAATACAAAAAATCAGCTGGGCATGGTGGTGCGTGCCTGTAATCCCAGCTACTCAGGAGACTGAGGCAGGAGAATTGCCTGAACCCAGGAGGCGGAGGTTGCAGTGAGCCGAGATCACACCATTGCACTCCAGCCTGGGTAACAAGAGCGAAACTCCGTCTCAAAAAAAAAAAAAATTCATATGCCAAGGCCAGAAAAGCCTTGTCTAAAGCAAGAAGGCAGCACTTTCACCTCTCCTCTGGGGACAGTATTCCTGGATGACCCCCTTTCCCAGGTAAGCCAGGTCCACAGTTCATGCAACCCCAGAGTGTACTTGTTCAGGCGATTTTTCGAAAAGATTAAGGTTAGAATAGATTGCAAGGCAAGACACACTCAGACCTGAGCTGTATGTTGTATAAATTGGAGACGTTACCTCATTGACATGATGCAACCTCTCACTCAACATAGAGACCAGGCCAGTTCCCCTTTCAGAGTGGAGTTTTTGGCACGTACTGTGGGCCTTCTAGCTGATTGTTTGAGGAGCATCTGCTCAGTGGTGGTGCTGCCATGTTTGCTGGCCACTGTATCCCAGACTTCTGTGGATTTCACTGCTCATCCATAACTGTATTTCTCAAAGTAAGGTCTGAGGACCAAGGCAGTAGAATCCCCTGTTGTGCTTATTAAACACAGACCCCTGGGACTGGCCCCAGATCCGCCAAGTTAGACTACCTGAGGTGGTCTCAGAAATCTCTTTTTAACAAATTCTCCGAAAGAGTCTTACAGGACCACTCTTAGGTGGGCAGATAAGGTTTTTCTACTTCTGTTTTCCCGTTGGGAGCAACCTTGATTCTCCAGCTCGAAAAAGCTCACTGTGTCCTCTTGGTGTTCTGGGTTCCAGGACAAACAAGCTGCTGCCGATGCAAGTGGATGGAGAGCCCTGGATGCAGCCGTGTTGCACGGTGAGTCTTGTCAGTCTTCAAGGCAGGATGAGAAGCTTTATCTTTTAGCCCTTTGGGGCACTGACTTCATATGAAATCACTGAATCTCAGATTTGCAGGGACCATGGAAGATTATCTAGTGCAACCCCTCTTCCACTTTATTTATCCATTCCCTCATTTACCTGCCAAACTCTTACTGAACACCTGCTGTATGCCAGATACTGTGAGGCACCAGTCACAAAACTGAATGAGACACAGAACTGACTTTGAGGAGTTCGCAGTTCTAGGCAGTGAATTCTGCGACATCTACTGTATCCTGGACTGCCTCAGCAGAAATCATGCCAGTGGCAAGGAATTTGCTACCTCAAAAGGAAGATTGCTCTGCTGATGAACAAGTCACATTGTTGGAAAGTGCTTCCTTATGTGGAAGCCAAATCTACACACTTACCTTACCTAGAATTTTGTAGGGTAGCTCCTCTCACTGCTGGAGCTCCTGGGAGAAAATTCCTCATGGTGCACAGACATTCCTCTCCCCTGGTGCACCCGTAGCCCTGAAATTGAAATATTTCATTGAAATATTGCATTGAAGTACTTGAAAATTCCACTGAACGGCCACCACACAGGCTCTCCATTTTGATTATGGCATTATCACCCAACGTAGCACAGGGCCTGGTTGATGATAGTTGCACAATGATATGTGTCGAAGGATGAACAAATGAACAACGAAACTAGAGAATCTCCATTCCCAGACATGCTGTACGCGTTCGCTGTCCCTCTCCCTTTAGCACTAGTACAGGAGCCATGCATCCTTTCTTCTTAGTTTGTCCTCAGTTAGAAACGCAGCTAGAATCTCTGCGGTGAATAGCAACCGCTGTCCTGGCTTTCAGGGCTTCTGCTAATACCCTCAGTAAGATTGCAGCCATGCAAATTTCACAAGACAAAAGTTGCATTTCTAAGCTCCCTCGGTCTAGTGGAGTATTCAGCTACTTTGATCAGCTGCTATTTCAAGCCCCTCAGTACATCAAGTTGTCTTCTACTAGAGAGAGGGTTTCCATGAACCTGCTGAGAAAAGGTAGCATCTTCTATAAAGGTTATCAAAAACAGAAATTTCTCTGCAAAAATCTTACCTCAATCTTATGAAGACTAAGAAAAAAAAAGATAAAAACACACTATGGCAAATAATAGCTTTGCACCTTGCTGGGATTAGGAAGGATGGAGGGAATTTCTAGTATTTATCATTTGATGGAATTGAGTTGAGAAGAATCTATCCAAGCTCCTCTATCTCCCCCCCAAAAAGGTGAAAGAAATCAAACCCTCTCCTACCTGGTTCAGTGCTTGCTGAAAACTAGATTGCATTCCTATAAATTCAAGCACTGGTTTTCAAAATAGCCAAATACTTCTTACGCCCACACCCACCCTTCCTCCATACCGCCCTTTAGAGATTACAACTCACTATGAAAAAATCTGTGAACCACTGATTTCATAGTGTGAGGTCCAGAAATCCACATATAAAGGTGCATTCGTCTGTTTTGACTGCCATAATAGAATGCCACAGACTGGCAGCATAAACAACAGACATTTATTTTCTCACAGTTCTGGATGCTGACAACACAAGAACAAGGTGCCGAAAGGACTGGTTTCCCTGACTTCCGACGGCCGCCGCCTCGTACCCTCACTTGGCCTTTCCTTTGTGTTCGCACACTCCTGTTTCCTCTTTCTCTTCTTATAAGGACACCAGTCGTAAGGGGTTATGGCCCCACCCTTGTGACCTCATTTAACCTTAATTACCTCCTAAAGGCCCTATATACCAATACAGTTACATCGGGGATTAGGGGTTCAACATATGAATTTGAGGAAGACATAATTTAGTCCATAACAGAAGGTAACAGAAAATCATTCTTAAATTTGCAAGGGTTAAAACTCATGTACCCCTTGTTGAAACATCTTCTTGAACGTACACACCAACTAAGTGATTCAAAATTAAAGCCTTTTAAGAATGGGCTATCACAGCACAAAAAACTTTTGTTAAAAATGGAAACCAGTGAAATTAGAATGAAGTTTCCAAAACCCTGTTAAATATCGTTATGTAACTAAATGCAAATGGAAAAAACCATTTTTTGAAAGAGAGGACATATCATGTAAACATTGATAACCTGTATCCTAAACCCAAGATTATATTAACAAAGGCCAAAAACATGTGGGAGACACTGAGGAAGGAATTGTAAAGAAACATGAAGATTCTCATTGTCTCTCTTCACTTTGATGATAAAACATATAAATCAGAAGATAATTTTAATAGGGAGACAATCACTAGTGAAACTAAAAATAGGGCACACACCTATTTCCATTCCATTCTTTCAAATATGGAATAATTTAAAATATATAAACCCTGTCAATTTAGCACGGAATAGAAAGCAGATAATAAGCCAACATTTAAAAACTTTTGGAAGTGAGTTGAATGAGGTTAAGACTATACACACACGCTCATATAAATACTGAAAAGAAAAATAGATGAGTTAAAGTTCCCTATTAAAAGACCAATACTCTCATATTGAGTTTTGAGTTAAAAATGAAAATCCAAATATATGCTTCTTACAAAAGATACATCTAAAATAAAAGGATATACATATGTATATATAATATATATCTTCTTGTTTTATCCTTTATCAGGCACAGAGAAATTAAAAGGAAGAAATTGTAATGTTAATTATGCTAATTTTAGGCAAACCAACCTTCCCTTGTGCCAAAAGCATAAAGCAGAATAAGTTAAGGCATTTTTTATTTGATAAAAAGTACACTCAATTATGAGATATGGTGATCATAAAATCTTAGATATTTAATAAGAATAAAAATATAATGTGAAAAAATAATGTCAATATATTATAATTTGAAAAAATAAAATATATACTGTGAAAAATTAATATCAATATATATTCTGAGAAAAGGTGGATATAGAAGAAGTTGACAGCTATTGAGAAGTTTTAAATATTTCTTTCCATTTTGAAGTTAAGTAGCAAAAAATAAACGCTTGGATTAAATAACTCTATAACTCATAAAGAAATTAAATACATATTTGTTCAAGCATTCGTATTTATTAAAATAGATCACAAACTAGTTTGCAGGTGAAAAAACTCCATAAAATCCAGTTGCAGAAATTATAAAGGTCATTTTCTTTGACCACAAAGCAATAAAACTAGAAATTACTAATAGAAGATTAAGTGAATAAACAAAATGTAGTCACTTAGAGACTTAAAAATTCTCCTAAAGAACACGAGTTTTATGAGGAGATCAAAGCCACCATGGTTGATCACTCAAAAAATTACAAAAATAAGAAGGCTCCAGTTAAAAAATTGTAGAATAGGCAAGGCACGGTGGCTCACACCTGTAATCCCAGCACTTTGAGAGGCCGAGGCGGGTGGATCACGAGGTCAAGAGATTGGGACCATCCTGGCCAACGTGGTGAAACCCCATCTCTACTAAAAATACAAAAATTAGCTGGGCATGGTGGCGCGTGCCTGTAATCCCAGCTACTCAGGAGGCTGAGGCAGGAGAATCGCTTGAACCAGGGAGTCGGAGGTTGCAGTGAGCAGAGATTGCTCCACTACACTCTAGCCTGATGACAGAGCAAGACTCCATCTCAAAAAAAAAAATTATAGATTATAGACTAAATTATATTTGGAAGTAAATTCAAAGCCTCATAATATTCCATCATATAAAAAAGAAATAGGCTGGGCGCTGTGGCTCACGCCTGTAATCCCAGCACTTTGGGAGGCCGAGGTAGGTGGATCAAGAGGTCAAGAGATTGAGACCATCCTGGTCAACAAGGTGAAACCCCGTCTCTACTAAAAATACAAAAAATTAGCTGGGCATGGTGGCGCATGCCTGTAATCCCAGCTACTCGGGAGGCTGAGGCAGGAGAATTGCCTGAACCCAGGAGGCGGAGGTTGCGGTGAGCCGAGATCGCGCCATTGCACTCCAGCGTGGGCAACAAGAGCGAAACTCCGTCTCAAAAAAAAAAGAAATAAAATGTAATGAATAATACCAAAATTAGAAGAGCAATAATAAAACAAATTTAGGCGAAGCACAAGGAAGAAAATAATAAAGATAAAAGTAGAAATTAAATCATTAAAAACAAGAAAATCTAGAACTAGTTCTTAAAATATGTCAAATGTTTGAAAACCCAATTTTTAAAAGAGAAAGAAATGAGATATTAAAATGCAAAAAATAAATGTAACATAGAATATAAATATAAATGTGTCAATGGCTTTATTTAAATATAAACATAAAATAAGGCCAGGCATGGTGGCTCATGCCTATATCCCAGCACTTTGGGAGGCTGAGGAATGAGGATTACTTGAGGTCAGAAGCTTGAGACCAGCCTGGCCAACATGGCAAACCCCATCTGTATTAAAAATACAAAAATTAGCCAAGTGTGGTAGCTCATGCCTTTAATTCCAGCTACTCGGGAGGCTGACGTATGAGAGTCACTTGAACCTAGAGGTTGCAGTGAGCCAAGATCATGCCACTGCATTCCAGCCTGGGTGATGGAGTGAGACTCTGTCTCGAAAAAAAAAAAATTATAAAACAAAATATATAGTCATCTTGATTCTAATGAGCTTGAACATCTTAAGAAGATGAATGAAAAGCCAGGTAAGCATTAATGAAACAAAATTATTTCAAAGGATTACATACTAAATGATCTTAAAACAGATGGCCTTATTGGTGAGCTCTTCCATACTATTAGGAAAAACATGTTTAGGTAAACTGTTTCATAGTATAGACAAGGATGGAAAGCTACTCAATGCATTTTATGAAATGAAGACATGCAATAACCTAACGAAAATTACATTTAAAAATAGAAAACTACAGACCAATTCCAAATATAAATATGACATAAGAATTCTAGTTAAAAGTATTGGTAGGTAGAGGCCGGGCACTGTGGCTCACCTCTGTATTCCCGGCACTTTGGGAGGCCAAGGCAGGAGGATCACAAAGTCAGGAGATGGAGACCATCCTGGCTAACATGGTGAAACCCTGTCTCTACTAAAAATACAAAAAAAAAAAAAAACTAGGGCCGGGCGCGGTGGCTCACGCCTGTAATCCCAGCACTTTGGGAGACCGAGACGGGTGGATCACAAGGTCAAGAGATTGAGACCATCCAGGTCAACATGGTGAAACCCCGTCTCTACTAAAAATACAAAAAAAAAAAAATTAGCTGGGCATGGTGGCGCGTGCCTGTAATCCCAGCTACTCAGGAGGCTGAGGCAGGAGAATTGCCTGAGCCCAGGAGGCGGAGGTTGCGGTGAGCCGAGATTGCGCCATTGCACTCCAGCCTGGGTAACAAGAGCGAAACTCCGTCTCAAAAAAAAAAAAAAAAAAACTAGCCACGCATGGTGGTGGGCACCTGTAGTCCCAGGTACTCAGGAGGCTGAGGCAGGAGAATCACTTGAACCCAGGAGGTGGAAGTTGCAGTGAGCCAAGATCACGCCGCTATATTCTAGTCTCACAACAGACCAAGACACTGTCTCAAAAAAAAAAAGTATTGGTAGACAGAATTGAACAGTGTATTAAAAGAATCATTCACCCCTCTGAGCATATCAAAGGAATGAAAGAAAGTCTTCTAATATTAAATAGAAAAATTACATGATAAATAGACAACCCAAAAGTATTCAATGACATTCAACATTTCTGAGTTTTCAAGATAAAAACTCCTGAAAACTAAGATCAGAAAGATTCTCCCCCACTAATAAATACCTTTGTTGAATATCTGTTAAACCAATAGCTAGTATTTTACTTAATAGTAAAGCACTATTGGAATTCTCATTAAAATTATGAACATGACATGTATTTTTAACATTGGAAATTTTAGTCAATGCAATATACTTGAAGCAGAAAAGAAATATAATTATTTGGAAAAGTTTATTTTTTGTTTGTTTGCTTGTTTTTCTTTGAGTTGGAGTCTCGCTCTTTCACCAGGCTGGAGTGCAGTGGCACGATCTCGGTTCACTGCAGCCTCAGCCTCCCTGGTTCAAGCGATTCTCCTACCTCAGCCTCCAGAGTAGCTGGGACTACAGGCGTGTGGCACCATGCCTGGCTAATTTTTGTATTTTTAGTAGAGACGGGGTTTCACCATGTTGGCTGAGATAGTCTTGATCTCCTGATCTTGTCATCCGCCTCCCAAAGTTCTAGGATTATAGGCGTGAGCCACCACGCCCGACCCACAAGTTTTTTAAACAGGAAGAAAAGATTTTCAAATTAAAATAGTGAGAAAGCCACACCATGTTTCATTTACTAATTAGCACAGCTTTTTAGTTCGTCTTAATATTCATTGCTGTCAGGGGTATGCAGAGACCAGGACACCCATACAGTGAGGAAAGAGTGTCAGTGGTTATTTATGGCCATTCTGAAAAGCCTCTAAACCCATGCATCAAGAACTATTATAAATATTAACATACATCGATCTAGTTCATTTATTTTCACTTTTAAAAATTGTTCGTATACGTATAGGAATTTATTCTAAGTAAAATATAGATTACCAGAAATACAGAGATTGATATATAAGAAAGTCACGTCTACATTATTCGTCATAGCAAAAAGTTGGAAATTTCCTAAATATTTCCTTAAAAAGCCCAATGTTTAGGGAAAGGCTTCAATAAGCTATGTGAGATTCATCAAATGGAATCATTTTCAGCCATTGGAAACCATGTTTAATAAATATTTAATGATGAAAAACTGTTAAAGTGGCAGATTAAGAAGGTGATTTGGTGATTTCAATGAACTAAAAACATAAGCATGGAAACAAACTGAAAGCAATGTATCAAAACGTTAGCAGTTACTACCTCTGTGTGATCCTTACCTTTTTTCCTGTGTTTTCTAAATTTATTTATTTATTTATTTATTTATTTGAGACGGAGTTTTGCCCTGTCACCAGGCTGGAGTGCAGTGGCGCAATCTCGGCTCACTGCAACCTCCCCCTCCCTGGTTCAAGCGATTCCCCTGCCTCAGCCTCCTGAGTAGCTGGGACTACAGGGGCACCATGCCACCTGGCTAACTTTTTGTATTTTAGTAGAGATGGGGTTTCACCATGTTGGTCAGGATGGTCTTGACCTCCTGACCTAGTGATCTACCTGCCTTAGCCTCCCAATGTGCTGGGATTACAGGCGTGAACCATGCCCGGCCTGTATTTCTAAATTCTTAAAAATGAGCCCATATTTGTTTTTATATATATATTATATTTATTAAGAAAACTTGTCTCATGATTATAACACTGGAAGATGATCTCTCATGCTTCACCATCACAGTTGGGTGGCATAATTTGAGCCTCAAAATCCAGAATCTTCTCCCAGAGTTAGATGATAGCAGAATCTCAAAGTCAAAGATGATCCTAGTTATCTAGTCCTGTGATTCTCAAACTTGAGTATGCATCTAAATAACCTGAAGGGGTTGTGAAACACAGATTGCTGGGCCACATCCCAGAGTTTCTGATTCAGTAAGTCTGGATGTCAGAGAGTTTTCATTTCTATCAAGGTCCAAGGTGATACTGATGCTGCTGGCCTATGAGTCACGCTTTGAGAACCAATATCTAGTTGAACTTCTCGACTCCTCAGTAAATCCCACACTTCTTCCCCACCCTTTGCAAAACCTGATTGTCCAGTTACGTTCTTTTGCTTTGTTTTGTTTTGTTTGAGTACAGTCTCTCTCTGTCACGCAGGCTGGAGCGCAATGGCACGATCTCGGCTCACTGCAACATCTGCCTCCCCGGTTCAAGCAATTCTCCTGCCTCAGCCTCCCAAGTAGCTGGGATTACAGGCGCACACCACCACGCCTGGCTAATTTTGGTATTTTTTAGCAGAGACAGGGTTTCACTGTGTTGGGGAGGCTGGTCTTGAACTCCTGACCTCAGTTGATCCCCCGCACCTCGGCCTCCCAAAGTGCCAGGATTACAAGTGTGAGCCATTGTGCCCGGCCTTGTCCAGTTACATTTGAAGGCCTCTGATGGCAGGAAACACTGTCACAAAGCAGAGCATTCTAGGATCTTGGAGAGCCCAGAAACAGCTAAGATCTGAAAGACGATGCAAAACTTCCCTCCTCCCTTAGGCTCATTTTAAGGAGGAATATTTAACTTTTTTTTTTTTTTTTGAGATGGAGTCTCACTCTGTCACCTAGGCTGGAGTGCAGTGGTGCAATCCTGACTCACTACAACTTCTACCTCCCAGGTTCAAGCAATTCTCCTGCCTCAGCCTCCTGAGAAGCTGAGACTACAGGCACACACCACCATGCCCGGATAATTTTTGTATTTTTAGTAGAGACGGGGGTTTCACCATGTTGTCCAGGATGCTCTCAATCTCTTGACCTCGTGATCCATCCACCTTGGCCTCCCAAAGTGCTGGGATTATAGGTGTGATCCATCGCGCTGGGCCTATTTCTTTAACTTTAAAAATATCACAGAGACTATTTGAGACCTTCCAAAGTTGTGCCCTTCTAGGCATCTCCAGTTAAAATTAGTGCAGACCTCAGATGCTTTTCTTTTTTGTTGTTTTGTTGTTGTTGAGACAAGATCTTACTTTGCCACCCAGGCTGGAGTGCACTGGTGAGAACACGGCTCACTGCTGCCTTGACCTCCCAGGCTCAAGCGACCCTCTCACCTCAGCATTCCAAGTAGCTGAGACTACAGGCGTGCACCTCCACATCTGGCTAATTCTGTATTTTTTGTAGAGACGAAGTTTCACCATGTTCCTCAGGCAAGTCTCGAACTCCTGTGCTCAAGCGATCTGCTCACCTGGCTTCCCAAAGTGCTGGGATTACAGACGTGGGCCACCATGCCTGGCCCCTCAGATACCTTTCAAATGGCATGGGAAGGGTTCACACTTAAAGTTATTGGCCATTTTACGAGGCATTATCTGAATTACTCACAGGAAGAAGTCCCTCAGTCTCTTGCTTCTCTTGAAGTAATAAAAATGTGTTGATTTGCAGAAAACAGCCCCCAAACAAAGTCAACCCCCAGTCCTACTGAAGTTCACATTTTATTTCATTTTAAAGGGGAAATTACATGCTACAATAGTTTTGTGAACTTCGAACTATCATGCAAGAGGCTAGTGTATCAATTCTCTCTGTAACAGAGCACAAAACTATGCACTAAGCTGCTGTCTTTTTTTTTTTTTTTTTTTTTTTTTTTTTTGAGACGGAGTCTGGCTCTGTAGCCCAAGCTGGAGTGCACTGGCAGGATCTTGGCTCACTGCAACCTCCACCTCCCGGGTTCAAGTGATTCTCCTGCCTCAGCCTCCTGAGTAGCTGGGACTATAGGCACGCACCACCATGCCCAGCTAATTTTTGCATTTTTAGTAAAGATGGGGTTTGCACCATGTTGGCCAGGATGGTCTTGATCTCTTGACCTCGTGATCCAAGTGCTGGGATTACAAGTGTGAACCACTGCGCCTGGCCCATTGTGAATAGTTTTTAAGAAAATCATAGAGACTTTAGCTAATTGCCTAACTTGTCCAATTAGCAAAGAAGCTTGAGTGTTAACTCCACAAATGTGGGATCACCTCTTTCTATCAGGGATTGAAAAGGCAGGCTTAGCCACAGCCAACTATCTCCTAAAATAGGATCGTAACTATTTTACCTGCTAGCCCCTAATTTGTGGGTAAGGGACTGATATCTCTTTGAGATGAGGATATGATTTCATACTTCTTTTGGTTCTATAGTAATAGAATCCACAAAGTTGACCAAAATATTATGTTACCCAGGAGCTCCAAACTCCTACCCTATCAAGACCTTTGTCAGAACTGCTGAAAAAGAAGCAGGAAAGATTTGAGTTTTACTTCCTCTTCTTTGCCCGGGAGGTACTAATGAGCAAATAAACAGCTCAGCTAAAGGGAGAAAAAGGAGAAGCAAGGGTCTTGTCTCATCTAAAAAGAAAAAAAAAGGCTCTACCCGCAGGAAATGGCACCAGCTGCCATCCTCTGCCTCAAGCATAGCCACATCCCCTGCCAGCACGGGCTGTCCGCCTAGCTGGTAGGGCATATCAGTCAGTACTTCCACTGCGTGTGGCACCCTGAACAGGCACTGCACCCGCTCAGAGAGTACCATGGTGAATAAGCTGAAGTCCTTCCCGTCATGGGGCACGGGAGATCAGGAGTGAGAGAAGCCTGACCACAAGGGAACGTGCCACAAAGAAGCTACATTGCATGCCACAGATAAGTGCTGCCCAAGGGTCCAGGGTCCAGCCTATGCCTCACTTCCGTGAGTTCTGGGATAAACATAATGCCTGCACTAAGACATGCAGCACAAAATGATGTTGATGTATTCTCGGTTTTCTCGTCTGGTGACTATCACAAAACAGAGACTCTCTTCCCTTTTAGATCTCCAGGCTGCTGAAAGCCAACGAAGGGGTCATGTTCAGCCTTTATCACCAGGTTATATAATTGTCCACAGTGTCTTTTGTTTCCATCCTTCTCTTCCATTTCCTGGAGTGCTTTATTTTTATTTTACTTTGTTAAGATGGAGTCTCACTCTGTCTCCCTGGCTAGAGTACAGGGTGCGATCTTGGCTCACGGCAACTTCTGCCTCCCGGGTTCAAGTGATTCTCCTGCCTCAGCCTCCCGAGTATCTGGGATTACAGGTGCCCACCACCACCTCCAGCTAATTTTTGTATCTTTATTAGAGACAGGGTTTCATCATGTTGGCCAGGCTGGTCTCCAACTCCTGGCCTCAAGTGATCCGCCTACCTCAGCTCCCCAAAGTGCTGGGATTACAGTACCTGGAGCCCCTTAAATGTAAACCTGGCTTATAGCAGTGCCCTGCAGACACACTGTTACTTGCTACAATGTGGTAAAAACCATAAGAATGGGTTCATAGGTTCTGTGTCTTTTGACATCCATCTTTCTCTTTCTCCTTCAATACAAGACAAGGATTTCACTAACTGTTCTTTCCATTTTACAGTTTACAGTGGGCTTTCATTGACAATCTATTATTTGATCTTTGTGAGGAAAATAAGATAAGTGTTATCCTCATTTACAGTTCAGTGAGCACTAGCTCTGAAGAGTCAATGATTCATCTAAATTTTCACAGCAAAGCAGTGGAAGTGTCTGGACTCAAACCCAGGCCTTTGAATTCGAAGGGCTTCCTGTTCCCCCATCATCATCCTATTCTGAACATTATCATGCTCAATAAATATTATGACCAGCCGCGGTGGCTCAAACCTGTAATCCCAGCACTTTGGGAGCCCGAGGCAGGTGGATCATGAGGTCAAGAGATCGAGACCATCCTGGCCAACATGGTGAAACCCTGTCTCTACTAAAAATACAAAAATTAGCTGGACGTTGTGGCACACACCTGTAGCCCCAGCTACTCGGGAGGCTAAGGCAGAGAATCACTTGAACCCATGGGGCAGAGGTTGCAGTGAGCCAAGATAATGCCACTGCACTCCAGCCTGGCGACAGAGCGAGATTCCATCTTGGGAAAATAAATAAATAAATGTTGTGGATGGACTGATAATGTAGATTATTAAGGTTACAAGGCAACACTCAGATAGGAATTAAGCATTTCAAAGCCATGACCTGAGGATAAGGTTGGGAAGAAAAGCAAAAATGAGAATTTGTCGATGTCTTTCACTTCCACTTCACTTAAAGTTTACAGGAGAAAACACTTATAAAGCCTAAAATTCAAAAAAGTTTTAAGGGCAGAGTGGCTCACGCCTGTAATCCCAGCACTTTGGGAGACTGAGGCAGGAGGCTCTCGAGGTCAGGAGTTCGAGGCCAGCCTGACCAACATGGTGAAATCCCATCTCTACTAAAAATACAAAAATTAGCCAGGCATGGTGGTGTGTGCCTGTAATCTCAGCTACTCAGGAGGCTGAGGCAGGAGAATTGCTTGAACCTAGGAGGCGGAGGTTGCAATGAGCTGAGATCACACCACGGCACTGCAGTCTGGGTGACAGAGTGAGACTCTGTCTCATAAAAAAAAAAAAGAATGTAAGGTCTTCCATAGAAGGCTAAGAAAAGAGGAAATACCTAAGGAAATACTTCGGGAACTCTCCACATGACATTGCTTGGCTGGAGGTCAGACCAAAGCCTGGGTCAGTTGGTTGACATCTCTGCACTGCCTTGGCAGGAATGGTCAGGAGCAATGTCGGCAGGGAATCTGGAGGACTGGGCTCTAATTGTCCTGCTGCTCTGTTTGTGAACTTAGGCTAGTCTAAAGGGCTCCTGCAGAGGGGTTGATTGAGTCTCTGAGAGCTCCTCTGACTGTGACATTCTGAGAGTCTGTGAATACCAAGGACACAAGACAGGTGTGGGCTGATCACCACGTGGGAAGCTCACACCTGTCTCTCCCCAGCGCTTCCGCCCCTCACTTCCAGCTGTGCCAAACTCCAGGCCCAGTCAGGGTCAAGTTGCCAATTTTGAAGCCATTCAAGGACAGTTGTCCTTCTGCATGGGGCTCCTTCCAGCCCGAAGCTGGCCTTTCCTTTCTGTGTCACTCACTCTCCCTTAAGCTATTGAGATTTGCATGCCACTAATTCATTTCTGCCTCTTTGCTTTTAGATTAAAATTACTCACAAGAACCAAGCGCCCATGATGATGGGGCCCCCCCAGAAGAGCAGCTTCTTCTCATTGAGGAGGAAGAGCCGTTCAAAAGACTAAACAGTGTGCCAAACACCAACTAAACCAAGAGAATAAACAAGAAACAGTAATATACACACACACACATTAACTTGCACACACACACACACACACATGCACACATACACACTCTTCTCCAACCAGTGGAAGCAAAGCCACCCTTCGAGAAGAAAACTTCACCTTGCCATACTTTCTGTCTATTTCAACATCGGGTACACCCCTAACAGAGCCAGTGCCAACAAAACATTTCGAATGGACTTAGGGCACAAAAGGGTGTGGCTGGCTCATGCAGCGACCTCCACATCCCCACAGGCCTTGAGTCGAATTTTCTGAGACTAAAGAGAAATCCCCCTTTCTTTCTACCAGCCCTGTAAGTTTCCTCACGGACGCTCGCGAGGAGCAGGCTGTAGGTTTCCTGCCTATGGTGAGATCAGATGTGGCCAAGAGAAGGAGCTCTGGTTCCAGAGGATTTGCACAAAGGTCCCTCTGTACAGAGACGAAACAGCCTCCAGCTCTCAGGGCATAATCCTTGGCAGGGCTCAGCAGGCGCACGTTGGTTTCTCAGTCGTCCTTTGAGTGACAACTTCTCTCTGAACCTGCTGAGGAGGCAGAAAGGCCGTGGAAAGCTGTATTTCCATTCTTGGGTTTCTGCGCCATCAGTGGGCACTTGTTCCTTTCCCGGAGCCTTCTCCTGGTGGCTGTGTGTTTGTTTAGAGGTGGCTCCAAGAGCCCCCAGAGCTGCCTGCACAGCACACCTTAGATGTGGTATTTATTTTCTTAGTTCTGTGAACACCTGGGAGGGAAAGCGGAGAAACTGGGATTTATTTTTCAAATTGGTGTCATAATATTGTGTAAAAAGGGAAGGAAAAAAAAAAACCACCCCCAGCTTCTTTCTTTTTCAAGCCAAAGCGTGTTTCCTGTTTGAGTTCCAAGCCCTGGTGGCAGACTATTCCTGAAGGCAGAAAAGATGGGAAGGAAGGAAATTTGCTGGGGAAACCGGGAGACAGCACCCTCTGCTTCTTTGCACTCGCCACTCCCAGAATATGAGTGCAAAGACTTTGGGATGGTCTCATGTGTATGTGTGTGTGTATATATATTTAGCCTATATATATATATAAATATTTATTTACTGATGGACTTTTCCTGATTGGAATAAAACACAGGTAGTATGGGACAGAAAGTGGTAAAGAAAAAGAAGGTTCTTACTCCCTTCACTCCACCATTTCATTGTCAGGATGCAGCTCCCTGCCGCAGGCGATCACAAGGGTTACGGGGAATGAAAGCACCTCCTTACTATGAAAGAGGAGACTGAGAACTATTCTGGAGCCTCAAAACAAGCATGAAAGACATGCTGGGCTGGATTTACTGTCCCATTTGTCAGATAAGAAGAATGAGTCTCAGAAAAGTTCAGAGACTTTTCCATGGTGTCTTGGCTAATAAGGCTTGAGAGCAGGCGCCGTTACAAAGATATTTAATAGAGAAAAGAACCCACGCATCTCAGAAGAGGGTCATTTCTGGTCACTGGAAAGTGATTCCACTTGAATCCAGGTTGCCAGGGAGGAACACGTGCAGCACATGTGTGGCCGGGATAGGCCCACACAGGAAAACGAGCCTCGTGCTGCGTCCCAGAGGTTCTCTCTGGCCTGAATGGAAAAGAAGTTGGGCTGAGGTTGAAGGTACTAAACAGATCATCAGATTGAACTCACCGCATGTCACCTTATCAAGGTCATCACAGTATCTTAGTTTGGAAACAACCTTGGTGGCTGTAGGGATGACCTCAGTGGAGAGTCACAAGGAGGACTGAGGCATCTTCTGGAAGATACTGCCAGCCAGGACAGAGAGGTCTCAGCAGAGCTCAGTGGGCTTCACTCAGCAGGTGCCAGCACGATCCTCCTTCCCAAGGCAAGGCCCTGCAGAGCTTCACTGGGCCTCCATCCCTCTCTGAGATTTCTCAGTGGAAACTTGGGCCTGCTTGATATCACTCCACTGAGCTGCCTCTAATCCCCTTGCATGGGGCAGGAGCTTTGGACAAAGAAGGGAATATTAAGATTGTGTATACAAATGGTGCTTACTGTGAAGGACCATCTAGTACCAAGTCTAGGACCATTCTGCCCAACCTAACAGTGCAGCATGCTGAGTAAGGGGAGAGAGAACCAGGCCACCTGAGGAATATCTTTCATAATGGGATCCTTGGTGATGGGGCCAACAAGCTCCAGAATTACTGCGGGTACTATCTTGGAAGCCACTTGATTCTGAAACTGAGGCAGCTTCAGGTCTCACTGAAGTTTGTACATGTGTTTCAGCCCAAGATTGAGGCTGCTGAGACATGGCACTATCAACAGGTGAAGTTGATTCTCAGAGACTCACAGGTCTCATGAAGAAGCTGTGCAGAAATGACCTATACCTGCTGTGCCCTAGTGCCTGGGAACTTCCAGTGTTGCTTGAGAGACATACCCCAAGTCCTTCCTAGAGGCATATAGAGTATAACAAACTTCAGTGGAACTGCACTTCCAATTTGGTAACCTTAGTAAATCTTGTGGTGTTGTTTAATCGTGCCTTGCAAATCATCCTTCAAACCCTATGACTGGTTTCTTACTGTGGAGTCCCTCATCATAGTGACCCTCATAGCAACCTCTGAAGTAGGCAGAGAAGGTATTATCTCAATCTTAATGAGGAGAGAAAGACTTAATAAGGTTTAGCGACTTCTCACAGCCGCATGGTTAGTCCAGGGACAACCTAGTCCCTTATTTCTTATTCTGATTCTGGCCATGCTACAGACCTGCCCCCACAATAGCAATAAAAACCATAAAGCAGGAACTCTTTAGTACACTGTGTTGTCCCTAAACCGATGGGCTAGGAATTATGTCTTGTTATGGCTTAGTCTTTGCGGGGTTTCCCCAGTGAGTTGAGATTGGAGATAGACCTAGTAGGATGATTATATTCAGGTCAGAGACCGGCCCCTCTCAAGAGAGTTCTTTCCACAGATGGAAAAGATACGTTAAAATTGCCAAATAAATTAGGAAATACTTGGCAGAACCTGGAAGAGCCTCCAGACTGGCGTTACATAACATGCATATACATTATACATATGCACATTATATAAGGTGACATAGTACTTAATGTGCTGTATATATTATGCAAATTACATATTTGTGAGTAATCATGATAAATATAGAGGCCCACTAATCACTTTTTTACACATACTCAGTGACAGATTAGGAAGTTACTTTGCCAGAGAGTCTTAAAACTTACTCTTTTCTGCTGCTTTGGTTCCAACTCCTGCCAAAAATAATTGCATCAACTTTTCCCATCCCTAGCCCCTTCTTCTCTTGGCCAAAACTCTCAGTTCCCTCCTGTCCCAGCTAAGCTGTGCCTTCCGTGCAACGCGACCACAATGAGATCCACAAAAATAGAATCATGGGGATGGGATGGATCTAGGTGCTCAGATCCCCTATCTATCAGGCCTACACCCTGACACTCCCAGGCAGGTGGGTGTATAATGCTAATATGAAAAGAGGGGGTGTTGGGGGAAGGTGGAAGAGTCTACCAACCTTCCAAGGAAGGAAACTTCACAGTCTCCCTTGGCCACCAGCTCCAGGATCTAACACTAATCAATCAGGAAATTATTTCAAATGTCCAGTCTGAGTCCCCACAGCATATCTGAAACCACAACTTCCTAGGATGTGTCTCCGAAAACACTAGTATCCATCAGATGTTCCATGAAAAAAAGAGTTCTGTGGTCAAGTGCTAAATCCCTTCTGGGAGGCACATAGAGTCTCTGAGAACTCCTAGTAAAGAACCAGAGAGTCCCTTATTTGTTAACATCTGCGGATTAGTGAACACTGCCTTAAGCCCACCATCTATTTTGTTGTTGTTCTCAGTGGAAGTGGAAACTCCATCCTCTACAATCATATCCCAAAAAGTGCTTTTTCTCAGACAAGAATCTCCACTTTTTATTTATTGATTTTTTTTTTTTTTTGAGACGGAGTTTTGCTCTTGTTGCCCAGGCTGGAGTGCAATGCCACAGTCTTGGCTAACCGCCTCCCAAGTTCAAGCGATTCTCCTGCCTCAGCCTCCTGAGTAGTGGGACTACAGGTGTGCACCACCACACCCGGCTAATTTTTGTATTTTTAGTAGAGACAGGGTCTCACCATGTTGGCCAGGCTGGTCTCGAGCTCCTGACCTCAGGTGATCCACCCGCCTTGGCCTTCCAAAGTGTTGGGATTACAGGCGTGAGCCACCGTGCCCAGCCAAAGTCTCCATTCTAAGACACTTTTTCTTGTTTCTTTATGAGATTGTCTATTTTTATTGTTTCCCTCTACACATCTTCAATCGAGAATCAATGATCTAGGCCCTTCATCTGTGTAACTCCAGAAATCTAGACTTCATCTGTGCAACTCCAGAGAACAGAATCAGGTCTGAAAAACACAGTCATAGACACATTAACTTCTATTCCATTTAATAACTGCTTCTGGAGCTGCGCTCAAATGGAAAGGGCTGCCATGTGTGGGAATGAACGTGCCCCTGCTCTTATAGGAAAGAGCTTTGACCTGGTTGGATAGGAGACAAACAGTAACTAATCTACCTTGCCTCCAAAGCTATTTAAGCTGTTTTTGTAGGCATTAATGTTAAATTGGTAAATCTATTAATTCCTTTTGAACAGCATTTCTTGGTGTCCCTTATTTTCTGAAAGAATGAAAAATGACTCCAAGAGCAAGTTCTGGATCAGGGAGTACTGACCATTGAGACCAGCCTTATACATGGCAGCATTGCCCTGACTCGCTGGCACCCTCGAGGGTCACTGATGATGGTTGTGATTGCTCCTTGGTAGCTCTGAGAGTTTAAGGAATGGGTTATACTGGAGACAGGGCACTATCAACAGGTGAAATTGATTCTCAGAGACTCACTAGTTAAGGAATGGGTTATACTTGAGGCATTAAGGAATGGGTTATACTTGAGATTCATTTCTTAATGGGTCAAACAGATTTTGCCTTTCTACTCGGGGTCCATATTAGCAGTTTGGAATTTTTAATCATAAATATCAAACCTGTATCAGACTTGCAATAGCAAGGAAAAAGAAACTATCTTACATCTCAAATTCAATCAAGTTTTAAATAAAACCACAGAGCAGAATTGTATAAACTTTCATATGGAGTCACTGATTTTAGCTCAACTTGGTTTTACCGTATTGGAGTCCATCTTTCAACTTTCTGCTATAAAGAGAAAACAGGAAAGGAAGATAAGAAAGGAAATTCCCGGCTGGGCACGGTGGCTCACGCCTGTAATCCCAGCACTTTGGGAGGCCGAGGCGGGTAGATCACGAGGTCAAGAGATCAAGACTATCCTGGTCAACATGGTGAAACCCCATCTCTACTAAAAATACAAAAAATTAGCTGGGCATAGTGGCACGTGCCTGTAATCCCAGCTACTCAGGAGGCTGAGGCAGGAGAATTGCCTGAACCCAGGAGGCGGAGGTTGTGGTGAGGTGAGATCACACCATTGCACTCCAGCCTGGGTAACAAGAGCGAAACTCTGTCTCAAAAAAAAACAAGAAAGGAAATTCCCATTCATTGCTTACTAGGTACCAGGTCCGGTGTCAGGGTCTTTTCATGTGCTTTCCCTTTTGATCTTCACAACAGCCTATGATACTGGCATTGTACTTTTTTACAGATACAGAAATCCATGCATAGAAAGGTGAAGTCCTTTGTCCAACAGATAGCAAGTGATAGAACTAGGACTTGACACGGGTCTGTCTCATATGAAAATCTATGCTCTGCCGGGACTCCCAGCACTTTGGGAGGCCAAGGTGGGTGGATCACATCAGTTCAGGAGTTCAAGACCAGCCTGGCCAACATGGTGAAACCCCATCTCTACTAAAAATACAAAATTAGCTGAGCATGGTGGCGCATGCCTGTAATTCCAGCAACTTGGGAGGCTGAGGCAGGAGAATCGCTTAAAACCCAGGAGGCGGAGGTTGCAGTAAGCCAAGATAGCGCCACTGCACTCCAGCCTGGGTGACAGAAGAAACTCCCATCTCAAAAAAAAAAAAAAAGGAAAAGAAAAGCTATGCTTTTTCCACTAATTTAGTGCCTTTAACATTCTATTCTAATTGTTTCCCACCATGCTAGCATTCTACTTGAAATAACATGGCATTGACAAATTGATATCCCATCTGTTCGACCTCTGTATGGCCATCTAATCATGTTCCTACTGAAGAACTTCCAGTGCTTGTTCATATTTAAACTCAACAGCCTCCATGGACAGCTGGATCCCAAAACCCTGGCAATTGAATCTGCAGCCATCCCTTCCTTAATCCTCAATGTCTTCATGTTCTAGCTGAATGCAACTCATTTCCCAGGACCTACACCTAATAGATTTTTTGTTCAGCTCTGTGAGTGGGGAAGCAGCAAACAGCCTTCTCAGATTTAAATGCCATGGTCAACAGTGACTGGCCAGCAGAGGGAAGAGCACTGGGTTGCTGAAGGGAGCCTCCAGCAAGGAAGCTCTGTATGCATTCCTCATTAGTGATAGGCGTGGGCTGGGCCATCTGTGTTCCACGGGAGAACAGAATGGCAAGCTGCCTTTCAGATGCCAAGAGATGCTATCTAATGGGAAGATCCAGAGAGCTCAAAAAGCAGAGAAGCATCTTTCCTCATAGGCATCTCTGTGGGAAACCAGGGACACAGAAAACCAAGCGGTTTTGGCAATTAGCTAATTTGCCAGGCATTCTACCCTTGCTACTACTTCATTCTTCATGTCCAAGGTGCAGGACGACAAGCAGAACCCTGCAGACTCATCTACAAACTAAACTCCCCTAGACAGAGCTGTGGGGAACCTTTGCAAGTCTGAAATCTGTGCATGGAACAGCAGGTTCATTATAGCCAGGCATCAGAGCTTACGATTGAGCCTCTGAGTCTCCCAGGGGTCAGGAAACCCTGCAGGTACAAGAGATGGTTTATTGGATGCTCAATGCTGATTCTAGAGAAATCATCAGAAAACCTGGAGGACTACTCCAAATGGGTCAGATTAAGAAAATGCAATTTGGAGCCAAGAGGATAACACCTAACCCAGTATCAAGCATGCCATAGATAATGAGTGAATACTTGTTAAATGAATAAATGAATGAATAGCTTAAGTGGGTATCTGTCCTTCTACTCTTGATGGGGTGGGGGGCAGGGGCGATGAAAGCTTTTTAACTAACAACTCAGGAACTTGAAACCACAGGATGTAGAGGGAGCTCATGGGGGCCTTTAACTACCCAGACATCTGTTGAGTGATGGATACAGCTAAATATGGATCATCAAAGGGCTTTCTAGGTCACATGGAGGGCAGCTACATGATTCAGAAAATATGAACTTCAACTTGGACAGAAAGACAGAAATATTTGCAATTCACTTCTTAGAGATAAGGTCAGAATTGACAAAGAATAAAAGGGCAGCACAGAAGTAGAGTTACAACACAGTAAGAGATCAGCATAATAAGATACAGATTCATAAGATGAAAAGAGATAGAGAACTAGATTTTTTGGCAGATTGATTTGGGCAAGGGAGGTGGGCATGAACACTACAGTCCAAAAATAGAAGGAAGAACGGAGAAATCCTCAAAAAAACATTTTTTAGAGCGTAAAGTCAAGTAATGCCCAGGTATTAATGAAATTATTAAATAACAACTATCATTTATTGACTCCAAAGCCTACTATTTTTATGACCACTTTTGAACTTCACAAAAACCTTATGAAGTTACTTGCTGCTCTGTGGTTCTCTATTTGACAAGTGAGGAAAACTGAGAAACAGCAACTCTCACAGTGACAGATCCAGGTTCGGATCTGTCAGTATCTGCCTTCAAAGTCCAAGTTTGTGCCTGCAATAGCTTTACCAATTCCTCTGAGCCTCAGGAATGGACAGGGATTTACTACCCTGAAACTAATCCCCTATGTATGACTTACTCCCTTCTCAAACTGGAAACCCAAGTCTCTCTCCTCCCTCTTCCAGAGGGCTGGAACGGAAAATAGCATTCACAGGTCTGGGTGCGGGGCATACTGAGCAGCAGGAGGCCCATCTCAACCTCCTCCTACCTTCCCAGGTCCTCGCTCCCAGGCACCAGCTGGGTTATATCCTAAGGCACTAATTGAGACAAGATGGATGACAGTGGACACCTGGTGAAAACTCAGCCAGCTCACAGTGTTCACATAGTATTAAAGAGCATCTTAAAGCTATGCAGAAACCGTACTAAAGATCAGGGGCAAAAGAAATACGGTCAATAGTCAAAAATCAGAATTTAGTAACACATCGAAAGGTGGAGTGGAGCGTTGATGTGGCCTTTTAAAAACCTTTCGGGTGAATCATCATTCGGGATAAAAATACTGCCTGGCGTAATGCAAAAAAAAATGGGCATTTTTACTCTCCAAAAAGCCAAAATCTTTTTAAAATGAAATCTTAGGAGGAATTACAAGGTGAGGAATAATAAAAATAATAATGTATATTTACCCTAGATAATAGGAAATGAAATGAACTTTAAACCCCCACAATATAACTGGCAATCCGGAAGAAGATTCTAGAAAGTTTGCATTTTCTGTTGAGGGACTAAACAACAGTATTTTTGAAGTGATTAATGAACTTTTTTGTCTTTTGTATTTTTTTAAGAAAACTGGTACCAATCAGTTACCAGAAAATGGCATGATCTTCAAGAGAAGATAAGCTTTCCAGGTGAATATTTCCTTTCTCCCCAAGATCCTTGAAGTAAAGGGATTGAGAACCAGATCTTTTAACTCAGAGAACCATACTTGCCTGGAGGGTGTTGATCACGGAGGTGTCACTGAACTGCTGTTTGGGTTTGCTATTGTCATACTCTGCTACCACCAGGAATTGAGGTAATGATAATAGATCTTGAAGAACTAAGCAATTCCTGCTTTCCATCTGCTCCCCGTCCACCTCCCGAAGCCCCTACAGGTTAAATATGCCTCCTGAAATTAGAAGATCTGGGAATAATTTCTTTTATGAAAATGCTCAAACATACAAAAAGTACAGCCGTGAGTATAATGAGCAACCTGTACCCATCACTTAGATTTAACAGTTGATAACATTTTGCCCTGTTTCATCTTTTTCTGTTGAATTTTTTTTCTCTCTCTTTTTTTTTTTTTTTTTTTGAGACAGAGTTTTATTCTTGTTGCCCAGGCTGGAGTGCAATGGCACAATCTTGGCTCACTGCACATTCGACTACCAGATTCAAGCAATTCTCCTGCCTCAGCCTCCCAAGTAGCTGGGATTACAGGCATGTGCCACCACACCCAGCTAATTTTGTATTTTTATTAGAGACAGGGTTTCTCCATGTTGGTCAGGCTGGTCTCAAACTCCCAATCTCAGGTGATCCACCCACCTCAGCCTCCCAAAGTGCTGGGGTTACAGGAGTGAGCCACTGAGCCTGGCTATTTTTTTTTTAAGTAAGTTATAGGTGTTATGACATCTCACGCCAGAATACTTAAGTATATATCATCACACAAGATACTCTCTTAAGTGTTAAAGGTTGCGTATCATCCGTATTGCTGAAGGAGGGTTTCAAGATACGGTGCATATGAACTCCGTTGTTTCTGGACTAAGTCTAGTTGTTCCCAAATACAAATCAATCAGGACATTACCATCGCTAATGAGGAAAAAGTGCTGGGTGGAAACAAAGACAGTCTTAGCTGTATTTGAAACAGTCCCGATTCTTCTGGAAACAGGAAAGCAAACATTCCATAAACTAAATTCTCCAAAGACACTAAATTGGGAAGTGTTATAAGCACTAATGATGCCAGAGAGAAAATGTGAAACACTTGGAGGAATTAGAAATTCACCTAAAGTCCAGGCATGGTGGCTCACACCTATAATCCCAGCACTTTGGGAGACAGAGGCAGATGGATCACCTAAGGTCAGGAGTTCAAGACCAGCCTGGCCCAATAAAGTAAAACCCTCGTCTTTAATTAAAAAAAAAAAAAAATAGCCAGGCGTGGTAGCAGGCGCCTGTAATCCCAGCTACTCGGGAGGCTGAGGCAGGAGAATTGCTTGAACTCGGGAGGCAGAGGTTGCAGTGAGCCGAGATCACTCCACTGTACTCCAGCCTCAGAGCAAAACTCCATCTCAAAAACTAAAAAACAAAAAGGAAGAAAGAAATTCACCTGAAAAATGCATGTTCTTAATTCTGAAATAACTGTTTAAAGCATTAGTAGTTACAGAGTGGCTGGGCACATTATTTTCAATAGGTAAAACAATAGACCATCATGTCTGCAGATTTATTTATTCGGCTAAAAAGCAGTTATAGTTATTGCCCCATCATGTGAAAAATAGGAAGCTAGACTCAGCGAGTGGGTAGGCTGCTGTGATGTACAGATACTCCCCCTCACTAGGGCAGGACTGAGCTGGAAGTGTGTCAACCCCCGAGAGAGCATCTGGGAAGCCTGGTTGAAAAGCGTCGGCTCATTTACGCAGGGTCAGAGAGAATTTTCAATGGGCAAAATGTAAGGAAAGCAGGGATCATTCTACTTGTTCTGTGCTTAGCTGCCAGGAGCAGGGTGGGCTGGCTGCACGTATTCCAGACAAGATGGTGGGCAAGGTGGGTGGTGAGTTTGCTTGCAAAGGTCTACCAGCTCAATGATTCTGCCAAACAAAAGCAAAGCATGCAAAGTGAGTGATAGCAGGTGCCAGAATATTCAGCTGGTCTCAGTCAATGAATGAAATGAGTTTCCCCTTTTAAGCACAGCCTAAGGGAAAGGCAATAACTAGAAACCAAGGCCTGATAGATTCCCAGTCTGTGCACGGTGGAGCTAAATGGGCACCTACCTGACTTCCTACATACACATCAAGAAGGATGCTTTCTTATCCATATCCCAAGCACACATCTACCCACCTTTGAATCATTAAACACCATCCCTCCCTTCACCACCCCTTTCCTCACACCATAGAGTTCATAACACCAAGCATCACCTTCTCTTCCCCTGACAGTGACACCATGAGAAATGGAAGTCTATGTTGACTGGCACAGAGATGAAAATTGCTTCCATCATTCTGAGTGTAGGAACATGTTTTCTTCCCAAATCGCCCCCTCTTTGGAAGAACACAGTCTCTTCTAAGCTCCCTCCTCCAGCCTAACCCCTGGCCCTGAAACCCGGGATCTGCTGATCAAACGCATGAGCTCACTACAGCTTATATAAGAGCTCTTGGCAGGCCTCCCCAGAGACGGATGCTGGGCTAGGTCTCTGCACACTTGCACTTGTTTTGCCTAGGCAATATGATTTTTTGTTTCTCTGTCTTCTCAGAACAGAGAGGCCTATTTGTACTACTGTTCATCAGTCATTTCGTAGTACGGACAAAGTTTCTTCCTATTTCCCAGTGATTAAAAGAGGTCCAGCTTCCTAAGGGGGAAATAAGAATTCAAAAGACAAAGCTCACTTGAATGTGCTGAGCCCCCTTCACTTGGCTTTTTTCTGTGATGAGGCCACACGGCTGTGGGTCACACAGCACTGCCCATTCTCAGTCTCTTTCCTGAGCTGCGAAGCCGCATCCTGATGGCACTTTCTGCCCACACATCCTCGGTCAGGGAAATGTGCTCTTCTCCCTCCGCTCAGCATTGGACTTCTCTCCAACGCTGGTCAAGGTCAACCCTAGTACTTCCCTCGATACCAACTGGCAATAGGAACGTGGGCAAGTCATATTACAGCTCACTTTCCCCACATGTAAAATAGGGCTGGATAGGATGATTCAAACATTTACTAATGGACTCATCAGTAAATGGGGAGCACAGATAGAAACAGAGTGAGAGCTGGGAGCTACATCTATGTGATATTTTTGAGGACTCCAGCTCGAGGGTCCCTTCTGAGATGTTTGTGAGCAGAGACTAGGGCAGAGGAGAGACAAAATATTAGGTTGAAGCAAAAGCAATTGCTGTTTTGCTTATACTTTTAATGGCAAAAACCTCAATTGCCTTTGCACCAACCTAATCTATGCAAATTCCCATCTTCTCCCAAAGGAGAAAGAAAAGGACATTTAGGGGAATCTGTCAGATAGTCGCAAAGGTAGGTCATCTGCAGGAAATCCATCCTGCCTCCGACTGACTTGGCAAGAAGTCCCATCCATTCCCAGACTCTATTTTCTCAAATGAGGAGAGAAACTTCTGGAAACCGCACTTAGGAACTCAGAGAAAGGAGGAAAGAGTAAAAGCAAGGAAAGGCCATGCATGAGCCCAACTTCCAAATTCAGCAGATATTCTGCATGGCTCCCAAGAGGAGAAGGGACAGTTTTATGACAGGATTTGGTTCTCCTCCCACCACTGAGGAAAGGAAAGAAAATGTGTGAGGCCCCTTGCAGTGCCTAGCTCC
The DNA here is from genome assembly GCF_049354715.1 of Callithrix jacchus. Taxonomy (NCBI): domain Eukaryota; kingdom Metazoa; phylum Chordata; class Mammalia; order Primates; family Cebidae; genus Callithrix; species Callithrix jacchus. The sequence continues at coordinate 15,094,230 of NC_133516.1, read as the reverse complement.
CTTCTGCCACCTTGGTCACTCCAGGCCTGGGGCTCTGAGGTAGGGCCAGGGAAGGAAGATTTGAGGCCTTAGCCCTGCCCATTCTCACCCTGAGCTTCCAAGCCACGTCCTGAGAGCACTTCCTGCTCACACATCCTCAGTCAGGGCAATGTGCTCTTCACTCTCCGCTCAGCATTGGACTTCTCTCCAACGCTGGTCAAGGTCAACTCTAGCACCTCCCTTGATACCACTGGCAATAGGGACGTCATATTATAGCTCACTCTCCCCACATGTAAAATGGGGCTGGATAGGATGATTCACACATTTACTAATGGATTCATCTGTAAATATTTTGTTTTTAAAGAATGACTATCTAGGCTGTGCGCAGTGGCTCATGCCTGTAATCCTAGCACTTTGGGAGGCCAAAGTGGGAGGATCACTTGAGGTCAGGAGTTCAAGACTAGCCTGGCTAACAAAGTGAAACCCCATCTCTACTAAAAATACAAAAATTAGCTGGGTGTGGACATGCCTGTAGTCCCAACTACTCAGGAGGCTGAGGCGAGACTCTGTCTCAAATAAAAAAAAAAAGCACCCTAGTCTCTTAACATGTCACAATACAGTTCTCTTACTTTTTCTCCATCTTTTCCCATCACATTCTGCTTCTCTCAACCTCTACCCATACCCAGAGCCTGCTTCTTCTACTTTTTTCTTTTATTTTCATGATATTTTTCTTCACTCTTCACAGCCTACTGCACCCCAGCATGGTTCTATTTTTAGAATGTTCATACATAAAATCAGAGAATTAGAAAAGGATTTTAAGGGGCCAACTGCCCATTTTGTTACCTCCAGGCAAACCTGTGCTTAAAAGGCCCAGGAAAGATCAGAGGGCATAATCCAAGCCCTGTTTCAGGATGCACTCCGGCATCTCAAACTTCTCCCACAAAAAAAATTGGCCTCATGCCTGTAATCCCAGCACTTTGGGAGGCCAAGGTGGGTGGATCACGAGGTCAGGAGTTCGAGACCAGCCTGACTGACATGGTGAAACCCCAACTCTACTAAAAATACCAAAATTAGCTGGGCATGGTGGTGCATACCTGTAATCTGAGCTACTCAGGAGGCTGCAGCAGGAGAACTGCTTGAACCCAGGAGGTAAAGGTTGCAGTGAGCTGAGATGGAGCCATTGCACTCCAGCCTGGGTGACAAAACAAGACTCCATCTCAGAAAAAAACCCAGTGGCCTCAATGTCTAACTTAAACCCCTCCGTTCACTACTACCTTTATTTTTCTCTTTACCTCTTGAGTCATATCAGAGCCATAAAGCACCTTGTGAGATAGAACTGTTGACATAGGGGAACATCTCAGGCCGTTAGGATAATAGTCTCGGGGTAGAAACGACAGAATCAGGAACACAGAATGGACTAGAGGCTGTGACAGTTAGGTGGGCTTGGCTTCTGTAAAATCGACAAAAACAAAATAAATATGCAAAAACCCGGAAGCAGAACCCTGCTGGACTCATAATTTCTAACGAACTGCCTCCATTAACATGAAAAGTCCACGGAGCAAGGAATTCTAAAATCATAGTCCCCTTAGGTTGGAAAGGTCCTTCCTTAAATGTTATCAAGTCCAACCTTTTATTTATTTATTTATTTTGGAGACGCCATTTTGCTCTTGTTGCCCAGGCTGGAGTGCGATGGCATAATTCTGGCTCACAGCAACCTCCGCCTCCCGGGTTCAAGCAATTCTCCTGCCTCAGCCTCACGAGTAGTTGGGATTGCAGGCATGCGCCACCATACTTGGCTAATTTTGTATTTTTAGTAGAGATGGGGTTTCCTCCATGTTGGTCAGCCTGGTCTCGAACTCCCAACCTCAGGTGATCCACCAGTCTCAGCCTTCCAAAGTGCCGAGATTACAGGCATGAGCCACTGAGCCCAGCCAAGTCCAACCTCTTATGCAGAGTTGGTGGAAAGCACAGCACAATGTCTGTCTCTGTTTATTATAGCTGACTAACGAATGGCAGTCATTCAGTACTGCTTCTTCCATCAGCACATAAAAAACGCCTTCAAAACAACTCTCCCAGGACCCCAGATACAAGGCAAGGCAGGTATACACCTGGACAGGGCCTGATGCCCCAGATGCTACCCTTTCTGCTCTGTGCTAACCTGCCGAGCTACTCTACAGTCCCAATAGAGACAGTGTGGTCTAGTGTGTGGGTCACTCGACAATGAGGCATATTTCAAAACCTGCAGCATTTCTTTCTTCCTTCTTCAGATGGCAAGAAGAGAAAACTAAAGAGAATCAGAGTCACAGCAAGTTACTGACCCAGCTTGCAGTACAGCCGTCCTCTTCCACAGAATGGAAAGAGGTTTTATGCTTTTACGCTTCTCTGTTCTGCGACCTCAAAGTTCGGTGGATACCTCAGAGACAGTGTTATTATTAGCAAGTAGTCATAATTCCAAGAAGCCACTTGCTAAGTGGTTTCTGATGGATGATTTTCTCTCTCTGTAGAAAACAAGTTAAGAACCTTCCGTCTTGGGACAGTCTGGCCAATGCTGCATAGAGGCTGCTGTGGAAGGGAATCATCCCACATCCCCGATAGGATAAGGCATCAAACCCTGTCTGGGAAAACGATCGGCTCAAGGAGTGGGCTTTAGTCCTGGCTCGTTTACATGGTCTTGGACACATCCAGTAGGCTTCTGGGACTTGTTTTTCTCTATCTGTCAAACAAGGGGGTGCTCTGAAGACCTTCCTGCTGCAGCGATCTTGCTTCACCTTGGGTGAATGCTGCAGCCATGGGAGAGGAGGTGAGGTCTTTGTCCTCAGGGGTTTCCCACTAGGCCCAAGGCTTCTCCAAGCCCTGCTGACCCAGGAGGGCCACTCCTAACCCCTCTGCCAAGAATCTACTTTCTGGCCGGGTACGGTGTCTCGCACCTGTAATCTCAGCACTTTGGGAGGCCAAGGTGGGCAAATCACAAGGTCAGGAGTTCAAGATCAGCCTGGCCAATATGGTGAAACCCCATCTTTACTAAAAATACAAAAAAATTAGCCGGGCATGGTGACAGGTGCCTGTAGTGCCAGCTCCTCCCTCTGGAGGGCTGAGACAGGAGAATCGCTTGAACCCAGGAGGCACAGGTTGCAGTGAGCTGAGATTGTGCCACTGTACTCCAGCCTGGGCGACAGAGCGAGACTCCATCTCAAAAAAAAAAAAAAAAAAGAATCTACTTTCCTTCTCAGAAATCAGCCAACTGGGGCAGGGGGTCGGGGGTCCAACATGAAAAACAACACTACGAAGAAATTCTTAGGTAATCTCTCCACCTCTACACACACCCATACACATACACTGACACAGACACATACCTGAACCCTGACATGTAAGCATTTTCCCTTCCATGTATTAAACCTCTTTTGCCCTCTTGAATTGCCAGTGTGCTGGGAGAGAACTCAATCCCACAGCGGAAAAGCACTGCTTCCACTTAGGGAACTCAGCTAAACCTTAGTATTGGGGGTGACTCTGGGCACAGGTTGAAGCCAAAGGCCCTAACACACTTCAGCTGCAGTGCAGAAATGCAGACTTTACCAGCCACGATTGTGGCAGTAGCTAACTAGCAGCACAGGACCGGGATCCAGATGCTTCCTTGCTCTTCCTTCCTTGCTCTTCCACGTCCACTGCCTCCGCCACCCTAATGTGTTGCTCTGTAACGGTGTCACCTGCTCGAGCCCGTTCATCTGCCTGCATAGAGTGCCGTGGACTTGTTCTATAATGCACTGTAAATGTGTCCCGACTCTGTGGTTTACTGAAAATAAAAATGACAGCAGGTGGCTGACCTCTGATCTCCCGGTGGTTTCCTTTCATGCCATTGCTTGTGAAATTAGGATTGGCAGTCCACGCAGAGCACTGGGGATGTGTGTGTCCCTCCAGACACTTCTGTGACCATTCCACAAGGACAACTGCTAGAAAGGCACCACCGACGTCAGGTCTAGGAGGAGTTGAAGTTCTCTGTTGCCACTTTCCTGGTGTTGAAAGAAGGGGAGAGAGAGCCAGCAGCCCTTTTTTTTTTTTTTGAGATGGAATCTTGCTCTGTATCCTAGGCTAGAGTGCAGTGGCATGATCTTGGCCCACTGCAACCTTGGGGCCTCCCAGTTCAAGTGATTCTTCTGCCTCAGCCTCCTGAGTAGCTGGGACTACAGGCACACACCACCACACCCGGCTAATTTTTGTAGAGACTGGGTTTCACCATATTGGTCACGCTGGTCTTGAACTCCTGAACTCGTGATCTGCCCACCTTGGACTCCCAAAGTGCTGGGATTACAGGCATGAGCCACGGCACCCAGCCAAAAGCCCTATTTAATAAGCCCCAGTGAGTTGAACAATGAGAACACATGGACCCAGGGAGAGAACACCATACACCAGGACCTGTCGGGGAGTGGGGGGAAGAGGACGGAGAGCATTGGGAAAAATAACTAATGCATGCTGGACTTAAAACCTAGATGACAGGTTGACAGATGCAGCGAACTACCATGGCACCATTACCACCTATGCAACAAACCTGCACGTTCTGCACATGTATCCCAGAACTTAAATAAAATAATAAGCCCCAGCTAAACACTTTACATACATCTCCACACTAACATCTGAACACTCCCCTGAGAAGTGGTCAGCATTTTATAGATGATGAAACAGAAGGCTCAAAAATGGTGATTAACTTGCTCAACGTATAACACAATAAGTAACCCAGTTCTGTCTCTCTCGGACCCCAAAATTCATGTTCTTTCCTCTAATGTTTCTCTAAGTATGGCCCAGGGACTGCTTACATCAGAAACACCTGGGCTCCAGATTCCCGGGGCCCACTCAGGCCTCCTTCATCATGATTTCTGAGAATGGGCCTCTGAAATCTGGTATTTTAGAAGCTGGGGCTGTCACCAGGTGTGGTGGCTCACGCCTGTAATCCCAACACTTTAGGAGGCCGAGGCAGGCAGATCATGAGGTCAGGAGTTTGAAACCAACCTAGTCAATATGGTGAAACCCCATCTTTACTAAAATACAAACATTAGCCAGGCATGGTGGTGTGCACCTGTAATCTCAGCTACTCAGGAGGCTGAGGCAGGAGAATCACTTGAATCCAGGAGGCAGAGGTTGCAGTGAGCCAAGATCATGCCACTGCACTCCAGCCTGGGTGACAGAGCAGGACCCTGTCTCAAAAAATAAAAACATAAAAGCTGGGGCTATCTCATGCCCACAGAAGTTTGAGAACTATTGTATCACTCCATGCAGGGAAAGCAGGACCACTATGGAAGGACAGAGACAAGTCAGGGTTCTAAAATGACTCGGTAAGAAGTCCCATCCATTCCCAGACTTCTATAAGCTCAGAAACCAGAACTTACAGAAGAGAACTCCTAGACATAAGAGACTGCTGAGGAAGCAGGTCTGGAATAAAAGAATGAGTAGGAGCCAAGCACAGTGGCTCATGCCTATAATCCCAGTACTTTGGGAGGCAGAGGCAGGCGGATCACCTGAGGCCAAGAGTTTGAGACCAGCCTGGCCAACATGGCAAAATTCTATCTCTCCTAAAAATACAAAAAATAGTCAGGCATGGTGGTGGGTGCCTGTAATCCCAGCTACTTGGGAGGCTGAGGCAGGAGAATCGCTTGAACCTGGGAGGCAGAGGTTGCAGTGAGCCGAGATCCCACCACTGCACTCCAGCCTGGGCGACAGAGCAAGACTCTGTCTCAAAAAAAAACAAAGAATGAGTGGGGATTAAGGCTGCAGGCTTCAATCAGAGTTGGCTGGTCCCTCTCTCCAAAATTTAGATCCACGAGCAAATCCATCTGCTGGTCTCCAGGCTGAGCCTGTCCCAAACCCAGGGTTCAAGGGCACACCGAGGTGAAGCTAGGCAAGAGGATGTGGGTTTAACACAGCAGCCTCAGAGACTGGGTCTGTAATAGGGCAGCAGTCTCAGAGGATGACCATGGACACTGAAGCTCCTACAGGTTGCTGCTGCCTTTTCAGCACCCCACTGCCCAGCCTAGCCCAACTGGTCAGTCCCCGGATTTGAAGAGCCATTACTGCTGTCTCTCCAGGCTCTTCCTGCCACAGTGGACCAACAAGGCTCCCAAGCACTGGAACTCATGCCCTGATCCACAGTTTCCTCCATGTCTCTGCTGTCATTCTCCGGGCTGGACAAGAGCTCTGACCCCAGGGAACCTAACCAAAATGTTACTCATTCCTACCCATTCCCTCCTCCTTCCGCCTGGATCTGTTGGGCTCTATTTTGTGCCTTAGAGTCTAGGTGGAGGTTTCTGAAATGATGGTTGGCACGTCTGAGGTGGAGCACTATGAGACAGATGCATAATTGCTACTTGGGGCCAGAGCAAAATACTGGAAATAGCTCAACTGCCCACTCAATTGCAAAGATTCAGCTAGCCTCTTACTCTCCCAGCTGCAACACTAACTATTCGTGAAAAATATTTTTCTCAAGAAAATAGCTTTTCTGAAGTCAAGAAATCATGAAAACACTTCCTGTACAGAATTTGATATAATCAAATCAGCAAAGCATTTAAATTATGAGTCTGGAAAGCAGTTTATGATCTAGAATTCTTACAGTGAGAATTTTTCTTCAACGTCTGTAGTTAACAAAAGAATTGTATAAACAAGGAAAATGCTGGTCCATTCAAGAACAAAGGCCTTCAGCAGTTCTGTTTACATTTGAACAATAGCTAAGAATCAGGGATGCCTATTCATTTGCTGTAGTGTTTACAAGACTGTAACACACATGACCATGTTCCTGCTTCATCCCCCACTTAACAGGTTACTGTGTGCCCATGGAAGTAACAACACCGCCTTTGTTTTTAAATGTTCCTCCTTCCTACTTTCCATCGCCCTGGACTATTAATGATTGCAGAAAGATTTCTGAATCTAAAACCCTAAAGCCTTCTCAAAAGGAGCAGAAAGTCAACAAGGACATCAAAAACCGTGAGGGAAACAGATCAGAAAGAAAGATCAGAGAGAGGAGATAATCGTGGTCTCAGAATTGGAGGGGGCCACAGAGAACACTTGGTTCAACCTCTCAGCCAGAGCAGGACTTCTCTTCAGAGCACCCTGTCTCCATAAACAAACAGCCCCCGAATCCTTTGCTTGAAGACTTCCACTTATGGACAGCTCACTACTTTCCCAGGAAGTCCATATGGGAACAGCTTTCTGAGTTTTCAATAGGCTCCGATTGCACCCAAATCTGCCTCCTGTTAACTCGCATCATTGGGTCCTGGCTTGGCCACTAGCAACACAGAATGAATCTTTCCTCTCTTCTGCGGGACAACCTACAGATATTTGGAAAGAGCTACCTCGTTCTAGCCAATCTTTACTTTTTTTCCTCCAGACTAAACATCCTCCAAATCCTTAAATCATGCCTTACATGTCATAACACCCAAACCCTAGGCTATTCTTGCGATTTTTCTCTGGAACGACAACAGTTTGCCAAAGTCCCTTTTAAAAGGCGATTCCCGGAACTGAGCACAGCATAGTGCCCGAGAATGGATGGTCAAGTGCAGAGTCACATGCCTTGCTCTCGATACCACATCAGCTTTCTTTGGCAGCCATATCACCCTGCTATTGCCTCCTGCTCTGACGGCCAACAAAATCTCCTAGCCTCGTGTGAATGATAATAACCACCACTGGGACGATGATGTCTCAGAGACGACAAAACCCTTTCAGAAACATGCTCTTATTCTCCCCTCATGACAGCCCAGTGAGGGTGACTACAGAGGAGGAAACTATGGCTTTCCAAGGCCTCCTGGCCAGTCCGCAGGTCCTGAGTCCATAATTCTAAATCCCTGCTCCTCCAAACACATCCAGGCTGCCTTTTCACCTGAACCACTTTTATTCATTTATTTGTTTGTTTGTTTATTTATTCATTCATTGATTGATTAAGACATTTGCTTTTGTTGCCCAGGCTGGAGTGCAGTGGTGTGATCTTGGCTCACTGCAACCTCCTCCTCCCGGGTTCAAGCGATACTCCTGCCTCAGCCTCCTGAGTAGCTGGGATTACAGGCATGCGCCACCACACCCAGCTAATTATTTGTATTTTTAGTAAAGATGGGGTTTCACCATGTTGGCCAGAATGGTCTTGAACTCCTGACCTCAAGTGATCCACCCACTTTGGCCTCCCAAAGTTCTGGGATTATAGGTGTGAGCCACCGTGCCCAGCCCTGGGCCACTATTAAGGCCACCAAAGGTCTCCCTTTTTCATTTGTTTGTGTCTATTCAAAATCAGGGATTTTTTTCTGTTCCATTTTGTCTTGTTAATTTCTGCCTATCTCTTTTTGACACCTGTTTCTGTTGCCTGTTGTATTAAAGGAAAGACACTGGGTCAGAGAGAGAGAAGGCAGTAGAAGAGGGATGAGGCACAAAACAGGAGGAGACTTTGGGAAGGAGGAGCAGGAAAGGGAGCATCTCAGAAAAGAACGGCTGTGCCGAATGGCGGCTGCATGTGGCACAGGAGATGGAAAGACTGGGGTCCAGTTGATGACCACCTTGTTTGGCTCTGTTACCCTAGGCAAGCCCCTTGGCCTCTCTAAGCTTCACTTTCTGAGGAGGAGGCTCATAAGTGGGACTAGTCAATTCCCAAGACCCTTCCCAGTTCTATGAATCTAACGAGCAGAAAAGACCTTATCATAGGCTGGGTGCAGCAGCTCACACCCGTAATCCCAAGATTTTGGGAGGCTGAGGCTGGTAGATCACGAAGTCAAGAGATAGCGACCATCCTGGCCAACATGATGAAACCCTCTCTCTACTAAAAAGACAAAAATCAGCTGGAAAGGTCACAGGATAAATGTCCTCTGATTGTTGCATTAAGATAGGCACTGTCGTCCCATGCTTTTATTCTTCCATAGCACCGCTGTTCATTAGAAACATAAGGTGAGCCACATATGTAAATTTAAATTTTGTTTTTCCTTTTTTTTTAGATGGATTCTTCCTCTGTTGCCCAGGCTGGAAGGCAGTGGTGCAATCTCAGCTCACTGCAACCTCTACCTCCCAAGTTCAAGCGATTCCCCTGCCTCAGCCTCCCGAGTATCTGGGACTACAAACATGGGCCACCACGCCCAGCTAATTTTTTTTAATATTTTTAATAAAGATGGCGGGGTTCACCATGTTGGTCAAGCTGGTCTCAAACTCCAGATTTCAAATGATCTGCCCAAATCCTCAGCCTCCCAAAGTGTTGGGATTATACGCGTGAGCCACCATGCCCAGAGTAACTTTAAATTTTCTTTTCTTTTCTTTTCTTTTTTTGAGACAGAGTTTCGCTCTTGTTACCCAGGCTGGAGTGCAATGGCGCGATCTCGGCTCACCGCAACCTCCGCCTCCTGGGTTCAGGCAATTCTCCTGCCTCAGCCTCCTGAGTAGCTGGGATTACAACTTTAAATTTTCTAACAGCCACATAGAAAAAATAAAAAGGAACAGGTGAAATTAATTTGAATAAAGTAGTTTTAAACTCCAAGTATCCCAAAAGTAATCATTTCAACATGTAATCAATATATTATTAACTAGGTGCTTAACGTTATTTTTTTGTACTAGGTCTTCAAAATCCTGCATGTATGTTACACTGATGGCATTGGGCTGTGGTTAGTAGCTATTGTACTGGACAGAGATCACCTAGAGGTGATCCCAGAGCGCCTGAGGCTTCCCATCAAAGCACTTCTCAAACAACATTGTACTTGTCTATTTCAGTCTGCATTATTCAATGGACTGGACACCCTGGGTGGGCAAGGACTATGAAGTTAGCTGGTATATTCCCAGACCCCAGCACAGCACTTGATACGGATATAATAGGCCTTCAATTAACACTTGACGAGGGAACAAGGAAGGAAAGAATGCAAGGTCACATACCTAACCAGCCCAGGGAAGAACTTGGGTTTAAACCCATGCCTATGTAATGATAAAACCCACCAGTCATGCTGCCTCGTAAACTTCAGGAAGCATTATGACAAACACATGGTCTTTGGTGCCAAACAGACTTGAGTTGAAATTTCAGTTAGACGGTCAGTGATGAGGAGCTCACTGCAGAGATTGAGTGGTTTTGTGCTAATGGCTTTACCGCTCTTAGCCCTCATTTCCGCTTTTGTAAAATGTGGATGATACCAGAAACAGGTAAGCACCAAAACGACCTGAGACAATATGACCAATAGCTTGCAAACTTTAGACTCTGTGTTTCCAGTCCCTGTCTAGTAAAACAAAAAGAAATCATTCTTATCTGGCCAGCACATCATCATGAGGCAGCTTTGACCCTATCCAGAAAGGGGAAAACAATAAAAATCAAACCAAAATTTGAGGAAGAAAGCCAACTCCTACCCTCTGCCTCCTTACTTGTTTTGTTGCTGTTGTTGTTTTCTTTTTTTAAGATGGAGTTTCACTCTTATTGCCCAGGCTGGAGTGCAATGGCACAATCTTGGCTTTCCCAGGTTCAAGCGATTCTCCTGCCTCAGCCTCCCGAGTAGCTGGGATTACAGGTGCCCGACATCATACCAGCTAATTTTTGTATTTTTAGTAGAGACAGGGTTTTACCATGTTAGTCAGGCTGGTCTCAAACTTCTGACCTCAGGTAATCCTCCCACCTTGGCCTCCCAAAGTGCTGAGATTACAGGCAAGAGCCACCGCGCCCAGTCCCTTATTCGATCTTTAAACAGCTCTACACGCGCAGATCTAGCCAGGCAGCCATGCATTGTGAGCCAGCTGGAGACCCCCTGCCTTGCTGCACTCCCCTTTCTTCTAACATTTGCCTCAGGGATTCTCACATTTAAACCTCCTCTGCCCCAAGTCCAGTAGAATCCACCTTTGCTATTCTGCGAGCTCAGGAGGCTGGACACTCTCAACTGTTCCTGGTGCAGCAGCCCAGGTAGAGAAGGAGCCCAGTAAAGGCTCAGAGATTCCGCCGCGAGGCTCTTCCCAGAGTGGAGACCCCAGCACTAGCGTGCTTCGGCTGGCGGAGAAGAACAGCGCTTCTAACCCAAAATCCTCACATGAGCTTAAGAAGAGGAACAGCTGCAGAACTGTCATTGTCTTGATTAGGTGTCAACATTAAAACACCTTCCTAGCTCACCTCCCACCACTCACTCCCCCTGCACATCCCCTCTGGAGTTGCCTCATCTCTAAGCCTCCGCTGGCTCAGCCCTCTGCCTGCCGGCCCTCCTCACGCCCTGTGACCACCCCTCCTCCCCGTCACCATTGGGAAGATCTGCCACCTCATTTTTGCCTCTGTCTAAACCAAAGTCCCCATGTGCACACACAGCGCCTCCCCCATCACTACCAGACACACATTCACCACCACTCACTACACACACACACACACACACACTCCCCATCACACACACCCCCCACACCACCACCACCATCACCACTACACACACACATTCACCACCACCACTACACACACACATACACTCCGCATCACACACACACACCCACACCACCACCACCATCACTACACACACATTCACCACCACAACTCACTACACACACACTCACACACACACTCCCCGTTACACACACCACACCACCACCACCATCACCACTACACACACACATTCACCACCACCACTACACACACACATACACACACTCCCCATCACACACACCCCACACCACCACCACCATCACCACTACACACATTCACCACCACCACTCACTACACACACACATACATACACTCCGCATCACACACACACCCACACCACCACCATCACTACACACACATTCACCACCACAACTCACTACACACACACTCACACACACACTCCCCGTTACACACACCACACCACCACCACCATCACCACTACACACACACATTCACCACCACCACTACACACACACATACACTCCGCATCACACACACACACCCACACCACCACCACCATCACTACACACACATTCACCACCACAACTCACTACACACACACTCACACACACTCCCCATTACACATACCCCACCACCACCACCATCACCACTACACACACACATTCACCACCACCACTCACTACACACACACATACACTCCGCATCACACACACCCCCCACACCACCACCATCACTACACACACATTCACCACCACAACTCACTACACACACACTCACACACACACTCCCCATTACACACACCACACCACCACCACCATCACCACTACACACACACATTCACCACCACCACTCACTACACACACACATACACTCCGTATCACACACACACCCCACACCACCACCATCACTACACACACATTCACCACCACAACTCACTACACACACACTCACACACACACTCCCCATTACACACACACCACCACCACCATCACCACCACACACATTCACCACCACCACTCACTACAAACACACATACACTCCGCATCACACACACACACACACCACCACCACCATCACTACACACACATTCACCACCACAACTCACTACACACACACTCACACACACACTCCCCATTACACACACCACACCACCACCACCATCACTACACACACATTCACCACCACCACTCACTACACACACACATACACTCCGCATCACACACACACACACACACCCACACCACCACCACCATCACTACACACACATTCACCACCACCACTCACTACACACACACATACACACACTCCCCATCACACACACCCCACACCACCACCACCATCACCACTACACACATTCACCACCACCACTCACCACACTCACTCCCATACACACTCCCCATCACACACACACACATACCACACAAACACCACCATCACCATTACACATATTCACCACCAACTCACTACACACTCCCATACACACACTCCCATACACACTCCCCACCACACAAACACACCACACCAACACCATCACCACTACACACACTCACCACCACCACTCACCACGCACACTCCCATACGCACATTCCCCATCACACACACACCACACACCAACACCAACACCACTACACACACATTCACCACCACACTCACTACACACACACACCCTTATACACTCTCCCCATCACACACACCACACAAACACCACCGTCACCACTACACACTCACATTCACCACTACCATTCACTAGACACACTCCCTTATACACTCTCCCCACCTCACACACACTCCCATACACACACACCCCACCAAACACCATCACCACTACACACACATTCACCACCACCACTACCAGTACACACATACTCCCATACACACACGCTCCCCACCACACACTCCCCACACCACATACACAGTCACCACCACCACTTACTACACATGCCCACCCCTATACCCACACACTTCTCAACACACACACTAAACACCTACCCCCATCACTACCATACCCACACACATATTCACCACTGTCACTCCCATACACAAACACACTCCCCACACCACACACACTCCCACACACACCGAGATGCATACACACCACATTCACACACCGCCAACACACCTCACCCTGCCCACACACCCCGCAACACACAGAATGATGACCTACCTCAAACGCTTTGTCTGCTGGGTTCTGAAGCCTCATCTTTGTCATCTTGATGTGATTCATGAATACACAGACATTGCTTATCTCTCCTACTTGATTAGGAGCCCCTTGAGGACAGAATGTGTTTCTCTCTTTATTTCTGTAACCAGCACAGTGTTTGGTACATTGTTGGGGCTCGATAAATATTCCTGAATCGATAAATGACTCAGCTAATCAGCCGTATGTGTCTACAGTGCCTCAATGCAGCTAGCGGGGAGAAGCAGTCTTCTGGAACCAATTGGGCAGGCGTTGACCAGGCCCGGCATGGGGCCTGGGGGCCGTTCTTTGGTGTCTGGTCCTGCCTAGTCCTGCTCCACTGCCTCGGTCTCATTCCAAGGGAAATATTTGTTCTGTGAGCAAATAAAATGTGAATATGTTCTAATCTGTTGCAAAGATACACAGAGCTGCCTTCAGCCTGGTGCTTAGATCTCCCATATACACACTCACCCCACCACACACACACTCTTCAAAGAACTGCAAAAATAAAACGTCCTCTCTGGGGCAGGAAAAACGGAGCTCTTTTCTGCCCAGAGAGAAGGGCGAACGAAAACTGGATGACAAGTTTCCCGCTTGAAGATAATGTAAATCAAATTTGCTTGGGGGCCCGTCAGAACCCCAGACATGACAGGTGATCACAGACACACAGGCACACATATCGGAAATCTTTACTTCATGCCCATGTTGAACTAATGAGGGAGAAGTCCCAGCCTTCAGCAACCTGTGTGTTAAACCACATCTTGTCTGCCTTGCTGACCAGCTGAATTAGCCTTCTGACCACCCAAATATCACATGCCAGGGATCCTGTGTGCCTACATTTTAACAAACGCGCAGAATGCCTGGGAGACATGAGGAAAAGAAACAAAATTCCGAGTCGCAAAAAGTTAGGAGGATATCTTTGTATTTTGTTTGTTTCCTACGAAGGAATTCTTAGAAGTTCAGAACCTTCCTTAATAAGCTGTCATCGGATACACTTGCTTCCGAATAGGGCCTCGGGTTTGATTGCAGGGTTTTTAAGCTTCTGACAGAGGAATGCAATGTTTCAACGTTCCCTTAGCCCAACCATGTCCCTTTTCACAGGCTGGGGCAAAAAAAGAAAAAGAAAAAAAAATAGTGTTGAACTATCCAGTGCGCAAATTAAACCATTTATTAAAGGCCTGAAGAGAGAAGGTTTAAGATCCCCACAGTGGATTCTGAAAGTATAACCCAGGACTCCCCCTTTACAGCCATGTTCTGTAAGTGCGAGTCTTCCGTGTTGTGCTGTCCTGAGGTCAGGCACGCCTATTTTGAATTCTGGGTTAAGAACAAGACTCAGCCATCTCTTACGGCACAGTCTTAGCTGCCGTTTACTGATCTTTCCTTGGTATTTTAAATCCTCTCAACAACAAACTGCAAGTATCATCATCTACCTCATTTTGTTAGTGGGGAATCTGAGGCTCAGAGAGACCAAGCAACTTGCCCGATATGGCCCAGCTAGGGTCAGACTTTGCTGACTCCAATATTCGTCTTGTTACTCTAGTGAACTGCTTCACCAAGGAAGCCAGCCGGCCTGGAACTTCACAAATAATATTCCTGCTAGTTTATTGTTCAAAGTAACTGCTATTCTCTACTTCATTGGATTCCCACACCGCTTTTTGTTTTTTGAGGAGTCTTACTCTGTCACCCAGGCTGGAGTGCAACAGCGAGATCTTGGCTCACTTCAACCTCCGCCTCCCAGGTTCAAGCGATTCTCCTGCCTCAGCCTCCTGAGTACCTGGAATTACAGGCGCCCACCACCACACCCAGCTAATTTTTGTATTTTTAGCAGAGATGGGTTTCACCATGTTGGTCAGGCTGGTCTCGAACTCCTAACCTCATGATCCACCCACCTCAGCCTCCCACAGTGCTGGGATTACAGGCCTGAGCCACTGTGCCCGGCCTAAATCCCCCATTTTTTTAACATGCGTAATTTAATTTAAAAATCACACAATACTACCCCAGTCCATTCAAAGGGCTTTTTGAAAACCTCCGTTTCCTTTGAAAATGGATTGTTGTCTATGGCCACACCACCCTGAACAAACCCGACCCCAGCTGAAAATGGACGTCTTTTAGGTTCCTCCATTTCAAAGTGGAATTGCAAGACCTCCCTAATGTGTTTACAGCATTCCTGAGCTGAGTGTTATCCCCTCTCCCAGGAGCCAGATTGACAGTCTCTAACGCACCCCTCCCTTTGGCTGACAGCTGTCATTCAGAATGGCAAGGGGGCAGTCCTATCCCCATCTGAAATAGACAACAGGAAGTAGCCAGGCCTCCTGCAGTCATATCTATATAAAATACACACACACACACACACACACACAAAGATATTTATTCGTGGTAGTGTTGTTTTTTAACCTCAGATAATTGAAACAGCCTAATACTCAACATTAGGAAAACAAGCAAATCATCTTAGAGCCATAAGAAGGCATATTAAGCAAATCTTTAAAATGGAGTTTTTGAAGAATGTTTGATAACCTTAAGCCACTCCTACGATATAATACTAGGAAAAAATACAAAGTTATTTATCTTTTAAAATCTCCATTACGTAAAACACCAAGGAAAAAAGACAGGGAGGAAATATGTTTAAATGTTAACAGTGCTCATTTCTAGAATGATGGATGTTTAGTTCATTTTAAATTATTTTTTATATTTCCCTAATTGTATACAATGGATATAGAATGATTTTACAATTTAAAGTGTTTTTATAACTCCCAATGTGGGTGAATTAAGATTGATTTTAAAAATTAACAAAAACAAATGCTTTTGGAGAAACGGTAAAAAGTGAGATTATTAAATATCTGAAATCTCTCTGATCGGAATTAGGCTGCAAGTTTAATTTTTTTAAAGCATGACAGATAGGCAGGCCTGCCAGTTGAAAGAACTATGTTACTTCCCATTGCACTCCCTTACAAATAATGTACCAAGTCTCTTAAAACAATAAACCTAGCAGCCTACAGGATTCTGCTCCTTGTTTACCGTGGACCTGGGCTCAAAATGGCTTGAATCTATCTCTACCATTCAAGATCAGCCCTGATGAACAAATCCCTGGTGTGCCCGGGGAGAGGGAGGGTGGAGAAGAAGTCAGGGGAGGAGCAAATATGAGCCTCCCCACCCCCACCCCACCACTCACACCTGGTGTGGAGCTTAGTCAATTACTCACTGAAGGAATGTAAAACTCTGCTCTTCCTATGGATCCAAGCTAGCGAGGCAGAAAGCAGCAGCAGCAGGACCTGCTGGGTTGATTCCTAGACACTCAGAGTGTTGATAGCCCAGACAGCCTTCCCTGTTCTTCCTTGTGAACCCAGGCCTGTTCCTCTGAGCTTTGGGGTGTTCTGAGCTGGGACAAGAAGGCATCTGAAGAAAGCTTTTCCTGATCCCCCATCTCTTCAGCCAGGTCTCTGCTCTCTCTCTTACCTGTCTGCTCTGATGCACTACAACCCATCCTTCATCCTCATCAGGTTTGTCATTCCCAAATTTCCCCCTTCCATTTGTCACTCCTCCGCTCTAGGACTTACCATGGCTTGAAGAATCAGACCCAAATTCCTCAGATTCCCCAATATACAGCCCCTACCCAACTCCCTCCAAACTCACCTTCCTCTGCGACACTACCCCCACCCCTATCCCATCCCACCTACTCCCACCCCACCCCCAGCACCCAACCCAGCTCTCCCTGCAGACTGCAGTTCAGTGGCACTCTGAAGTTGGAAAGAAACGTTCCTCCACTAAAATAGAATAGTGGAACCTTGTCCAAATTATGCTCAAAGATACAATTTTCTCAATGTTAAGTTTTTCCCATCGATTTTTGTTAAACCTTTGGCACTCGAAGCTCTGCCTATCTCTAGTGAGAGCCCACAGATGGCAAGGCGAAGGAACAAGTCCCGTGTGAATAATCATGGAAAAGCCTCAGGAGCAGCCCATCACGTGTCCTTCAACAGCTTGTTTATTTCACAGACACGTGCTCACGGTTGTGATTTTATATGCACACATAAAATAAATTCCCATTTTCTACTAATAAAGTTGTTCCAGTTCATATGATAGAATTATATACCACATGCTTTTGTCATAATCTTTAAAAAAAAAAAAAGTCATAATGTTCTACTAAGAAAATTGTGGTTGCTGAGAGCCAGGACATCTCAGTGACTTTCCAAAGTATTGCCTCAGACGCACTCTTCCCTTCCAACGTATCAGACTCATACACATTTATGCCTTCATCATACATTCTTCCTATGATCTCCTTGACCCTATTTCTGCCAAAGATGGGCATTCTGCAAGGTCCCATCCTCCATGAAGGCTTTCTGAACCTCTGTCCTCAGATCCAACAGAATTCCTTTCATTTTTTTTTTTTCAGAAATCAGTGAGGAAGAGAGAAACACTAGACATTAGAGAAAAGTAGTAAAGAAGAAAACACTAAGTGAAATCTACAAAGGAAAAAACATCACATCGAGAAGAAAGATGTGAGAACTGTTTAATTTATAACAGAGAATAGCATTGTGGATCTTATTGAAAATGTCAGTGGTGGTCACGAAAGGTGAGCTCCTAGCGACAAGATTCATACAGAAAAGTTGGAGAGAGCACAAGGTGTTACATTCTCTTCCAGATACTCTGCCAGATGCTTTTCAAATATTCTACTTGGTTGGCATTATCATCCCTGTTTTACAAATGATAAAACGGAGGCTCAGAGAGATTATTTTCTCAAATCCATCCACTTCACAAGGTGGAAACCCATTTCCACTGCCCATCTACCTGGCACTGGACATCCTCACACACACTATCTCACTGAAACAGCCCTATAAGACGGGAGTTATTATTTCCATTTTTCAGTTAGGAGACTGATGTGTGGAGAAAGAAAATAGCCTGAACCAACAGTCCCCTAGTCAGTGACGATAGAGTTGAGACGGGCTATGGGGCTCTGGCTCCAAGCTCATGCTCTTTTCACCATACCCCAGCTGCCACAAGGAAGCACAGGCATAATTTAGTAGCTTTGAGAGAAAACAGTACGTATGGGAGGCAGGGGGAGGTGGTTTGAGCCACTGAAGATGTTTGGATAAAGAGCTTCTTCCAGACATGAGTCTATAGAGCTATTACCATATTACCATATGGATTACCTAGCTATCATTTACATTTACAAGGTGTACACATAGTTCTAAATGAATGCTACTTGCTTTCTAGTCAGGAATGTGTGGGTTGGAATGGATAAAACATGGATCCTGTAATGAAAAATTGCATCTTGTCATCCAAAGCAGTTTAACTAATAGGGAGGAAGGGGAAGTCCATATTTAGCTGGTATATTCCCCTGTGACGGAGACAGACCCTGTTGGAGCAGGCCCTAAGCTCAGCTCACAGGTCCAAGATGAACATTCCTAGGTGGGAAGATCTAGATGAAACCCAGATAAATACACAAAACAATTAGGTTATGGAGCAAGGAGCAAGAGTGAGGAAAGATTTCAAAAGCAGTTCAAGTCAAGGGTATGCAAAGTTCTCCCAACCAGGATGCTAGTTGATGAAGAAAACTCCTCGATAGTCAGGTGGAAAGGAGAGTCTTGGAATGTTAGTGGGGTTTTTTGGCTGCCTAAAGACCCTCCAGATGCATGGGGGTCTATCCCAGGGTAACTGGCAACAATGGTGAGGACCAGGAATGCCAGGGGTGAGCGAGAACCTCTTTTTTGGGGGGGGGACGCTGGAGCCTCCCAATCTTCCCAGACCAGAGAAGTGGAAAGTGGTTCTTCCCACCTGATCACTATTCCCCAGCCCCAGTGGACAAAGGGGCACATGTTGGGGAGGGAAAGGGACCTAGGTAGAAGGAGTCAATGAGGAGGCAGAAGTCCTTCTCCTGAACAAGGCTTCAATTCAGACATGCAAATGGGAGACTTGTGAATCCCATTTGTGTGAACGCCTTCTGGGTTGCTAAATGCTAAGATGAGGCTCTAGGGTCCGACTGAGCTTCATGCCATTCCAAATCTGACCGAAATGAAATTCAGTGTCCCAGGCTCCAGGCACTGCTGCTCAGGAAATGCAGGTGTTCCCTCAGCACGCACTCTGAGCTATTGCAGAGGCCAGGTCACCAGTTTCTCATTCCTCACCTACCATGTGAGCAAGGCAGCAGCTGCACGCGTATGTGTAAAAAACTAGTCCACAAAGAGAAGGTGATCCAGCCACCCCTTCTCAGGCACAGTGTTTTGCTGTGCGTTAGAAATCACTGTTCATTCACATTTTTTCTTTTCTTTCTTTTCTTTTTGAGATGAAATCTCATTCTGTCACCAGGCTAGAGTGTAGTGGCAGGATCTCGGCTCACTGCAACCTCCATCTCCTGAGTTCAAGCGATCTCCTGCTTCAGCCTCCCGAGTAGCTGAGACTACAGGCACATGCCACCACGCCTGGCTAATTTTTGTATTTTTTAGTAGAGACGGGGTTTCGCCATGTTGACCAGGATGGTCTCGATCTCTTGACCTCGTGATCCACCCACCTCGGCCTCCCAAAGTGCTGGGATTACAGGCGTGAGCCACCGCGCCCGGCCGTGATCTGTGCTTTAACAGAAGATGTCACAAAGGATGTTTAAAGAAATCTTTATCTTTTGGTTGATTTATTTGATTTTGTTTTTTGTTTGGTTGTTTGGTTGGTTGGGTATTTGTTTGTTTGTTTTTTGAGTCTGGGTCTTGCTCTGTCCTAGGGTGGAGTGCAGTGGCGCACAATCTCAGCTCACTGCAACCACCACTTCCTTATATCAAGTGATCCTCCCACCTCAGTTCCCCTAAGTAGCTGGGACTACAGGCCCACACCACCATGCCTGGCTAATTTTTGCAATGTTTTTGCAGAGATGAGGTGTCACCATATTGCCCAGGCTGGTCTTGAACCCGGGCTCAAGAGACCATCCACCTGCCTTGGTCTCCCAGAGTGCTGGGATTCCAAATGTGAGCAACCACATCCAGCCTGGTTGATTTAAGTGCCTAAGAGTTGTATTCACTCATTCCAAAATGTGAATTGTCACTCCTTTAATGATTACCTAAGACCCTTGATGTCCTGTCCCTAAAATATCCATTCCAGCCCCTTCTCAGCCATCTCTCCTCCCTGACCTCACATTCTACAGTTTAGACACACATGAGGAATCGACAGTCCCCAGATGGGCCAGCTATTCCCAAGCCCCCATATGTTTGTGTGTGCTGTTCCCTCTGCCTGAAAAGCTACCTGCTCTGCAAAGCAAAGTTGAGTGATTCATCATTCAAGGGCTGTCCCAAATGTCAACCCTCTCTAAAGCCTTCTTTGACCCCACAGGAAGTACTCACTGCTCCTTCATTTGTACTCCCAGAACCCGTTTACAGAGCTCTATTACGACACCTGTAAACATTGTACAATAGCTATTTGTTCCTGTGCCCTTCTCCTACCTCCCACTAGACTATGACCTTTTCTCAGACAAGTCCTAAGTTGAGGACACCAGCAACTCAACAAATGCTTCTAGAAGTGAACATGAAATTTACTGCTATCCAAACTCCCAAGTGTCTTACCTTAACAAGAACCCATTAAAGGTGATTGCCCAGGCCAGGCACGGTGGCTCACACCTGTAATCCCAGCACATTGGGAGGCCGAGGCTGGCAGATTACCTGAGGTCAAGAGTTCAAGACCAGCCTGGTCAACATGGTGAAACCCTGTCTCCACTAAAAATACAAAAATTAGGCAGGTGTGGTGGCACACGCCTGTAATCTCAGCTACTCGGGTGGCTAAGGCAGGAGAATCGATTGAACCCAGGAAGCAGAGGTTGTAGTGAGCCGAGATCATGCCATTGCACCCCAGCCTGGGTGACAGTGTGAGACTCCATCTCAAAAACAAAACAAAACAAAAGCAGTGATTGCTCAGCATTATCTGATAGAACGAAGGACCGACCATTCACTTTCCATGGCCAGATATGCTCACGCAATCATTGCTAGGACTCTATAGTGTTACAGGGTGGCGTGGAAGGGACTTAAGGGCAGACATACAGTATAATAAAATTCAATTTATATTTTTAAAAGGCTGTAACACATATACTTAGATATAGTTGTTTAGGCAATACAAAATAGAATGATACACAAGAAACTGTTCATCATGCATGAAAATGGATACAGGCTAGGAGATGATATAAGGGCTTTGATTTTTCATTCTGCACTTTTCTGTGATGTTGAAATTTTTGTCATGAGTCTCTGTCACTTTTCAAACAAATAAGAGATTAAAACAATTCCTGTGACTACATCTTAAGTGAACCCATTCAAATTAGGTTGATGTTTACCAAAAGATGTGTTGGAGTCTTACTACAGTGTCCGCAGCAGCGTCACTAAAAACAGCTAAAACTGGAAACTGCCCAAATGTTCACTACAGTAAAGTGGGTCAATGAGTTGCAGTATACTCATACAATGGAATATTATACAGCAATGAGAATGAATGAAATATAGCTATATACTGTACTACAAAATGAATGAATCTCCCAAACATAATGTTGAAGTAAAGAAGCCAGATGCCACATTATGCACTGTATGATTCCATGCATATAAAGCACAAAAACAGGCAAAACTGAGCGGTGATGTTAGAAGCCAAGATGGTAGCTACCCTCGAGGGGAGGGAGATTTAGTGAGTGGTAAGGGCTATGATGGCAGCTTTTGGTGGGATGAGGAAGGGAGCGGGAATGTTCTGTTTCTTCATGTTATTGAATGCACAGAGGTGCTTACTTTGTGAAAACTCGTTGACTTATATATTTATGATTTGTGTGTTTTCCTTTTCTTTTTTTCTTTTTTTTTTTTGAGACAGAGTCCCGCTCTGTCACCCAGGTTGGAGTGCAGTGGTGCGATCTTGGCTCATTGCAACCTCCTCCTCCGGGTTCAAGCAATTCTCCTGCCTCAGCCTCCTGAGTAGCTGGGACTACAGGTGCCCACCATCATGCCTGGCTAATTTTTTGTATCTTTAGTAGAGATGGGGTTTCACAGTGTTAGCTAGGAAGATCTCAATCTGCTGACCCTCATGATCCGCCCATCTTCGCCTCCCAAAGTGCTGAGATTACAGGCATGAGCCCCTGTGCTAGGCCTGGTTTGTGTATTTTCCTGTATGTATGTTATACTTCGATTAAAAAGTAAACAAACATGCAAAACAGGCCCAAATTGAGACACCTGAACATTCCCTTACATGGAGCCAATAATCCCTCTTGAGAATTGGATACCAATCTTCCAGCCTCCTAGAAATACAGGTCAGCATGGGGATGGGAACTAATCCCCTTAATCATGTGCCCCCTAATCATTCCATGAGTGCTGGCGTCTCACTCTCAAGGAGAGCCTTAGGGTGGGAAGGAACAGACAGAGAACCTGGGCGCCTTCAGGGCTCTCCTGGAATGGGATGCTGTTCTCATATTTTATATTTTTAGGCATATAGTTTGGCCTTTTGATAGGTGAGAAGGCAGAGAAGGGAGAGGAGTGGGGATGAGAAGAGCTTTTCAGATGGGTCTGGTTTAAACTGAGACTGTGCTGCCCCAGAGCCAAGAGAAATTCAAGACAGACTATTAGCAAGAAACACGATGGGGAGTGGAGGGAAGAGGATGTATACTTCTTTTTAAACACTCACTGTGGTTATTTGGTTTGACATGGCCATGAGTGGGAAGACGCTCAGACTAAAAGGGCAGACTGAACCCCCCATTTGAAGCCAAGCGATCAAATCCACCGATGGGACACTTCTTCTGGGGGCTCAACTGTCAGTTGGCCATGGTCGATTTTCCCTTTGTCCAACTCAAAATAAATACAGCCCACTCCACAGGCCCGGCAGAGCCTCCGCGGAGGTGGGCGCCTACAGACCAAGCCAAGAGCTGAAAGAACCGCCCGCCTTACCACCCGCTCTCCAGCTGCCACGTTGAAACAGGCCCATGAAGAAGCCACGCTCCAGCCCTGCCAGCCCTTAGTCTTCTCTTCCAGTAGAGCTGCAGGAGATGCCGAAGCAAGCCCTTTCGTAGCTCGAGTCGGGCAAGTTCTGAGTCAGCCTGCTCCCACTTTAGGAGCCAAAGTCCAAGGAAGGCGCAGCACGGGTTAACCCCTAGTCACATTAAACTCACCAGGAAGGGCATAAAAGGAAGCAAAAAGAGGACTCTGAGCAGTCAAAATAGATTTTGCCAAGTCTACACATCCAAGTTCATCCACTTCCTCATTGGAGGGGCGCTTTAGCTGTCACTTGGAACCTGTGGACTCTTTCTCTACGCCCATTTCAAACACTTGGTTTCCTGGTTTTCATGCCCGTGGCAGATCAGAGGTGGAAAATCACAACAGATGTGAGGAGCTGGAGAAGCATGTGCTGAACGCATCTGATGTTCTGATTAACAACCTGACATTGAAAAGGGGCAGGAAAACGCTGAAGATCCAACACAGGATCCCCAAAAAGTCCAGGAGCCTGAGGCTCCTTCATGGGGGACAGGCAGTCCTTCAAATTTCTCAGAGGTAGAGAAGGATGCAGGTGTGTGACTGGCTCCAGGACCAGACAGCTCTTCCCTGCATGGCCAGACCAAAGGACTCAGGAGGCTTGGGAGAGACTGCAGGGTCATATGGGCGTTGTGAAGATTCTGCTGCAGAGCTGAACTCAGTTTTGAAGTCAAGGGGGAAGCCATGGGAAGTTTCTTGAGATTTCCACCCAGTTCTTTTTTTTTTAGACAGAGTCTTGCTCTGTCACCCAGGCTGGAGTGCCGTGGCGTGATCTCAGCTTACTACAACCTCCGCCTCCCAGGTTCAAGTGATTCTCCTGCCTCAGCCTCCCAAGTAGCTAGAATTACAGGCGCACACCACCATGCCCAGCTAATTTTTGTATTTTTAGTAGCAACGGGGTTTCACCATGTTGGCCAGTCTCAAACTCCTGACCTCAAGTGATTCAGCTGCCTCGGCCTCCCAAATGCTGGGATTACAGGTGTGAGCCACTGCACCTGGCCCCAGTTGTTTCTTTTTAATGTTGTGGGCTTAAGAAATAAATCTGTCAGCCATCAGAAATCTAAATAGAACATGCTCTTCCAGGTTTTCTTTTCTTTTCTTTTTTAAGACTCAGTCTTGCTCTTGTCTCCCAGGCTGGAGTGCAATGACATGATCTCAGCTCACTGCAACTTCCACATCCTGGGTTTAATCAATTCTCCTGCCTCAGCCTCCTGAGTAGCTGAGATTACAGGCACCTGCCACCATGCCTGGATAGCTTTTGCATTTTTAGTAGAGATGGGGGGGTTTCACCATGTTGGCCAGGCTGGTCTCAAACTCCTGACCTCAAGTGATCTGCTCGCCACAGCCTCCCAAAGTGCTGGGATTACAGGTGTGAGCCATCGTGACGAGCCCAGGTTTTCTTGATAGTGGCTGTTTCATAAGAATTGAGAGCCAGGAAAGAAATAAGGTCCCACAGGCCGGCTGGATCAGAGGGTCAAGAACATGCATTCTGTCAGAAACTTGATTTGCTCCTTTCTAACTGAGAAATCTCAGACATGATTTTAACCCACTTTGAACCTCAGTTTTCATATCAGCAAGTTGGGTATTATTACCACCTCTAAGAGAGATTGGGAGTATTAAATGAAACACTGTAGTATGTCAAGTGTCTAGCACAGAGCCTGGCATATTGGAGATGCTCAGTAAACATTTTCATTCTCTTTCTAAAGTGGTTCTCCTGAAGACAAATCTTTGCCAGCCCAGGGCAATAACTCAGAAGTCTGGCTGGAGTTGCTGAAGCAAGTCCCTAAGGAAGCATAGCAAGTCTCATTGGAGTGGCAAGCAAGCAGCGACAGCCCCAAAGGCGAGGCGGAGGGCAGAGCGAGAGACTGCAGGAACGAAGGCAATGGAGCAAGGACTCTGCTCAGGATCGACATTCGGTGCCCGACTCCAACTCTTACTAGCTGTGTGACCTTGGGCGAGTTACCTAACCTCTCTGTGCCTCACTTTCCTCATCTGTAAAATGGGGAGAATAATGATATCTGCCTCCCAGGGTTATTAGGATGATCAAGTCGGCTAATAGAACAAAGCCCCTAAACAGAGTCTGGCACCGGGAATTGTTCTTGCAGTGTTGGCTGCTGTCATTAAGCACATACAGCTTCCACAGGGCAGGCAGGGGCAGCACAGCAGAGTGGCTTCTGGGCAGGCCCTGGAAGGGCAGGCTCTGCTATTTGGGCACACTCCTTTTCTTACTATATACTAGCTATGTGGCCTAGAGCAATTGATTGAACCTTTCTGTACCTAAGCTTTCTCACCTGTGAAAAGTGGAGGTGATGCTGAGGTCGGGAGTTCAAGACCAGCCTGACCAACATGAAGAAACCCCGTCTCTACTAAAAATACAAAATTAGTCAGGCATAGTGGCACATGCCTCTAATCCCAGCTACTCAGGAGGCTGAGGCAGGAGAATCGCTTGACCTGGGAGGAAGAGATTGTGGTGAGCCGAGATCGCACCACTGCACTCCCAGCCTGGGCAACGAGAGCAAAACTCCATCTCAAAAAAAAAAAAAAAAAGTGGAGGTGATGATAATAGTACCTCCCGCAGAGAGCTGCTGTTGGGACTAACTGTGACAAGGCATGTGGAGTGTTTAGCAAAGCATCTGGCTCATATTAAGTGCTCAGTAAATGTCAGCTATTACTATTCGCTGGCTAGAAGGAACTCTGAAAACAATACCGCCCCTATTTTTTTAAAGAGACATTGAAGCTAACAGATTTTCTTTTCTCTCTTAAGTTTTTAGGGCCTTTATTTCTGAATTTTAGAAAGAAAGATAAGATTCTCAATTTCTCCCTTAAAGAAATACATTTCCGTACCTTTTATTCTTTTTTTTTTTTTTTTTTTTTTTAGACAAAGGCTTACTCTGTCTCCTAGGCTGGAGTGCAGTGGCACGATCTCAGCTCACTGCAACCTCTGTCTCCTGAGTTCAAGAGATTCTCCTGCCTCAGTCTCTCAAGTAGCTGGGATTATAGACACGCACCACCATGTCCACCCAATTTTTGTATTTTTAGTAGAAATGGGGTTTCACCATGCTGACCAGGCTGGTCTCGAAATCCTGACCTCTGGTGATCCTCCCACCTCAGCCTCCCAAAGTGCTGGGATTATAGGCATGAGCCACCTCACCTGGCTGACATTTCAGTACCTTTTTGACCCTGTCCTCAAATCTCTTCCTCCCCCTGTACAAGAATGGAAAGGACCCCAGGAGCCCACACCCCAACCTCTAGGCAGACCTACACTCACACCAGCATTTCTAACAGAGAAAGAGGAGACATTTTTCCAGTACAAGAAACGAGGATCATGATGCTTCCATATTTCCCACCATTATTTTGGTGATCAGCTCAAGACAGGGTTGCCTGCCTTATACAGTAACTTGCTTTTGGCATTTGAGGGGAAAATTCTAAAAGCAGTCTTCTAAAAAGTAACAGTTCTCGGGCTTGGGGCAAGGTACTTTCTTTTCTATTCTTCTACACTGTTTCCCTCAAGACTCACTGCAAATTGAGTTTAAAGAACAAGGGTCTAGTTATCTTGCTGTGACTGAGTTTTGCTACTGTCAGAGGACAAAGGCTAGATTGACATTATACAAATGTTCCAGAAGACTGCTCTCTCTTTTTGTTTTCTTTTCCAATCCTGTTTCTCTCCTGGAGGAGAGGGCATGATAATTAGAACACATGCTTGTTCGACAAAACCTCCCATGTAAGTTATGTTCCTAGAAGGGAAGCCTTAGTGTACTAGACAAAGAACTGTGTGTGTGTGTGTGTGTGTGTGTGTGTGTGCGCGTGTGTGTGTGTGTGTGATGGAGAGTTTCGCTCTTGTTGCCCAGGCTGTAGTGCAATAGCACGCTCTTGGCTCACTGCAACCTCTCCCTCCGAGGTTCAAGTGATTCTCCTGCCTCAGCCTCCCAAGTAGCTGGGATTACAGGTGTCTGCCACCACACCTGGCTAATTTTTGTATTTTTAGTAGAGACAGAGTTTCTCCATGTTGGTCAGGCTGGTCTCACAATCCTGATCTCAGGTGATCCACCCACCTCATCCTCCGAAAGTGCTAGGATTACAGGCATGAGCCACCGAGCCCGCGCCTACACAAAGAACTTCTAAATACTACCCTTTACTCTTGTAAAGGCAAAGATAACAAGAGGAGAAGAGGAGCTGAGGAAATAAATCATAAGAGAAGCAAAGAGAATAAGGAAGAAGAGTGGAGACAGGCCAAGCCCAGTGGCTCACACCTGTAATCCCAGCACTTTGGGAGGCTGAGGTGGACAGATCACTTAAGCCAGGAGTCTGAGACCAGCCTGGCCAATATGGTGAAACTTCATCTCTACTAAAAATACAAAAATTAACTGGGCATGATGGCAGTTAATCCACGCCTATAATCCCAGCTACTCAGGAAGTTGAGGCTGGAGAATCACTTGAACCAGAGAGGCGGAGGTTGCAGTGAGCTGAGATCGTGTCACTATAGTCCAGTCTGGGCAAGAGAGCCAGACTCCATCTCAAAAAAAAAAGAGTCAAGAGAAGACACCAGGAAACATTTAACAGTGAGGAGCCCTGGGCCCAGGAGCTGGCCCAGGTCATCACAGGCTGTACCCTGACTTTTAAAGTCACAGCCAAGATTGCTGTGCCCAGAGCTGTCATTCCCCTTGCAGCACAAAGCTCCAAATTCCCGGAATTGGAGACTCTGAGAGATGGAACAATCCTCAGATTTCATCTATCCTGGAAAATGTGTTAGTTCCTCTACCCTATCCATAAATGCCTTCTGTGATGGGAGACTCACAGCCAGATACAGTCTTCCTTTGTCGGACCACTCAGAATATCCCAAAGTCCTTCCTAACCCTGTTCAGAGCTATAGTCTGCCTCCCTGACTTTAACCAGCTCTGTCCTTTACCACTGTGTTCAAATGATATATGCTGGTGGTCGCTGAACAAGAGAGGCACATACTAGTTCTCCCATATATGGGCTCTAGCATGTGACAACCTTGGTTCCTATCCAGGTTCAGCAACCTACTTTCTTTCTTTTTTTTTTATTTTTAAGACAGAGTCTTGCTCTGTAGCCCAGGCTAGAGTGCAGTGGTGTGATCTTGGCTCACTGCAACCTCTGCCTCCCGGATTCAAGCGATTCTCCTGTCTTAACCTCCCAAGTAGCTTGGATTACAGTCGCCTGCCACCATGCTTGGCTAATTTTTGTATTTTTAGTAGAGACAGGATTTCACCATGTTGGCCAGGCTTGTCTCAAACTCTTGACCTCCTGATCCACTTGCCTCAGTCTCCCAAAGTGTAACCGACTTTCAAGCTTTGTGACCACTGACAAATTACTTAATCTCTCCGTGCCTAAACTGTGTATTACAGAATGGAGATATAAATAGTCTGACCACTTTGGTACTATTATTATGAGGATTAAATGAGATAATCTGAAGAATTGTATAGACATGAACAAGTCATTTATAAAGTGCTAAGTAAACCCAGATACTAAACTTACACAGACCGGGCTCCTCCAAGGCAAAGACTGGGTCTTATTCAGCTCTGCAACTTTTTTGCCTAGAACAAGGTCTGGCTGAATATCTGGTACAAAATAAATGTTTACTGCTGAGCAAGGTGGCTCACATTTGTAATCCCAGCACTTTGGGCATCTGAGGCAGGCTGATCACGATGTGAGGAGTTCGAGACCAGCCTGGCCAACACAGTGAAACCTGTCTCTACTAAAAAATACAAAAATTATCTGGGCATGGTGGTGGGCACCTATAATACCAGCTTCTCGGGAGGCTAAAGCAGGAGAATCACTTGAACCTGGGAGGTGGAGGTTGCAGTGAGCCGTGACTGGGCCACTGCACTCCAGCCTGGGCGACAGAGCAGGACTCTGTCTCAAAAAAAAAAATGTTTACTGTGTGAATAAATAATCTAAATAATTAATTGACAGTTACTCTATCCTCGTGTAAATCCCTACGTATGATCATGTGTTCAAGATAACTTTATTTTGAAAAAAACCTATCACCCAATCCTCCCCTGCTCCCAACTGAGCCACTGTTTGTGACTACTCAACCCAGAAATATCCAACTTCTCTTTCCAAGGTGGAATGGACAGCCTTGGCTTGAGGCAAAGGTCACAAGAGCCAAACTCCAGGCATCAAGTCCAACCTTGTGGAGGAAGTTGCTGTGAAGCGTGCTGCACTGTTTGCCTGTAGCCAAAGTTATAAAGTGTGATTGATGTGCTATGGTTTATATGGTGAGGATATGTGGCTCTGTGGGCTGTAAGCCTTCCGGAGGGTGGGAGCCTGAGAGACTTAAGGGTAGAGGAGTAAGAAAGCCCTTTTAGAAAAATGAGTTTAGAGAGCAGGATGACATGCGATGGGATAGAGGAAGAGTGGGAGTGGGAATGGGGGTAGATGAAACTGGGGGGGAGGATCTGGGAGCTTACCTGCACCCTCCATCGAGCTAGGGAGATAGAGCTCTCAGGAACATCAGCAATAAGCTCAGATAACAACTGTACCAGTATGAAATCTCCAGCCACCAGACAGAAACGGCACCACTTGGGGAAAGAGAAAAGGCACTAAGGGAAAGCTGAAGTCGGAAGCAAAATGTTCCACCAGGAAAGTAGATATCAAGGAACTGCCTGTTAAATGTTCAGAGCACTTTCCGCTCGTCAAGTCCTGCCCCTTTCAGTCTTTCAAAGTCAATAGCTTGAGTGTGCCTGGTCGGTGCTGAGCCCAGGACTCCACACGGGGGCTGCAGGGTGCTTAGGTGCGCACCAACATTTCAAGGGCTATACACGACAGACAGTGCAGATAGGAAAGAAGGTAGGCAACCTTTAACTATTTATTTATTTATTTACTTTTTCTAAAAATCCACACTGCATTCCCCACAATGTGGGGGTGGCGGGCGTAGGAACAGCCCCAGGGTTGGCCACCCTGGGACCCCCATTGCTAGGGGCTCTCCTAACACTTGGCATCTTTCCTCCCCACCGCTGGCACGCGGCATGAATGGCAGGGCACTCCAGCAGGACGAGAACAGAGCTCCCTCACAGGCCCCCAGCATCCCGGAGAGAAGATAGAACCGCCCCATGGTCTTCACAGGAGGGGGTAGAGGGGGCGGAGAGGGGAGAGGATTGTTTGTTTATTTGTTTCCCGGAACACCCTGTTAAGAATCTCAGCAATTGCAGTTAGTGCCCTATCGTTTGGCAAGCAGAGCCGCTTCTCCTCGTTCCCAGCTGCACGGGATCTAATTCGCAAATACACCATCTTGCATTCAACACTTAAATGGAAAACAAGCAGCCCGGGGAGGGAGCAAAGCGGTCTAACTCTGCAAGCCGGTTTCGGAGGGATTTAGGTTTCCAGGTCGGTGGACTGGCTGCGGCTGTCCCCGGAGAGGATTTCTTTGAGCCCGAACCCTGTCTTACCGCGACTACAGAACCTACCCAGGCGGAGGTTACGAGGCGCAATTAAAGAGAAGACGGGATTTGGTTGGGCCTTAGGCCTCGCCAGTATAAAATAGTAACTAAAATCTGTTTGAGAGCTGAGATTTTAAAAGGAGATGCTGCTTATTCTTCCCACTGGAAACCTGGTTAAAAGAAATTAAGGCCTCTCTTAAAGGTAACTAAGATTAGAGGGCTCGGTTTCCGTTTTCTGTGTTTCCGTGGGCTAAACGCCCAGGTCGGGCAGCGAGTCTCTGTGTGGAATGACGAATTCCTCTCCCCTGAATTCTAAAATGGTAACTTTGCTTGGTGCTGCAGCTGCGAACGTCTGGCGCCAAGCGACCCAATCCTGGTCGGGGCTTCGCTGGATGGAGAAGTGAGGGTGAGAGGGATAGGGGAAAGAATCACGCCTCGGGGGAAAGAATCACGCCTCGGGGAAAAGTCGGGAGAGCGGCGAGAAGGGAAGTAACAGCGGCTTCTCCTGGCCTCGGCCCCTTTAAGTGCTTCACTGACTCAGCTAAGCTTCCCCCTCAGGTCGCGTTTTTTATGAATGAAAAACGTCCTTACATTCATTATATAAACAAGCCTATGCTGATTGGCCAATGGCCCCCGGTGCATAAATTATGTAAAACAGACCCCTGAGTGGGGTGGAGAGAGATGCACCGTTGGCCAATGGAGGCCGGAGTTGATGGGGCGGCTGGGCTGGATTTGCCCGCAGTCAGGGTAAACAAGAGGTGATGGACAGCCGCGGGAACGGCCTCGGGCCAATGGGAACGAGGCTGGGCTAGGGCCGCGGGCCAATGGCGGCGGGCGGAGCTGCGGACTGCGGGGGGCCGGGCCAGCGCTCCAGCCTGGTTGGCAGCTGCGGCGCAGAGTCCAGCCGCTGGTGCGCGGAGCGGTTCACAGTCTTCGGAGCGGTTCGGCACAGCCTTTCGCCCAAGAGCCCAGGCCCGGTGCGCGCGTGCGTGAGCGCGCCTGCGCCGCCGGGGCCGCTGCAAGGGGAGGAGAGCGGCCGCCTCAGGTGAGTGGGCTCTGCGGGGGAAGGGGGAAAATCGGAAGGGGCGTCCGGCCACGGGTCCAAAAGGCCCAGCCAGCGAGAGTCCACGGGCTGATTCAGAATCCCCAAAGTCGGGGTGCAGTACGTGTGGGGTGGTCCCCCCTCGAGTTGACCGCCCCCTCCCCCCGAGGCCCGGTCCCGTTTGATGCCTGTGAGGCGTCGGGCGGGTACGGCTAACGGTTCCGGAGCGCGGGGCGAGCGGCTTTCCGCACGTCGTGGGGGAGGCGCCCCGGAGCGCGGGTGCGGGGGCTCCCGGGTGGATGGGGGATCGCGGAGCTGCGAGGCTCTCACCGTCTCTGGAGATTCGAGAGCCCCGAGGGGACTTGGAGGCTCGCGAGAAGAGACGCTCGGCGGAGCTCCGCAGTTGGGAGGAGGGGGCGGGAAGCAGTTTGAGGGGCACGTCGGAGAGGCGCTGCCCCCCCCAGAGCACCGGGAGGGGTAAATGACACAGGCAAGTGCAGCCTGCGGGGGCGAGGGTCGACCAGGAACTTACGCAGGCCTTGCAAGTTTCAGGTGGTGGAAAGTGGACGTCCAGTCGCCCTGCTGCCACCCCAGCAGGCTGAGGGCTGCGCGGCGACTCCCGAGAGAATCAGGGCGCACCGGAACAGCGGCCTGGGGATGGTGGGGATAACACGGGTGTGGAGGGGGTCGCACAGAAAGATACTGGAGCCTCGCGGTTCTGGCCACATTTTCAGAGGGTGGAGAAAACTCGCGGGGGGTGGGGAACCGAACTCCTGGTCGAGGAGGGGTGCCTAGGAGAGATGTTGGGGGTGGGGGTGGATTGGAAGCGGATGGTAGCGCCTGGCGCCGCACCTCGTTTTTATGAATGTGGGTGACTTTATGAATGAAGCGGGTTTCTTTCGTTGGCTCGCTTCTCCCTGCGGCTTTTTTTTTTTTCTTCCCTTTTTGTGAATGAAGCATTGAGCTTTCTTCCTAAAACGCTGGGGTGAGGGGCCTGCGTCGGAGGCTGGGCGTGCGTTGGAAGTGGGGGCGGGGGCGCAGCTGAAGGAGTTTTCATGAATGGGGAAGGCTGGGAATTGGGTGGAAGTGTGTCTTGTTTTGTGAATGGGGCCCAGCGCGAGAGATCCAGTTACAGCCTCTACCTGATGTGGCGGCCGCGGCTCGCTCTCCCATTCATAAAACCGGGCCCGCTGCGCGCCACAGGGGAGGGGCCTGGATCGCGCCGCTGCGCGGTGCTAAAGTTTTCCTGGGGGCGCCCGGGGCGCGGGTGGTGGGGGTGCAGAGGAAGTGGTTTAAACTCCTGGATGAACTCGAGGCTTTCCTTCAGGCTTTAAAAAAAAATTGTGCTTGGAATACAATTTTTCTAGCCCTGGAATGTCTCTTTTTGGTTCGTTTATGGCAGTTTATTTCTTTTAAATTTTTAGAAGATTTTTTTGTTCTTCCCGGTGAAGTATTTCATCAGGAGACTGAAAAATATCTCCCCCTCTTGTCTCCTACTCATTGTCCCTTTGCCCCCAACAGACGTTTACAAAATGTCTAAGGCCACGATTTAATCTAACAGATTTTGATAATCGACAGAGCACCGTCTTTCATGCCCCTCAACTCACTGATGAGGTTTCTCAGATTTGTATAAGGTTTGGTGACATTTGAGAGAGGCATTATTCTGAATGTTTCTTGTGCTGCTTGGACGGGCACGCAGGCAGGCTGGTGCAAGTGTTTTTCTACAAAGTTATGAACTGTGTGATATTTTACTCCTCTCTTTCCTTTGACTTTGAAAATACCTGATTACTTGGGCCAAAGTGCTGAGGAGGAGGCTGGCTGTGAAGGGTTTCCTTGTATCCTGCTCATTTATGAAAAATTTGATATGCTATACACAGTGTGAAAAACATATTGAATGGAATTGCCCACTGGGGGGAAAGTTTCCTGTTTAAAATTTGTATATGTTAAACCAAAGAAATTAACCTTTTAAGCAGTTTAAAGCTGGAGTGAGTGAAATTAATGTTTTCCCACATTTTGTTGACTTAGCGGTGTTATTTGGAGAATAAAAGTGTTTAGGAAGATGGTACTTTCCTAAAATTGTTACTTTATTCCACCCACATTAGGAGAAGTTTTCTCTCTTCTGACCCCAGCCTTTTTCCCCAGACTCAACACTTACCAGTCCTGAAATGAGTTTCATTTCATTTGGGGTGGGGGGGAGGTTAAACTTTTAAAACCTGAGTTTTTAAAGACCTTTGGTAGAGATGTATTGTAAACACGTGCAATGGAATTAGTTTTTTAAATCCATTACTTCTCATAGACGTTTTATTCTTTTAGAAGTTGGAGATGTCACAAATATCTCTGTAAGCAGCCGGAGAGATATTTGTGACATTACAAGATGCCACATCTATTTAGACTTCTTTTAAATAAAGAGTTTTGTGTGAAGATAAGTATACCTCTGATCAATTTATTCCAGGAACTATATATAGTGTTTTAATACTGACCTACAAAATGCTTTTAGAAACAACATGTATGTCAAATCTTTAATTGCGAATAATTTGGAATACTTAAACCCAGTTTCTCTGCTTCCTGACACTATGCTGTCAAAAATTAAGTCATCTCTTTTTTTAAAACTCTACTATAAATGCCCTGGAAGATGTGAGAGAATCTTGAAATCACCCTTTTATAATGAGAACAAGGTTTTTTTGGTTTTTGTTTTTTGGTAAAGGACAGACGGTAGCAAATCTATATTTTAATGATTTTAAAAAAGAAAGAAATGATGACTGGATAAATGGATTTGGCACTAGGTACATCATGCACCTCTGATACCATTAATCAAGCCCAGCATTGGTCTGTAAAGCTTACACCTTAAGTAGGTTTTAAGTACTTCACAGAAGGGTAATAATTTTGCACATGCCCTAAAGGAAAAGCAGTCTAAAATTGTTTCATTTCTTTTTCCCCCATCTTAGTTAAAATCTCCCAAATTCATATTACAGGAGGATCCCTTTTCCCCCAGAAATTACTCAATGCTGAAACCTCTCAAAGTGATATTAGAGACGTTGAAAGCGCCATGGATGGGTTTTATGATCAGCAAGTCCCTTTTATGGTCCCAGGGGTAAGTTTCTGCGGCTTTTGGTTTGTTTTGTCCTCCCTCTTCAATATGAGTCATCCCGCTGTTGGTTTAGTGAGTCGACCCCCTTTGGACCTCTTCACTACACTTGAGTCTTCACTGTCTGTTGGCCTCTTACAGAAATCTCGATCTGAGGAATGTAGAGGGCGGCCTGTGATTGACAGAAAGAGGAAGTTTTTGGACACAGATCTGGCTCACGATTCTGAAGGTAGTAAAGCTTTCCCTGCCTGTGAGTGACTGTAGCATGTAGGTTCTTCCCTGTCTCCTCCCTAGCAGAAGAAGTCTCTTCATTCTGGGGTCTTCTGTTTTTGATTTCAGAGTTGTTTCAGGATCTCAGTCAACTTCAAGAGGCTTGGTTAGCTGAAGGCAAGTTTCATGGATGTCCTATTTTCCATATAAAACATTTTACTGTGCTTTTTAATAAAACTTAAAGGTCTAAAATAAAAATCTATTTTCCAGCACAAGTTCCTGATGATGAACAGTTTGTCCCAGATTTTCAGTCTGATAACTGTAAGTACCTTTCTGGTGATGGCACATTTGTTCTGAAATTGTTTGGTCTTGGATCATCCATGTCTAGAATGTGCTTTTTTCAGCTATGAACAGATTTAGACAGTGGTATGCATTTAGTTTCTTCTAATGATTCAGAGTTAACCCT
This sequence comes from Callithrix jacchus, assembly GCF_049354715.1. Classification (NCBI taxonomy): domain Eukaryota; kingdom Metazoa; phylum Chordata; class Mammalia; order Primates; family Cebidae; genus Callithrix; species Callithrix jacchus. The sequence goes on along the minus strand of NC_133516.1, from coordinate 15,058,575 downwards.
GGAAACTTCTGTTTTATTTCTTATTAAAATTATTTCTAAAGTGTTCTACTCTGTTGTAGGTTAGACTTACTGAACATAATTTTATCCTAAATTTCATTTTACCATAAGAATATTACAAAGCTGGCCGGGTGCAAACCATGCCTGTAATCCCAGCACTTTGGGAGGCTGAGGCAGGTGGATCACTTGAGGGTCAGGAGTTCAAGACCAGCCTGGCCAACATAGTGAAACCTCATCTCTACTAAGAATACAAAAATTGGCCGGGGGCGGTGGCGGACACCTGTATTCCAATAAACTTCTCTGGAGGCTGAGGCAGGAGAATCACTTAAACCCAGGAGGTGGAGGTTGCAGTGAGCCAAGATCGTGCTCTACTACACTCCAGCCTGGGTGACAGAGCAAGATTCTGTCTCAAAAAACAAAAACAAACAACGGAATATTGCAAACCTTTAAGCACAAAATTATAAATTAACATAATATATGTGATGTTGGATCAAGCATCTATTAATCAGACATTGTTTTATAGCTTTTTAAAATTTGTTTTATAAATTAAGTCCTTGACATAAATCATGAACCTGACATTTCTCTTTCTCTTAAAGGTGCAGAAAATAGTTAATGGAAAACTCCATTTAACTTTGGCTTCATCCAACACGTTGTCAATTTTGTCTCTACTCCTAAGCTGACAAGGGGTGGTCCCAGGGTGGCCCGATTTACTCTTATTTTTCATGTAGTTGCTGTGGCTTTGCTGTTCAGAGAAACTTTTTCTTAAAATGGCCACTAAGTGCTCATTACTGGAGATAATAAAATGCAGTGGGAACCTCAAAAGATGGCTTTCAGCACTGGCAGGGGCATGGTTGGCTCTGCCCTGATCTTTGGGGGCTGTCCTCAACAGGTTTGGGAGCTTTTATGGTCTAGGCGGAGCTATCAAGGACAAAGCTGGCTGATGAAATTTGAGCAGCACAGGGCTGCTCTAGAGAGCATTAGTCACTGGCGAATGAGCAGGTTTAAGAGAGGCCTGGAGAAAATGCTGCCTCTCTTGAGAGTTGCATCATAGAGAAATTCATGTCTGTTAGTCATAGTTTATAATAGCAAGCACCTGAGCCATGCAAGGACTCAATTTCTCATTTTGGACCAACAGACTCTTCCCAGCTTTGTTTTATCTCTGGGTAGGTGGGTGTATGTGTGTAAAAATGCCACTGGAGAGAGAGTATCTTAGGTCTCTCTCTAAGTAAAAAGCTGGGTATTCCAAATCTTTTAAATATAAGAACAGAGGTACCAGCTAAACATTCCTTAATGATAGGCCTCATGTCCAAGGCACAATGCCATGAAACTGTAAAAGGGAATAAACTGTAACACACAGATGCATGGTTACCTTAGCTTTGTCACAGCTTGCTGCCGATGTGTTCTAGAAGAGAGTAAATGCATGTTAATTATTGCCCTTTGATTGCTTTCAAGTGATTGGGAAGCTTGCCACTGAAAGACTAAATAAAGATAACCCAAAGTGTGTGTGTGTGTGTGTGTGTGTGTGTGTGTGTGTGTGTGTGTGTGTTTGCAAGATGAAAGACAGGGTTTGTAATCCAACTTTGTTCTGTGTTGACAATTTGGCCCAGCCTTTCCAGTTCTTGCTCAAAGCAGCATAAACTGCAGTCTGTTTGGGAGGTGGCTTTCTTGGCAGAGGTTCTTTGAAATGCTTTTATGACACTTTTGTTTGTTTCTCTGTAACCCAAAAGAGTCAAAAGGGAGATGAGATGGCTGCATTCAAATTGATTGCATGTGCTGAAGCAAGGGTATGTTCTTTGTCAGCAAGCACGATTTATATTTGGAGAGATATTTATCTGTGGGGTTAGGCTAAAATGAAGAAATCAATCAATGTGTTTGGCTCTTTAGAAATCATTTCTGCTCAGCAACTAGAATGTGCTATGTTCTCTAATTAAAATTCCGTACCATCAATGGAGGTACTTTGGGAGATGTCTGCTTACCAAGTATGACATGTTTTTTTTTTACTTTGCTTACTTTTTGTTTTAACTTCCTAAGTTGAGCCTTTCTATCTTCTAAGGATAAAAGAGATGGTTGACTAACCTTGAAAAGTTCTTCTAAGGATTCTTTCCCCTGACTTTATTTCCTGAGGTAGAGCTTGTTGAAGGGATAGATTAAATGGAATGCCTAGCCTAAGAGGCTGGGCAAGAACAGAGATGTGGGTGGTGCATCTTTGAGCCATTCATTCTTGCTGTTAGGTTTGCCTGCAGCTCAGACTGACAGCAGAAGCACGGGGAGGAGCTGGCAGAGCCCCCAGCTGGCTGCAAGCATGCACTTCTCTATCAGCACTTTCCACAGCCTTAAGCTCAGGACCAGCTTCACTCCAGTCATTTTCTGGAAGAGCCTGTGATTTTTTCAGGGAAGGGAAAAAACTCATTCAAATTTAATGAAACGTTATGAGTTGGTTTGACTCAATAAATGAATGAATATAAGCCAAACTTAGATTTGCCAGCGGAAAGCAAACCTTTTTCCTACAGTATCAAAAACATTTTTAACAAAAAAAAAAATTTTTTAAGACAGAGTTTTGCTCCTGTTGCCCAGGCTGGAGTGCAATGGCTCAATCTCAGCTCATTCACTGCGACCTCCACCTTCTGGGTTCAAGCAATTCTCGCTCACCCTCCTGAGTAGCTGGGATTACAGGCTCCTGCCACCATACCCGGCTAATTTTTGTATTTTTAGTAGAGACAGGGTTTCACCGTGTTGGCCAGGCTGGTCTCGAACTCTTGACTTTTGCCCACCTTAGCCTCGCAAAGTGGTGGGATTACAGGCATCATGCCCAGCCTGTAACAGGTGGTCTTACCAGTGGCCACTGGTAATCAGACTTTCCTATTAATGATGATTTGATAATTTTCCATTGTATATATGTGAGTTTACTGTATACATGAAAGAAATACTAAGAAATGTAGGTAATATTTTTATTTTGGAATGTCAGTTTTAAAGATTATGGCTTTTTTTTTCTCTAGACAATAAAAGTTCAGCTTTTAAAGAGATTATATTTTCTAAGTTTCTCAGAATTGGGTTTCCTGCCCATAGGGATACATCCTTAAGTCTGATTTGAGTGAATGAAACCATTGCTTTTATATCTTACAGAAATGCGCAGCTTACTTCCAGCTGTACAGATTTCACCTCTGCCTCACAAATATAGATATCAGTAAAACATGGAAACTCTTAAAGGTCAAATTCAAGGGAATAGAAACCTATAGATCATGGGATTCTACCAGTGTGCCTCATTGTCCCTTGGTCCTAAGAGGTAACCCTGAAGATCTCAGATAGCTTGGGTTGGATGTCCTTGGTAGACAGTCTTGCCCAGCCCACTCCTTTCACAGCAATTTCCAAATAGCTGGAGAGACTGACCAGTAGTGGGAACAAATGGGAAGGGTTAGGTGAAATAAGAAAAAGATTTATGTAATAATATTCTTCAAGAAGCTCTCAAAGCTATACAGCCAGGGAGTAGTGGCATGTTAAAGTATATTAAGGACTTTCTATCATTTCAGTTACCTAGAGATGGTGTTCAGGAAAGCATCAGAAAGACCTCTGACTGTCCAGTTCAACACTCAGTTCTTTTCCTTCTATGATCCTGAGAAAGTTAATCAATACCTTGATGCTTTGAGTTTTTCCATCTAGAATTTGGAAAAGAGAGAGCAATTATAAAACAAAAAAATTATTAAAACTGACATATTTAGGCTCACACTCTGTAACCCCAGCACTTCGGGAGGCCAAGTTGGAAGGATCATTTGAGCCAAGGAGCTCGAGATTGCAGTTGCAGTGAACAGTGATCATATCACTGTACCCCAGCCTAGGCAGCAGAGCAAGACCCTATCACTAAAAAGCAAATAAACAAACAAAAAACAACTGCCCTGTTTCCTAGAAGACACCTTAGTATGTATACAGATAGAACTGTGTACATAGGTCCTATGTATTTATAAAGAAGTGTTTGTACATGTGTATATATGTATGAAAGTGTGTATGTAGCTAAATGTGTACCTTAACACAGAGCTACTAAGCCAGGGAATCTGGGTCAGTGCATAGATGTGTGTACATCTTTACTACACATTTTCATAGAGCTCACTATGCCATGGATAAGATTGGAACTCAGAGTGTTTCAAGGTGGGGTAAGATGATGTGTTCCATTCATTTTTCTGAACTGATTGCTTGGGTACTTAAGAGTATATTACTAGATTTTAGCATATATAAATAGCAGTTTCTTAAATACACATTTCACTTCTGATTCTTAATCTCACTTATTTCAGTTATGATATTGTAAATATATACCTGTTAGCATCTTGAGTAACTAAGATATCTATTTTATGCTGAGGAGAGAGCATGATACAAATCTTATTTCAAAATCATGGCCTCCATACCAAATTAGCCTAAAGAATTGTTTTAAGATCCAAATGACCCCATTTTCCCCTCAAAGTGCTCGTTTTAGATCTGTGTTTCAAAAAGAATGGAACAACGGGAGGAAGTACAAGTAATTTCCTAAGGACTAGCTAATTAACTGATAAAATCGACTTTTCATAAATACATTGCAATAGATGGCTGGGGAAATAGAATGAACTGTTATGACAGCCCTGGAGCCTAAAACACATTGATCTTAATCCTGTTTCACGATGAGGTTATTCAGCAGGATTTCTTCATTAATGTGTGAGGTTAGTATAGCAGAGGCAGCGCCTTTCTTTCGGAGCGGGTACATCATTTTGGTCTTTGGTCGTAGGTGTCATGTAGCAGAATACCACATTTTCTTGCTTGGGCCACCTCTATTCAAAAGGATGGTCCTAAAGTCTTTTTGACTGGCAAGGTAAGAAGGAAAACAGTGGGCACTTTAAGAGGTTTGAGGGAAAATAAGGCCATTGGTTTATACTTTGAGGAGTCAGTAGTTCTGAAGGTAGAAAAGAATGCTGAAGAAAGCAGGAGGAAAACATGGGAGAGAGATTCTTGCACTCCAAGTTTTACAGTGTTACTTTCAGTCTCTGTTAGGTAGCCTGGTACCTTACTGTTGGGAGAGTGCTCAGTGATTTGAAATCCTTCCTGTTTAAATAGCCTCGAAGGTTCTTAGACTCCATAATTTTAAGGACCCAAGATCTCCAAGACCTACAGTACCCATTTATCTAAAGGAGCTGTCTGTTTTACAAAATCTGCTTTCATCTACCTTTAATTCAGTTAGGCCTATTCAAAACTGAATTTTTCTCTTACTCTTCTGTGTCTCTTTGCTCTTAGTCGTCTTAACAAAACCCAGTAGGCTTCCCAGTCCTTTGTATTTGGTGAGAAAGGCTTGGAATGGGGAGTTATATCTGTGTCAAGATCACTTATGTAGGTGCCAGAAGTAACAAAATTCTGGCGTCGATCAATAAATTACCATGTATCCCCTCCTCTTCAGCATTCTTCAGTTTTATAAGAGTAAGACATGGGTAGTATAATGAAGCTGAAAATGTGTGCTGTCTCCCATTTCTACCAGCTAGTAGTATCATTGTTTTAATTTCAGCCCCAGAAAAAATGCTCCTTGATGTTGGGGTGGGGTGTGTGATTCTCTGCTGAGAAACTGTTCCGTCCACACATTTCTTGGGTTTTAGTGGTGGTAAAGTACATCCAGCCTCAGAGGCTGACAGCCCCCCTCTCGGGCATACGGCTGCCCTTGAGGCAGCTTGGGCCCCATCTGTGCCCTGGCACACAGTGCTTCTCCACTTGGAATCCAAGGAGCTCAGAGGCTTGTCATGTTGCAGCTCCCAGCTCTTGGACAAGTGCCAGGCATGCTGATGCCATTACCGGATTAGGTTGCTTTTTTAAAAATTCATTTTGTGAACTCATCAAGCTGATTTAACAGAGGCTTTGGTCGTCAGTTTCTATCACTGTCCTATCCCTCTAGGCTTGTCTTAAAGGAGTGGCAAGATACCAGGCCCCTAGTATGTGCCCGCACTAGTTATAGTGGATTTGTATAAATTATAACCATGATGTAAGTACACCTTTAGGCCTGGCAGGCAAATGACAGTGGGCTAGCAACTTAGATGTTAAAGGGAAAAGAATTCCACAGTAAGAGGACTCTGCATAGAAAATAAAGGGGGCTCCCTTGTTTAAAGGAAAGAAGCATCTAAAGGAAAATTGAAGCAGAGTGCAAGATTCCAGCGAGCAGGATAAGATCTAGCTATTAAGAGGCCAGAAGTTTGAGGCTGATCTGAACAGCCGAGGCATGGAATGGGGAATCTGTGGTCAGAAGGACTTCAGAGAAATGCTTCCAGTGGCACTGAGTTCGCTGGAGGGGATGTGAGGGCAGGCAGTGAGAAGTAGACATGAGACATCTGAAAACAGCCAAATATGTGATGAAAAAAAGGGAACAGCCATGAGCTCAACTGTATCTCCTGGGTTTGCTTTTCATAAAGAGGTATGCTTTTCCTTGAAATAAAGTCTGGTTGTCAGACCGGCTCCATCAGCTTTCCCTCAGGGTGATTATTGAAGGTTTGGAAAAAAATATTTAAGAAACGAAACCAGTTTTTTGCCTTGTACTTTGCAAAGTCTTGGTGTACATTTTACCCTCCAACCTTAGATCTCCACCTTCTTCCCTTTTGATGTCTCACAGCATTCAGGAGGATATTCTCAACTCTTCAGGCTGGATCCAAAGCCAAAAAAGGAACTGTGAAATTGTTGTAATAGGTAGCTCGTCCCCTTCTCCTCTGCAGCCAGAAAATATAGTGTCTCCAGAGCCATTCTCCCCTAGGGAGGAAGCCAGGTGGCTCCCGATGTAGCTACCAGCAGTGAAAGGGAAAGAAAGTCTGGAGAGGCAGGCTTCCAGAGAAAGCTGTCCCCCCTAATGCAAACCAGCTCACCCTGGGGCAGGAGAAATACCGCTGAAGTCTGTTTCTCTCAGCTGGTAGCTACAGTCAGGGTCTGAACCCAGCTGCACAAGATAGTTTTTCTTTTGCCTTTCCCCTTTTACCAGAGGGCACTTTGTGACCTTACTTGTAGCCGACTTTTGCACGCCCTTGCAGATTTCCAAGGGTCTTGGCCATTTCAATCCTAGGAAGGGCGCACAGCAGGCCAGAGCCCCTGCCGTGTCTGAATTTCTTACATAAACACAGTGTACCGAGCGAGCAAGCGTCCCTGCGGCGACAGCTGGGCGCTGAGCACTATTAGGTCTGCCCCAGCTAGCAGAGCTGCAGGTTCCCCCTCTTGCCTGAATGGAGCATTCCAAATTGGTTGTGAATGGAGGGCGGGGCTCACTTGCAGACTTTTTCAATGAATAACCAGACCCCATTGTGCAGCCTGTGGAAAAACAACCAACTCAAACAACACTGGGACTGTTAGAAATATGCTTGTGATTGGCAGCTTGGAGAGCCTCCAAAATTAGTTTCCTTTGGCTTCCCTGCTGCTCCCTGCTCTCCAAGCCTGGGCTTAATGGGGTTTGAGTTTTCTTGTAAGTGCTGACTTTAACCCTTAAACTGCCGGGCTGATGGTCTGGGATTATGGGGAAGAGCTGCTGCTGACCCACAAAGCCAGTGAACCCCATTCCCCTTACTTTGTCTCTTATTTTAGACTGTAGCTGTCCAAAGGGAGTGATAATAGAGGAGAGGGTGGTTTAGCTTCCCCTGGAGAGGGAGGTGTTGAGACTTGATCTGAGGCTGTTACCCTTTTATCTCCTTTCCGTGGGGTTGTGGCTTTAGCTCCCCGTTGAGGATTCCTGCCTGCTCTTCCCCTCTGACCTCCCCTCCATCCAGGCCTTAACAACCCAGGTGTTTGCCTGCCACGACACAGACACTTACTGCTTAGGCTTACAATTTTAACACGAGAGAGACGAAGTTTTAGTTTTTCTACTCCTTTGCCTTTTCTCCTGTTTAATTTTCCACTGTGGTCAGATAAGTATGCTTTTTTTAAATGACTGTACTCAAACTTTTCTACTGAGCAATGGGGGAACCTCACTGTGGCTGCAACCCTTCCACTGCACACTAATCAAATGTATTGCCTCCAAAAATGAGAATCTTTGGAAGTACCAGAAAAACCCAGCCTCTGAGCAGTCCCCAAACCAAAGTAGCCTCATCGTGCCAAAATCAGGCCTGGTTTTAAGTGTGCACATGCCTCAAAATATCATCCACCCTCGATTGATTGATTCATTGATTCGTTGGCCAAGGGGGTGAGGGGGATGGTCTTGCTGTCTTGCCCGGGCTGGTCTGGAACTCCTGACCTCAAGCAATCCTCCTCCCACATAGCTGAGATTACAGGTTCGAGCCACCACACCCAACTGCTTCCACACTTAAACATCCTCCAACATCTTACCCAGCAGCTCACAGACACACTCCCAAGAAAGCCCTGGGACGTAGGATGAGCATAAACAGGTCAATCAGTTAAAAGGCAAAAACAAAATTTGATAGTAATGATCCAGAGCAACTTCCTTGGGATTTTAAAGAGCTCCTCTTAGTTCCTTCTCTTCATCCTCACAACCTTAATATGGCAGTTTGCACTTGTGTTTTGCTTCAGGAATTTTTTCCCCTTGTTATAAATCGGTCTTGCAAGCATGCCTTCCCTCTCCTATTAAAAAAAGAACAGGCCTGGGCAGATTGTCCTTTTGTGAGAGAGTTTGAAACCTCTCAGGAGGTAACCCTAGATATCAGCTGTGGAGGAGGATGCTGATACGTGTGCTTCTCCAGAGGGGCTGAAAAGGACTTCGCTTACATAAACACTTTTCAGCTGAGTGCCTGGAAATGCTTTGTAATGGCCTGCAAGAGCACTTAATGAGGGTCTTTTATACTTTTCCCATAGAAAAGGTAGAAAAGAAGAGGGGGGATGTCTCTTCCACATGGTCACCCACAGTAAAGGCCAGATCCTGGAGCCTACTCCAGATTTCCTCATCTGAATTTTAATAGAGAATAATTGAGGAGGGATAACTTTGCTGTGCTGTGCTGAGGCATATCTTGACTCAGAAAATTTCTGCTTCTCCTCAACTCCCTCTTCATATTTTTCTTACCCAGCAGCCATGGAATTTTATTTCTTCTGGAAGAAGGTGAAAACAGCATAGGGTTTGAGATATTCAGTATTTTGACAAATAATCATCATAGTCCCTGCTTCCCAATTTTTATTCCTATTGAAACAGGAAACAAATCATGTTTCTTAGGCTCTAAGTGTCTCCAAAAGCAAAGAAGCTGTCTGTCACGTGTTTCTTTATGTCCGCCTTGTCCACAGTGCCTGCTCTGCACACTGGACACCTGGCAAGGACAGCCTGCACACCACCGCATTCTCTACCGCATGCCCTTCCCACCCCAGCTGCCCCAGCCTCCAGCTGGTGGAGAGTAACTCTGTAAAGGGTCTCAATCAAACCCAGAATTCTGAGAGTCCTTGGGATGACCTTCTGGATAAATAGAACAAAAACTAGTGAGGGCTATTTCTCATTTTCTGTTTCCTCTTTTAAACACATACACTAGCCAAGTGTTGCTAGGCTGCATTTAGACTTTGAGCAGCTAATGCTATGTTTCCCAGTAAGACTGCATGTGCTAGGGAGCAAGTCACAGTTTAGGCACCCTTGACGTACTTGCCGAGTTTCTGCTTTTAGGAGAAGTGGGGCTATACATAGAAGGGCATAGTTCTGGGGGAAGAAACTCATTTCTCTAGGGTTTGGATTTTCTCCTGTCAGATTTTAAGGATGAATTTTCAAATTGAAATTAAAGATAAGATTTTGCACAGTACTTAAATCCTATTTCAAGTACTGTTAACATTTCACTTTAGTGCCAGTGTAGATGAGAATTATGTAAGTTGGGAGTAAATTATAGAAGGAATGTTAAAGCTTAAGGTTTAGTTTTGTGATTTTTCTCCTTTCAGGAAAAATGTCCTGTTTCCCCTTATCCTGATTGCATGATCCACTGTGAGCAGCCCTTCATGGTAAAATCCACTGTGGTTGATGTAAGGTCACAGTAGAGGAAACCACCCTGTCATCTCTGATAACACTGGAGTTGGGAGGACAGGGGTTTCCTTAGACCTCTTTCTCAATCTTGAAAATAAAACCAATAGTTATCTATCGTATTTCTACAGGTTGAATATTAAAATTCCTTGAACAGCTAGATGCCTGAGGAAAGTAGTAAAACACTGATTAAAATAATGCTTAGATCCCCCTTTGGTGTAATCAGGCCAGTCCCTCACTTTTTTTTTTTTTTTTTTTTTTTTTTTGAGACAGAGTTTCACTCTTGTTGCCCAGGCTGGAGTGCAATGGGACAATCTCGGCTCAGTGCAACCTCCACCTCCCGGGTTCAAGCGATTCTCCTGCCTCAGCCTCCCAAGTAGCTGGGATTGCAGACATGTGCCACCACGCCCAGTTAATTTTGTATTGTTAGTAGAGACAGGGTTTCTCCATGTTGGTCAGGCTGATCTCGAACTCCTGACCTCAAGTGATCCGCCCGCCTCGGCCTGCCAAAGTGCTGGGATTACAGGCGTGAGCCACCATGCCCAGCCCCAGGCCCTCACATATTTTTCCTGCTGTTCTCTTAAGCATGAAAGTAACCAACACTCCAGCTCTGTGGCTATAGGTCTAAAAGAGCCCAGCTATGCTAGTCAGGAGGGGGCAGTGCATTAGAAATCAGAAGAACCTCTTGTTTTTACCTTGACTCTCATGGAGTCAGCTCTGTACTCAAAAGTATTTTACTTGACTGTTAAATGCTTTCGTTTCTCCACATCCCACAAGTTCTGAGATGCAACACTCTTATGCAATCAGAAATATCCTGTACAAAATATTTTTAATGGAAGAGCCCCATATCTACTAATACATGAGCCTTACCTCAATCAAAGTTGGTCCAGTTCTTTTCTAATCTCCTTTTCTGACCTTTAATTTTTAACACTTATATTCATGGCATCTAGGTTTCCATTTTCAGAGTTCTGAAGCAACAGTCCTAAATTGTTAGGCTAAATGAGCCCTTTGAAGAAAAGGAACTGTACAAATCCAAGCTGTTTCAAGAAAAACGCTGAAGTTAGAAAGAATATGAACTTAAAGGAAGTAAATCTGAAACTAGTTCATTTGGGTCAAAAAATTTCTCTACTACGATTGGCATTCAGTTTTCTTCATTGCTTGATAACAGAGGTTTTCTGTTTGGAAATGACAGTCTGAAAGAGGCAATTTTGTCCCAAGAATAAGGTACAGCTATTCAGTGATAGATAATCGTTCTTACCCACAGGTCACCATCTGTGAATCAGGTCATTCCTGACTAAATACTTTACACCCAAGGATGGAAGTCTCTCCTCCCATCCATGACCACTTCTTTTGGTAGGAGGAGCAGAGACAAAACATTAATAGAAAGAATTTCTTTCCTTGTATTTTAGCCAGAGTTAGAATAGAAACCATTTCAAACCACCCATGTCATTCACTATTAGAAGTGAAGAAAGAACAAGACCAGTATCCCAAAAGCCAGCCCTCCTACTTGATGACCAAAGGCATGACCTGCCAACTTCTCTACGCTGGCAAACTTGCTAATGCCCCATAGGTCACCCGTGATACGCTTTTACTCTGAAGCCCTGCAACAGGCGCCCGTTGCCTTGAGCTCTTTCCTGGGCCTTCTCAGCCTTTGGAGAGTGGGAGCAGCTTTCAGCCTCCTGCAGCAGAAAAGACAGACGGCGTTGAGGACCCTATATACTCTTCCTAGCCAAAGCTATCGCCCCACCCATCTTTCTCCCTGTCTGTCCTTGAGGACCTGGGTGTCATCTTAGACCCAATCCATCACATGTCTTCTCTCTGGAAGGAGTCAAGAGGTAGGGCAAGTCTTGAGCTCCCCCTGGAGTTTGGAGTGCTCTCCACTCTGGCCGATCAGCCTGAGTTGTACTGTCCAACCTGTTGGTTACAATTATGTGTTAGACAGTAACCTCCCAAATTTACTTTCACGGGCAAAATTTAGTTTTTCGTCTTTTAACCTATTGTATTCAGTTGGTGATTTGATTTCGAGATGCCACGTGCTGGTTCCACTGTCTAGCTGCTACCATTACTGTAAGCGACCATGGGAAATGGGGGAGGGGAGGGAAGAAATTGCTGAACCTTGCAGTCATTGAGCCAGGCTTAGCAGAAGCAAACTTTAAACCACCTTCCCTCCCCCGCAGGTCATATGAAGTCACTAAATAATATAAACCTTATAGTTCAAATAATAAGACTTTTAACAGTGTGAGAATGCTCCCAACTAAAGCCCTTTTCTGTAAAGTGTAACCTTCTTGTCAAGTCATTCCTCCTTCCCACAAAGAAATTAAAATTCCGTTGTAAGTATAAAATCACCATTTTCATGTTTCCTTGCTTTTACCCATAGCCAGACAAGCTTTGTTCTGGGGTCTACTAGAAGCTACAACCTGGGGGCCACCTAAGCTGGAATTGCTGATGTGCTTCGGCACCCTCAAGCTGGATCTCTCCATTGTTGAATCTGTTCTTTATCTCATATAGACCACATTCCAGGGAGCAATAAGGGCACAAAATATCATAACACCAGCCTTATACAAACACTTGACTCTCCAGAACTCTGCCCGATCTTGTCTTCAAAGCATCAATTCTATATACAGCCAGCGTTGCCCCAGAGAAAGCAATGTTCTACAAGCACAATACATGATGTGTGTCACAACCTAGACCCATGTTACTATTATCTGCTCGAGCGCATAGCAGAGACTTAGGGTTATCTGAGGTAAACAAGAAATGGAGGAGAGGGAGGGGATGGCCTCATGGTTTTAACTGCTTCACGGCAGTAGTTCTGTCATCTGTTTTAAAACCCAGGTTTGAGGCTGGGTACAGTGGCTCAAGCCTGTAATACCAACACTTTGAGGGGCTGAGACTAGAGCATTACTTGAGGCCAGGAGATTGAGAGCAGCCTGGGCAACATAGACCCCATCTCTATTTAAAAAAAAACAAACAAACAACTGGTGGTGGCATGTGCCTGTGGTCCCACCTACTCAAGAGGCTGTGGTAAGAAGATCACTTGAACCCAGAAGTTTGGGACTGTAGAGAGCTATGATTGCGCCATTGCATTCTAGCCTGGGTGCAAGACCCTGTCTTTAAAAAAACAAACAAAATGAAAAAGATAAAATGAAACCCAGGTGGGGGAAAGTTTATCAGTAACTCTCAATTCCTGTATTCTGGGAGAAATTCCACTACCTTTGCAGGCAACCTCTTAGAGATGTTTCAGATACCATTCTCTGCTAATGCTATTTATACATTTTCAAAGTTGGTTCCATTTTTTTCTAAGCTCCTTTTCTTCCCTTTAGTTTCTGTTATATTCAAGACCTTTGGATTTCCATTTTCAGAATTCTAGAGTAATCTTTCAGTGTTCTTAATAATTGTGTTTCCACCACCACACTTACAAACTGAAAGTGGGCTCTCTGGAGATAGTCTCTACACTATCTTTCACGCAAGGTGCCTAGCATTTTTTAACATGGCACTCACCAACAAAATTTGTCAGCTTGCATTTCAAAAATCTTCCCAAAAAGGTCTTGGCAGTGGAATTTCCAGACAGTTGATATAACCTCATCTATTCTCACGGGCAAGAAAGGTGTCTCCTTCCCTCACTTCTTTTCCCACTGTGGTAAGACCTGGCTCTAATTTCACTGGCTATTATTTCATCCTGGTATTTCTAGCCATTTTCATGCAAGGCCATCAAAATTTCAGAAACCTGAATCTGGATCTTAGGTTGGTCCTATTCCTATACAAATGTGACCCTAAACCTATTTATTCAATCTGTCTTTCCCTGACATAGTCCATGTCAGGATAATAAGTTCAAAGCCTTTTATTTTAAGCTGATTGTATTACCCCAAGTTTCTAGGTCTAAATCAGGAAGAATAGAGTGGTTTTGTTGTCCACACGCCAATTCCTGAAGCCTCTCTTCTGCTGACTATAGTTTTTTCCCACTGCATGGGAGAAATCTGATTCCTGAAGCCAAATGTTCCAGGAACTAGCTTTACCACTCCCTAATTTGGCTCTTGCGCTATTTATTGTACAGAAGATGGTAATTGGCCTTATAGGAAGGGCTTCTATTCTCTAACTGTTCATTGATGAATTCTGCTACCTCATGGTTGATCCGATACCCTGGAGCCCTGAAATATACCACAAGGGTGACAGTCAGTCCTTTGGTTCTTGCTGAGAAATAGGACAAATAGAAAAAGTGCCCTGGAGTCATAAACATTATAACCACCTTCTACCACCATGATTAATCACTAATCTAAAGCCTGAATACTACAGCTGTGCCAGTCCTGAAGCTATCTTTCCCTGTACCTGCTAATAGCAAAGCCTATGCCAAAGCATAAGCCTTACTTTCTTCATGTGGAACTATGCCCAGGACAAATGCAGCTGTTCTTGCAGAATGAGCCTGCCCAGAAATCTCAACCCTGGCATGTGGTGTGGCTGCCACTTGTTGGCTTGCCAGGTGTTTGTCATGTCTCCCCTGAGTCGTATGGAGGGCCTTGATTCCACACTAAGGCCCAGCTGCCATTCTTGGTTCCTAAGACAAAAATTCATGGGGGATTTTCCAAGCCGTTGTACTTAGTTTAACACAGTTGAGGTCTTCAGTCCCATGTCCCTTTTCATCTAGCCTGGTAAACTAGACTGAACAGTTGGAGCCCTCAGGCTCAGAGCAGCAAAAGCCTAGACCACCTATTTCCAGCTTCCTCTTGTCCTGGTCCCAGTCCTGCTCATGCTTTAGGGGTAGAAGAGTCTAGCCCAGCTACTTATGAGGGAAGAAAATGAAGGAGAACTATAAGAAACAGAACTTTAATTCTGCCAGCCTTCCCAGGTTGGTGATAGCTACCTTGTGCTCTCTTGAGGACTTGGGATAAAAACTGAATGAGTTTTCTAGCTGTTCTGGACAGCCTATTATTCTAAACCTATTGGATATATAAATTCACAAGAAGTGGGAATTCTCCATTTTTTTCTTAAGAATGTTTCGCAGTTGAGTTGGGCATGTATTTTAGTTCCTGTTACATATGCATTAATATAAATATAGAATTACTGATAGGTGTTATTTTTGTTGATCATTTTGCATTTGTATAACTACTGTCTTTTTACCCAAGCAATTTGGTGGAAGTATTGGCAGAAGGCAGTGGTCACAGTGACAGCAGTGGCTGTTTTTATTGTGCCGTCTCTAGCGTGTTCCCTTGTCCTTTCTAAGTGGGCCAAAGCCAGCAAAATGTTTTGAGAACCACTGGCTTAGACATTAGGTGTGACCAGCATTTATCCTTGTGTAAGGCTAGATTCCCAAGGCTGTATTACTCTTCCAATTTGGTAGCAGGCCAAGGATGGCTTTCTTCATGTGTCGATGTATGGTTTTGAAGTTCTAAGCATTTCTACATGTTGGTCAACCATAAAATAAAGGAATTTTTTCCTCCAAATATCTCAGAGGAAATGGGACGTAATATCTGTTTTACTGGTTTATTTTTAATACATATGCTATATTTGCTTTATCTCTGTGTATATATAGTTTTATCTTTCTTAACCATGTGAAAGCAAGTTTCAGGCATTATAACATTTCACCTCCTAATACTCAGGTGTGTGTCTCCACAGATTGACATTCTCCTACATAGCCTGAGAAAATTAACTCTTATTCAGTAATATTTAGAATTCCCCAGTTGTCCCCAGGTATCTTTTATAGCAGTGTGGATAATGGTTTTGATCGAGGATTCAATGCAGAATCACACATTGCTTTTATCTTTATGCTTCATTTATCTTCTTTAATGTGCAGCAGTCTCTCTACCTTTTTTATTTTTTCCCCTAACAGTGACTTTTTTGAAGTCTTGGCCAGTTGTTGACTTTTTAGGGTAAACTTTTAAAGAATATAGAGAAATGCAAACAACATCCAAAAATGCTTCCCTTAGGCTGAGAAATCTCCAATATTGTTGATTCTCTCACTTCTCACATTCATGTATTTGTGTTGACCTGAAAACACTGGAAAGAACAGAGTGACACAGATGGAGATAATTGGGTCAGAGATCGTTTGTGCATGTTTGAGGAGAGGGCTTTTCGGGGACTCATTAAGCAGTTTTTAGCACAGCTGGCTCAATAGTTTTACTGTTTGTGGATGATTTTTCACATATTAAATTCAAGAATTTATCCTTACAAAGGTTAGCTGTGTGAGATATTAAAGAAAAATGGCACATTCTCCCATACCTACTCTGATTCTGCTTTTAGAACGTGTATCCCCTAAGTAAATTTGATAACATTGTCAATTTTTATTTTTAGAAGCTGTTGCCAGGCAGGATCAATGTTAAACAAGTTTGAGCATGCCTCTTATTTGGTTTGGAAATCCAGACATCTCCTTTTCCAGATACTCTTTTTTAAGTGCCAGAACCTGTCCACTTACCTTATCTCCTTGTGAACCTTCTTGTTTCCCAGAAGAGGGTATTATCTACTATTATAGTCATTCACTAGTCCTGTTAGAGCAATTACAAAAAATATTGAGATACCATAGATTTTATGTATGAAATGAGTTTTTAATTTGCTCAGTCATAAGACAAATATTTCTGACCTTCTCTGGTAATATAGTAGAACTTAAAAAATAAGGCTTATCTTGTCTACATCTTCTTTTTTTTTTTTCCTTTTGGAGACAGAGTCTCACTTTGTCACCAGGCTGGCACGATCTCGGCTCACTACAACCTCTGCCTCCCAGGTTCAAGTGATTCTCCTGCCTCAGCCTCCCAAGTAGCTGGGACTACAGGCACATGCCACCATGCCCAGCTAATTTTTCTATTTTTAGTAGAGACGGAGTTTCACTATGTTGGCCAGGATGGTCTCAATCTCTAAATCTCGTGATCCTCCCACCTCAGCCTCCCAAAGTGCTGAGATTACAGGTGTGAGCCACTGCACCAAGCCCCTATCTACATCTTTTTTTCCTGCTAACTAGGTATTTGAGCTTTGTCTCAAAATTTGTCAAAAAAAGCAAGAGTTAAGAGTAGGCAGCACTATGTTGGAAACACAGAGTACACTTTCTCCAGTGACTTAAAGCTCTCTGGTCTTTGCCAGTGGAGTATTCAGACAGGTTAAGGGTAAGTCAGGGAAAAAGAGGTCACACCTGCTCTTCCCTGGTGGGTTTTTCAGTTCTGTTTTGCCAGAATCCTTGTGATATTTCCAGGTCCCTCTGCTTGATCGTCTTTTTTCCTCTGCCTTCTTTCCCTATTCTATTCACTCCCACAACCATAGAATATTAATAGTATGGGCAGGTGTCTCGGACTTCTCTTCCCTCCACCCCCATTCTTGGACTGCAAAGTATATAATTCTTCCTTTAGAGGGAAAGGAAGTGAGATGGCAGTGGTCACAGAGAGGACTAGTGACCCAAAGTTGGTGGCCAAGAGACTTAGGAAAAGGCCTTTATTTTAGGATTATGACTCTGGAGTCCTGAGCAGTGTTTGGTCATGACTATCTGGGTACATTAAACATGACATTTGTTCAAAGTGTAATGGGAGGCTCTGGAGGCCAAGGCTGGGCCCTGAGTTGCAGCCTCATTGATACGCCATTCAGATGTACTTGTCAGCTTCTGTTGTAAGACGCAACTTTCCACGTGAAGTAAGAGGATCATGGTCATTGAGTGTGACCAAATAAGATCCTCCCTGGAGGTCAAGCCTGCACAGCTGATTTGGGAAAGATGAGTCTGCCCCAGAAGAAGGTAAATGAAACTGAAGAAGGGAGGAGAAAAACTGCAAAACAGAACCTGAAGGATGGCAACTGGTGGAAGGTGGGCAAAGCCTGTTTGTGAAGCAGGAGAAATTCAGATGGCCTTAGTCCTCCTCCCCTTCAGTCTGCAGAGTAACTGGCCATTTCTTTAACACTCAACGGCTACATCAGTGTTTTATGTATTCGCAACAAAGTCTGTGGCAAATTGAATCTTTGATGATTATGAAACACCCAAGAAAACCTTATTAGGCAAGATGGGTTTTGTGTTTCCTAAAAAAAAAAAAAAATTCCTTTTGAATGGAACTGTCGTTCACCGTAACATTCAACAAAAGTGTTTTCCTACATTTTGGCCCTTGGGGCTGTAATAGTGAAGTTTACCATTAGCACAGGCATGGGGTGGCTGCCCTGAACAGTCCATGGGCCTGTACTTGTGAGCAGGAGACAGATTTTGTCAGCAGAGGGAATTATTATTTCTCTTGAATGGACCAGTTTATTTTTTCTATTTTGAAACAACTGAGTTGTTTGTTTGGAAGACTGTTTCTAGACCACAGAAGAAGGATTTTCTAACATTTGAGAAATCTTAGTATTAACTCTGTGGTGCTGTTTGATGAGGACCAGGCTGCTTTTTTAAAAAGTAGAAATTTAATTAAAGTAACATACAGAAATCACAAGAGTATAGCTGCTTGATGAATTCTCACAAATAGTATACACATTTAGATCAGAAAACGGAACTTATCGGACTATAAGAAGACTTCTGTGCCCCTTTAACAGGCACTGATTTCTCAAGAGAAACCACCCTGCTGGCTTTCAAACGCTGTAAATTAGTTTTGTCTTTTTTTGAACTTCACATAAATGGATTTACATGGCATATACACTTTTGTTTCTGGCTTCTTTTAGCTCAGCATATTTGTGAGATTCATCCATGTTGTTAGGCGTAATTGCAATTTCTTTATTTTCCCTTTTGTGAAATACTAAGATTTTGTTGGGGGTTACATTGAACCTATAGATAAATTTGGGAATAATTGGTAGCTTTATAATGTCAAGCTTTCGAATTTACGAGCATGATCCATCCTTCCATTTCTTTAATTTTTCTTAGTGTGTTGTGGTTTTCAGTGTAAGCATCTTTTTTCTGTTTTTTTCTTGAGATACAGGGTCTCACTCTGTTGCCCAGGCTGGAGTGCAGTAGCATGATCACCACTCACAGTAGCCTTAGTCTCCTGGGCTCAGGTGATCCTCCCACCTTACCCTCCCACAGAGCTGGGGCCACAGATGCACACCAGAGTCCCAGATGAATTTTTTTTTTTTTTTTTTTTTTTTTTTTTGCATTTTTTGTAGAGACAAGATTTTGTTACATTGCCCAGGATGGTCTCAAACTCCTGAGCTCAAGTGATTTGCCCTACCTTAGCCTCCCAAAATGCTGAGATTACAGGCATGAGCCACCATGCCTGGCCCAGTGTAGACATCTTATATGTCTTTTATTAGATGTTTTCCTAGGTATTTGATGATTTCATTGATACTGTAAATGTGTGCTTTTAATTTCACATTGTTTTAGTTACTGTATATTGAAAGGTTAACCTCATGACTGATGACCTTGCCTACTGATTCTTACACTTTGTGGATATTTTGTATTTCCTATGTACCCAACCAGGCCATCTGTTAATAATTACAGATTTTTTTTTCCTTCTTTCTAATTTGCCTTGTGTTTATTCTTCTTGCCTTATTGCATTGGCTAGGCACCAGGCCTGGATTTTTTTTTTTTTTTTTTTTTTTTGAGACAAAGTTTCACTCTGTTGCCAGGCTGGAGTGCAGTGGCATGATCTCGGCTCACTGCAACATTTGCCTCTTTGGTTCAAGTGATTCTCCTGCTTCAGCCTCCCAAGTACCTGGGATTACAGGTGTCTGTCACCATGCCTGGCTAATTTTTGTATTTTTAGTAGAGATGGGGTTTCACCATGTTGGCCAGCCTGGTCTTGATCTCTTGACCTCATGATGTGCCCGCCTCTGCCTCCCAAAGTTCTGGGATTACAGGCATGAGCCATTGTGCCCGGCCCAGACCTGGATTTTGATCTCTGTGTCAGGTAGAAAAATCTTCTAAGGGGTTTCCTAGTCTAAGAAGAAAAGCAACCATGAAGTTGGTTAACTTGTGAGCATCACATCTAAATTTAAAATGGTGCTGTGGTTGTCTGCAAGGCAATACATGTACTTGATTGTGCACACCCACTTAATTAAATCTTAACAGCTAGCTGCCCTTCTTTTTCCTACCCCTGACAAGCTGAGACTTTCACATATATTTGTGCATAGATCCTTAGCAGAGTTCTTGTAGTCAAACAGGGATCCAGACAGCTTACTCAGGATCTTCTTGCCTCAGTGGTGATAGTAAGACAGTTGTCCAGAAGCAGTTTCAGGGCAGGGCAGGGCTTGTGGGGAGAGAGATGGCATCCATGGCTGCAGTGAGTTGGCTCAGTAGTAGTGACCCCTGTACAAGATACCCGGTCTTCTGAAGTGCTGACAGCTGTCTGAATGAGCAGAAGGTTTTGATTAGCTCGACTGCAGAAGGGCGAGTGAGACCTTTTAGATGGAATGCTAGAATGGGAGGCAAGGATTACAAAAAGTAAAGGCTACCAGGCACAGTGGCTCACATATGTAATCCCAACACTTTGGGAGGCCAAGGTGGGTGGATCACCTGAGGTCAGGAGTTCAAGACCAGCCTGATCAACATGGTGAAACCCTATCTTTACTAAAAATACAAAAAATTAGCCAGGCGTGGTGGCACACGCCTGTAATCCCAGCTACTCAGGAGTCTAAGGCATGAGAATCGCTTGAACCTGGAAGGCAGAGGTTGCAGTAAGCTGAGAACGCGCCACTGCTCTCCAGCCTGGGCAACGAGAGCAAAACTCTGTCTTAAAAAAAAAAGTGAAGGCTTCTGGAGTTAGAGATGTCATTGCCTGTAACAATGGGGGTGAAATAGAGATCCTGGTCATTCCCAAGAGCTAAGGGAAGGCATAAGTCCTTGAGTGGATTTTGGGGTATGAGGTGTGTAGGGTAAGCAGGACGATACAACCCTGAGAGCTGGAAAAAAGTATCCTTCTGCTGTTTCTCTTGTGCTGTCTTCCTTCTCTCTTTCCCTATTTCTTTTGATCCATTTTTGATTGGTCTTTTTTCTCTCAGGTTCCTTCTGGGGGCCAATATAATGAAAAGACCAAGAGCTGCATAGATGGGAATCCTGGCCACTGACCCGCTGTGAGACCTTAGAAAGTTACTCAGAGCCTTGTTTTCATGTTTGTAAAGTGAAGGCAATGGAAGCATTAATAGCTTTCTCATTGAATTGGGAAGACTGAATGAAATGAGGTATATAAGAACTAGGCATAAAGGCAATGGTAAGGGGTCTGGCTGGCTGCCTCTTTCTTGGTCAGCCTTCTTTGTTCTAAGAGATACTAGTTCTTCTCATCCATTTTTCCTTTATTCTAGAGCATTTTCTCTTAATCAGATATAAGTGGTATTTTTGTTTAGTTGAAACAAAAGGTTTATGCCTTCTATTTTTAATGTACAAACTAAGAGAGTGGAATATCTCCCATTTCTGCCAGTGTGGTAGATTACTAAAATGACAGTGCGGGGGCCCTTGCCTCTTCTCCCCTCAAATAGCAGCCGCCCCAAGACCTTTAGTTCCTTGGGCCTCAGGATCCTTATCCATAAATGGATTGAAGTGAGTGTACTGAATTCAGTCTATTTCTAATTGCATCTTTGAGAAGATGCTAAAAGTCAGATGTCTCACTAAATTAGGCATGCCATGAGCAAAGGACCATGTCTGTTTTGCTTAGCATCCTATACCCGGCATGTCCAGAATACCTGGCCCATCAGAGATACTCCATGAATGAATGAAAGGAAAAAGAAGGAAAGAAAGGGCTGGGCGCGGTGGCTCAAGCCTGTAATCCCAGCACTTTGGGAGGCCGAGGCGGGTGGATCACGAGGTCAAAATACCAAGACCATCCTGGTCAACATGGTGAAACCCCGTCTCTACTAAAAATACAAAAAATTAGCTGGGCATGGTGGCGCGTGCCTGTAATCCCAGCTACTCAGGAGGCTGAGGCAGGAGAATTGCCTGAACCCAGGAGGCGGAGGTTGCGGTGAGCCGAGATCACGCCATTGCACTCCCGCCTGGGTAACAGGAGCGAAACACCGTCTCAAAACAAAAAAAAAAAAGAAGGAAAGAAAGATCTTCATGACAAAGAAGATAGTCCCTGCTCATCAGAAATTATTGTCAGGGCACCACTGACTTTGTGGGCCCCTCTTCTGTAATTCTGATCTTAAACTCAAAGTTTCTAATTGCAGAAGATGTTTATTAGCTCAAATCCTCAACTTTTTCTAGCATTTCTTTTCAAACTTCCTGAAGAGTTCATGATCCCTTTTCAATTCCAATTTGTTGCCATCCTTTATAGTCCTGGGTCTCTGTCATCATTTAGAAAGTCAGCTGTGCAAAGGTAAATACTGTTTTTGAAAGCACAGGGTATAATTACACATCATAGCGCCATCTGCAAGGTGCTGTGCCCTTTTTCTTTTTCAAGGCAGCACCACATTCCTTATTTTACAAATGAAGGAGCAGACTGAAAGCAAGGAGCATTCCTTGGGCTTCTGAGTTCCTGCTTTAAATACACCACTATCTGACTAACACATGCCATAATTAGGCTCCTTCACACATCCTCTAGTCCCACAGACCTTTGAGGAGCTGAGCCTTGTTCCTCACCACTCACAGGGCCCCTCATGGCCTTCCTGTCGGTGTAGATCTGTGAAACTCCATTCTCGTTCCTGCCATGTCTTATCCTGGGGAGAAAGTATATATAACTAACATTGTACCCTGCCTTGTAGGGTAGATATGGTCCCTGCCTTCAAGGTTAAGAACAAATTGGCAATATAATCCATTTGTTCACGCAAATACTTTTTGAACTCCCCCTTTGTATAAAGAATATACTGTTCCACATATTAAGACATTTTGGGGTAGAAGGTACTATATAATTTAGAGCCAAAATGATGTGGTACACGCCACGAGTACTGTCTAGATTTGAAGAAACCAAGACATCAGTTCATGAGCGGTTAGATCCTTTTAAATATGTGCAGTTCCTGAAACAATTAACAAAATATTTCTTTCTGGGCAACTTTGGCATACCCTCTGGTGTTAGACTTGTCAGCAGAAGTGGTAACTGTTACAATAATATTGTGAAAATGTCAAGACATTTCTAAAACCTGAAATAAGACCATTGAATAACACCCTAATTGTTTTCTTCCCAAACTTAGGTAAAGCAGTGATTGCAAATGATTATCTTTAGATAAAGCAAGAAAGTAGACGTTTCAAGGACATGTAGCTTTCGTTTAAATTGGGTCATCGTTACCTTTCCTCATTGTTTTGTCAAAAGTTTTAGAGCAGAAGACTGGTGATAGGAAGGGCAGCGACCACAGGCATAGCTGAGACTATCCACTGCATTGGAGGAAGGAATTTCTGTGTCAAATTCTCATTTGCTAGCAGCATTCCAACAACAAGCTGTTATCTGAGTCTGAATATCTGAAACAGTTGATAACAATTGAGTGTTGGCTGCCATGATGTCATCATCAAAAAAATCTCCAGAGAAACTCTAATGACTTCTAAATATAATCTGCTAGTTCTCAACTTATTTTATGTATTCAGGAAAAGCAGTTGGCATTATGTAAGAAAGAATTATAAAAATCTATCCTTTCCAGTCGGTCACGGGCAGGACTTTGCAGCAACATTGCTCTATAACTCTGTCATCTGTGATAGAGTCGTCTGTCTCGTGTTCACCCCTGAGTTCAGAATTTGGGATTATAGAGGCACCTGAGAGGCCAGTTGGCTGGAAGATTCTTCAGTCTTGTCGGATGTTAAGTAGAAAAGTGATGATTGTTTAGCTAATTCTACCTAGTATAATCACTGAGAATTAACCTAACTCCTACAAGTGTTTTAGGAGTAAACACTGAGTCAAACTGAAAACGTTACTGTGTCACCAGAGCACACACTGTAGTTAGCTATTTAATGAGGCCTTTTGATACAGTGGCCAGTGGCCAGCACAGAAGCTTAACTTGCTCTCCTTCCCCACCTTCCAAAGGCAGCTAGACCAGGAGAAACCATTCTAACTCAACTAGAAGGCAGCTCTTACAGTGCAACATCTTTGGAAGGCATCTTTCCACTTTGGATAAAATGCTCGCTCTGAAACAATTTGGCTCCTAGAGAAGACAGAAGAGGCAAACTCGAGTTTTTGTTCTTCGGGGTTTTTTGGCCACTACATGTCAATCACCTTGATTTGAAAAATTCTTGTTACTCTGCCCTCTCAGAATCCTCTATGGAATATGTAGTTGGCTTCCAAACCAAAAGCAGTAACTCCATGTATTTATTTTCATCTATGAAAGGACTGGTTATGCAAACCCGCCCTTGCTGGTCTGTCACTGAGACAGGCCTGGAGCAGATGCTGTAAGCACAAAGGTAGCCAGGCTTTCTGCATTCTGTATTCAGTAGCCTTTCCTAGGTAGTGTGTTGGTCTGTTGTTTTATTCCTTTGCTTTTAAAATTTTTGGAATACCTCTAAAATTGAGTATTTCTTGCTGAGAGCTGATATTTAAAGTTACTTGAGGAAGGGCTTTTTAAAAATTCTATATTTAATTTGTAAATATGCATCTGAATAAGAAGTATATTTGCCACAGCAATTTTAAGCCTCTGCTAAGCTTACATGTGTTGGTAATGTCTACCAACACGTTTGGTCGTTTTATTCTTTTTGGAAACAAATTCTTCATGTCTGCAGTCACTTGCATTTTTGGTGAAGACCAATTTTACCTGCAAGATTTTTAAGGGTTTTGCAGCTTTCTATAAAGCAAGACCCATGACTAAAGAAATTCGGGAAAAAAAGATTTGGCTAATTAAAAGTGTCAGATGATGACTTCTGACTTTGAAGAATTTAATTGGCTTTAGATGGGAGGTTGTGTGTTGAAGTGTTTTGCTTTTTCTGACATGTGACTTGACATGAGTTCCAAGAACAATCAGCTAGTTAGAAGGTTTGCAGAAGGAAGCATTGTGCTCCCTGCTAATCAGCTGTTCTCTCTATTCCCCTGTCATCCCTCTTCTGATTTCAGTGGTGCTTCATGCCCCACCTCCAACCAAGATCAAACGGGAGCTGCACAGCCCCTCCTCGGAGCTGTCGTCTTGTAGCCATGAGCAGGCTCTTGGTGCTAACTATGGAGAAAAGTGCCTCTACAACTATTGGTAAGTGGGCAAGTGACATCGAAGAAAGGCTGCCTAGAAAGGCTCTGGATGTCACCGTCAAGCTGAATGTTCCTTCCCGGTGTCACCCAGCAGACCCTGGGGTAGAACACATCCTTCTTTCATAGCAGTGTCATCCTGGCCCCCTTGGGATAGCATCCTGCACGCGAAAGAAAGCTGTTAAAGCCTTGTGGCTCCGCAGGGCACTCAGTTCATAGGGCACCCGCTCCTTCTAGGGAAGGAGTCTCGATCCTGGGATATTTGATCTGTGGCTTTGAGGCAGGTAATATATACTTCTTCATGTCTATCATATGTTAATGTGAACTTTAAGCACCAAAGAAGTAATCTCCAAATCAGAATATATGAAAAGTCTTGACGCTTGTGCCCTTTACTTAAGAATATCCAGGGCCTGGGAATGAAGCTTAAATTTTAAATCATTCTTTGCTCTAGAAGATAAACATAGATTTGCCTGAAAGGGGGAGGAGAAGAGTTGTTAATTCAAGTGATGTCACAGCACAAATGCACCTTCAACACAGATTCTGACTAATTCCTGGGAACCTTGAACACTTGAGAGAGGGGACCAGAGAACACCTGGCAAAGCGTAAATTCTCCCCTCACCCACCCACCCTACACAGGCATACACGGAGAATTCTTTTAGAAGGAGGGAAAAAGGAAACCGGAAGCAGAGGCTAAAATTATCCTTGAGAAAAATCACTAGAAGTGTTAAACAAGTCCCTGTGACGCAGTGTGTTTGTCACTTTTCGGAGGTACAAATATCCCCTCAGGGCTACAAGCGATTTAACTATGTTAATGCTGTTATTTCCTGGCAACAATGGGCTGCAAACTAGCTTTCTGCTGGACCTGGTAACCATGCTAATTGGCTTCATTTCAGCTTAATGGTTTCTTCTCTTTTTCTGTTTACAGTGCCTATGATAGGAAGCCTCCCTCTGGGTTCAAGCCATTAACCCCTCCTACAACCCCCCTCTCACCCACCCATCAGAATCCCCTATTTCCCCCACCTCAGGCAACTCTGCCCACCTCAGCACACGCCCCTGCAGCTGGCCCTGTTCAAGGTGTGGGCCCCGCCCCCACCCCCCATTCGCTTCCAGAGCCTGGACCACAGCAGCAAACATTTGCGGTCCCCCGACCACCACATCAGCCCCTGCAGATGCCAAAGATGATGCCTGAAAACCAGTATCCATCAGAACAGAGGTGGGTGTTAATCTGGGCTTCTTCCTTAACTGCCACCATCACCCTGCTCCTTTCTCACTGGGAGAGGGGAAGCAGTTCGTCTTATTTTACCAGGTTCTTAAAAAGTTATCACTGCACTGAGGCAGCTTGTGAGACAAGACTAACAATAATACGAATATGACTGTTTATATACCACTCTGTTTCCAAGGCGCTCTAGATGGTTGATGGACTACGACATCCTTATGAAATAGGTAAGGGAGAAGTAATAGGTGTTCTCCCCCCTCACAGAACTGGAGGAAGCATGCCTTGCCAGGATACAATATTGACCTTCACTGAGGGCAGGTTCCTGACTCCTCATTGGATGCTGCCTACTATAATAGAATTGAACTTTGGTTATTACTATTTCAATTACATATAAGGGACGATTGCTGAGTTACACAAGGTAGCATTACTCATCTGATTCTAACACATTTTAACAGTAGGAGGTTAGTTAAGGACCTTGTTTATACACCTGCTTTTGAGATAGAAATCTGGTTACACTGCACGTGGTTTTACATTTCTGCAGACAATTGAGGCATTAGGAGTAACTTGTCCAGAGTCATTCATTTATCAAAAAACTGTGTGAAGGGAGCCTTCTCTGCACACTCCAAACCTTACCTCTTATATATACTGGATAGTACACAGAAAATGAGACGGACTAAAATCCCTGGTTTGATTTTTGTAAAAGTAATAGAAATTAGTCATGGATAATATCAAGCTTAATAATCATATATATGACCTCTTAAAGTCCCAGCCTTCTAAGTTTATTAACTGTGGTATTCTAGAATCTTAGATGCTTGTGGCCTTGTTTTATGTAAGATGTTCTGGGGGCCTGTCTTTTTTATTTCAAATTTCTCCGGGATTAAGAGATAACCACAGGTGGGTTGTTGTCAACAATATTACCAAGGGGTACAAGATGGCGACCATGGTATTTCGTATCTATCTATCTTGCATTGGGTGGATCAGGGTAGGGGGAGGCAGTGGGGCAGAAGTAGGAAGAATACATGAGTGTGCCTTTCCCAGGCCTGATCCATTCCAGATGCCTACCAGTATTTACTTGGAGATCACTTTATTTCTAGATGAAATGCAGGAAAATAAAAAATAAGGTACCTTTGTCTGGTTCTGATCCCCTTCCCATTTTGCTCTGAAAGTCACTATTAAGAACTGCAAAATATGGCCGGTTGGTGTTTATTCCTTGGTTAGGCACAAACACCCGCATTACACAGGGCCCAAGGGGTGAGCACTCATGGGCTGGCTGGGAGTGGGCCTCTGTTGCCACCGGGTACTCATCTGGAGGACACAGCTGCCACTGAGCTTTTGGCAATTATTACCTTGTACTAACAACCTGTACTTGTTCAGAATTTGGATACTTGTTTTTTTATGTAAAAATTGTAGATTTTTTTTAAAGTTGGCAACTCATTCAAATTCAAAACAACGCCACTCTGCAGACTAAACAAAACTTCTCTGGGCAAAATCATCCTGCAGGCCTGCCAACTTGTGAACTCTGGCCTAGATATCATTTTTATTTCAATGGTTTTTTTGGTGGTTTTAAAGAGCATCTTGCTGATTTTCTGCAAGGGTTATGGGGAAACTGGGGAGCCAGGGTGGGGTGGGCCATATATTCAATATTTGGAATTCTTAGCAAACTTCTATTTGTTATACCATGAAGTATAAAAGAAAATTCCTTTATGTACTATTTCCCCCTCAATCTGTGTTTTGTATCCAAGGGGCTTATGTAACATACGGTATTAACAGTAAACTGACTTGGGAGACAAATATCCTTGTTCTCCTGGAGAACTGGGAGACAGGTAGCCCCAGTCTCAGCTGTGAAATAAGTCTGTCCTGAGAAGGCAGGAGGTTTGGATTCCTGGGATTTATAAGTTATTTGCCCTCGAGTGTTCAGAGGAAGAGAGGAGGGAACCAGAAAGCAGGTATTCCGGGTGGTTCCTCCTTGAAGTCTGCCTGTACATCCTGGACTTACTTTTCTTATACTCTGCCTTTAGGACTCATGGATCTAAAATTGAAAGATCTCACACATACACTGGCGTGATACAGAGATCCTTGAGAGAATTGAGGTGAAGGGTGAGGTATTCTGTAGGCTATAACCAAATCGATTAAAAACAACATTGGGCACTTGGGTTTCTACACTAGAGTGCTGCCCTCTCGAAGTTGAAAGTGCACCGGAGTCCCCACGGGAGTGTGGAGGGGGGATTTTCAATGCAGATTCCTTGTTCCATTCAGAGATAGAGTTGGTGGGCCTGGGGCAGAGCCTGGATATGTTCTTGTCATACTTTGGGAAATTGTGATCCAGCTCTCTCTACCCTCATCTGTATTCCACCCCACCTTTATTTCAATCATATATTATCAAATTTTGTTCTTACTGCCTTTGTCTATTAATATAGCCATCCATGTGATAGCTGTGTGACATAAAACACATCAAAACCATGAAAATGATTTTGCTTCTAGATACTAGATAGATAGCCCGCAGAAAATGAGACAAACTAAAATCCCTGGTTTGATTTTTGTAAAAGTAATAGAAATTACAGTCATGGATAATATCAAGCTTAATAATCATACATTTAATAACTTTTATGCCTGCCTAAAAGTGGGGCAGATTACTTTTATTGGTGACTATAGGTTGTCTCTCAGCTTAGAACTTTTTATTAAAATTAGAGGGACTGCTACTTCAAAATGAAATCCTTAATACAAATATATGGTATTTTGTATGATAGAAGTAAAAAGAGTCTAATTTGAACCTTTTAACAGTCCTGTGATGTAGACAGAGTTAAAAAAAAAAAATCTCATTTTACAGATTAGAAATCAGGCCTCAGCACATTTAAAGGATTTTTTTTTTTTGAGACTGAGTCTCTCTGTCACCCAGACTAGAATGCAGTAGGGTGATCTCGGCTCACTACAACCTACACTTCCCTGGTTCAAGTGATTCTTCTGCCTCAGCCTCCTGAGTAGCTAGGACCACAGGCATGTGCCACCACACCCAGCTAATTTTTATACTTTTAGTAGAGATGTGGTTTCACCATGTTGGCCAGGATGGTCTCAATCTCTTGACCTTGTGATCCATCCGCCTTGGCCTCCCAAAGTACTGGAATTACAGGTGTGAGTCACTGCACCCTGCCCAGTTAAAGGACTTTCTAAAGCTCACATAGCCAAATACAGGGTCCTACGTTCAGCAACCAAAACCTTTCATGACGTATAATTACTCCATTTGTTTCTGTTATGATTTTATTTGGGTTGCTAACATCCACTAATGTCTGCTGTAAAAACTGCATAATTGACCTAGAGAAAGTTGTTTTGACCTTGAACATTATCTGTCTCTTCAACTACAAAATCTTACTAAACTCCTACATCACTTAACCCAAACCAGTGTGCTTAACATGTATCTTTTTCGTTTTGCTTGGTGTGCCTTATCTGTTCTGTTGAAAAGAATAAGCTCTTTGAGGGTAAAAACCTATGATTTAGACTCCTTTCTTTAGGCCACATTTAGCCCCGCCTCTTATTTGTTTATTGATAGTGATAGAAGTGTGCTAAAATTACACCTTAAATAACTAAAATGTAATCTAGTCAAAAGTACATCCTTCCTGGACATGGTGGCACACACCTGTAGTCCCAGTTACTTGGGAGGCTGGTGCGGGGAAGGGGGTGGGGGTCACTTGAGCTCAAGAGTTCTGGGCTGTAGTACACTATGCCAACCTATCAGGTGTCCACACTAAGTTTGGCATCAATATGGTGACCTCCTGGGAGTGGGTTCCACCACGTTGCCTAAGCAGGGGTGAACTAGCCCAGGTCGGAAACAGAGCAGGTCAAACTTCCCATGATCTCATTGCACCACTCTTCTCCAGCCTAGGCAACACAGTGAGATCCCCAACTCTAAGAAAATAATGAAGAAAGAAAAAAGTACATTCTTAATGTTTTATATAACCTTAGCATATAATTCCTCACAACTTAATTTATTTTTAGAAGATAAATACTGTGTCTGAAAGCCATGATTTATACTGGTGATTTCCTCCCCACAAGGAGAGGGGAAAAGACATGTAATTTGGCATGTTCAGACATGTTCCACTTATCCTGAAAGACCAGCTGCTCCTGGAAGAGAAGTGTTTTTTCCTTTAGCCATCCCAATCTTGAGTTTTTTCATTGTGTTATTTATGATGTTTACATGTGCTGGGTGGAAGAACTTACAAAAATATTCCTATGTTATGCCTATAGTACTGGCCGTACATATTTTTGGCTTTTATTAAACCATATTTCATTACATCTTGAGTTGAGGAAAGCCCTACAATTCAACAGAAGAGGCTCTACTAAGAAAAATGTATCATCTAAGAATTTTGGAATACATTGCTTTCTCACTTACTTGACATCAACCAAAATGGCAAAAACCCAGGAAGCAGCAGCAGAATCCTCTGCTTCTGCATAGCCCCTACGGGCACCAGTGTTGTAGTAGGCTAGCATGCTGTAATTGACAGAACATAATGTGTTGTGCTGGAGTCATCAGGAAAGGTCAATTGGGTAGTGTCTTCTGAAGGAAGAAATGGCCTAACCTGTTTGATAATGTCGAGAATGTCTCTCTCCGTGGTTATTATAGAGGATTCAACTCTTAAAGGGATGGGCTAAGTTTGTGAAATTTTGATTTAACAGAAACTACTAATTCCTTAGGGATGCTAGATAAATTAAGAGATTTAATACACTCAAAGTTTTCCTCTTGTTTTTTCTTCCTCTCTTAAAGTTCATTACCCTTAAGGTAAATTGCTGTTCATTTTTATCTTTCAGATTTTGTAGTACAATAATTTTTAGAGAGGGATGAACTTGACTGTAAGTTACATTTGTAGCCTGGCCTGGAATAAAGTGAATGTGTATAACGCATCTCTTCTCCAAGTGCCTGTTAATCGCATATTGTAGTATATGGCAGCACAAATTCACTTTGGGATCCGAAACTGAGTTTCCTGGATGCTTAATGGAACCTTCCTTGGCAGACTGAATAATGTACTTGTAATGGGTAGAGTGCAGAGTATTTTTTAGTTCTGAGTCTTAAGAGGGTGTTTTTTGAGTTTCGTCATGTTTACTGTCGGCTTCTTGTTACCTTGTAACAAGCTATAAGACATTGCCTTTTATCCCCAGTTTACTGAAAGTTTTTAACATGAATAGAGGTTGAAATTGATAAACATTTTTATTGCCTCTATTCAGATGATCAAATAATTTTCTCCTTTAATTTCTTATATGATGAGTTACATTGATTTATATGAAACCAACCTTGCATTCTTGTGACAAACCTAGCTTGTTTACTCTTTTTTTTTTTGAGACAGAGTCTTGCTCTGTCTCCCAGGCTGGAGTACAGTGCCGTAACTCAGCTCACTGTAACCTCCACCTCCCAGGTTCAAATGATTCTCCTGCCTCAGCCTCCCTAGTAGGTGGGATTACAGGCACGTGCCACCACACATGGCTAATTTTTGCATTTTTAGTAGAGACGGGGTTTCGCCATGTTGGCCAGGCTGGTCTTGAACTCATGACCGTAGGTGATCCGCCCACTTTGTCCTCCCTACAGGCGTGATGCCCAACCCTAACTTGCTTATTTTGTATTATCTTTTGTTCATTGCTGAACTTGGGTTTTCTAATACAAATAAATAAAACTTCCACACCTGTACTCATGATTGAGGAAAGTACATAATTTTTCTTTTCTTTTCTTTTTTTTTTGAGACCAAGTCTCACTCTGTTGCCCAGGCAATGGCAAGATCTCAGCTCACTGCAACCTCCACCTCCTGGTTCAAGTGATTCTCCTGCCTCAACCTCCTGAGTAGCTGGGATTACAGGCATACACTACCACACCCAGCTAATTTTTGTATTTTTAGTAGAAACGGAGTTTCACCATGTTGGTCAGGCTGATCTCAAACTCCTGACCTCCTGATCCGTCCGCCTCAGCCTCTGAAAGTGCTGGGATTACAGGCGAGAGCCACTGTACCTGACCATAATTTTTCCTTCTTATATTGTCCATGCTAGGTTTTAGCATTGAGGTTATACTCATCAAATGAGTAGAGGGTGTCTTCCCTTTTCTATAATTTAGAATATCTCATGTGAAATTGGAAATCTTTATTCTTTGAACTTTTGGAAGAATTTACTGGTAACACCATTTGGGCCTGACATTTGTTTGTAGGAAGATCTTTAATTACTGGTTCAGTGTCTTCACATTTTATAGTTTTGCCCTGGATTTCTATTTAGTTGAACAAATTTAATAAATAAATTTTTCTAAGACATCCATTTTGTGTGAGTTTTAAAATTAATTGACATAAAGTTATTCATGGTGCCCTTTCTAAAATCTCTTTAGCATCTGTAGTTATCTTTTTCATTTTTGATATTATTTATCCATATTTCTTTTTCCTAGTCTTGGCACATAATACTGTCTTTTCAACAAATCTACTTTTGGCCTTATTCTCTCTCTTGGGTGTTTCTGTTTCATTGATTTCTGCTCTCACTAAAATGCTTTATTCTTTGTTTTCTTTGGGTTTATTCTGTTTTTCAAACTTCTTTGGTTGTGTGATGAGCTCACTAATTCTTAGCCCTTTTTCTTTATAATGTATAAGCACATAAACATATACAATTTCTCTTAGGGCTGGGGCGACTGTACATGGAGGTTTGCCCAGGTCACTTAGGGGATGGTCTGTGTACGCCTTGTGGAGAAGTGATTGCTAATAGCTTCGCCTTGCACTCTCCAAAGGTTCCTGATTTGGACAATCAGTTATTTGATCTCCCTACCCAAGTTCTGCTTTAAATACATCGCACAAGTTCTTATTTGCAGTATTTTTAAAATTTAGTTCCAAGTATTTTCTATTATTTCTTTCAACCTTGGAGTTCTTTATAGATATGTTTCTTAATTTCTAAACCTAATGGGATTTTTCTGGTTGCCTAGACTATGTGATTTTTATTTAAATCTCATCCAGAGAGTATTTTTAAATGATTGTAGAAACACTATAGGCCAGTGGCTCTGGAGCTGGACAGACTGACAGATCTGGGGTTGAATCGTTGCTGTGTGACCTCGGGCAGGCACTCAGATTCTCTACATTTCGGTTTCTTCATCCGAAAATAGGATAATAGATACTTACCACATAGAAGCATTGGGTGGATTAAATAAAATCACACTTGGTGTTCAGTAAATGTTATCTTCTATGACAATTTTACTTTTTCAAAATCACTTTTATTTTACACAAACTATACTAAAGGACACTTTCTTAAATGATGTCGATACCACAAACTGAGAAACTTCATTGTTTAATGTTAAGTTTTAAAATGTAATGCGCCCTTTATCCCTAGTCTTTTCATCCTCACACTTAATAATAGTTTTTGTTTTGTTTTGAGACTGCATCTTTCTCCATCGCACAGGCTGGAGTGCAGTGGCTCACATTTCGGCTTACTAAAACCTCCCCTTCCCAGGTTCAAATAGTTCTCCGGCCTTAGCCTCCCTAGTAGCTGGGATTACAGGAGTGCACCACTGCACCTGGCTAGTTTTTGTATATTTAGTAGAGACGGGCTTTCACCATGTTGGTCAGGCTGGTCTCAAACTCCTGACCTCAGGTGATCTGCCTGCCTTGGCCTCCCAAAGTGCTGGGATTACAGATGTGAGCCACCGCACCCAGCCAACTTACTAATGTTATATGTACAACTAATACTTTCACCATCTGGTATCCTGGGGACTGAGAAACTTCATTGTTTATGGTAAGTTTTTAAAATCTGAGTTTCATCACCATCCTTCTCCCATATTTGATCTTGAGAAATCAGACAAACGTGTAGGCCTAGAAAGGACGTACTTTTTGTTCCTCATCTCTCAATGTCTTCTCACAGCATAGATGAGCCCATTGGAGCCTAAGCAATGTTGGCATGCCTTGGGGAGTTGTTTCAGAGTTCTTGGGTGTGTTTAGGGACAGTATCTGGCTCTTCATTATATCGCAGGAAACTAAACATTAATGTGAAGTTGGCACATTAATGTTTAGTAAAATCAGTGAAAATCAGCATTCTCTTCCAAAAAAGGAGAATGGATGTCGAATAGGCAACCAGTGGGCTCTTGATTTATGCATGTATTTTGTGTGTTACAGTCTCCCAGTTCCTTAAAATCTTCTCTTATATTTGCATATCTTTTTTTTCCGCCATGGAGTCCTAATATTGCTGGTAGTCAGACATATCTTTTTTCTTTTTTTTTGAGATGGAGTCTTGCTCTGTCGTCCAGGCTGGAGTGCAGTGGCAGGATCTCGGCCTCTGCCTCTCGGGCCAAGCCATTCTCCTGCCTCAGCCTCCCGAGTAGCTGGGTTCACAGGTGTTTGCCACTGCACTTGGCTAATTTTTTTGTAGTTTGAGTAGAGACAGGATTTTTACCTTGTTAGCCAGGTTGGTCTCAAACTCCCAGCCTCAGGTGATCTGCCCGCCTTGGCCTCCAAAACTGCTGGGATTATAGGCCTGAGCAACCCTGCCTGGGCCATATTTGCATATCTTCTGATTTTAGGTTGGGAGTTGCAGGGAGAATGTGGGGCAGTTGAAGATAATGTTTGTTGAAAACTTACCAGTATTATAATAGGGCTGGGCCCTATTACATACATTATCTTACATCATCTTTACAAGGTATCCTGGCTGCTCTTATTTTTTTGGAGAGGAAACTGAGGATTCACAACAATTAGTTAGATAACTCATCCAAGGTCGCACAGCTAGTAAGTGGTAAAGATTGGATTGCAGCCCAGGATGTTCTGACTTCACAGCCAGAGCCTCTTACCCAGCTATGCTGCTTCTCGATTTTCCATCTTCTTCCTGAGCCTTAACGGAAATACTAAGTGCGTGATGTTGTCTTCTTGGCACATTTTATATATCATCTCTCAGCTGGCCTTTGAACTGTCCCTACTTCACCTGGCACCCATAATTATCATATAGCCTTTGTTAGACCCTTTTCTCCTTTTTTTTTTTTCCTGTCAGCATTGTGTTTACTCTGTGTGCTGGCAGCAGAAACTAAAAAGGAAATGCAGAAAAAGCATCTAACGGTTTTCATAACGTAAACCAAATGTTGGGAGTGTGGGTGAGCTCGTGGGAGGAAAGGCACTATATAAATCTGACAAATAAATAAATAACTGGTTCTTTAAATAAACTGGCACTGGGAAAACCTTAAACTGTGACCTACTGAATTTAGGCTTATTCGGAGTCAGAAGTCTGCCTCTGCTCACCCAGCGTGAGTTCCTTACATGTGTGCTCTGTTGGGCGAATGGTGGGAGTGGAGGGAAGGGAGGAAGAAGAGGTTTGGTAGGAACCAGGCTGTGCCCTCACTGAAAGTGATTGCCTGCCTTGGTACATTAGAGGCATCTTTGTCATAGCTGTATTATGTATGCAGCACATTCTTAGATAACTTCAAAAAGACTAGAGAAGGGAGCGGGGGTTCAAGTGAAGGTCACTGAGTAAAGTTCACAGGATGTATTTTGAGGACAAGGACTGAATGACTTTACTCATCTCTGCAAATAAAAGATGTTATCAGCAGCATGCTCTGAGAATCTTTCTTCCCAATACGTTGGCTTTGTGACCTACCCCTGAAATGCCCCCCTTGGCCACTCCCACTCTGTCAAAACAAACAGTACAGAACAATCCCAATTATAGAATCTGTTCTGCAGATCACAGGTTTTGAAGCTTTGCACATCCTTAAAGTTATGCCACGGGGAGGGGATGAGGTTGCTGGCTAGTGCCCATGTGGAAGTCCCTTTTCCTGAGGAGGCCATACCAGACTGACTCTAGAGTTTCATTCTGGAAGGTGAGAAGACCAGCACTAAGCGGAAGTGAGGCCATCAGCCTGCCAGCTGCAGAGGCTCTGGTTACAGAACTGAGCAGCCCACGCCATCTCGGAGCTATCAAAGGAACTGATTTCCTGAGGTCACCTTTGAAGGTGCTGGGATGGTGGCAGAGGGGAAAGGGAGAGAAAATGGAAGGTGTTAATTACCTTCCTTTCCAAATAGTCCAAGATTTAGGCACTTTGCAAAAATAAGGCCTTAAGAATATCGTCAGCTAGGTGCAATGGCTCTCGCCTATAATCCCAGCACTTTCGGAGGCTGAGGCGGGCGGATCACTTGAGGTCAGGAATCCAAAACCAGCCTGGCCAACGTGGTGAAACCCCGTCTCTACTAAAAATACAAAAAAATATATATATATATATATAGGCAGGTGTGATGGCGAGCGCCTGTAATCCCAGCTACTTGGGAGGCTGAGACAGAATTGCTTGAACCCAAGAGGCAGAGATTGCAGTGAGCTGAGATTGCGCCACTGCACTCCAACCTGGAAGACAGAGTGAGACTACATCTCAAAAAAAAAAAAAATTATCTTCATCGGCCGGGCACTGTGGCTTTCACCTGTAATCCCAGTAATTTTGAGAGGCTGAAACGACGGATCACTGAGTTCAGCAGTTCAAGAACAGCTTGGCCAACATGGGGAAACCCCCCTCTCTACTAAAAATACAAAAATTAGCCAGGCATGGTGGCTCAAACTCCCAAGTAATCCCAGCTGCTTGGGAGGCAGAGGTTGCAGTGAGCTAAGATCTAGTCAGTGCACTCCAGCCTGGATGACAGAGCGAGACTTTGTCTTAAAAAAACTTCTTTGTCTTTCTTTTCTGAAAGAATTCCCTTCAGGTTCGCGGCATGCTGCCAGTGCCTGTGTTCTAAATGTCAAGTGTAAACCTGAGTTGGCAATTTACACTTCTTCAAAGACCATTGAAAGGTTTCTTTAAGAGCAACCTGATGAAGTTCTGCTGTAGAGCACTCAGGGTCCCTGTGAAAGGCTATCAGCCCACTGAACCTTGTTTAAGATATTGGCCAGGTGGATTCTGAGGCTTTTGATGTCTGGGATAAAAGGATAAGTGTATGTAAATTGCCTAGTAATTTTCATATTATAAAATGATCTTACCATGCTGCTTTAGGTAGAGTAATAAAGACAGAGCATGCTGCGCCATGCTATACCCTGATCTAGACAGTGTTCTGTCTGCACACAGATCTCTTCAGTTTGAGATTTCAAATCTCGATGTTCTAGAAATCTGTTTGCCACCTGTTCCCACAGATTGGTTCAAATCAAACTATTTTATTAAAGCTATTCAAGAATTCTGTTTATCAATAGAACAAGCTAAAAGTAGAGAATAAGACCTTAATATTACAGGATTGTATTACTTTTCCTTGAACCTTTCTACCTGAGGGTATGTACTCACAAATGCTTTTCTTTATACACAAAGATCAGTGTTTAGTGCATATTTCATGGTTTGAGAGTCACACATCTCCCAACTTCTGAAGAGCCACCATCCTAAATATCCCAGTCTGTCAGTTACGGCTGTGGCAGAAACCATGCTTTACAGACATGATTGTAGTTTCACTCTCGGAAGCATTTGGAGGATAATACATCCTCCTGTCACAGATAAGCAAACAAAGCCAAGAAACTTTGCCTTTGGTCATTTCCCTACTAAGGGGTGGCAGGCTTTCCCTTCTACGCTGCCCACCCAACAGTTTGGAAAGGGCAGCTGGCACACATCTGGATTTATGTGACAGCTGAAGATTGTTAAGGAAGCTCAACTAATAACAGATTTTTATTGTTCTATCTCACTATAAAAACAGTGTCTATTTATTATCGAACTATAGATGAGCAAAAAAAAGAAAATCACCTAAAAATAGAACCACCCCAAAGATTGGCAGTGTTAATATTTAAGTGTAAATCTTTCTGTGGTTTTTAAATAGACACCATAATACTATTATTTTTCCCAAGCTTTGATACTTTATGTACTGTTTAGCAGTCTTCCTTAATACGTCAAAAATACCTTTATATTCACATTATATAGTTTCCAATGGTTGCTTTCAACTAAATGACTATATCACAATATATAGCCAGTTTCCTTGTTAGATAACTGTGTTGGTGACCATCTTGGTAGCTATATCTGGTCATCTGTGACTGAAGTGCTGTTTAGATACCTGGCATAGAATTATTAACTGCCTGCTCATCTTCCAAGTTAAAAGGAAAAAATCCTTGTCTTTTGACTTTGTTACTTTTTAAATTACTAATGAGTTAAACTTTTTGTTTATGACCATTGCTATTATTTAAGGGTATTCCTGTTTATGTCCTTTGCCCTTTCTTTTCCTCTTGATATGTTCATCTTTTATTAATTTCTAAAAGCTCTTTATGTCAACAGTGAGATTGCTGTATCTGTCAGAGATTTTCCTCAGTTTTACTTTTGGTTTTGTTTCTGGTGTGTTCTGACTGCTACAGATTCTTTCCCCCTAATTTGATGTATTTCTTTTGGTTTTGTTTCTGGTGTCTTTAACTTACAGAAATTTATACAGTGAGGTATATCCACGTTTATCTTGATGATTTCTTCTGTTGGTGTGATACTTAGGTTTTCCCTCACTCCAAAGTTATGGAAGTTTTCATATATATTTACATTCATATTATGGTTTCACTTTTTTGAGACAGTCTTGCTCTGTCGCCCAGGCAGGAATACAGTGGCGCAATCTCTGCTTACTGCAACCTCCACCTCCCAGGTTCAAGCCACAGCCTCCTGAGAAGCTGGGATTACAGGCACACATCACCACACCCATCTAATTTCTGTGTGTGTGTGTGTGTGTGTGTGTTTGAGATGTGTGTTTGAGATGGAGCCTCGCTCTGTTACCAGGCTGGAATGCAGTGACACAATCTTGGCTCACTGCAACCTCTACCTCCCAGGTTGAAGTGATTCTCCTGCCTTAGCCCATCAAGTAGCTGGGACTACAGGCCTGCTACACCACGCCCAGCTAATTTTTTTATTTTTAGTAGAGACAGGTTTCATCATGTTGGCCATGATGGTCTCGATCTCTTAACCTCATGATCCACCCGCCTCAGCCTCCCAAAGTGCTCGGACTACAGGTGTGAGCCACTGCACCTGGCCAATTTTTTTGTATTTTTAGTAGAGATACAGTTTTGCCATGTTGGCCAAGCAGACCTCAAGCTTACTGCCCGCCTCGACCTCCCAAAGTGCTGGGATTGTAGGCATGAGCCACCATGCCTGGCTGATTTCACTTTTTATATTGGAACCTTATAAATTTATTTTGATGTCTATGTAAAATAAGGTCTAATTTTTCCCCCAACTAATTTGAAATGCTAACCTTAACAAGTAATAAATTTTGGAATATATTTGACAGTTTTTGGCTTTCCATTCAATTCCTTTGATCTGCCAATCTTACAATTCCTTGTATTACTGTTTTAATTATTGTAGTTTTATGACATGTCAGTAGCTAGTGAGTCCTTATATCTTTTCAAAATAAAGTTTACAATTATTTTGTCAAGTTAGTTGGGAAGGCATTTGCTTTTATAGAATAATTTTCAGTGAATCAGTAGCTTCAAAGTCCTAAATATCTTCTCTTAGCTCTTTTTTCTTTCTTGTCCTCAGAAAACAATTTCAAGATTTTATTCTTATATGGCCTCTGTGTTTCCTGATTATTCCTAGGAATGTTATTTTTTTTATTGCTACTATGAATGGGATTCTCTGTTTTTTTTTTTTTTTTTCTTCTTCTTTTAAGGGCCAGAGAGTGCCCGCGGGTCTCGAATCACGCAGAATGGTTGTTTTCCACCATAGAAAGCATTGCCCCGCTGAGCTAAAGCCAGTCCCGGGATTCTCTCTTTTAAAAACAAAAAAAAAACACTACATTTTGTAACTGGTTAGTTTGTATTCAGCCTTTAAAAATTCCTTCTATCTTAGGTGAGAGAATGGATGAACTAGTGAATAAACATTTATGTATATGTTAGTGCTATTTGCAAATAATTGATCTTATATATTCAGATACATAATCTATACAAATTGCGCATAAAATAAACACACATGGGAGATTAGAGGCTACCACATCATTGCTTTGTTTTTTGTTTTTTGGGTTTTTTTTTGCCACTTCCTGACTCAAGAGCTTTGAAATACATAGTGTAATTTTGGGAAGAGGGTTAAGTGTCGAGAAATAAGCATTATTAAATACTTTGCAAATAATTTCATTAATTGGAACGTCTAGTCCCCAGTGCTCGGTCTAGTAGGTATTCATCAAGTCTCAGTTCAACATGAAAACCTCTTTGTTCTTACAGATTTCAGAGACAACTGTCTGAACCCTGCCACCCCTTCCCTCCTCAGCCAGGAGTTCCTGGAGATAATCGCCCCAGTTACCATCGGCAAATGTCAGAACCTATTGTCCCTGCAGCTCCCCCACCCCCTCA
This sequence comes from Callithrix jacchus, assembly GCF_049354715.1. Taxonomy (NCBI): domain Eukaryota; kingdom Metazoa; phylum Chordata; class Mammalia; order Primates; family Cebidae; genus Callithrix; species Callithrix jacchus. Next base: position 15,018,248 of record NC_133516.1, on the reverse strand, counting down.
GGGATTCAAACAAGAATATCATGACCCACTCTATGAACATGGGGTCCCAGGCATGCCAGGCCCCCCAGCACATGGGTTCCAGACACCAATGGGAATCAAGCAGGAGCCTCGGGATTACTGCGTCGATTCAGGTCAGCAGAAAATCTTGCTTGTCATTGCTTCATTCTTGCATTCTTGCCTCATTATTCAGTGTTTTATACATGCAGGGCCTTGGGGAATCATTTTATAAGAATTGCCCTCAAATAACAGGAGCTAGTAAAGCTGACATGTTTATTATGCACAATGGAATACAAAACAGAAAAGCTGGCTGGGCACAGTGGCTCACACCTGTAATCCCAGCACTTTGGGAGGTTGAGGTGGGTGGATCACGAGATCAGGAATTTGAGACCAGTTTGACCAACATGGTGAAACCTGTCTCTACTAAAAATACAAAAAAAATCAGCTGGATGTGGTGGCTCACCTGTAATCCCAGCTACTCAGGAGGCTGAGGCAGGAGAATTGCTTGAAACCAGGTGGTGGAGGCTGCCGTGAGCCAAGATCCCATCATTGCACTCCAACCTGGGCAACAGAGCAAGACTCTGTCTCAAAACAAACAAACAAACAGAAAAGCTATGTAAATGGTAGAAAGTGCAGTAGGCAGGCAGAAGTGGTATGAAGTACATCTCTGAGTCCAAGCCCGAAGATTGTTGGGGTTCAGTTTTGGATGGAATTTGCTTTTGACGTTCTCTGAGATAATACAGAGATTGATCTATTCTGGCACAAACTGGTTATGGGAAATGCTGGGGAAGTAGGCAGAAGGGAGAGACCTGTTGCTTTATGACAGAAAACTTACCAAGTGTGAGATAGTGATGTGTGTAAACATTTCCATAAGCATTCCTCTTGAAAGCTTTAATGGATTTGTCTCAAGAGTAGTATGAACAGCAACATTTTTTCCTTTAAGACTGACATTTTGATCTGTCCTGATGGGTTTTGTACCCCACCCCACTCCACTCCCTTAAAGCAAGGCATTCAACAGATGTTACCGTATCTGTAAGTCTGATCTGAGTTGTGTTCCCAGGGTGATAGCTCATCCCACGTGAACACAACTCAACTGTCTTTTCTCTCAATGGACACTGATAACATGATGCCTGAAGACGAGATCACTTGAGTGTGGTTCGGTTTCAGTGTGACAGTCCCAGCACAGCAAAAATGTACCAAACTGCAATCCTCTACCCCTGCCAGAGCAAGTCCTGGCTTCCTAACTTCAGGTCCCCTAATCCCTTTGGCCTAAAAATATTCCCACCTCTTGTAGCAGAATTAGATGTGGCCACCAGCAGTAAAGGGGAGCAAACTGGAAAAGATCTAAAGCCGTCCTCTTCTCCTTCCCACCCTAACGCCCAGGAGTTAGCATGGGCAAGAGCCCGGGCTTGGCCTTTTGAAGACCAATATTTTTTCCCCTGCCATTAGCTCTTTCACCAGATTTGGTGCTAATTTCTAAAATGAGCAAATGATGAGAGTGAAGCAGCTTTTTTCTTTCTTCCCATGACTCTTGATTAGGAGAACCTTCCTTTCAGATGGTAGGTTATGGTGTTTCCCATCTTGCTTATTGGGTGGCACCTCTTTCCCAGGACAAAGCCAAAAAGACATGACCCCAGACATGGAGGAGCAGGAGGTTTAGAGGCTTTAACCACAGGGCTGCAGTTGACCGATATGCTGCTTCTGCTGCAGAAATGATTGATGGGATTGTGTCCACCTTTGTTTCCCTTTCAGAAGTGCCTAACTGCCAGTCATCCTACATGAGAGGGGGTTATTTCTCCAGCAGCCATGAAGGTAAGGAACCTGCTTTTCCTCACTTCTCTCCTCCATCTCTCTCTCTCTGTCTCTCTCTCTCTCTCTCTCTCTCTCTCTCTCTCTCTCTTTCTTTGAGACAGTTTTTTTGCTCTTGTTGCCCAGGCTGGAGTGCAATGGTACAATCTCTGCTCACTGCAACCTCCAAATCCCAGGTTCAAGCAATTCTCCTACCTCAGCCTCCCAGGTATCTGGGACTACAAGAATGCACCATCACATCCAGCTAATTTTCTGTATTTACTAGAGACAGAGTTTCACCATTTTGGTCAGGCTGGTCTCAAAGTCCTGACCTCAGGTGATCTACCACCACCACCCCCACCCCACCCGCCCCGGCCCCTCAAAGTGCTGGGATTACAGGCGTGAGCCACTGCGCCCAGACCTCTCTCTCTCTCACTTTCTTTCTTTTTCTATTTCTTTCTTTTTCTTTCCTTCCTTCTTTCCTTCTTTTTTTTTTACTTTCTTTTCTTCTTTCTTCTTCTTTTTTTGAATAGTACTCAAGCTTAAAATTGCTCAGTTTCCAAGCTGATATTTGAGATCATAGATTAAACCTTGCTTAGCTCATGAATATAAAGCTAATTGATTGTAATCTTCAATTATTTTGCACGCAGGGTTTAAGCATGCCCCTAAGCCCTGTGAGGGCTGCCATTTTCATTAGCAGTGATCCTAACTTTTTAGAGTGTAGGACAATTTGGAGAAAAAATAAATGCACCTTATTTCCCCATTTCCAGAAATGGAGGTTATATATAATAGCTTACATGACACGATCAGCTTAAACTGGAATTTAGGAGTTATGTCAGTGAGGATGGTTTTCCTGTTTTATAGTTATGTCAGTGAGGGTCCAAGGATGTCTTAGAGTTTTTAAAATGTGTCTCTAGGTTTTACTTAGTTTGAGTGCTTGGGTGGGTAACTCTACATTGTAATTATTATTGTATGTTAAATGGTTGCCACTTTTAACATAGGAGGGAAATTTAAGGTATTCTTCACCAAACTTGAGGGGGCTGGTGGTGAAGTGAGCTAGCAGGGGGTAGGGAGTATTAGGGATGGGAGTGGAGAGATATATTTTGTACAAAATGCTTTGTTGAAGGACACAAATATTTTTCTAATTGGACTTTTAAAAAGTACCTCAAATGAGAACAGATATAAAGCAGTTTACCCGCAAGCTTGGATTATCACTTATCCTAACATCTATTTTTATGTGAAGATGATAGTTTTATATCAAGAGTGTATGCTGTCTCCTCGACTTCTTGTGCCCAATCCCTTTGGGATCAACTTAATTTAATAAGTCTCTGAGATAATCTCACTCTATATAGCAGCAGGAGCAGTGGGCAAGGTTGAGCCTGTGACTTTGCCTTCATTAGTGCTGACCTACTAATTAGGGTGAAAGTAACTGGAAACAAATAAGATGCATAAGTGTTCCAAAGCATATGGTTTCAAGGAAGTGGTCTGAATGGAGCTAGAATGTTCGTTTCTTGGAGGAGCTTGCTTTTGAGCTAGTTTTCTTTCTTTAAAATATAAACTTTTGTAGCTTATTCTTAGCATAAGCAATAAATACTGACTGCACACGATTTAGAAACTACAAACAGGCAAAAAGATGAAAATTGAATCTCACTGCCCAGAGATAACCGTTAAGTTGCTACATAGTCTTTCAGTCTTTTCTGTGCATATGTAAATATGGAATTATACAGATTATACAGGACTCATTGTTTTATAGTCTTTTTTAACAGTCATTAACTCACATTGAACACTGTGTTTCAAACACTGTTCTGTGTTCTTTACATGCATTAATTTATTTAATTCCCATAGCAGCCCTAGAGGATAGATATTTTTATTTGCCCCATAGGGTAATGAGGAAACCGAGGCCCAGAGAGGATAAAAGATTTGCCCAAGGGCATGTGGCTGTAAGGGTTGAGCCAGAGCTCTAAACCAGGCCCTGTGGCTCCAGAGCCCCTACCATACTCCTTCCATACTCCACAGCCAATGCCTACCATCTCCTTCCATACTCCACAGCCAGTGCCATCTCTATGGCACCCAACATTCCTCTATGATTTTCTCTTTCATGGCTGCACAGTACTCACTGCATGGGTATGTATTTAGCTAATCACCTGTTGCTGAAAAGTGGGTATTTCCAGATTATTCCTAAATTCAGTGAACATTCATCTAGCTGAATGTTTTTGTATTATCATTCTCTTGATTCTTGAAACTAAGTTTCTGAAATTTCTGGGTAAAAGGGGGTACTGACAGTTTTTGTGAGGGTCTGTGTTTTGTTGTTTTTAGTGCATTGTCACAGATTTTTAAATACTAGGATTTCTCTAAAGAAGTAATTAAATGTGAATCAAAAGGAAGAAGGGAGCCTTTTGTTGGGGGAGGATAATTGGGCTTTTAAGCTCCTGCATAAATGAATGACAGTAGCAAATCAATGGGCTCATTTGATGGAAAGGAGCCCCGGTAGGGACTGCAATCATGCTTAGGGGCATGAAAGGCCTTCAGAGGTGAGCTCAGAGCTTCAAGTTACCCTTCTGGGCAAAGACTAACTTGGGATGGTAGATTCAGGAGTTCCTTTCAGAACACTGAAATGGGAAAGGTTTTTTTTAGAACTCCTTTCCTAGACGTATGTCTTCTTTTTCTCAAATACATTTCTCCCTGAAGATTTAAAGCAGTGTGATTCCCAAAACCTGTGACAACAGCTTCACCTGGGATTTTTTTTAAATGTACATTCTCAGGACCCATCCCAGGCCTACTGAATCAGAGCTCTGAGGAGTGGAGCCCAGCAATCTGTGTTTTAACAAGTCCTTCAGGAGATTCTGATGCACCTTCAAGTTTGAGAACTACTGAGTAGAGATTCTCAAGTTTGGTCAAACATTAGACTCACTGGGGGAGCTTCTAAAAATTTTGATATCCAGGCTTCATCCAGAGCAATTAAATCAGAAATTCTGGGGTGAGACCCATGCTTTAGTAGTTTTTAAAGCTCCCCAGGTGATTCCAGTGTGCATCCAAGGTTGGGGACCACTAGTCTCTGTCATTTGAAATGAAAGTCAAAAGAACTGATACTCATGAAGCATTGGCTGCCTTTTATAAGTGATTAGTTCCTGAGGATGGTTTCTATGGGTAGCTGCTTCTCACTCACTTGGTTAGATGGGAGACCGAGTGTTGTTTCACTGGGTACCCTGTGATGTTCTGATTGAGTGCCCAGCCCTGTCTCCTGGACACTGGCTGTGATGGGCACAGCTGCCTGGGGCTCTCTTTGAGGTTCCTGAATGTTTCTACAGAAGCAGTTGATGTCTGTAGCAGGCAAACTAGAAGGGAGTGGGGGAAGAGAGGAAGGAAAGCATTTTGCATAATTACAACATTTAGGAAAGAGCATGGTCTTAGGGGAAATATTTTTAGCAAGGCATTGGGTTGCTTACTACACAAGTGCATTTGTGTGTGTTTTCCCTCCACCCTTTCCCTGACTTCAAACACATGGAAGAAGTTAGTTTAAAAAAAAAAAAAAAACCAGCATTTTTAATTGTTCTAAATTACCCTGACTTGCTTTTTCTCTCCTTATACAGGCTTGACCACAGATGTCTGTGAAACAGTTAATGAAACAAGTGTTTCTGATTGGCATCTGTGATTGCTAAGATAGCCATCCTGCCTTAAGTGTTCACCTGGAGTCTTTGCATCATGTTTTGAGTCTTTTGTTTCTACTTCGCCCCTCAAACAGGTTCTTCCTTCCTGCCACCTTTATTTGAGTGATTAGATGATTGTGGCCACAACTGATAAACTGCTGGCACAAATTCAGCTGACTTAAATTTCACTTAAACCAACAGTATCTTCCAGATGGTTTAGAGGACCACAGGTGGTGATGCCTAGAAACCGCAAAATACCCCAAAGTGATGCTTCTTATAGGCAGATCTTCATCTGATTAGTTCTGAAAAACAAACCGAGAATTTCATCTGGGTGTATACGTTGTTGTTGTTTTCTGTGTACTCTGAATGTATTTTTCTTCCCTTAGAGGAGAACAACTCTAAAAAGAACATGGCAAATTTGACAGATATGTAAACTTTGAAGTAGTTCACTTAGAATGACTTTATAATAAGACCATTAAGACATCGCTGGAATATCAAAATACATATGGGATGTCGGGAAGTATATAGCTTCCTGGCAGCCAGGACAAAATGTTTGAAGCATACTAGATTAGTCTTGTTGGTAAGACAGAGTATACCAGTTTTTCATAAAAGTCAGTTTAGTACCAAATTGGAAAATAAATTTATCAGGAGTCACTGAATCCCTGACTTTAAAGTTAGCATTATATTCTTACATATTTTTAACGAAGACTATAGAATCTCTTATTTATTCAAATATCTATTTAGTACTTATGTGTAAGTTGCCATGAGGATACTAAGATACCAAGATATGGTCCTTATCCTCAAGGAATTTAGAATTTTGATGGAGGATATAAGATCAGGCTCTCACATTATTCCATTAATTTCTTAATTGTACTCACCACAATGTACAACGACTATGTTTTTTTAAATATCATTTATTACACACTTAGGTACCAGGAGCTACTCTTGGCATTCTGGTATAAAGATAGAGCAGTAGATCAATTGAATGATTTTAACTCAAACTCATAACAACACCACAAGGTAGGAATTATTATCTGCTGAAATGAGGACACTGGAGCACAGAGAGATCCATTTATTCAATATCGCACAGCTAATTGGGATCCATCGGTACTATACCATCTCTCATTTCTTTTTCTCTAACAGGAAAATGGCAGGTCTGTCTCCCGCAGTTGGGATGCAGTCTCCATGAGAACAAGGACCGAGTGTATATTCTTCTGGCTACCTACTGCCTTCTAGCACGATGCCTGGCATAAATATTTAGTGGATTAAATAGTATATAAATGTCAATAAAACAGACTTCCTTTGATGTCGTTAAGCAACAGAGAACTAATGCTTAGGGCTGAGAAAACAAAAATGATTAATACAAATCTCAAAACAGTCTCAGTTGTGCAGAGTTTCTTCAGTCCCAGGCCTCTTAAAAATGGTGCTGGTCCTGCCAAGAAGCTACTCGATCCGGGTTGACTGAAGAAACAAAGAATGGTGAAATTATATCTTGGCGCCTTTACTCATGGATTTTTTTTTTTTTTTTTTTTTTTTGAGACAGAGTCTTGCTCTGTCTCCCAGGCTGGAGCGCAGTGTCGCGGTCTCCACTCACTGCAACCTCTGCCTCCTGGGTTCAAGCAGTTCTCCTGCCTCAGCCTCCCAGGTAGCTAGAATTACAGGCACCCACCAGTATGCTCAGCTAATTTTTTGTATTTTTAGTAGAGACAGCGTTTCACCATGTTGGCTAGGTTGATCTCGAACTCCTGACCTCAGGTGATTCACTTTCCCCCCAAGCCTCCCGAAGTGCTGGGACTACAGGCTGTTTGTCTATGACAAACTGGTTTAAAATCACTTATTCCTTGCTCCTCCGTAAGCCACATGTCACTTGTTATTATGGCTGTCCTCATTCAGACCCCTTGAAGCTTTACAGGTAGTCACCCTTGTAATTGCTCATGGACTCACCACTGCGCCCGGCCTTGTGGATTTTTCAAGTTGCAGTGAATCCTTCTCAGATGCTAATGAAAATCCTTCATTGTAGAGCCTTTTCCCCTGCCTGCCCCCACTGTATATTGAACATGTAAACCTGTACTATAGAGCCAGGTGAACTGACTGGAGGATGAAGCTCTGGGAAGCACTGCCTGTCAGACAGGAGCCCTGGGGCATTCTCCTAAGAGGTGTGCTGCTGAAGGAATATGCACTGCAGACCTTACACTTCCCAACAGGCTAAACTACAAGGAAGAATGTGGCCCCCATCAAAGTTATCTGTTACCTGGCTCTGATTAGAAGCACCAATCTTGACAGGGTGCCTAGTGGCATGGTGGTTAGCACTGAATGTGTATTAGGGGTTTGTGGAGGAAGAACATCAGGCCATCCTTCCTTCTTGAGCCCTTTAACTTGTGTTGTTGGGCCAGTTCCTCTTTCTTGACCTTTGTTTTGTCGTCTATACAATGAATTTGTTTCTTTGCTGGACAGTCTTTTCAGATCCCCTTCACTGTGTTTGGTAAGAACACCTCCAGTACTGCTTTCGAAATCGCTACAGGCCCAAGTTTTTATTCATTTTGGCAACATTCTTTACCCTTCAAGCTCTTTCGTAATTGAATGAGACATGTGAGTAGTTTGGATGAGTTTATAGGAAAGGTTGAAATTAATTTTAGCTAACAGGAAAATGGCAGGTCTATGTACAGATCAACCAAATCCATCCAGCTAGGCCAACTGAAATAGAGGTGTGTTTTCAGATGTAAAGGCTTAGTCAGAGCGACATTGATCCATGCAGACCTCAGAAGCAAAATGTGAAGGAACGTACTGGTGACTCAGCACTTCCTGTAGTCTTAGCTGTAAAAGCAGGAATTGATTCTGCTCTGACTGAGGCGCAGGTGATTACATCAGAATTAGAACTCCTGAGCCCTTTTGAAATCCCTGAAAATTCAGTCTGGCATAGATACAGCAGTAGGGCTTAGGACCTGAAATGATAGGGTCCCACTTTAGTCCTTAAATCCATAGTTTTAGTACAACACAGAATTTGTTAAGCAATGTAGTCTTTCTTCTTAAATTCTCTTTCAGGTTTTTCATATGAAAAAGATCCCCGATTGTACTTTGATGACACTTGTGTTGTGCCTGAGAGACTGGAAGGTAAGTAGTCCCATCCAGGGTTTGTTGCCAGGTAGAGGTTTGGAGATGTCAGAATACCTCAGTCATGACTGTCTTCCCAAGTTGAATGATTAAATCAGCATGAACAACTCCTTTTTATCCCAACCACCTGAGATACTTACAGCTAAGATATTGTGTGATGTTTCCTTGTCCCAAACAGGCAAAGTCAAGCAGGAGCCTACCATGTATCGAGAGGGGCCCCCTTATCAGAGGCGAGGTTCCCTTCAGCTGTGGCAGTTCCTGGTCACCCTTCTTGATGACCCAGCCAATGCTCACTTCATTGCTTGGACAGGCCGAGGCATGGAGTTCAAGCTGATAGAACCAGAAGAGGTATGTATGTGCTGGATGCTGGACTCAGACGATGTTTGATTTGTTGTTGTTGATGATGATGTTTTTTGTTTAGATTTCCTTTGAGGCTTTTTATTGTGTTAAGTCTGCTCTTCTCATTCAACTTCTGGCCTGGCCAGTGGGCTTGGCAGTATACCTCTTATTAATAGGACAGTTTATAATACACGGACAGGCAGAGTTCTCCACTGTAGAATACATTAAAAGTATTTCTAACACTTCTGCAAAATCTGGGGAGCGAGACCATGAAGACTTGTATTCAAATAGGATATGCTCTCCCCCTTGGAAAGTCTTTTTCAACTGTTGTTTCAATGATACAGACTTGTTTTGCTCTTAGCCCCTGTAGGCCATGGACTGTCTCTGAGGCTGCATGAACATATCGTATGACACTTTGCCAATATATTACAGGATACAGCTACCCACTATGTATTTCAAATGGCTGTAGCCTGGAAAAATTAAATTATCAGAGATGGATCAATCTTATGAGCTTAGATTTTTTTTTTTTTTTTTTTTTGAGACAGAGTTTCACTCTTGTTACCCAGGCTGGAGTGCAATGACGCGATCTCGGCTCACCGCAACCTCCGCCTCCTGGGTTCAAGCAATTCTCCTACCTTAGCCTCCTGAGTAGCTGGGACTACAGGCTGCACCACCATGCCCAGCTAATTTTTGTATTTTTAGCAGAGACGGGGTTTCACCATGTTGACCAAGATGGTCTCGATCTCTTGATCTCATGATCCACCCACCTCGGCCTCCCAAAGTGCTGGGATTATAGGCGGGAGCCGCCGCACCTGGCCTAGATTTTTTTTTTTTAAAGGTGTGTTAGGGCTGGGCACAGTGGCTCACACCTGTAATCCCAACATTTTGGGAGGCCAAAGCAGCTGTATTACTTGAGCCCAGGAGTTCGAGACCAGCCTGGGTAACGTGGCAAAACCTTGTCTCTACAAAAAATACCAAAAAAAAAATTAGCTAGGCATGGTGGTGTGTGTCTGTAGTACAAACCATTTGGGAGGGTGAGGTGGGGAGGATCGATTAAGCCTGGGCAACAGCGTAGAAGCCTGTGTCCAAAAACATAAAGGTGTGTTATGTGGCGTCACAATAGAGTAGTTGAGAGATGATGCAAACCTCGATTATTTTAACAGGAAAAAACGTTGCTACTGCTTCTGTACCCAGATCTATTGACAGAAATACACTATTGACAGAACCAGTACCATTTCTTCAGTGGAGAAGATACACCCTAGAATCCCTTTCCCGAATATCACAAAACAAAGTAAATTAAATCAGGCTCTCAGTATAGCATATTCTAAAGGGGTTGATTTTTAATTTCTGTTTGATTTAGAATCTAGGGAGATTATAAATGGAACAGAAATAAGTGCCCAAAAAAACTGACATATGCTTCTTTCAGTAGCATGTTCTTAGGCATATAAATTAAACCAGCAGATCAAAAGGCATCTTTGGGTTGGGTATAATTAAATTGGGAACAACACTCTTAGACACTCTTAGAAAGCATTTGAATGAGAATTGCAGTTGTCAGTGTTGAGTTAACTTGAGGGCTTGCTTTAGTACACCAAGGAAATACGTTGACATGGGGTTAACAGCAGGAGGTAACAACCTGGGACTTGATTTGGAAGAAGAAGGTGGTCTAAAGGTTCAAATGGGAAAAGGAGGAGAATGTATGGATTGGAAATTTATGAAGGATCCTGATTGGTAGGAGAAGAAGGCAGCCTTCATTAAAGGCAATTATAAAACAAGGTATGCATATGTTCCCTGGTTTTCTGTTCACTCCCGAGAATGGAAATGTATCAACATCTAGACTGTAGACAGCCTCTATGAGGTTCAGTCTACATTCCGAGCTGGAGTTGAGTGCCACTGTGTTCGTTTACATAAGTGTCTTTTTCTGGCTACGTTATGTAGAAACAGAGCCATGTTTTAGGCTTCCAGCACCCCTAGAGAGCCATCCACCCCACACGGACCCATGCTCCTCCTCACTGCTTTCTGAATAACTTGTCCTGGTTTATGTGAAGTCTGAGGAAAGCATGTCACCTAGGTTCACAGAGGCTTTTTGAAAGTAGTTCTGTCATGTGGGCAGTCCTCATTGCTTTATCTTGTTTCACAAACAGGAGCTTTTATTATTTTATTGCCACTGCCTCAGGCCCAAGCCCAGGCCATCTAGCTGCAGGTAAACCTGGTTATGGCCTTCCGTAAAGCTGTTATTGAATCTTCTGCACTCCTACCAGTGGCAAAGAGAACGACGAACAGATGGCAAAGGGCTCCTGCTTTCTTACTTAATAAAGAAACGAATATTAATACAGAATCCTCATAAATGCCAGGCAGCCAAGTCATGTGAGAAGCCTGCAGTGTCCTTGAGCCTCCCTCGGTTGACCGGGCAGCTTTGTTTCTTCAGGAAATGTTGCTTTCCACCCCACCTTGAAGTCCCCAAGCATTCCCTAAGCTCCCAATGTGCCTTTCTGTTCACCCAGGATCAGCTGGGTGCCACATGTGCATGTTAGCCTCAGGACAGGTGACATTTGCTGAGCTCCCCCTGCCCCTCCTTTACCTATCAGGGCCCTGTTCTTGTTAATGTCGGGAAGATACCAGCTACTGGAAAAAGCTGTAAGAAGTTGTCATGGGGGAGCTTGAAGGGTGAAGCGGAGGAGGAAGCTGTTGAGGACGTAATTGTAGGCAGCTGTGTGGCTGAGTAGTGCACTCTGGGTAATTATCCATAATATCCATTACACTGTGCATGGAAATTGTGGTTTTAGAACTGCGTTTTGGCAGGCCCCCTAATCAAATGTCTTTTGATAGTCATCCAGCTTAGCACCCTCTCAATTATGACTGACTCGGCTTTAATCTGGAGCCATTTTAACTGTGAATCTGCATTAATGAATATTTTGGGGGTAGGGTTGTTTGTTGAACATGTGGCAGATAACTGATGCTAGGAGATTTGAAGGGATGGGCTGCTAGAAAGAGCCATTCCCAGTTCAGTGGCTTTTCTCTCTTTAAAGGGGAGAAGGGATAGGTAGATTCCTTAACTCCTTCAGCCTCAGTCCTCAAGATGTGTGCTACCAAAGTAACTGATGAGAGAGAAGAAAGGAAGAAAGATCTGGGGACAAGCTATTTGCCTGCCTCCATAGTCCCAGAAGAGGGGCAGCCCTAATTCCCAGCTGCTCTGGAGCTGAGCTGCATCATGCGTTACTGTAGAAGGAACAGCCGTGGTGAGGGCTAGAGAAATCACAGGGCTCTGGCCCGAGAGGATGAGTCAGTAACTATGGCTACCAGAGCTGCTTTCAAATCTGCATATACCAAACCTCTCTCCAGTAAGCAAGTGCATATGCAAGCAACAGCTGAGAGTTGGCCGCTAAAGTTGAAGAATATTCAAGGATTGTTTTCCACCCCTGAACATAGTAAAATGATGAGGCTTCTTTGCAATTTCCCTGTGTCACTTACGGCAGACAGCAGTTAAAGATTAGTTTTATAAAGCGTCATTTCTTTTGACCAGGGTACAATGACATATATTATTGGGTTAGCAGATTTCTCTTCTTACCATTATTTCTGTTGGTTTAAAATGTTTATCTTCTCTAACCAGGATGTAATTTTTGGTTAATTTTGCCTTTTGGGCTGTTCGAAAGGTAGAGTTGAGTGGGTACCATATGGAGTAAAGAGAGACCCAGGACATTGTGTCTGCTGTGGAGACATGAAGCAATTGAACGGAAATTTAACTTTCACAGGGTTTCTTGCAAAGCACAGTAGCATCATTGCTATTAATGTAATAAGAGAGAGATGCATTCTCATCAGATCATGTTTTGTTTTTATTAAAGGTCATTTCAGAATCCTGAATTTAGGAGATGTTGCTTTCATTCTGCCCAAATATTTGAAGGAAATATTTATGTGAAATGCTGTTCTCTCCTTCCTACTCTGTGTTTAACATTTGGCTTTTAAAATATCAAAGGGGCTGGGTGTGGCGGCTTGCTCCTATAATCCCAGCATTTTGGGAGGCTGAGGCAGTTGGATCACTTGAGGTCAGGAGTTTGAGACCAGCCTGGCCAATATAGTGAAACCCCCTCTCTACTAAAAATACAGAAATTAGCTGAGCATGACGATAGACACCTATCATCCCAGCTGCTTAGGAGGCAGAGGCAGGAGAATCACTTGAGCCTGGGAGGCAGAGTGAGACTCCGTCTCAGAAAATAAAAATAAAATACCGAAGGAAATAGGAATATAGTTAGTTTTTTAATTTTTTTTTTAAGTTTCCAAAACTGACCTAAAATGCTCAAAACATGACCCCCGACCCGTGGTTTACATACATTGGAAAACCTTTGAGAAAACTCCCATTTCCAGGGTTATTCTCCTACCTCGACAGTCGTTGTTATAAGTAGGATTTTGGAAGTTGATATACTTGAGAACAGAAATTGCTAGGCTGCTGTGATAATTGGGTAACCTCTCCTAGGAAGTTTTCCTGCTATAAGGCTTCTTTGCCCAGAGCTCCAATTATATTGCCCTATTACTGCACCTCAGGTGGACTGGGTTGGATATAATGCATTTCAGAACTGTTTGGAAAACGCTGTTAATTTTTCATTAAGTGGATAATGGTACTACATGCTTTAATGTCCATTCTGCAAGTCTGTTGGGAGCGTGGGATTGGATGGCAACAGGCTGAAATGATCTGATTCCCCCTTAGTCCGTGAGCTGCAATAAGTAAACATCTCCCAGCCCCCCTCCAATCTTATTAGAATTGAACTTTTGCTCTGCTGGCCCATTAGCAACTCACTAGTGTGTTTCTAATGTTTCAGGAATGACCATTCTAATTATTCCTTATTGACTGCTACAGAAACCATAGCGCTTAATGGCAACATGTTAATGGTCTATGGGTATTTGTCGATAATTCATACGTGGAGAAACAGTAGAGGGCCTGCATCCTCTGGGACGTTAGCCAAGCCCTCTACAATCTTAAAGTGCTAGCATTCTTCCATCTCTAGGTCTCACCTCCTAGTGGTCACTGAATCATCGCCTTTGTTGAGTGTTCAGTCTTGAGGGAGTTAAATGCCTTCCCTTCCAGGTCAGAGTAGTAGATCATTGACCAGAGCAGTCAGGTTACAAACCTGGCTTTGCTGGGATTGGGAGAGGACATGGGGCCCAGGGAATGTGTTTCCACTGCTCTTCACTTTCCTGTCCCTTCAGGTTGCTCGGCGCTGGGGCATCCAGAAGAACCGGCCAGCCATGAACTATGACAAGCTGAGCCGCTCTCTCCGCTACTACTATGAAAAGGGTATCATGCAGAAGGTGAGTCGTTATGCAAGACTCTTAGCCCACTCTGGTCTCTTTCAAGGAAAAGGTCCAGGGCTTCTGTAATGAGACTGGTGATCGTCGCTAAGAATAAATGTTAGCCCCCTAAATTATTCTGTGGTAGGAAAGAATCTTGAGAAGACAACTTGAGACAAAAATCCAGTAAGATATAAAGAGTATACTGAGTGCTGTTGGGTATGTGGAAACTGGAAGTTGCATGTAGAACACACAGTAGAAAATTAGGTTCCTCTGCTTTCCCCAAACTGCCTCTACATAGGAAAGTTCCCAGAAACTTAGGCCAACTATTGTATCCAAAAAGGACTCCATGAGGGAATCAACTTGAAGGTCTCTACTTCAGTGGCTTGGCTGAAGTCCTTAATTGTTAAAACACCTAGACCTCCAAATCTGTTAGTTTGATATGCTCAGAAGTGTTAGAGGAATAAGAACATCTGATTTTTCTTTCAGATTTACAGAAACTGAACTCAAGTTAAAAACCCTAGGTTTGTAGAATGACAGCACAGTCACCTGGTAGCAGGTTGCTCTTTGTGGAATAGAAGATGAAGCATATTTTGAGGAAATCAGTACAAAATTCTTACTGGGCTAGGTAGTGAGAGGTCATAGTCTTAACACTCATGGATAGGTAGAAGATGGGAATGGCAAGTCTTTCTTAGCTACCAAACTCTGTAATGTACTGTCGCCCAGATTCCAGCATTTACACATGGAGGCAGTGTACCTGACAGTAGCTAATAAGATGAACTTGGCAGAAACATACAGGCATAGCTGCTGAGAACTTGTCTACAAGAAGCCAGATTCATCTTTCTTATAGTGGGGTGGTAATGTGACCCCTTATTCTCCTCACCACCTTAAAAAATACTCAACAGCTCATCGTGATCTTCCGGATAAACCTTAGACTTGGTAGTGCTTCGTACAGGCTCTGAGGCTGTTCCCAGTCGGATCACCACATATCCTCCCTCACACTCGACTGCTTTCACTAGCATAGCCACCTTCTAATTTAATGTAGTATTTGTTTGCCAAAGAATACGTGTTACATGCATGTACATTATCAAGCATACCATAAAATGGAAAACACCCACTAACGTACCATCCTACTTAAGACCTAGAACATTCCTAATGCTCTCAGTACCTGGCCAGCCCCTCCTTGTTTTCCGTCTCAACCGTCACTTTTCTGTTTCAGATTGGGTTAGGCGGTCCCCTCTGCTGCTTCTGATGGCACCAGCACTTGTTCCTACCACTGCTCTTCTCACTGTGTCTTAAATAACTCCTTTCTTGTTGCTACCCTCCTCTGGAATATAAGCTCCTTCAGGGTAGGAACTGAGGTTTAACTTAGTGCTTGACACAGAGTTAAATGCTATAAGATAGCTGGTCCCCCTATCCTACCTCTTCTTTTTTTAAAGTATACAGTCTAATGGGTTTTTATATATCCACAGAGCTGTACAACTATCACCACAATCAATTTTAGAACATTTTATCACCCCAGAAAGAAACCCCATACCCATCAGCAGTCCCTCCTGATTTTCCCCTGTCCTTTGTAGAGTCAGTATCATCAGGTCAAATCCTAAGTTCAGGTGGGAGAGCCACAATTCCTTTGCTGTTCCCAACTCCAGATCCAACATGGGGAGAACAGCCCAGGACACAGTAGCTTGAACCAATGAAAATGAGCTGTCCTTAGGACTGGCTTCTTTTTTTTTTTTTGAGACTGAATCTCTCGCTCTGTTGCCCAGGCTGTAGTGCAGTGGCATGGTCTCGATTCACTGCAACTTCCACCTCCCAGGTTCAAGTGATTCTTCTGCCTCAGACTCCTGAGTACATGGGACTACAGGTGCACGCCACCACACCTGGCTGATTTTTTTAATTTTTAGTAGAGATGGGTTTCACCGTATTGGCCAGGCTGGTCTCCTGACCTTGTGATCCACCCACCTCTGCCTCCGAAAGTGCTGGGATTACAGGTGTGAGCCACTGTGCCCAGCTGCTTCTGTGTTTTCTAAGGAAGTAGAAGAGAACTTTATTTCTGAAAATAAATAGGGAAACAGTACAAAGAAGGCCCAGGAATGAGGCTTGGGTAGGCTCAGTTTGTTAGCAGTATGGTTTGAGGAAGGTCACCTCATCTCCCAAAGCCTCTATTTCTAATAAAAATGTAGATAATAATTCTTGCTCTAATATCACTGGGCAATATAGTTGAAAATATTTCAGAATGTGCCATCCAATGTAAGGGAGGGGTTATTTTATTTGTTATATGACTCATGAGTGAGAGCTCATTAAAAGGTGAATGATAGCCCGTTAGCGAGTAGAGAGACTTACAAAAGCTGTAGTCCCATACCCTCTAGTTTTTAAAGGAAAATTGAGATTCACAGAGGTTAAGACTCATTAGTGACGAAACCAGGACTGGAAGCCGTGCAGCTCCTGGCTTCTGATCTAGGATTATTTTCACTGTGCTCTCCTGCCTCACTCTTCCACAGGATCTCATTTTTGGAGTTGGACTTTAAGGTAAAACTATGGCATACAACACTAACTAGAGATGGTTGATTGCTAGAGATTTGGAAGCAGAGCCATACTTGTTGAATTAAAAAAAGATTTTAGAGTCACAGCAGAATGACTGAAGGGCAGGATTAAACTCAACAGTTCGAATTTTTTAATCTCAAATGTTTATTTTATCAGTAATTTTGGCTGCCTTCCCTTGCCTCTCCGCGTCTCCAGACAGAAGCCGATTATCGGGTTCGATTTTCAGTGTTAGGTGCTTCTTGTACTGTTGCTAACCAACCAACTGAGAGAGGATGATCCTATTGACCTAGATGGCTCATCAACCACATACCATGAGGCCCTTGAATAACCAAGGCCTTCTGGTTCTAATATGGTAACGCAGAAGACCCATAGAAAGGTAGTTTGCGGTTCCCTGAGTGTAGCGGCACCATGCGACGGGTAGCTTAAAGCTGCCAGTAAGCCAAAAGCAATTCTTTCTGGCTTTGGAACATACTTAAGGCTTCCACACGGGCTCTCTCTAATCAGATTTCTAACCTTTCAAAATAACATGGCCATACTATGAAGACTGTAAACTCTGGAGGTGACCAAAAATGTAGTCTATTAGGCCTTGCACCTGTCAGTCCTTACACCTTTTTGGAACACCAAACTCCAGGCTAAGCATAACCATGCTTTTGAAGCTGTCACTGGAAGACAGAAAGTGAGGATTTTCTCTTAAGAGTCCATCTAGTGTGAATTTGAAATTGGGATATTTTCTTATTTAACTGCTGTAGTATCAGTAAAACACTTGGCAGGTAATAGGTTCCCAGGATTCTCAAAATAAATCTGAGTGATTGGTGTAATCAGCTGCTTCTTTGGTCCCTGTCTTTGTGACCTAGGAATGCCTGGTTTTCTTCCCCTGATCCCATGGCCTGTTCCAAATGGACCCTGTAAGGTGTGTTTTCTCCCTCAGGTGGCTGGAGAGCGATATGTCTACAAATTTGTCTGTGACCCAGATGCCCTCTTCTCTATGGCTTTCCCGGATAACCAGCGTCCGTTCCTGAAGGCAGAGTCCGAGTGCCACCTCAGCGAGGAGGACACCCTGCCACTGACCCACTTTGAAGACAGCCCCGCTTACCTCCTGGATATGGATCGCTGCAGCAGCCTGCCTTATGCTGAAGGCTTTGCTTACTAAGTTTGAGTGGCGGAGTGGCCAAACCTAGAGCTAGCAGTTCCCATTCAGGCAAACGAGGGCAGTGGTTTTGTTTGTGTTTTGGCTGATCCTAAAGCTCGCCCTTTGAGTATTATCTGGAGAACCCAAGCCGTCTCTGGACTGGCACCCTTAAAGACAGATACATTGGCTGGGGAGTGGGAACAGGGAGGGGCAGAAAACCACCAAAAGGCTGGTGCCTCAACTCTGATTCTGATGAGGTTTCTGGGAAGAGATCAAAATGGAGTCTCCTTACCATGGACAATATATGCAAAGCAATATCTTGTTCAGGTTAGTACCCGCAAAATGGGACACAGTATGTGACAATCTACATTGATCATGGACTACTAAATGCCTTTACGTAGAAGGGCTCTGATTTGCACAGTTTCTAGAAAAAGAAATCACAAACCCGTAGAAAAGGAAGTAGGCTAAGTTGGGGAGGCTCAAACCATGAAGGGTTAAAAGTATATCTTAAAAATTGGAAAGCTCTTCCAGCTGAATCTGAAATGTTACCCCTTGTCTAGGAGAGCGGGGGGGCAGTCAGAACAGCTGTTCCCCACTCCGTGGTTCTCAAAATCATAAAACATTGCTACTCTTGGGAACCATCCGGCCATGTGGTCGCCAAGTAGAGCAAGCGCCCTTTCTCTTCCCAATCACATGGCTTGAGTGCGGATGACTTTGATTTTAGGAGAAGGGCGATTAACACTTTGGGCAGTATTTTGTTTTGCCTTGATTTGGGGGATTGTTTTGTTTTGGTGGTTGTTTTGGAAAAACAGTTTATAAACTGATTTTTGTAGTTTTGGTATTTAAAGCAAAAAAAAAATACAAAAAAACAAAAACCTTTTGGTAACTGCACTGTGTCCTTGAACCAGGGCCGTGCTGACTTACGAAGACACTGCAGCTTGAGAGGGGCTTTGCTGGGGCTTCCCCTTGGCCATGTGAAAGCCCGCCTTGTTGCCTGCTTTGTGCTTTCTGTACCAGACAACCTGATGGAACATTTGCACCTGAGTTGTACATTTTTGAAGTGTGCAGGGCAGCCTGGACACAAGCTTAGATTCTCTGTGTATAGTTCCCCATGTTCACTAACATGCCCTCTCTGGAAAGCATATGTATATAACATGTGTCATGTCCTTCGGAAACCTGGTCACCTGGTGAGAACTCTTGAGATTCTTCCCTGGGCATGACTGATGACAATTTCCATTTCATCAGTTTGTTTTGTTTTCCTTTTTCTTTAAATCTTGGACTTTAAACCCTACCTGTATGGTTCAGTAGGGTTTGAGACTTATGTGTGATACTGACAGGTAAGCAACAGTGCTAGCATTCTAGATTCCCGCCTTTTTTAAAAAAGAAATTATTCTCATTGCTGTATTATATTGGGAAAGTTTTAAACAACCAAGCTAAGGCTATGTGAAAGTTGAGCTCAAGGGAGAGGAAAAGTTACTGGTGGTACCTTGCTGCCTGCTCTGCTGGTAGAATTCTGTGCTCCCCATGACACTTAGCACATTAAGAATGCCACGCTGTTCCTCGTATGTGATGGAGGCAGTGCTGACTCTGTGAGTGTGAGACACATGCTTTGAACTGCTTTTCTATTAATGGAGCACTCCATAGTCCCAAACAGTCCCCCTTATGACCGACAGCACATTTGTGA
Organism: Callithrix jacchus; assembly: GCF_049354715.1. Classification (NCBI taxonomy): domain Eukaryota; kingdom Metazoa; phylum Chordata; class Mammalia; order Primates; family Cebidae; genus Callithrix; species Callithrix jacchus. The sequence continues at coordinate 14,998,729 of NC_133516.1, read as the reverse complement.
AGCGGTTCGCAGGGATAAGGGGTGCACTTTATAGCTATGGAAACATGAGCTTCTCCTCTGTTGGAAGCTAATTAGCCCACAAAGGTGGTAAACCTATAGCTTGGGCCTTAATTAGCATTGTACTCTAATCAAGGACTCTTTCTAAACCATATTTATAGCTTTCTTAACCTACACATAGTCTATACATAGATGCATATTTTACCCCCAGCTGGCTAGAGATTTATTTGTTGTAAATGCTGTATAGATTTGGTTTTCCTTTCTTTACTTATCCTGGTTTGGATTTTTTTGAATGGATTTATGCTGTCTTAGCAATATGAGAATAATCCTCTGTAGCCTGAGCTACCCCTCCCCTGCTGTAACTGCGTGGCCTGTGCTGTCACCAGCACAGGACCGCGCCTCACCATTGCATTCCCATTGGACTCATGCGCCTCCCGGATGGTTTTTGTTTTTTTCGGGGGTTCTTAGGGGTTTGTTTGTTTGCTTCTTTTCCAGAGTGTGGAAAGTCTACAGTGCAGAAAGACTTTAACCTGCCAGTTGATTTGAAATACTTTCCCCTGCGCAGGGCCGTATGCATCCTGCCAAGCTGCGTTATATTCTGTACTGTGTACAATAAAGAAGTTTGCTTTTCGTTTACCAAGCATTTGAAACCTGCCTCTTTCTTGCCCTCAGTGGTCTAATTTTAAAGCAGACAAAAGCCTCCTGGCTTTCTCTCCACCCCCACCCTAGCCTTCTCTCAGTAGTTTAGCCTTACCAATGGATGGCCCGTGGAACTGAGGGTAGTTTCAGGAACTCTGTTACCTGGAAATAGACAAACACATCTTCTCATAAACTCCAGCTAAAAATTTAATCCAAAGAGATAAGAAGTCAAGAGATCCTCTTCCCAGCCAATGGTCAGCTGAGATCACCTCATCCCCTTGAGTCCACCGCACTGCCAATTCTTTTTTTTTGAGACGGAGTTTTGCTCTTGTTACCAAGGCTGGAGTGCAATGGTGCGATCTCGGCTCACCGCAACCTCCGCCTCCTGGGTTCAGGCAATTCTCCTGCCTCAGCCTCCTGGGTAGCTGGAATTACAGGCGCATGCCACCATGCCCAGCTAATTTTTTGTATTTTTAGTAGAGATGGGGTTTCACCATGTTTACCAGGATGATCTCAATCTCGACCTCGTGATCCACCCGCACTGCCAATTCTTAGTAACTTTTTTTTTAAAGCGTAACCCATGTTTGGCTTTCGGTTGTGTGAAAAGATTGCAAGCTAGTCTAGGACTTTGGAGTCCCAGAATTACTCTCGGCCCCTTATAAGGATACTTGGAAAATTAATAAGAACATATTTTCTCATTTTTTCCCCAATAAGTTTTGCTCTTGACAAGTAAAATTTTGACTAATGGTTGATAAATCACAAGCACTCAGGAAGGTTTTGCTTATGTTTTTTCTGGTCATACAGCAGTAAGTAAAAACCTTTCCTCCAAGCTTGTCTCGTGAATAAATATCACTTGGGAAATATGTGGAAGGAAACGAAAAGGCAGCTGCTGGGTTGTCTGCAGTTAGCAGTATGGCTTTTAGTGTTCCTATTTCACCCTTTTTCTGTACCTCTAATTTGGCCTTTCAAGACTCCTATTACAGTGGAGAAATAAAGTAGAGCCTTTTTCAAACCTAGAACAGAAGGCTTTCTGTCAGTTTATCTGCTATCTTTCTTGACTGTGTTACAAGCCTCTAAGTGTAGAAACATCTGAGACTGAACCAGTGCACTGCCGCTTGAATTGAAGCTTGTGAGGAATGAATGTCTGTGGCATAAACCCCATTAGCCCCGACAGATTAAGAAAAGATGCTTGGGGAGAAGGGGCAGGGGTGTGCAGGAAAAAGCCGTCTCTGCCTCTCAGCTTCACCATGATAAGGCTTTAACAGTCCGCTCCCCATTATTCACGGGCTCGTTATCCAGCCTGGGCCCAGACCCAGATCATTAACCTAACGCGGGAGGTCACCAAACACGGCTGCCCTTCTAGTGTTGGGCGCTGAGCTAAGGAAGCCCAGAAAATGGGAAGTTTACTCTTCATCAGGGTCCCCTTTCACGAGCCAAGCCAGGGGAACAATGCGTATTCAGTTGTTAGATGACAAAGAGGTAGTGTGAGCGCAGAAGAATGTGGTTTTGAGAGCCAGAATATGTGCAGAATCTAAATTCTAATGCAGCTGGGACAAATGTAAACTAATGTGGGAGAAAAACACTAACATACGCAGACGGTTGGAAACTTTAGAGACAGTCCATTGTCCAGAGGTGCAGGTGGCTTCTGCTCAACGTGTGGCCTGAGAAATAAAAGCCAAAGGAAGTCCAGAAGATCATCAGTTTAATACCAATACATAGTGTAAGTATTGCTTAATACAAATGCATGGCATAAATGTTCTGTTCAGCATAAGTGTATTGTACTTAAGACAGGCGGAGGGGTGGGGGAGGTACCAGGTGACCAACTGTGTCCTTTTGATCCCATCGAGTACTCTGGTGTCCCATTCAGAAGAGGCCCCTTGAATGACCAACCTAGCTCCTCTCATTTTAAGAGCTGGCTCTACACCCAGGCCTGGGTTTGTTGATGTTGGCAGTGAACCTCAGATCACCTTTGGATAACACTTTACAGTTTACGGAGCACTTTTTCATCTCCATTATCTTTTTGGCAGGCTTTCTTAAACAGCAATACCGTTGAAATTGAATCTGAAAATACCATGGCTGTTAGCCTCCAGAATTAATTTCTGTTTTGGAATTTTTACAGTGGCTACTGTGGAGAGAGGACTAGACATTTGGGTTCTGGCCCCAGTTCAGTGGTTGATTGGATTTAACTAGACAGTCTCAGGGGGCCATCTGGCCTAACCTCTTAGGTTCCTTAAGGGCACTGATGAAGCACTACTTCCCAGATCTCATAGGCGGTAAGGTAGAAAGGAGTTTCCTAGGGAAATCAAGAGATGTGTGCTCGTGTGTAGAGTTACCAGTTAGGAACATCATTCTCAAGTCACCATTTTTAAGCAAACTCTGAAGATTGCTCCACCATTAAGGGCATGTTTATTTTCCAGTCATCCACTGAGCGCTTGCTAGGTGCTAGGCACAGCTGGATGCTAAAAATAAATGATTTAGATGGCATTGCCAAGCGAAAGCCCTGTTCGTGGTATAGTAACTGTGTGACAACCTCTTACATGTTTAAATGCTATACTTCCCAGCTCATACTTAAACACAACGGACACCATCTTATCCAGGCCACGTTGACCAGAAGCTCAGGAGCCTGGGGGTGCGTATCCTCCAACTCCTGCCCCTATTGGTTGAAGGTTATTCCCAGAGATGTTAACTCTTCAGTATATGTCCTATCAGGAAGAGAAGAGCTAGACGCAGATAATCAGTGTGCTAGGAACTGTTTTCAGATGCGATTAGCTTGTGGGGTTGAGGCCACATGCAGCTGGCATCACTGGTGTCTGTGACACCTGCCTTTAACAACTAGCCAGGCTCTTCTGGATGACCTGTTTTCTAGAGTGAAACAAGTGTGAGTCAGTGCTTTCATCATGGAGTTACCATGTACCAATCATCTGTGATGTATAAGACACTGTAATCGACACTTTGCAGGTGGAGATGAGGGAGTCACAGTGAAGCCCACCCTCTTCTTCAACACTCACAATCTAGTGGGGGAAACATTTCTCTAGATGAAACTAGCATACAAGATATAACATACCGATTATTACTCATCCAATAAATAGTGCCTACTCTATGTCAGGTACTGCTCTAGGATTAGTGGAGGGAAATAAATCTCTGCTCTCAAGGATCTTACATCTGGGAAAGGGAGGGAAAAAAACAAACGATAGAATGTGTTAGGTATTAGGTACTATGGGAAAAAATAAATCAGGGAAAGGAAGTGGTGAGCGATGGGAGTAGAGGGGTACAATTCTAAGTAGGGAGGTCAGGGAAGGTCTCGGTTGAGCAAAGACCCAAAAAAGTGGCTGCCAGATGGACATCTGAAGGAAGAGTATTGCCTGCAGGGGGAAGACCAAGTGCAAGGCCCTGAGGCTTTGAACATGCTTGGAATATTTAGGACTAACAAGGACTGTGAAACTGGATCCAGAAGTCAGACAGAGCATGGTTAAAAGAAAAGTAATGGGTTGTATCATCTGGGGCCATGTAGGCTTTTTAAGGACTCTAGCGTTTACTCTGTTTATGTTTAGCTGTTAGAGTTTTTTGAGCTAAGAAGTGACATCATCTGATGTGTATTTTGAAAGATCACTCTGTCTGCTAAGTTGAATATAGACTGTAGGGAACAAGGAAGGAAGCAAGAAGACCAGGTTGTGGGCGGCCGCAGTGATCCAGGTGGGGCGAGATGCTGGCATGGCCAGGGCATAAGGAGAGCATACATGAACATATTTTTAAGGTAGTGGCAATAGGTTTTGCTCATGTAAGGTGAGAAACAAAAGAGAAGTCCATGATTGCTCCAAGGTTTGTGGTCTGAGCCCAAGGAAGGCTGATGTTACCATTTACTGAGGAACAATCTGGGGAGAGGTGGGGGAAGAACAGGCATTCTTTTGGGGGCATATTAACTTTCAGATGCCTTTGAGAAATCCAGATGGGAACACATTGGGTTATACGAATCTGGAGTTCAGGGGAGAGATCCAGGCAGGAGATAGCAATTAGGAACTGTCAGTGTGTAAGAGACTATCTAAAGCTAAAACTGGATGAAATCACTAAGGGAATAAGTATATATAGAAGAAAAGTTCCAAGGACTGAGCCCTTGGACACTCCCAGATTAAGAGGCTGGAGAGACAAAGAAGAAACCGCAAGGGAGGCTGAAAAAGAGTGGCCAGTGAAATGGGGGTGACCGGGAGGGCGTCTGCAGGAGGAAGGAGAGATCGACGATGGCCAGTGCTTCTGATGTGTCCAGTATGGTGAGGACTGAAGCTGGACTAGCAATGTGGAGGCCATGTTTGACTTACAGAAGCCATTTCCAGAGCGGCGAAGGTAATAGAACTGATCAATACTACAAGAATCCAAAGGAGGTTTGAATTTACCCTCAGTAGGGGACAGAGATCAGAGAAGTCTCCATGGATTTCAAAATCCTGGACCTGACGTCAGCTTGGCCTCTCTCACTAGCCCTTCTACTCTCAGACCCTCAAAGGCCGAAAAAGGCCTAGGAACCCCTACCAGGTAGCCACCCAGAAGACACAGGGTGGGAAGGAGTATCTGAGGATAAAGGAAGAATCAAGATCCTGTTACCACTACCTTTCCCATCCCCTCGGAGCTCTATTTATTCTCATTTTGTGCTCTTAAAATAAATTTCTATATTTGAAATGTTAAGTGTTTTTAAATAACCTTCTTTCATATTACACAATTAGCATATGTTCTTTGTAGAAAACCAGAAAAAAAATCATAGCCCAAATTAAAAACTCTTCTGAAAACTCAACCTAGAGACCACAGTTAACACTTTACATCTTTCCAGATGGCTTTTCTCTATGCCGTATTTTAAATATTAAAAATGGTCATACTATACACTTTACAAAGTCTTGAAACTTGTCTCGAGCATTGTGTGTTGAACATCTTTCTGTATCAAAACTTCTTTTACAGCACCATTTTTAACGACAGCATGCTATTCCATAGTATGTATGTACATCATAGATTAAAGCAGTCCCCTTTGCTGGCGGAGATAAAGGGACCACAAATATAATGCCCATTCCCCACAAACCGAGTAATCTATACTTCCCCCTCCTCCAAAATCAAACAAATGGCAAATAATTATTGGGGTCTTTTCTATTGTTTTTAATTAGTAACCAACTCCTATGAATTTATCTTCTAAATATCTTTACAATCCATCCCTGTCATCAGTACCGTAACTCAATCTCCCCATTTCTCTCACCCGAACTGTTCCCGTCACCACCCGACAGGTCTACCACATCCACTCTTGCCCCACCCCACCCCCTCTCCATGATGTAGTCAGAGTGATTTATTTATTTATTTATTTATTTATTTATTTTTTTTTTTTTTTTTGAGACAGAGTTTCGCTCTTGTGACCCAGGCTGGAGTGAAATGGCGCAATGTCAGCTCACCACAATCTCCACCTCCTGGGTTCAGGCAATTCTCCTGCCTCAGCCTCCCGAGTAGCTGGGATTACAGGCACGCGCCACCATGCCCAGCTAATTTTTTGTATCTTTAGTAGAGACGGGGTCTCACCATGTTGACCAGGATGGTCTCGATCTCTTGACCTCATGATCCACCCGCCTCAGCCTCCCAAAGTGCTGGGATTACAGGCGAGTGATTTATTTTTAAATTATTCCCCTGCTTGAGACTTTTCAATGATACCCACTGGAGTGGCTAAAGTAGAGATTAGGAACACCAAATGTTGGTAAGGATTCAATGCAGGCAGGAGTGTTAATTAGCACAACCAACTTTGGAAAACTATTTGCAGTTTATTACAAAGGTAAACATACATCTACTCTATGATCCAGCAATTCCAATCCTAAGTATTTGCCTAAAAGAGATATAACAAAAAGTATTACAAAAAGACCTATGCAAGAACATTTATAGAAGCTTTATTTACAACAGCCACTAAACACAACCTAAATGTCCATCAACCAGAGAACAAATAAACAAGTCATGGTATCCATACAACAGAATACTACTCAGCACTAAAAGAATATGGGGCGGGGTGCAGTGGCTCACGCCTGTAATCCCAGCACTTTGGGAGGCCAAAGCTGCCAGATCACGAGGTCAGGTGTTCGAGACCAGCTTGGCCTGTATGGTGAAACCTCATCTCTACTAAAAATACAGAAATTAGATGGGCACGTGGTACATGCCTGTAATCCCAGCTACTCAGGAGACTGAGGCAGGAAAATTGCTTGAACCAGGACCGAGGAGGCGGTGCTTTCAGTGAGCCGCGATCACACCACTGCACTCCAGCCTGGGTTACAGAGTAAGACTCCATCTCAAAAAAAAAAAAAAAAAAAAAAGCAAATGAACTACAGATACACATAGCACTATGGATGAATCTCAAAAACATTATGTTAAACTAAATATAACATGAAAGCGTACATACTGTGTGACTCTATAATATATGGAATTCTAGAATAGCTAAACTAACCTATGGTGATAGAAAGTGGTAGCAAGGGATGGGTGGACAGGTGTTGGCTGGAAGCGGGTAGAGAGAACATGCTGGGGTGATTGATAGGAATTGCCTGTATCTTGGTTTGGGTGGTTGTTATATGTATAGGTTTTTGCTTTTTTGTGGGGTTTTTGTTTTTTCTTTTGAGATGGAGTTTCACTCTCATTGCCCAGGCTGGAGTACAATGGCGCCATCTCGGCTCACCACAACCTCTGCCTCCTGAGTTCGAGCAATTCTCCTGCCTCAGCCTCCCGAGTAGCTGGGATTACAGGCATGCGCCACCACGCTGGGCTAATTTTTTGCATTTTTAGTAGAGACAGGGTTTCTCCATGTTGGTCAGGCTGCTCTCGAACTCCCAACCTCAGGTGATCCACCTGCCTCCACATCCCAAAGTGCTGGGATTTCAGGCGTGAGCCGCCATGCTGGGCCATATGTATATGTTTGTTAACACTCATTGAGCTTAACACCTGAAGTCTGTGCATTTTATTTCATGTTTATTATTCTTCTGAAAGCATTTATAGTCATTGTTTGGGATAAAACCAAAATCCTTCACTTTCCGTTTAATGTATTAAAGAAAAAAAAAGAAAGAAAGAAATCAAAATCCTGAACTTGGCCTTACAAGCCAATACCTGCCTTGAGCCTCACTGTGCACCATCTTCTCCCCTAATTTATATGTCCCACAGCCCCTCACCTTCTTCCAGTGTCTCAGCCATACCTGGCTCCCTCCTGTTCCAGCCTTGACACAAGCTGTTCCCTGGACCTGAAATGTTATACTGCCCCTGAATCCATACCTGGCCTCCAAGCAGCTTAACCTCCACACATTCTTTACTGTCATTTCTAAGATCACCTCGGGGAAAACAATCAGCTTATCTTTTAAGTAAATGAATAATTTCATTTTCCAAGCCTTCCTAGCATTGCTCTCATTCCCCTCCAACACCATTTTTATACCCTTTCAGAGCTTGCTATCTATTTTTTTAGAACTTCTCACAATTTTTAACCTTTCATTTGCAAGATTAGTTACTTGCCTTCTCCAAAAGATGGTACATTTTATGTAGGCAGGACCATAGCTAACTGTTGGGGTCCGGCACATCTGCCGGGGGACTACCGACCTGCGGGAGTCCCCAAGACCGCCAACGTAGATGTCTCGTTCAACCTGAGGGAGAGAGTGCACGGAAGTGAAAGAAAAGAAAAAAGCGGAGTCTGGAGGGCTGGCTTAGGCTATGTCCAAGCAGCAATTTTATTTTTGCAATATGTTCCATTATATACTTTTCTGAAGTTTATGTTGTTTACGCCAGATCAACATACTTAAGTTACAGTAAGCAAGTTACGCCCACTAAGTTACGCCCAGTAAGTAAGTTAAGCCCAGTAAGTCAGTTACGCCTAGCAAGTAAGTTATGCCCAGTAAGTTACGATAAGTAAGTTACAATTACGCCCAGTAAGTTATGGTAAGTAAGTTACAGTTACACCCAGTAAGTTATGGTAAGTAAGTTACCAACTGTAAATACTTAAGTTTATATTTTACAATGAAGGTAACAAGGGTCCAAAATGAACACAAGCAATAAACCATAAGGAGCCGAAAGTGGACACAATGCCTCCCAAGTCCTCATATCCATAAAGTAATGTCTGTTAATTATTTTGAATAGCATAGTCCCTCTCTCGGTTCCTGCTTTCCCTCAGCTCGACTCCCCCAACTGGGGATCTGTGTCTGGGCTCAAGCTCACCGTATGGCGAGGCCCATTTCCTAGGGGCCTCACACAGGAGTGATCCCCACAGATCCCTCACCTAACTGCTTTATCTACAGTAAAGAGTAGGTGATTAAGAAACATCCATTAGCCAGGCAAGGTGGCTCACACCTATAATCCCACTTTGGGAAGCCAAGGCAGGTGGACCACGAGGTCAGGAGATCAAGACCATTCTGGCTAACACAGTGAAACCCTGTCTCTACTAAAAACACAAAAAGTTAGCCAGGCGTGGTGGCACATGCCTGAGTCCCAGCTACTTGGAAGGCTGAGGCAGGAGAATGGCTTGAGGTTACAGTGAGCCGAGATCACGCCACTGCACTCCAGCCTGGGTGACAGAGTGAGACTCAGTCTAAAAAAAAGAAAGAAAGAAAAAGAAATATCTATTGACTGAATGAATGCAGTAATGGGCATCTGTGCTCACTTATGACTTTCAGGATAAATCCCTAGAAGATATGTGACTTGATCAAAAGGGAGGCAAATTTTAAAGCTATTTATATAAACTGCAAAAAGCTTTCCAGAAAGATTGTGTGGATTTGTACCTTTACTAGTATCCTTCAACTTCTTTTGCCTGGGTTCTTACAACTTTTGTTCATATTAACCATTATTTATATTTACGCCTCTATTTACCATTCATTCTTTCTTATCTTTATTCAAATAATACTTATTGAGCACTTATTATATACCATGTTCTGACCAGATGTTGAGGATGAAATGATGAATTAGATCAGTAGTTTCACATTTTTTTCTTACATTCTATCTAAAAGAATTTAAAATCTGGGTACCCTTTAGCACTATTTTAAGTTGACAGTAATTTCTACCATATTATAAAAAGAATTTCCAATTTATTATAAATTCTGACATTTAAAAATATTATTACATTTTAGTGGCCAGGGGCAGCAGCTCACACCTGTAATCCCAGCACTTTGGGAGGCTGAGGGTGGCTGATCACTTGAGGTCAGGAGTTTGAGACCAGCCTGGCCAACATGGTTAGTCTCTACTAAAAATACAAAAATTAGGCATGGTGGCTCACACCTGTAGTTCTAGCTACTGGGGAGGCTGAGGCACAAAAATCACCTGAACCCAGGAGGAGGTTACAGTGACCTGAAATCATGGCAATGCACTATAGCCTGGGCATTAGAGTGAGACTCTGTCTCAAATAAATAAATAAAATAAAAATATTATCATAATTTAGCAACCAATTCTGTATACAATAGCAATTTAATTACCACCATAACCAAATTATCACTAATTTATAAAGACTATTATAAAAAAGTCTTTATCCTACTTTTTTTTTCTTTTTTCCTTTTTTTTTTGAGATACTGTCACCCAGGCTGAAGTGCAGTGGCATGATCTCAACGCATTGCTACCTCTGCCTCCCAGGTTCAAGTGATTCTCCTGACTTGGCTTCCTGGGTAGCTGGGATTACAGGTGTGCACCATCACACCCCGCTAATTTTTGTATTTTTGGTAGAGACGGGGTCTCACCATGTTGGCCAGGTTGGTCTCAAACTCCTGACCTCAAGTGATCTGCCTGCCTCACCCTACCAAAGTGCTGGGATTACAGGTGTGAGCCACCATGCCGGGCTTATCTTACTTTTAAAGACTGAGCCATTGCATTCCAGCCTGGGCAACAAGAGAGAAACTCCAGCCCCCAACCAAAAAAAAAATTTACTCTATCATACTTGTATACAGCAAATTGTTTTAAATAATTTTTTGACAATAAAGCAATATATGTTCAAAAATATTCTGTATTGAGCAATTATAAGTATTAGTTCACAATTGATCAAAAAACATAAGTATATAACCAAATCTGATGTATACTTATTAAACAAAAAAGTAAAAATCTGTCTGAATTGAATCTCTCAATGAGCTAGACAGGAGTGTTATTTTTTTTTTCCACTAGTTAGTTCACTGCAAGATAAGATGGGTTTAGCATCAATTCTATTCCTATTTTTCCATTTTAAGTCTAAGAAATATCATGTGGCAGAGAGTGCTACCTGTTCACCAAAATCATTATTCTTCTCTTTCAGTAATAAGATTGTTAGCTAAATATGTGAGTGGGTTATACTTCCCAGCATTCCTTGCAGTGTGGCTGTGCCATTATCAATATACTGCTTTTCAGCTCAAATTCATCCTTGCCTGTTTGCTCTGTAAAGTAGATCTGGGCCCGGCCAGGCTCATGGCTCGCACCTATAAGCCCAGCACTTTCAGAGGCCAAGGTGGACGGATCACCAGAGGTCAGGAGTTTGAGACCACCAGCCTGGCCAACATGGCAAAACCCTGTCTCTACTAAAAATACAAAAATTAGCCAGGTGTGGTTGTGGGCGCCTGTAATCCCAGCTACTCAGGAGGCTGAGGCAGGAGAATCCCTTGAACCCAGGAGGCAGAGGTTGCAGTGAGCCGAGATCTTGCCATTGCACTTCAGCTTGGGCAACAAGAGTGAAACTCCATCTCAAACAAAAAACAGAGAAAGTAGATCTGGGCCCTTTAAACATTTTTCCTTTGGTGGCTGGCACTGGAGCTTTGGAATGCTAGAGTGATACTGAAAAGAGAAAAGTGTTTTGCTTCCTACTTCCCATGTGCAGCCTCCTCCAAGGATCACAGCTTCTCCAGTGCCCAGCTACTGCAATGCACAGTAGTCAGCAGCATTTGCAGCCTGCAGCTTCCCTTGGCCCACACCCTTCCAGGCAGTTCTGTAGCAGAGTGGGCTGAGCAGCTTTCCCTGGCACCCAATAGGGTAGATTTCCAGCAAGTCCAATCAGCAAGGTCCCTCTCTACCCTTCAGTGAGCAGTAGCCATGCCCTGTTGTGCAATAAAGGATTAACTCAGTTCACATTGTCCAAGCCCTGTACCTTCAAAAATAAGTCCTAGGGCATGGTGGCTCACGCCTGTAATCACAGCACTTTGGGAGGCCAAGGCAGGCGGATCACAAGTTCAGGAGTTCAAGACCAGCCTGACCAACATGGTGAAACCCCATCCTCTACTAAAAAATACAAAAATTAGCTGGGCATGGTGGTGCGCACCTATAATCCCAGCTACTCAGGAGGTTGAGACAGGAGAATTGCTTGAACCTGGGAGACAGAGGTTGCAGTGAGCTGAGATCGCGCCCCTGCACTCCAGCCTGGGTGACAGAGTGAGACTCCATCTCAAAAAAAAAGTATTGGAATATACTGCCTGATAAGAGTGTCTTTGTTTATCTGGGACCTTAGGCCACGCCAGGTAGTCTATGCTAATGGTGTGATTTATGGTGAGGGTCTTGGTATTAACTAGCCTCTGGAGGAGCTGAAGATTTGAATAACTAAGGTCACCTGTGAGCACCTATCAGCCACGCCTATGTAATCAATCCCCTGTACAAACCCTGGACACCAAAGCTTGCATGAGCTTCCCTCGTTGGCAATAGTTTATGAGTGTTTTCATACATCATTGCTGGGAGAATTAAGTGCTGTCCATATGACTCCACTGAGAAAAGGCAACTGGAAGCTTGCAGCTGGCCTGTCCCAGCCCCTGCCCCATGTGCCTTTTCTTTTGGCTGATTTTTAACTCTCTTTTCATTGTAACAAACCATATCTCTCAGTATAAAAGCTTTTTGAATTCTGAGTCCTCACATATCACTGAAGCTAAGGGCGATATTGGGGCCCTCAAATACACTTCTTCAATGAAACATGAGTCTCAGCCCTGATGACAGAGAAGGAGGTGGGAGTGCTCTTTCTCAGCTCTAGGGGTAGTATTTACTTTTTATCAGTGTTATCCCTTTACTTCTGAACTGCCAATCCCCTCTTACAGTTAATAATTCTTCCTATTAAACTTCCCCTATTCAAATCACTATATGGTTTCTCTCTGCTGATTGGACCCGGATGGATACAATCTAATTAAAAGTAAGCAGAAATAAAACATGCTCTTTCTGGGCTAGGACTAGTAAGAGAGGAGGTGCTCCTCCGTACATTCTTCTAGTTGGGCGTGGATGATGGCAAGACCCTGGGGGAATGGCGGAACCACAGATGGAAGAAACCTGGGCGTCTGATTCACCACGTGCAGAAACACTTGCTAATTAAGAAATAAACTTTATGTTTGAACCATGTTTGGGTCTATTTGTAACAGCAGTTTAACCTACTCTAATACACCTTATTCACTTAAATAAGCACTTAGGAATAGAAGGAGTTGCGAGTGAGAATTGTTTAGTTTTGTTTTGTTTTTGAGATGGAGTCTGACTCTGTCACCCAGGCTGGAGTGCAGCGGCTCCATCTCGGCTCCCTGCAACCTCTGCTGCCCAGGTTCAAGCGATTCTCCTGCCTCAGCCTCCTGAGTAGCTGGGACTACAGGTTCCTGCCACCATGCCTGGCTAATTTTTATAGTTTTAGTAGAGATGGGGTTTCACCATCTTGGCCAGTCTGGTCTTGAACTCCTGACCTTGTGATCCACCCACCTCGGCCTCCTAAAGTGCTGGGATTACAGGTGTGAGCCACAATGCCAGGCCAACGTGTGAGAGTTTCTAATAGAAATGCAACTTCATTCTTGGAAGTCTTTCCAACTTTTAACAAGTTCTTGTTGAAATTAACATATTCTTTCATCAGAAAGTATTTGTAATGATTTATCAATTGACAACTCTCTTAGGTCCCCCTTCAATTTTATTGAAAATGAAAACTGAAAACAATTTAACTTGCAAAAGTATTTGTTACCAGTTACTAGAATCCAATCATTTTCTCAATGACCTAGTACACCAGCAAGTCTTTACTAATACTTAGCTACTGGTGACTCCACACAGTGGCTCTCAAAGTGTCAATTCCAGACAAGCAGCATCAGCATCCCTGGCAGCTTGTCAGAAATGCAAATTCTCAGAACCCAACCCAGACCTACTGAATCAGAAACTCTGGGGGTAGGACTGGCAATCGGCGTTTGGCCAACCCGCCTTTTAGGTGATTCTGGTGCCTGCTCGTCTGTGAACCGCTGCTGGATGTTACGCCTGCAGTTCTTTCACCCGGGCTCCTGTTTAATAGGGCGAGGTTCCAAAGAGGTTCAAATATTGAAATCACAATTTCAGCCTACCTTTGCCACTTCGTATTAGTCATCCATCAGTGTGCAATATTACCAGATATTTAGCGGCTTTAAACAGCATACATTTCTGTAGGCCAGGAGTCCGGGCATGACTTGGCTGGGTCCTCTGCTTCGGGGTCTCATGAGGGTGCAGTCAAGGCGTTGGGTGGGTCAGCAGCCTCCGCTGAGGCATGGCTGGGGGCTGGGAATGGATTCATGTCTAAGTTCACGTGGCTGTTGGCAGTCTTCAGTTCTTTGCTGGCTGTCAGCTGCAGGGTATCCTCAGCTCCTTGCCACGTGGGTCTTCCCAGCATAGCCACTTGTTTCTTCAAAGCCAGCAAGGGAGTCTCTCCTAACAACACTGGCATTACAATTTGTCTTATATCACATTATCACATACATCCCATCATTCTTGCTATATTCCCTTGGTTAGAAGAGAGTCCTAGGTCCCATTCACACTCAAAGGGAGGGGATTACACAAAGGCAAGAATACCAGGAAGCAAGGATCATGAGGCCAGCTTAGAATCCTTCTGCCATATCACCCAATATTTTTTGTTGAGATGTTTTGTTTTATTGCATCCTTTATTTTATCAAAACCAGAGATTCCATTTAGGTCGTTCAGTAATAAGCATTCTGAAAAATGTTCACTAGAACATTTTTGGCAAAGCTGGGCCTCATTATCAAACCAATCAGCCAAATCAGGCTCTGACTTAATTTCTGTCAGAAAGAGTCTGATGTCACTTTTCAATTCAAAAGTGTTGACTGGGTGTGGTGGCTCATGCCTGTAATTCCAACACTCTGGGAGGCCACGGCAGAGGGATCGCTTGAGCCCAGGAGTTCCAGACCAGCCTGGGCAACATGGCAAAACCCTGTCTCTACAAAAAATACAAATCAGCTGGGTGTGGTAGTTTGCGCCCATAGTCCCAGCTATTTCAGCTACTTTGGAGGCTGAGGTGGGAGGATCACTCGCGTCTAGGAGGTGTAGGCTGCAGTGAGCCATGATTGTGCCACTGTACTCCAGCCTGGGCAACAGAGTGAGACTGTGTCTATAAAAAAAAAAAAAAAAAAAATAGGCCAGGCGCAGTGGCTCACGTCCGTAATCCCAACACTTTGAGAGGCCAAGGCGGGTGGATCACGAAGTCAAGAGATCAAGACTATCCTGGTCAACATGGTGAAACCCCGTCTCTACTAAAAATACAAAAAAATTAGCTGGGCATGGTGGCACGTGCCTGTAATCCCAGCTACTCAGGAGGCTGAGGCAGGGGAATTGCCTGAACCCAGGAGGTGGAGGTTGCAGTGAGCTGAGATCGCGCCATTGCACTCCAGCCTGGGTAACGAGTGAAACTCCATCTCAAAAAAAACAAAAACAAAAACGTGGTAACACAAATTTTAAGAAATATTTTTTAAACTTGAAATGATGCAATTTGGAGCATGTATTACAAGAAATATTACTAAAGCAGCCCGGTCAACATGCAGTTGATGCAGATCTAATGTAGATAGTCATATCCAAGTTACCTAAACAAGAAGATAACATCAATCCGTTTTTTTATAACTACTGTGATGTGTGGCGAAAATTAATAATTATTATTAATGTGATGAATATTACAGAAGACAAGGTACTCCAGTAAATGTGTATTCGTGTAGGTATTGACTTCTGGTAGACAGCTTTTGGGGATAATGCAATTAAGTATTGCATTAAAGAGGCCAAAATAGCTTCATTAATTTCATTAGGCCTTATAATTAAATTTCTTATGTATTTAATGAAAAAGAAACCAATTGGTCTGGCAGCTAGCATATAATTTTATATTTTGTTAATAGGAGAAATAAAACCTTATTATAAGCTGAAATAAGAGGAGTATTGACTATAATTGTGTGCACATTTCATAATATGATTTGACAAAATAGGTTTTAACTGAACCACACACATCAATTTGGAAGAACATGAGAATTTTATATGGTATATATTTTGTGTGCCTTTATCAAAAATCCTTTTTTTGTTTGCAAATTTGTTTTTGAAAAAATTCAAACCTATGAAAAGTAGAAAGAATACTATGAAGAACACGTGTAAACACTTAAACTCATTTATGCTGGCTATTTGTGCACTTTTTAATGAACCTCAGCTCCCAAGCACAAGGACATTCTCCAGGCGCATCATCTAGTAGAATGTCTCACAAGCTGAATTTGCTCGATATTTCCTCCTGATTGGATTCAGGTTAATATTTCTGGCAGGAATACTACCTAAGTGTTATTGTGAATTTCCTAACATCCCTCTGAGGGGCACATATTGTTGGTTTGCTCCAATATTACTGATGCTGAGTTTGATCTGTTCGTTAAGGTGGTAATGCCGATTCTTTTGATTATAAAAGTGTATTTTCCCCTATGTGATTAATAATAACCCATTTCCAAACCAATGGTCTCAGCATCCACTGATGATCTTCTTCTTCATTTTTGTTTTTGTTTTTGTTTTTTGAGATGGAGTCAAGCTCTGTCATCCAGGCTGGAGTGCAATGGCTTGATCTCGGCTCACTGCACCTTCTGCCTCCCAGGTTCAAGCAATTCTCCTGCCTCAGCCTCCTGAGTGACTAGGATTACAGTCACGCACCACTGTGCCTGGCTAATTTTTTGTGTTTTTGTTAGTAGAGATGGGGTTTCACCATGTTGGTCAGGCTGGTCTCGAACTTCTGACCTCATGATCCGCCCACCTCAGCCTCCCAAAGTGCTGGAATTACAGGCATGACCCACTGCGCCCGGCCCACTGATGACCTTTTTGCCCAAACAAAGCTACACATTGATGGGTGCCCAGTGTTGATTGTCTGATATATCTTGGATTCAGGAAACTATGTAGATACATTTAAAAGAATCAACATCCTGTATCTTACCAATAAGTGCAAAAAAAAAAGAGAGAGAGAGAAATTAAAATAAAAAAAAAACAATTGATATCCTTAATCTGCATTGCTTCTGCTGTTAGAGGGGCTACTTTTTCCAGTTAGTGACACCTCTTAGGGATGAGTGTTAAGACTGCCTGAAAAGAATTCCTTTCTCTCAAATGGCCGGGCACAGTGGCTCACGCCTATAATCCCAGCACTTCGGGAGGCCGAGGTGGGCGGATCACGAGGTTAGGAGATCGAGACCATCTCTACTAAACCCCATCTCTACTAAAATACAAAAGATTGGCTGGGTGTGGTGGCAGGCACCTGTAGTCCCAGCTACTCAGGAGGCTGAGCAGGGGAACCACTTGAACTTGGGGACAGGTTACAGTGAGCCGAGATGGTGCCACTGCACTCCAGCCTGGTGACAGAGCAAAAAAAAAAAGAATTCCTTTCTCTCTTAGTTCAGGTTCCTTAGAAGCAGAACTTGAGTCAGGGATTCTTACTCAAATGGCTTATTGGGAAGTGCTCTCAATTCTCCAGCAAGGAGGAAAAGCCAAGCAAGAATGCTCTGGAACACAGTCTCCCTTTAAGGCAAGAGGATTGGCCTTTTTGGACCCCAGGGAATTCAGTCACTAGCAGAATTTGGGGGTGACTGTGGGGCACAGCCTCCCCCATGGGAGGGCTTCTGTTTCACCGACAGCATTCCTCTGAAGAAGAGGACTAACTGGGTACCATCACCAGCCATTACTCACAGCAACATTCAAATTCAAAACGTTTGTAAGTGAGCTATCCAAACAAAAGAGATCTGAAAAGCACGTTCCTCTAGTTTATGACCCTTGAAATAGATAAATGGATCAATGGGACGGGTTAGAGGGACAAGTTCGTGTCAATTTTTCATATATAATAAGAGCATTTTCTCAAATCAACGGATTGTTTTAAGTCAAGGGTCTTTTGCTTACAAGTAAAAGCTCTATCAGCAGTTCCCAACCTTTTTGGCACCAAAGACTGGTTTCATGCAAGACAGTTTTTCCACGGACATGTGAAATTGTGGGGGCGCAGAGGGTTTTAGGATGAAACTATTCCACCTCAGATCAGGCATTAGATTCTCATAAGGAGAGCACAACCTAGATCCCTCATAGGCACAGGTCACAATAGGGTTTGAGCTCTTATGACAATCGAATGCCACCACTGACCTGACGGGAGGCAGCGCTTACTCAGGCGGTTATGCTCGCTACTCACCTCCTGCTGTGCGGCCCGGTTCCTAACAGGCCAGTGACCAGTTCCAGTCTGCAGCCCAAGGAGTGGGGACCCCTGACATTAGAAAGATAGATGATTGACGGATAGATAAATTGGCGCAAGTTACCAACACATCCAGGGATAAGACACAGTAGGATCCAGGGGCTCAAATAATTTTACTAGCGTCTAGTCTCATTTTATCACACAAGGCTCGGCTTTTCACTGTGTTGGTTTTATTCTTGGGTTAGGGTTAGGGCTCAATATATGTTCAATGTATAACATTTAGAAAATGCAGAAAGGTGTATAGTATAAAAGAACCCAAATCATCTATCATATCAAGACCTAACGTGAAAGCTCACTGATAGAGGCATTTTGGGTGTAGGCAGGCCAGAGAGGGAAGCGTGGGGACCAGAGGCATGGAAGAGAACTCAGAGGGCCTGTGGATGTGCTCCCTCATTCCATAGATGGGGAAACGAGCGCTTAGAGCCGTGATATCATTCTCTTTAGCTCACAGAGCTGGTTAAGAGCAGACATACTTTTCTAACTCCTCATCCGATATTCTCTTCACTTTACACGACATCACTATAGTTCCCAGAGGTTGTCAGCCAGGGGAAGTACTGCCCCCAAAAGCAATGGCAGGTGTGTAGGAGCCTTATTAGTAGACTTAAGAAAAGGAGCTGGAGTTCAAAACCAGCCCGGCCAATGTGGCGAAACCCTGTCTCTATTAAAAATACAAAAAATTAGCCGGACGTGGTGTCACGTGCCTGTAGTCCCAGCTACTCAAGAGGCTAAGGCAGAAGAATCGCTTGAACCTGGGAGGCGGAGGTTGCAGTGAGCTGAGATCATGCCACTGCACTCCAGCCTGGGCGACAGAGTGAGATTCCATCTCAAAATTTAAAAAAAAGAAAGAAAAGAGGTTGCAACTGCCATTTAGTGGATGAGAAGCAGAGATGTTAAACTTGCAACAGTGATCCAGGAAATCCTGTACGATGAAGAGTGTACTATCCAAAATACCAGCTGCACCTCTGTCAGAAACCTCACAGCAGCTGCGCCTAGAAATCAGGCTTCCAGGGTCAAAGTCCAGCCTACCGTAGTGAGCCAGGGCACTGGGCAAGTCACCAATCCATCTCATTCATCTTGAAAATGAGCATTTTATTCCAGATGAGAACTCACATCCTCAGCCTCCGGCTTGCCCAGATTCTGTCATCACGTTGCAGTTTTCCCCTCAGAGGAGGCCATGGTGGTCACAAGCTGGTTCTCCCAATGACACATAGGTACAGGCAGAGCAAATCCACAAACTCTTCACTTTGTAACTTCCCTGGGCTGGGCGGTTCACAGATTTACCACCCTAGGCATCTAGCATCTTAGATGATAACCATGCTCCTGTTTGCAAAACGCTTTCTAGTTACAAAGCAGATCCACCTGCCTTATTTCATTCAGTACTCCCATTCGTCCTATGAGGTAATTACACCTCCAGTTTTATAAAGAAGAGAAGCTAGACTCAGTACAAATGATCCCGAATACTGGGTCAGTACGTGAAATATGGAGCTGGGGTTAGGCCCTGTCTTCCAAGGCCAAACGCAGAGCTCTTTCTAGCTGACCTCATTGCCTTTGGGGCAAATGCCACTCTCGGACCTCCTCCCATTAGTCCAGGCTGGGCAATGATCTCTTCTCTTTTCCATCCTCCTTTTCCCAGGCCATTCTTTTCACTCGGATGAAAACTAACTCAAGAGCAAGCACAGGAACTTCCAGCTTGCTCCTGGCTTCCTTAGGAAACCCCCTGGCTGACATCAACGGTTTGAAAGAGAGTGAGCGCTCTGCCATTAGGGGTGTTCAAGAAGGCATTGGATGACCATCTGGCAAAGATGTGGTAGAGGAGATTCCTGATTATTTCGCAAAACTGACAAGATTTCCGAGGACCTTTCCAAATTTGAGAGCAGAGGACTCTGTGCTTCGGGAGACAGCCTGTTTCGGAAGCTGACTGGGCAGAGGCCCAAGCTGAGGGAATAGAGACAAGTCTGGAGAAGGAAATAAAGAAAGAGAGAAGAAAAAAAAATCTGAAAGTGATTGTGAAGACGAAAGCAGATTCTTCACTTCCAAGAAAGAGACTTGGAGCACCAACAGGGATGAGGAGACAAACCGAGTTGTGCCTGGAGAGGAAGTTAGGGGAAATGTCAGTGTTTCTCAAATAGCCTTGCCCAGAAAATGTGTCAACAAACACTCAGCCAAACTGCACCAACTACACCTCCAGCAGCACAGCGGAGAAGCAGAGGAGGAGCAGTCTCTTGAGAGAGAAGCACTTGAATTGAGTTAAAAATACATTAAATTCACAATCAATCAAAAATGCTAAAGGCCCAGAGAATATATTTGGACTGGATGTCTTCCATTTCCCTGAAAGTAGGTGGTGTGGGATCCTTTTTTAAGCATTATCTGAATCAACACTGGGGTGGGAGGAGGACTAGCCTTGTAGTGAGAAATCTGCCTTTCACCTTTTAGCCAAGCAGTACCCTGAATGCAGTTCCAGAGGGAACTCTAGGGACTTTTCCTAAAATGGAAACCAGGTCCAGAAGGCATCTTTCCAGCTTGGCAGGCCGAAGGGATAAACAGATTCAGGTGAAAAAAAGGATTCCTTTTCACAGTATCCTACAGATATGCCTTTTCTTCCTGAAATCCTTTCAAAATCCCCTTCGACTCCTCTTTTCAACCATGGGTACAAAGACTTTAATAAGTTTAGAAAGAAATGTTTCAAAATAACCCCTTTCTTACACATGTAAAACATTGAGAAAATATAGATGCATCGAGAGAAGGGAATACATATTCTCTGTTTCTCTCCTACCCAAAAATAACATTTTGGTATGTCTATCACATTTAAAATTGTTTTAATTTTTTTGTTTTGGCATGGCTCAAAATCTAAGTGACATTAAAAAGATATTCCTTGAGAATTGTTTCCCCTACCCCTTCCCCTTCCATCACGTTTCCCACTCACTCCCACCTTCCCAGGTGAACTCGACTGTTTTTACATTCTCCTAACGTTGTCTAATGCAAGTACAAGTACGAACGTCAATTCTTGTTTTACACCTGTCTTACTACAAAAGGTAGCATATCACATAATTGCATTCACTTTTGACTTGACAATATATTCTATTGCTTTTTTTAATGTATTTATGCAAACATTAGTTTTTACTGAAATGAGATCATACTTCTGTAACTTGTGCTTTTTTACTTAAAAATTGTTTGTGGACCTCTTTGCATATTTTCAAATATTCTTCCACAGTATCATTTTCAAAGGCTGCGGTGTCTGGAAAAGCCCTGGAATATCGCTGGGGCTGTTTTCTGCCTCCCCCATTATAATCTCTGAAATAGAAAAGAAGAATGTGCTGGCCTTTGGAGCTGAGAGGTCCATGGATGACTTCCAGCTCAGCCAGTTACCAGATGTGAGAATTTAGGCAAGGCCGAATTTAGGCTCTGAGCCTCAGTTCCCAATACTGACACTCCTCACTCATAGCGATGCCAGCTTCACCTCTACCCCAGGGCTATAGTGAAAATTAAGTGAGACAATGTTTAGAAAATGATCATTCAAAACGTGAGACAACAAGGTATCAAAATATCAATCTAGCTACACCATTCCTAAACTCATACATACACACACAGACACAGACACACACACACACACACACGCATATTTGCATTTTATTTTATTTTTGAGACGGAGTTTTGCTCTTGTTACCCAGGCTGGAGTGCAATGGCGCAATCTTGGCTCACTGCAACCTCCGCCTCCTGGGTTCAGGCAATTCTCCTGCCTCAGCCTCCTGAGTAGCTGGGATTACAGGAACGCGCCACTATGCCCAGCTAAATTTTTGTATTTTTAGTAGAGACGGGGTTTCATCATGTTGACCAGGATGGTCTCGATCTCTTGACCTCGTGATCCACCCGCCTCAGCCTCCCAAAGTGCTGGGATTACAGGCGTGAGCCACCGTGCCCGGCCCTATTTGTATTTTAATAGGTAATTTTTTTTGGTTACTGTCGGGAACCAAACACTTTCAGAAAACACTTTTTCTCAAAATTTTAGTTTTCTAAAAGCATTTCTCTTATTACATATTTAATGTTTATGCATTATAGAAAAATTAAGAAAAGTAATAAACCAAAAATAGAAAATCAAAATAATCCATAATTTATTTGCAAAAATCCTTTCAGATATTCATATATATAAATATGTGTGTGTATATGTATATATATACTTATGTGTGCGCATATATCTACATACACAATATATAATTTACAAAACTTCTTCATATGATACATTTTGTTTTCGTAACCTCTTACTTCTACTCGACGATATATTTAAATACTCTTCCATATTCATAAGTATAATCTTTTTTTTGTTGTTATGGCTACATCAAATTCTGCTGTATTCGTGAACGTGCCATACTTTTTCTAACCAACCTGAAAATGAAAGTTCTTTTGAGGTTTCTATTGTTGTATATAATGTTATGCTGCACATCTGTAGAGTCAGATATTCGCACACATTGGAGAAGTCAATTTAGAATGCGTGCTGCATGTTTTCTTTTATTCACTCAACAAATGCTGTGGAGCACCTGCTATTCTCCATGAACCGTCTGGGTGTAGACTTATGAGGATGGATCTGACACAGGAACTGTTCATCTAGAAAAGAATATTAAATAGTGATCACATGCTGGGTTCACTGACCTCTCTAGGATTCCTGATGTGCCTGGCGGGACTTTTCACAACCCTAAGCTGTATTCACAACCCTAAGCTGTATTCACACAGTCTGACTTCATTTCCCAACTTGAATCAACCCTTTCTCTGCCTGGTAAACTTCTACTCATTTGTCAAGACCCAATCCAAATATCCCCTGCTCTAGGGAGGTTTCTCTGATACCCCAAAAGACAAGACAACTCTCCTCGAGAATTATGTGGCCCCGGAGTACCTGTTACATTTAATCTGTGACTACCCGTGGACTTTCCTATCTTAGCTCCTCCTCTGCACTGCAGGTTCGTTCCTAGGAGTTGGTTCTTAGCTTCCTGGTTCCCTGTCTTGCTTATTATCTCCAGCATGCCCAGCAAGATGCCTAACACATAGCAGATGTTCTCACTGAACACTTATTGAATGAATCACCAGTACCACATGGTTAGTAAAATAATAAATACAACAACTGAAGTTACATTATTGGCAAAGAAGGGCTGTTAGCAAAGGCCCGGGGTCAGCAGTCAGCGTAAGGGATGGCTCAGCTGTCCTGGCCCATGAGCTGGGCCAGCTTTTTTTCCATGTCCCAATTTTGTCACTCTCTCTCTTGACCGTGAATGCTGAAGACCGAGACTTCATTCCTTGGGGCCTTGGCTCACTATAGGCAGCCAAGGGGCAGCAGGGGCTCAGCAGGGAAATATCTATGGCCTAAAACTTTTATGCAGTTGTAAAAGTTTTATGCAGTTATAAAAGTTTTAGGCCTCTTGCAACAAAGATCCCAGTCATAAGTGCAAAGGAAAGGTCTCTTTATTTATTTTTTATTGTGTGTGTGTGTGTGTGTGTGTGTGTGTGTGTGTGTGTGTGAAACAGAGTCACTCTGTCGCCCAGGCTGGAGTGCAGAGGCGCAATCTCGGCTCACTGCAACCTCCACTTCCTGGGTTCAAGAGATTCTCTTGCCCCAGCCTCCCGAGTAGCTGGGATCACAGGCGCCCACCACCATGCCCACCTAATTCTTTGTATTTGTTTTTCACCATTGCGCATCACTCCATTATTATACTGATCTGGAAAAGGGATTTAGTACAGTTATGCTCAGATGAACACTGGACCCAAGTGGCAGGGCCAAGCAGCTAGAACATGATGCAGAAATCAGGGAAAGAGACACTTGGACGGGACCTAGAGGCATTTCGCTGCCACGAAACAAGGTGGGGGCGGGATTCAAAAACACACAGCAGGAAGCACTCCTGCCCCTCAGAGGTCAGAGAGCTGATCCCATATTGGTATGACGAATGGCCTATTTTCTGACGACCACATGTGGGACTATTTCAGCTGCCAC
Source organism: Callithrix jacchus (assembly GCF_049354715.1). NCBI lineage: Eukaryota > Metazoa > Chordata > Mammalia > Primates > Cebidae > Callithrix > Callithrix jacchus. Next base: position 14,974,706 of record NC_133516.1, on the reverse strand, counting down.
GAGAAACCCCAGAAAGGTTATTGTTTTGTATTATTTATATATGCTATACTTTCTTTTTTTGTATAAAATTAAACGTAACACCTAAACTAAATTCAGGATTCATCCCAACCTTCTAGAGCCAGCTCCTCTGGGGTGAGGGAGGAAGCAGTTGTCACATCACCATGCAGGTTACACTCATCGTCCCTGGGAATGACTAGAGCCCCCAGGCGGTGGCCCAACGGCAGAAGAGCACAGGACTGGCTTCTGGGGGTACACAGGCTCTCTCGCTTCTCTCATTGGTCATGGCTTAGCATGGTTCCTGTCCACAAGTCCTTAGTAAACAAGGACTTCCTTGAAAACCCCAAGTCACTACCTTTCAACTCTCTTGGATAAGGGGAGATTTCCCACAGCTTGGACTGAGAACGTGTGCCCTGGAAGTGCTATTCTGACTAGAATGTTTGAAGGGGGTGGGTGCAGGAGACAAAAATGGCTAAAATGAAAGTGGGAGCCACTGGTCTCCATCTGCAGCTACAACTCAAGATGCCTGCAGATGTGGTCAGTGTGACGCGTGCAGGAGGGAGGGGCCGAGGGACATGACCTGCAGGGAGGGTTCTCCTCGGGACAGTAGCCTGCCTGCTGGCCTTCACTTCTTGGCCTTGCCCTGGGCAGTCACAGCTTCCATGGTTTTACACACAGTCTCTTCATCCCCCAGGAACTGCACGGACTTGATGGGTTTCAGGTTCTTGTCCAATTCATAGGCAAGGGGAATGGCAGTCAGCAGGTTCAGCTGCATGATAGCCTCTTCAGAGAGACCCTCCAGATGCTTGGCAGTGCCCCGGATGCTGTTGCCATGGGCAGCAATCAGTGCCCATTTCCCCTCCTGGATCTGGGGAACTATTTCTTCCTTCTAAAATGGCAGAGCTCTGGCAATAGTGTCCTTCAGACTCTCACAGGAGGGTGGCTGATCTGTGAGGTCTGCACACCTGCGATCCTTACTGATGTAGCTGTAGAAAGGACGGTGACGCTCCACTGGAGGTGGTGGGACATCACAGGAGCGCCTCCAGATCTTCACCTGGGCCTTGCCATGCTTTGTAAGAAATAGTGCCGCTCATTGAGGCCCCAGGTCCTCACTTCTGGCAGAGCTATCTGATCCATGGCATCTAGCACTGTCCAGAGGGTCTGGATCGCTCTCTTCTGCACTGAGGTGAGGCAGATGTCAAACTCATAGCCAGCATCTCGCAGCGCCTGCCTGCGTGCTTCACCTCGTGGCGCCAGGCTCAGGTCGGCCTCATACCAGCCGCTGAAGCAGTTCTCCAGGTTCCATGCGCTCTCGCCATGCCGGATCAGCACCACTTTGTAGGCAGCCATGGTTGCGGGCTGAGGATGCGGCACCAACTAGGGTTCGCAGATTCCGGAGTCAATTTTTTGTATTTTTAGTAGAGATGGGGTTGCACCATCTCTGGTTGGCCAGGCTGGTCTCGAACTCCTGACCTCAGGTGATCCACCCCACCTTGGCTTCCCAAAGTGCTGGGATTACGAGTTTAAGCCACTGTGCCCAGCCGGAAAGGTCTCTTTTAAAGGAAAATGTATATGGCTGGGCGTGATGGCTAACGTCTGTAATCCCAGAACTTTGGGAGGCCGAGGCGAGCAGATCACCTGAGGTCAGGAGTTTGAGACCAGCTTGGCCAACATGGTGAAACCCCGTCTCTACTAAAAATACAAAAAATTAGCCGGGTATGGTGGCAGCTGCTTGTAATCCCAGCTACTCAGGAGGCTGAGGCAGGAGAACTGCTTGAACCCAGGAGGTGGAGGTTGCAGTGAGCCAAGACTATGTCACTGCACTCCAGCCTGGGCAACAGAGTGGGACTCCGTCTCAAAAAAAAACAAAAACTTCATTTCAACAAAGAAAATAAATCAAAACAATCTACAAATTTTTAAAGCTGACCAGGCGCGGTGGCTCACGCCTGTAATCCCAGCACTTTGGGAGGCCAAGGCAGGCGAATCATGAGGTCAAGAGATCGAGACCGTCTTGGCCATAGTGAAATCCCGTCTCTACTAAAATACAAACAATTAGCCAGGTGTGGTGGTTCACACCTGTAGTCCCAGCTACGCAGGAGGCTGATTAGCCTGGTGAAAAGAGAAAGACTCCGTCTCAAAAAAAAAAAAAAAATCTTTAAAGCTGAGCCGTATCACAAGACCCTAACTATCTGACACACCATTCTAATTTTTTTTTAATTTTTAAGCTATTCTGAGGAAAAAAAATAGAACATGAATCTGAAATTAAGGAGTACAAAAGAACAACACAAGTAAATGGCTACAATCTGGGGCAGAAAATAAACATGAGACTGCAGCATCTTGTAGTGCCAGAAAGTAAGGAAATGCTTAAAAAAGTAAATAAATTCTTAAAAATTGGTGGTCATATTTCAAAGGAACAAAAGCTAACTGAAAAAACTCCCAATGGCCAAAGCTGGAACAACTTAAGCAACAAAATAAAGAAATACAGGAATATCTCACTGTATTGTGCTTCACTTTATTTTTTTTAACTTTTATTTTAAGTTCAGGGGTACAGCATGTGCAGGATTGCAGGTTTGTTATGTAGGTAAATGTCTGTCACAGGGGTGTGTCCTGTAGATTATTCCATCCCCCAGGTATTGAGCTTTGTAGCCATTAGTGGATTTTCCTGATCCTCTCCCTCCTCACACTGTCCACCCACTTGTGGGCCCAGTGTGTGTCGTTCCCCTCTATGTGTCTATGTGCTTATTATGTAGGTCCCACTTATAAATGAGAACATGCAGTATTTGGGTTTCTGTTCCCATGTCACTTTGCTAAGGGTGATGGCCTCCAGCTCCATCCATGTCTCTGCAAAGGACGTGATCTCATTCTTTGTATGGCTGCATAGTCTTGCATGGTGTATATGTACCACATTTTCTTTATCTCGTCTATCACTGATGGGCATTTGGGTTGATTCCATGTCTTTGCTATTGTGAATAGTGCTGCGATGAAGATACATGTACATGTGTCTTTATGGTAGAACAGTTTATATTTTCTTCAGTATTTACCCAGGAATGAAATTGCTGGGTGGAATGGCATTTCTGTCTCTAGTCTTCGAAGAATTGCCACACTGTCTTCCACAATGTTTTAAATAATTTGCCCTCCCATCAACAGTGTGAAAGTGTTCCCTTTTCTCCACAACCTCACCAGCATCTATTATTTTTTGACTTTTTAATAAAAGCCATTCTAACTGGTATGAGATGGTATCACATTGTGGTTTTGACTTGCATTTCTCTAACGATCAGTGATGTTGAGTTTTCCTCATGTGTTTCTTGGCCACACATATGTCTTCTTTTGAGAAGTGTCTGTTTATATTATCTGCCCACTTTTTAATGGGGTTGTTCTTTTCTTATAAATTTGTTTAAGTTCCTTATAGACGGTGGATTTTAGACCTTTGTCAGATACATAGTTTGCAAAAATGTTCTTCCATCCTGTAGGTTATCTGTTTACTCTGTTGCTAGTTTCTTAGGCTGTACAGAAGCTCTTGAGTTTAATTAGACCCCATTTGTCACTTTTTACTTTTGTTGCAGTTGCTTTTGACATCTTTACCATGAAATCTTTGCCCGTGCCTGTGGCCTGAATGGTATGGTATTGCCTAGGTTTTCTTCTAGGGTTTCATAGTTTTGGGTTTTACATTTAAGTCTTTAAGTCATCTTGAACTGATTTTTGTATATGGTGTAAGGAATGAATCCAGTTTCCATCTTATGTATATGGCTAGCTAGTTATCCCGTGGACTTCGTTTTACAGTGCTTCACAGACGTTGTGTGTGTGTTTTGTTTTTTACAAATTGAAGGACTGTGACAAATCTGCATCAAACAAGTTTATTGGTGCCATTTTTCTAATAGCATGTGCTCACTTTGTGTCTCTGTGTTGCATTTTGGTGATTCTCACAATATTTTAATACTAAATACTTTTTCATTATTTTTATATCTATTACAGCGTTCTGTGATCAGTGATTTTTTTTTTTAGATGGAGTCTTGCTGTCACCCAGGCTGAAATGCAGTGGTGCAATATTGGCTCACTGCACCATCTGCCTCCCAGGTTCAAGTGATTCTCCTGCCTCAGCCTCACAAGTAGCTGAGACTACAGATGGCCACCACCATGCCCAGCTATTTTTGTATTTGCAGAAGAGATGGGGTTTCACCATGTTGGACAGACTGATCTTGAACTCCTGACCTCAGGTGATCCACCTGCCTCAGCCTCCCAAAGTGCTGGGATTACAGGTGTGAGCCATTGCACCTGACCATGCGATCAGTGATTTTTGATGCTGCTATAGTAATTGTTTTGAGACATCACAAACTGTGCACATGTGGCAAACTTAATTGATAAATGTTGTGTGTGTTCTGACTCTCCACCGGCTGGCTGTTCCCTCTCTCTCTCTCTCTCCTCCCTATTCCCTGAGACACAACAATATTGAAATTAAGCCAATTAATAACCCTACAACAGCCTCTGAGTGTTGAAGTGAAAGGAAGAGTCACACATCTGTCACCTTGAATCAAAAGCTAGAAATGAGTACACTCAGTGAGGAAGACATATTGAAAGGCAAGATAGGCCAAAAGTTAGGTCTCTTGCCTCCAACAGCCAAGTCATAAATGCAAAGGAAAAGTTATTGAAGGAAATTAAAAGTGCTACTCCAGAGAACACATGAATGGTAAGAAAGCAAAACAGCCTTTTTGCTGCTACAGACAAAGTTTGAATGGTCTAGTTAGAAGATCAAAACTAGTCACAACATTCCCTTAGGTCAAAGCTTAATCCAGAGCAACTGGATTAACAGTCTTCAATTCTATGAAGGCTGAGAAAGGTGAGGAAGCTGCAAAAAAAAAAAATGTGAACACTGGCAGAGGTTGGCTCATGAGGTTTAAGGAAAGAAGCCGTCTCTGTAACATACAAGCTCAAGGTGAAGCAGCAAGTGCTGATGGAGAAGCTGCGGCAACTTATCCAGAAGATGCAGCTAAGATCACTGGTGAAGGTGGCTACACTAAACAACAGATTTTCTTTCTTTCTTTTTTTTCCCCCCTGAAATGGAGTCTTTCTCCGGCACCCAGGCTGGAGTGCAGTAGCGTGATCTCTGCTCACTACAACCTCTGCCTCCGAGGCTCAAGCGATTCTCCTGCCTCATCCTCCTGAGTAGCTGGGACTCCAGGCTACTTAATCACCTGGACTACAGGATCCTGCCACCATGCCTGGCTAATTTTTGTATTTTTAGTAGAGATGAGGTTTCACCATGTTGGCCAGGCTGGTCTCAAACTCCTGATCTCAGGTGATGCACCTGCCTTGGCCTCCCAAAGTGCCAGGATTACAGGTGTGAGCCACTACGCCCAGCCAGATTTTTCAGTGTAAATGAAACAACCTCTATTGGAAGAAGATGTCATATTTTCTTTTCTTTTCCTTTTTTTTTTTTTTTTTTTTTTTTTTGAGACAGGGTCTTGCTCTGTCACCTAGGCTGGAGTGCAGTGGTGCAATTTTGGCTCTCTGCAACCTCCACCTCCCAGGCTCAAGTGATCCTCTCACCTAGTAGCTCCCTAGTAGCTGGTACTACTAGCATAAGCCACCACACCCAGCTAATTTTTATTTTTTATGGAGACAAAATCTCACTATGTTGCTCAGGCTGGTCTCTGATGTCTGGGCTCAAGCAGTCCTCCTGCCTCAGACTCCACAAGTATTAGAATTACAGGCATGAGCCACTGAGCCTGGCTTAGAACTTTAATAACCAGAGATAAGTCAATGCCTGGCTTCAAAGCTTCAAAGGACAGATAGACTCCCTTGTTAGGGACTAATGCAGCTGGTGACTTTAAATTGAAAGCAATGCTCATTTACAATTCCAAAAACCCTAGAGCCTTTAGAATGAGCTAAATCTACTCTGCCTGTGCTCTAGAAATGGAACAAGAAAGCCTGGATGACAGCATATCTGTTTACAGCATGGTTTATGGAATCTTTTAAGCCCACTGTTGAGACCTACTGCTCAGAAAAAAAAGATTTCTTTTCAAAATATTGCTGCTCATTGACAGACAATGCACCTGGTTACCCAGGACCTCTGATGGAGGTGTACAAGATTAATGCTGTATTCATGCCTGCTAACACAACATCCATTCTACATCCATGGATCAAAGAGTAATTTCAACTTTTAAGACTTATTACTTAAAAAATAAATCTTGTGAAGGCTATAGCTGCCATAGATAGTGATTCCTCTGATGGATCTAGGTAAAGTAAATTGAAAACCTTCTGGAAAGGATTCACCATTTTAGATGCCATTATAACATTCGTGATTCATGGAAGGATTTCAAAGTATCTCCATTGACAGGTATTTGGAAGAAGTTGATTCCAACGCTCATGGATGACTGAGGACTTCAAGACTTCAGTGGAGAAAGTAATCTGCAGTTATTGGTAGAAATAGCAAGAGAACTAGAATTGGAAGTGGAGCCTGAAGATGTGACTGGATGGCTGCAACCTCATGATCAAACTGGAACAGATGAGGAGTTGCTTCTTAGGGATGGGCAAAGAATGTGGTTTATTGAGACAGAAACTACTCCTGATGAAGATGTCATGAACATTGTTGAAATGACAAGAAGGGACTTAGGATATTACATAAACGTAGTTGGTGAAGCAGTGGCAGGGTTTGAGAGGATTGCCTGCAGTTTTGAAGGCATTTAACATTTTACTGTGGGGAAAATGTTATCAAACAGCATTGGGTGCTGTAGAGAAATCTTTCATGAAAGGAAGAGTCAATCGATGCAGCCAACTTCACTATTGTCTTACTTTAAGAAACTGTTGGCCTGGTGCGGTGGCTCGTGACTGTAATCCCAGCACTTTGAGAGGCCAAAATGGGTAGATTGCTTAATTTCAGGAGTTCAAGACCAGCCTGGGCAACACGATGAAATCCCATCTCTGGAGAACATCATTCTCAGCAAACTGACACAAGAACAGAAAATGAAACACCGCATATTCTCACTCATAGGCGGGTGATGAAAAATGAGAACACATGGACACAGAGAGGGGAGTACTAAACACTGGGGTCTATTGGGGGGAAACGGGGAGGGCCAGTGGGAGGGGAAGGTGGGGAGGGATAGCTTGGGGAGAAACGCCAAATGTGGGTGAAGGGGTGAAAGCAAACAAAACACACTGCCATGTGTGTACCTATGCAACTGTATTGCATGCTAAAATGCAATAAAAAAATAAGAGTAATTAAAAAAAATCCCATCTCTATTAAAAATACGAAAAATATTCAGGAGGCTGAAGTGGGAGGATCCCCCAAGCCCAGAAGGTTGAGGCTGCAGTGATCCAAGATAGCCACAGCCTCCTCAACCTGCAGCAACCACCACCTTGATTAATCACAGCCATAAAATCAAGGTAAGACCCTCCACCAGCATAAAGATTATGATTTACTGAAGACGAGTGATCATTAACATTTTTAGCAATAAAGTCATTTTAATTAAAGTATGCACATTTTTTAGACCTAATGCTATTGCACACCTAATAGACTATAGTATAGGATAAACTTTATATACTCTAGAAAACCAAAAACTTTACGTAACTTGCTTTATTGTGATATTTATTTTATTGCAGTGGTTTGGAACTGAACTTACAATATCTTTGAGGTATTCCTATATTGGATTGTAAACCAAAAAATAAAATAAATATCCAGAGTTCACACTGACATAAATGATGGAATGAAGGGAGGGAGGAAGGGAGGGAGGGAGGGAAAGAAAAAGGAAGGGAAGAGGGAGAATGGGAGGAGGAAGGAAGGAAAGAAGGAAGGAGGAAGGAAGGAAGGGAAAGAGAGAGAGAAAGGAAGGAGGGAGAGAGGGAGGGAGGGAGGGAGGAAGGAAGGAAGGAAGGAAGGAAGGGAGGGAGGGAGGGAGGGAGGGAGGAAGGAAGGAAGGAAGGGAAAGAGAGAAAGGAAAGAGTGAGGGAGGGAAGAAGGAAGGAAGGAAGGAAGGAAGGAAGGAAGGAAGGAAGGAAGGAAGGAAGGATCTTCCATGGAGAAGAATTTCAAATAATGTACATAGATGCTGCCCACTCATGGAGGGTTATGCAGCTCCCCACTCCTTAAGTGTGGGCCGTGCACGGTGACTCCATTCCAAAGAGTACAGTTAGTTAGGTCAAGGGGAGATGGGAAAAGTAACTTTACAGTGGGGAAACATGGCCTCAGTCAGCTGCTCAAAGTCAACACTAGTGGTGATCAATTATATTGACAGTATGTCCCCTTGACATGATGTTAAGAAAACAGCACTTCCCCTCTGCAGCCTTCCTCCCAAAGACCCATAACCCCAGTTAAACCACGAGAAACACAAATTCCAATACAGGGCCTTCTTCAAAACTTTAGTATTCCTCAAAACTGGTCGTCATTAAAAAAAAAAAAAATTAAAGCCTGAGAGATTGCCATGACCTAGAAGAGCCTGTGGATACATGGCAGCTACAAACACAATGCGATGTTTTGGATGAGAGCCCGAAACAGAAAAAGAACACTAGGCAAAAAGTAAGGAAATCTGAACAGTGTGAACTTTAGTTAATGATAATGTGTCCATCTCGGCTCATTGACTGTAACACACGTACCTTAGGTGTTAGTAGTAGTGGAAAAGTGGGCGCAGGGTATATGGGAACTCTGTACTGTCGTTTCAACTTTTCTGTAAATCTAAAACTGTCTAAAAAATACAGTCTATGGCTGGGTGAGTTGGCTCAAGCCTGTAATCCCAGCACTTTGGGAGGATGAGGCGGGCAGATCACAAAGTCAGCAGTTCAAGACCAGCCTGACCAACATGTGATAAAAACACAAACTTAGCCGGGCGCGGTCGTGGGCACCTGTAACTCGGGAGGCTGAGGCAGGAGAATCACTTGAACCTGGGAGGCAGAGGTTGCAGTGAGTTGAGATTGCGCCATTGCACTCCAGCCTGGACAACAAGAGCGAAATTCCACCTCGAAAAACAAATAAGTCTGTTATGAAAAATGGCTATCACGTGTTGAACTCTGTAATTGTGTAATGAAATTATTCTTAAACTACAGAACTCTACTTGTGAAAGATCATTCTGCTGCATCAGGAGACACCGTCTCTGTGCTCTTGTATGGAACCTCCACACTATCAGTAATGAGGGGTTTCCATATCTTACCCGGAAGTTTTAACAGATAAAACTGAGGTAGGAATGGGGGCCTAGAGCCCAGAAAATTGGCCCTTTTCTCCCCAGCCTTGCATGACATACAGGGACTCCCCAGGGCTTTGAGGAGTGAGTTTCATCATTCATTCAACAAATATTTGCATAGCTGGGGGAAACAGTGGTGGACAAGAAGACAGCCTTGCTTTCTGTAAGAGGTGGTCTGCAAAATCCTAGACTGAAGGAATGGTTCTCAATCTTGGCAGAATGTTAGGATCACCAAGGGAGCTTTAAAAACCTACTAATGCCTGGGCCTCTTCCCGGGCCAATTAAATGAAAATCTCTGAGGGTGGAACCCAGAAATCTGTATGTGTTGAAAGCTCCCCTGAGAGATTGCAGAATGTAGCCAGGACTGACACACATTGACAAAACCATCTGAGAACAGCTGACTCTAAAACGGGTGTTCTGTGATCTTTGTCATCATGCAACAAGAAGAGAAAAAAGCTGAGGACCAGACCCTGGGGCGTGTCCCCTCCTCCCTGAAGGGATCTGGAGAGAAAAGAACGGTGGTAGCAGAGGTTCCTCCACTGAAGGCAAGGCTGATGCTGGCAGAAGTGGGGGCGAGGGGAATGTGCTAAGGAGCAGTGCGTAGCAACCCACACACTTGCTCGTTTTAGAACAAATCAGTGCTTCTCAGACATATGTACTGAAGAAGCCTCCTCCTGGAATTTTCCAGAGGACTGCAGAGCTGAAGACTTCCAGCATAAAAAGCATTGAGCTTAGATTCTGCCTATCTTGATACAGAGAATCTCAAGACTGGAAGGTCTCCAAGGGGTCACCAATCTCTCTCTCACACACACACACACATACAGACAAGGTTACACAAATGCACATGCTGTGAGCTGTGTATTTAGAGCAAGTTTTCATGGTGTGTCTGAACATACCGTGTGGATATTTGATCTGCCTTTTGGCATTTTTACAGCCACAAACAAGAACAGAGCTAAGGAGAAGCCTGAAAAACGTGGGCGAGGAGTAAAGAAAGGGAAGATCAGATGACCAGTAGCCTAGAGCTGAACAACTACCCCACTTCTTCCACGCTTGTAAGGAAAGAATGACTTTCCTCACTTTACAGAGGAGAAAACTGTACCTTAAACAGTCAAGTGTCGTCTTCAGGTAGCACAGGACAGAACAGGATTTACTCATCTTCACAACAATTTCATCCCTGTTTCCAGATGAGGAAACTGAGGCAGGAAATGGGCGGAAGCAAAGCTGGGCTTTGATATGGAGAGTAGGTCAATACTTTCTCCTGGGTATCACAGATGCTATCGATCTGGCAGGCACCATCTGCTTCCCGCCCCCTGCCACGCACACACCACATGGAAGGGTGCTGGAAGGGTGCTGGAGAACTCTCTGCGCTATCTTTACAGCTTTTCTATAAATATAAAATTATTCCAAAATTAAAAGTTTATTTTAAAATAGCACATATTCAAGATTATTGCTCTCAAAATTCTTTCATATGCTATTGATAAACTAGATTAAAAATTTTCAAATATTGGTTTCTTTATCTTGATACATTTGTCAATATCAATTTTGGTATATGCTTTATAATATACGTATCAATATAGTAGCTCATATACAAGCTGTATTCATCTTTTAACGCTTCAAAGCAAAGCACCACAAACCGCATGGCTTGTAACAACAGAAATTTATTGTCTCACAGTTTGAAGTCCAAAGTCAAGGTGTTGGCAGGGCATGCTTTCTTTGAAGGCTCTTGGGAAGAATCTGTTTCGTGCTTCTCTCCTGCCTCCTGGTGTGGCCGGCAATTCTTGGTGTTCCTTGGCTTATGGGCACATTGCTCCAGTCTCTGCTCTGTTGTCACACAGCCGTCTCCCTGGGTATCCCTCCTGTGTGCCTTCTCCTCTTCTTTTTTGTTGAGACAGAGTCTCATTCTGTTGCCCAGGCTGGAGTCCAGTGGTGTGATCTTGGTTCACTGCAACCTCCGCCTCCTGGGTTCAAGCAAGTCTCCTGCCTCAGCCTCCTCAGTAGCTGGAATTACAGGCATGTGTCACCATGCCCAGCTAATTTTTTTGTATTTTTAAGAGAGATTGGGTTTCGCCATGTTGGCCAGGCTGGTCTTGAACTCCTGACCTTAGGTGATCCACCCACCTCAGCCTCTCAAAATGCTGGGATTACAGGTGTGAGCCACCATACCTGACCACTCTCCTCTTCTTATAAGGACGCCATTCATACTGGATTAAGGCCCACACTATTCCAATATGACCTCATCTTAACTTACATCTTAGCTATATCTACAACTACCCTATTTCCAAATAAATCACATTCTGAGGTTCCAGAAAGGACCCAAATTTGGGGGAGGGGGATACTCACTAACCCAGTATAGTCTGCGCCACGCACCACAAAATTCAGGTCCATCTCCCATGCAAAAATACATTCGCCTGATCCCAAAATTTTAGGCCATTCCACTATCAACTCTAGGTCCAAAATCTTATCTAAATATCAACTTTTAGTCAGGGCATGGTGGCTCATGCCTCTAATCCCAGCACTTCGGGAGGCTGGGGCAGGTGGATCACTTGAGGTCAGGAGTTGGAGACCAGCCTGGCAAATATGATAAAACCCTGTCTTCACTAAAAAATACAAAAATTAGCTGGGTGTGGCAAGTGCCTGTAACCCCAGCTATGCTGGCAGCTGAAGCAAGAGAATCACTTGAACTCGGGAGGCGGAGATTGCAGTAAACCGAGATCACACCACTACACTCCAGCCTGGGCGACAGAGCACTAGACTCAGTCTCAAAAAAAAAAAATCTACTTTTAAAGTCACAAATTTTATTATCTAAATCATTTATGAGTGAGACTTGGGGTATGGTACAATTTGGGAAAAAATTCTATCTGTGGACCTGTGAAATCAAAAAACATATTATCTGCTTCAAAAATACAGTGGTGGACAGGCATATAATAGACACTTCCATTCCAAAAAAAAGAAATAAGAAGGAAAAAAGGAGGCCATGGGTCCCAAGCAAGCCTGAAACCCAGTACACAAGTCTGTAATAATGTGTGATAAAAGGGAAGACTATATATTCTAATGTGTGACAAAAGAGGTATATATATATATATTTGAGGCCAAGTCTGGCTCTGTCACCCAGCTGGAGTGCAGTAGCACAGTCTCGGCTCACTGCAACCTCCTCCTCGAAGGTTCAAGTGATTCTCCTGCCTCAGCCTCCTGAGTAGCTGGGATTACAGGCGCACGCCACCACGCCCAGCTAATTTTTTGTATTTTTAGTAGCAACGGTGTTTCACCATGTTGGTCAGGCTGGTCTCGAACTCCTGGCTTCAAGTGATCCACCTACCTCAGCCTCCCAAAGTGCTGGGATTAGAGGTGTGAGCCACTGTGCCTGGCCTTATATAGACATTAAATATACATAGGCTGCTACCTACTTTGTCCAAGCCAGTTGTGTCCTGGGCCACAGATTTCCTTGCCACTGTTACAAATAACCCTGTTGGAAGAGGCGGCTGCAATTTCAAGCAATATCCAGCCACCAGCCACTGATCCCCACTAAAGAGATCTACTGGGATGGGGAAGATTTCTAAGAATGAAATGAAAAGTTACCTTTTTTTGGATGAAAGTCCTGGGGCTGTCGGGCTTTCAATACAGTGACTCACATTCGTTCTTTCTTTCTCTGGGTGAATATAATGGTGGATCTAAAGAAGGCAAACTCTGCAATGTATTATCACAATAGATTGTCATCACAGAACTAATTCTTTGAGCTAAGGTAGGTATCCTCAGCTATCAGAATCTCTAGAGTTGTTTTAACTTAAGTATTGAGTTAAAATTCTAAAACTGTACATCAATCTGGGAGGGATACTGATCCAACAAATCAATTAAATGTGATTTAAAATGAAACATCCCTATTTATGACTTGGGACAAACTAGGATTGGATTAAACCTAAACTGGTTGATAATACGATGTTGAAAATTATTTAAGATAACTCATAAGATTCCATCTATATATCTCCAAACACTCGCTCAATAAATATACTTTTTTAAAGTTAGGGGGTGAATAATGTTTAAGTTCAACTATTTAATAGAATGTTTAATTTTTAAAAATAAGGTAAAATCTCAGCTAAATGCAAAAATTCCAGCAACCTAGCATCAATCAGCACCCTCCTGTCAGACCATGCATTTTTCGCCCACAACTGTTTTTATTAACTGGGATGCTATCCATCTCTGTGTAACTTTATGAAATGTGTTTTGGCTTGGAGCACAGAAAATCCATTTAGCCATTAATAGTCTAGTTGCAAGTTATGTTATTCATTTACAAGAGTAACAACAGTGTGCTGTGATTTTTTTTCCAGCATTTTCCCCTTAATTTTATTGGCTAATAAAATCCAAACACTGGAACCTTTTGCCCAAAAAGTGGCGCCAAAGGAAAGCAGCTACCCACCCAGACCCCCAGGGGCTCTCAAGTAGGACCTCAGAGTCCTGGGTGAGGCCCCAGGGGAGAGAGGAAGTTCTGCTCTCCAATGTCCTACAGGGTCAGCCAGAGGTTTTCCTATGGCTTCCTGACTGAAGGAAGAAAATTCAGGTCTCCTAGTTCTTGAAATTGAAAATGGGGGTACCACTGCAGCACACTCCTTCATTTCATTCTTTCACTCAAATGTGTTTCGTTCTCTAAAACCTCAACAAGCAATTTTGAGCAAATATGATGTGCCAGACCCGATAGAAGATGCTGGGTGTATAGAAAGGAGCTCTGTTGAGTTCGTGGCTCAACAGAAGAGGACAAGTAAACCAATCGTTACAGCACAACCTTGTGAATAGCATCGTGAGATGAACAAAGCTCAGGGCAGCCCAGGGCAGATGAGCACAACCTAACTCAACTAAGATGTAAAAGGAGAAACACCTGACCAGCATAACGATTTTTTTACTTGTCAGAAGTTAGTATTTATACCATATAAAAGTAGGTAGATATGTATACAAGAACATCGTCTCAGTCCTATGAGACAAAATGGTGAAAGACATAAGTAGGCAATTAACGCGAGAAAAAACAGAAATAATAAACAAAGCTGAGTGCTCATGTCTGTAATCCCAACATTTTGGGAGGCCAAGGCGGGAGGATTGCTTGAGCCTAGGAGTTTGAGAACAGCCTGGGCAAGATGACAAGACCCTGTCTCCACAAAAATAAATAAATAAATAAGTTTGATATATTTCTATATGTGCATCAACTTCATCTTTTGTTTGTGGTGGCATGCGCTTGTGCTCCCAGTTTCTCAGGAGGCTGAGGCAGGAGGATCACTTGAGCATAGGAAGTTGAGACTGCATGAGTCAATGATGGCACAACTGCCCTGTAACCTGGGCAATGGAGTGAGACTCTGTCTCTATTGAAAAATAACAATAATCAGGCCAGGCACAGTGGCTCATGCCTGTAATCTCAGCACTTTGGGAGGCTGAGGAGGGTGGATCACCTGGGGTCAGGAGTTCAAGACCAGCCTGGACAACATGGTGAAATCCTGTCTCTACTAAAAACACAAAAATTAGCTGGGCATGGTGGTTGGTGCCTGTAATTCCAGCTACTTGGGAGGCTGAGGCAGGAGAATTGCTTGAACCCAGGAGCTTGAACCCAGGTTGCAGTGAGCTGAGATTGTGCCACTGCACTTCAGCCTGGGCAACAGAGCAAGACTCTGTCTCAAATAGTAATAATAATAATAATAACAACAAGCAGCTTTTAAAGCTCTTCTACTCTATTAACCTTCAAAGCTTCAAACAGAAACTAAAACAATAAAAACAAAAATCTACAAAATCCAGTTCTCAAATGTCTGCAGAAAAACTGAGACTCCATTTAATCTGGTAGCAATGTAAATTTGTATAATCTATAGGAAGACAGCTGGGCAATATGACACGAGTTACAATAGTAATCTCTTTAAATTCAACATTCTCAAATTTATGGTATTTATCCTAAAGAAATGACTGTAATGAAGAAAAAAATCACGTATGAAGATATTGGTCACGGTGTTATTTATATTTGTGATAAACTGGATCTAACATACATATCTAATACAAGAAAAATATTTCAGTAGATTACAAAAAATAATTATGAGGATTTTCTGTAGCAACACAAGAAATGGTCTACTTCTTAACATAAAGATTCATTAAAGGAAAACAGAAATGTGTGTGTGTGTTTACATATAAATTCAAGCCCTCAGATCTAGTAGGGATCTCCAGCCTTAGAAGCCCTTAGCAAATTATTTAAAAGTCAGAAAATAACAGATGCCGGCAAGGTTGTGAAGAAAAGGAAACACACCCTGTTGGTAGGAGTGTGAATTAGTTCAACCATTGTGGAAAGTAGTATGACAGTTCTTCAAAGAGCTGAAGACAGAACTGCTCTTCGACCCAGCAATCCCATTATTGGGTATAAACCCAAAGGAATATAAATCATTCCACCAAAAAGACACAGGCACATGAATGTTCACAGCACTATTCACAATAGCAAAGACATGGAATTAGCCTAAATGCCCACCGATGGCAGATTAGACAAAGAAAATGTGGTACGTACACACCATGGAATACTGTGCAGCCATAAAAAGCAGGAGATCATGTTCTTTGAAGCATCGTGTATGGAAATGGAGGTCATTATCCTTAGCAAACTAACACAGGAACAGAAAACCAAATACTACATGTCTTCACTTTTAAGTGGGAGCTAAATAATGGACACACAGAGGGGAACCACAGACACCAGGGCCTCCTTGAGGGTGAAAATTGGAAGGAGGGAGAGGAACAGAAAAAAATAACTGTCGGGTACTAAGCTTAGTTCCTGGGTGATAAAATAATCTGTGCGACAAACCCCCGTGACATAAGTTGACCTACATAACGAACCTGCACACATACCCCTGAACCTAAAATAAAAGTTAAAAGAAAAGCAAGAAAGAAAATCTGCTTTAAAAAACCCTCAGTGAGAATAGGTTACAAAGGGGTTTTGGAACCTTAAGGCTAGATAATTCCAGTCAGTATTAATCAGCCCTTCCCCTTCATGCCTCCTTCTTCCTAGACACCCCCACTTGTCATCCTCTGCTCTCTTTATTCCATTTTAAGATTCTCCTTTACCTCTCAGTGTCTCCCTGCCTCTCAGAGAGTAGAAACTATGGGAACTATGAAACTATAAGAAAACTCATTTTTGTAACCACCCACCCCTTAACCAGCCTTTAACAAGTTCAATAAAGTCAGCATTTATTTAGTTTATTTAATGTAATAGCATGCATGAGAGAGAATGCGGAGAAATGATCATACTTTTGTTAGGCTGGTGGAACTGTGAGAGCATTTTTTAAATTCCCTTTTGTGTTTTGTTTTACAGCCTTTTTTTAAGGTAAAGTCAGTTCTCAGACAGTATTTCACAGTGGTATCTGAAATCGGTCCCTGGGCATTTACAGCACATATAAGTAAGCAAGTTTATCTGGCATTAAGACAAGATAAAACATTTTTGGAAAAAAAGTAAGAAAAGAGACCTTATTCTGTAGACATTCTTAACTTATTTTAAAGTTGCAATAATCATGTGAGTGAGAGAGAAGCCAAGCATTCAGACACCTTCACATTCAGTGTGACTGTGTTGTTCTATGATCGCTGGGGTAGGTCTGACACGAGACACAGAGCAAGCACACTCAAGGGTGCAGCAGTGCTGGACACCCACATGTTTTGCACTGTGAGCCTGAAGGGCCACACTTGGCAGAGTAGCAGAGGACCTACCTTGGATAGGACTCAAGTTCACAGTGAGGCTTCATTTATTTCCTTTCTCCTGTTGTCAGTAATTCTCCACAATGTTCCAGTTTTATCATATGGCTTTTAAGGGAATTAAATTTGAATAGCACAAAATCGTATAATTATCTTACAATTCCATTGCAATTATTAGCAGATCCAAGTCTGCTACATCATTATTAGGTAATGATGATGATGATGATGATAATGACAGCTAACATCCATAGTCTGTTTACCATGCACCAGAGACAGTGCTAAGCAATTGGGAAGATGATTAGGCCTACTAGCCTGCTATCATGTGTGTTAGTTATTTAGTGTAAAAAAAACTTCGAAGAATTTCAGGTCAACCACAGTTCAGGGGCAGATGAGTCACATTTAGCTCGCAGAATACATATTGGATACATAGCCTCTAGAGCAGTGCTCACACCATCTCATAGCAACAAGGGGCAGGACCTGAATTTTGAGGTTCCCTTTAGACAGGGCATATGCTTCCTAATTCTCCACTTCCTCACTGCTCCCTGTTGGGTTTATATTCAGCCCTCTTCATTCATTTACATAGTTTGCCTGTCTTCTATGTGTTTGAATTTTCAACCCCCCAAACCTAGACAATATACCTGCAATTCAGGCATCTGTCACTAAATGGTACAAGGCAGACATAAGGCTAGCAGGGACATTGGCAATCATATGGCCTAACCGTTTTCCCAATCTTTTTATGAGAGCTGAGTATTTCTTCTAATAAAATGTGACTCAAAGGTCCGTTGAATTAGTCTGCTTTCACACTGCTGCAAACAAATACCTGAGACAGGGTAATTTTATTAAGGAAAGAGTTTTAACTGACTCACAGTTCCACATAGCTGAGAAGGCCTCAGGAAACTTACAATCATGGTGGAAAGGGAAGGGGAAGCAAGGATTTTCTTCACGTGGCAGCAGGACAGAGAAGAACAAAGAAGGAACTTCCAAACACTTATAAAACCATCAGCTTTCATGAGAACTCACTAGCCATCACAAGAACAGCTTGGGGGAAACCACCCTCATGAACCAATCACCTTCTTCCCTCAACACATGGGGATTACAGATTGCTCCGTCTATACATGGGGATTACAATTTGAGATGAGATTTGGGTGGGGACACAGAGGCAAACCACATTACCCATCTCTAAACACAAAAAAGCTCTTTTGGCCGAGGATGAGGTAACTTTCAAGAAGTACCCAACCTGCTTGGCTCTCCATCCTTCTCCCCAGCCCCTTTCCACACTTTAGGGATGCTGACAACACAGTTTAATCCCTTCATCCAAAGCAGAGGGCACAAACAAGTGAAATCATCTATCCTCAGTCACCCAGCCACTTCATGGTAAAGAAACCAAGTCTCTGATAAATAACAGTATTTGGCAATTCCTGGCACTAAAAATGTGTTGCATTTGTAGACAGTAAAAAATAATAACAATTACTAATAACAATGACTAATACCAATGACTATCCATCTACTTTTTTCCAAGCCCTGTTTTATTCCTTATAATATACCATCAGGTATCTTTATTAGAAAAGTTTAAACTTAATAGTCAATTATAGAATCATAAAAGTACACAGTTTTATACTGAGCTGAAAAGAACATTGAAAATTTTTTTCATCTCACCTCATTTTACAGACCAAGAAAATGAGAAAGTGCTTGAAAGCAACGCCCCCTCTCAAATGTTCCAAGTTACCGTACTGTTCAGTATATCAAGTACGTACTGTTACATCTGGACTTGGTGGTCAGAAGCCAGAGATTTCTATTTTAACCAGTTACTCTATGAAAATCATGAACCGTTAAGATATAAATTAAAGTTGTGATTTCTTTCTTTCTGTGATTCTCTTCCATTTTTGAAGCACACACTCTCAGCTGGGGATTCAAACATCTTTTTACTCCAGGAAATGCGTTTATAAACTTATGGGAAGATGTTTCAGACTGAACTTTTTCAAAAGAACTCAAGTCAAACTATCTGTGTTCAAAGAGCTTTGATTTTAAAATTTCCGATTCATTGCATTGTATACCAAGACTCTCATAAAATACGATAGAGTCAAATTATGAGACACAGGTACAGAAAGACAAACATGGCATGTTCTCACAAATGTGTGGGATCTAAAAATTGAAACAATTGAACTCATGGAGATGGAGAATAGAACGAAGGTTGCCAGAGGCTGGGAATGGTAGCGGGGGTGGGAGGAGGGATGATTAATGGGCACCAAACAATAGAAAGAATGAATAAGATCTAGTATTTCATAGCAAAGCAGGGTTACTACAGTCAACACTCATTTAATCGTACATTTTAAAATAACTAGAAGAAAATAATTAGATTGTTTGTAATATAATTGATAAACGTTTGAGGGAATTAATATCCCATTTCTGTGATGTGATTATTCTTTCACACTACTATCAAAATATCTCATGTACCCCATAAATATATATACCTGCTATGTACCCACAAAATTAAATATTAGAAAAATGTTTAAATTATGAGATGAGACAAATGAATTTTCTTTTTCTTTTTTTTATTTTTATGTTTATGTTTTAATTAATTAATTTGTTTTTTTTTTTGAGTGTTGGCCAGGCTGGAGGGTAGCAGCACAATCTTGGCTCACTGCAACCTCTGCCTCCCAGGTTCAAGCGATTCTCCTGCCTCAGCCTCCCGAGTACCTGGAATTACAGGTGTCTGCCACCACACCCAGCCAATTTTTGTATTTTTAGTAGAAATTAGGTTTCACCATGTTAGCCAGGCTGGTCCTGAACTCCTGACCTCAGGTTATCTGCCTGCCTTGGCCTCCCAAAGTGCTGGGATTATAGGTGTGAGCCACCGCACCCAGCTAACAAATGAAATTTTAAAAGACAGAAAATACAAATTCATTTTATTATTAGATATTAAACACAAAATTACATTGTCGAGTTGCTGTAACCATTTCTAAATGCTTGCTTCCTCTTCCTGTATTCACCTCATCTTGTACCAGTAAGAAGCATTTCAAAGACTAACCAGCTACTCTGAAGAGCTCTGGGGCAAAGCACCACCCAGATGGTTGGTCTGGATACAGGGAAGGTTAGTAAGGCCACTCATGTAACTGGGTAATGCTCCCCATCATTTAACCCCAGCCCTAGACGGCCATTTTGAAAATGCAGTTGTGGTCCCCAAAGGTGTGGTGCACGGTCACCATGTGGTTCACGAGAAAATAGAAATACGCAACCTTCCAACTGCACTGCTCAGAAAAGAAAAGGGAAGAGTTCAGATCATAGAGGGCTTGCAAAATGCATTAAGGAATTTGGGAACTTCATCCTAAAAACTGTTGAAAGTTGTTTAAAACAAAAAAAATTGAGGCTGGGTGTGTTGGCTCATGCCTATAATCCCAGAACTCCCACGTGGGTGTATCACCTGAAGTCAGGGGTTCAAGACCAGCCTGGCCAACAAGGTGAAACCCTGTCTCTACTAAAAATACAAAAACTAGCCAGGCATTGTGGCAGGTGTCTTTAGTCCCAGCTACTTGGTAAGCTGAGACAGGAAAATCACTTGAACCCAGGAGGCGGAGGTTGCAGTGAGCTGAGATTGCACCATTGCACTCCAGGCTGGGTGATGGCACAAGACTCCATCTCAGAATATCAAAAACAAAAGCAAAACTTGAGTGGTATTTGGGGTTTTTAATTAATTAATTAATTAATTTTTTTGGAGAGGGAGTCTCACTCTGTTGCCCAGGTTGGAGTACAGTGGCGAAATCTCGGCTCCCTGCAACCTCTGCCTCCCACGTTCAAGCAATTCTCCTGCCTCAGCCTCCCCAGTAAGTGAGACTACCAGCGGCTAATTTTTGCATTTTAGTAGAGACAGGGTTTCACCATGTTGGCCAGGATGGTCCTGATTTCCTGACCTCGTGATCCTCCCCACTCCGCCTCCCAAAGTGCTAGGATTACAGGCATGAGCCACCGCTCCCGGCCAATATTTGGGTTTTTTAAAAGATGGGTCTGCCTGCAATGTGGAGTATGATTTGGAGGAAAACAAGACCCAGCAGGAGGCACATACAATTGTTTAGGGAAAAGCTGATACGGCCTGAACTAAGGTAGTAGCAGTACAGATGGGGCTACAGCTTCAAGAGCAGCTTAGGAGACTTGGTTCTTGATTGGATATAGGTGATAAAGAGCAGGGAGGGGTCCACAGTGGGCATGAACAATTAGATGGCTAGTGGTGCTATTGCTCAGGATGGGAGGCCCAGGAGGAGGAGGCTGCTGGAAACAGAGCTCAGCTCCGGATAGGCTGTGTTTGGGCTCCCTGATCCTGTGCAGCTGCTCATGCTGGCCTCTTACTGGACTGCCCTCCCTTCAATATTCACTGATTAAATCTCAACCATAAGAGGGCTTTACAATCATAAAAGAGTTTATTAAGAACTTTGAAGAAATTTGGGGAAAATGTATTAAGTAATATTAGGTAAAGTAATAAACATGCAAATTATAACAAGGTAAACTTCTTCCGCTGTTAAATTGGCCAAAAAAAAAAAAATTGTTTTTTAATTAAAAGACCCAAAACTGCCAAGGGTGTGGGAAAGCTGGCCCTCTCACACATTGCTGGTGGTGACGTAAATTGGTACAAACCATTTGGAAGAAATCTCGCAACATGTATCGAGAACTACAAAAAGGTTTGTATCCTGTGACCCTGTAATTCCACTTCTGGAGATCTGTTCTATGGAAAAAACCCAAAATGCAGGAGAAAAGACTTCATGCACAAAGATGTTTATCACAGCAAAAGTGGAAACAACCAACATGATTAATAATCAGACACTGGTGAAATAAATCATGATGTTTATTTGATGGCTTCTTGTACACAATGAAACGTATGCCCGTGAAAACCGTTCAGCAATGAGGAGGATTGCTTGTACTGTGATGTAAGTATATATGTATAATGTATGTCTGCTGTTATTCTAATTATATAAATAATCTCCATAAGAAAAAGACAAGAAGGAAATGATAATAATTATTGGGCTGGGGTGGTGGGTCCGTAGATAACTTCTAAAATCTTCTTTAGTTTCCTCAAATGTATTATAAATGGTTAAAATGCATATATAATGGAAACCATACAGCGCCGTGAAGAAACATGTCGAGTGAAAAAAGTAAAATAGAAAACGTTATCTGTGTTAGTTACAAATCAATATATACGACCAAGAATGAAAAGACCTTATGTAACAGGAAACAGTTGATTTGTCTGCGTGAAGGGTTTTGAAAATTATTCACCGCAATTACAATATTGTTTGTGAGATAATATTTGCTTCAAGTCATCTACCCAATCTTGAAACCTGTCTCAAAGTCTTCCTCTCGTTTTAGGACCTTCCTCATCTTCTGGCCAGACATTATTGCTTCTTGAACCACTATGGTATTTGGTTTTAGTTGTATGATGATGCAGTGGTTCTCAAACGTTAGTGTGCTTGCAACACGTGGAGGTGATTGCTGAGCCTCACCTCCAGAGTCTCTGACTCAGGAGATCCAGGGGAGGATCCAATAATTTGCATTTCTAACAATTTCCCTAGTGATGCAGACATTGCTAGTCTGGGGAGCATACTGTGCAGCAGGGTATTCACCACCAGGACTAACGTCTCTTCTCTTCCTCCTTTAACCCTTGCCCATGGTCGCTTAGTCCAAGATTTGTGATAAGATCCATTAGTTCAAAACGGTCAGTTAGTCCAAAATGATTAATAATCATTTAGGTAGAGATAATTAACCTAAAATGTACCGTTCCAAATATATCATGTCCCTGGGCACACAGTTGGTGCAAAGGACAGGCAAGCTCCCAGACCAATCAGAGCCTTTCCTGTCATCTTTCAGAGCCATTAAGATCTGGGTGCAATGACTCACAGTTATAATCTCAGCATTTTGGGAGGCCGAGGTTGGTGGATCACTTAAGGCCAGGAGTTCCAGACCAGCCTGGCCAACATGGCGAAACCTCATCTCTACTAAAAATACAAAAATTGGTCTGGCACGGTGGCTCACGCCTGTAATCCTAGCACTTTGGGAGGCTGAGGTGGGTAGATCACGGGGTCCGGAGATCGAGACCATCCTGGCTAACACGGTGAAACCCTGTCTCTACTAAAAATACAAAAAAAAAATTAGCCAAGCACGGTGGCGGGCACTTGTAATCCCAGCTGCTCTGGAAGCTGAAGCAGGAGAATCACTTGAACCTGGGAGGCGGAGGTTGCAGTGAGCTGAGATCGTGCCACTGCACTCCAGCCTGGGCGACAAACGGAGACTCCATCTCAAAAAAAAGAAAAATAGCCTGTAATCCCAGCTACTTGGGAGGCTGAGACACAAGATTACTTGAACCCAGGAAACGGAGGTTGCAGTAACTGGAGATCGGGCTTCTGCACTCCAGCCTGGGTGACAGAGCAAGACTCTGTCTCAAAAACAAAATATATATATATACACACACACACACACACACACACACACACATATATGGAGCTGGCCACTTATGAGCCTTTCTGTAGTGGAATGAGGCCAGCAGGTTGAGAGAAACTCAGATGAAATCCAGCATCCCAAAGGTGTTTGTTTGAGCCTATACCAATTTGGATTCTTTGAGATGAAATTAGCAGATATTGAACTCAAATCATGAACAAAGAAAATAACATTTAAGGAAATTAAATGCCTCACACAACCTGAGATAAACCGGACTCCAGGACTGTCTGATACAGCCACTGAAGAATGTCACCGAAGACCTGGGTTTTTTCTCCCATCACTGCCCTTGTATTTGGATATTATGATTGCCTTAGTCTAATCAGTGGGGTAGAACGTTAATGGACGTGTGAGCGTTTGGCCGGCAAAGACAGTGAGTATAAGCAGCACAGCCCCACGCTATGTTATGGAATCATTCACAAGGATCTCCATAAAATCCAGGGACTGTCCTGGAAAATCTACCATTCAACTCTTCACTTGATGCTATGCCTCCTCCAGTGTCTTTTCTTTGATTCTGTCTGTCTCTCCACTTGCTTTGAGTTGCTGTTCATTGTCATCAGAGACCCAGTGTCATAGTATACCTTGGAGTAACTCATTTTTTTCCACCAGTTTCCATTCACCCTTTAGTTAACCACAACCCTATGCTCCTTCCCAGTCTTCAGCCCATGGCTTCAGCTGGGGTCCTATCCCTGGTCCAAAGATGGGGCACGTAGCCCAGACCTAAGGTCATCACCACATCTCTCCCCAGCCACTCCAGTGGTTGGTTGAGAAGAGGGCATAGACCTGGTTAGAGCTAGTGACATGTTATTAAAGCTTTTGCCAATAATCTGAGGAAAGAAACTGGGAAAGCTATTCTGCCAGACCAACCAGAGCCAGTCAGAAATTCTCTATTTCTCATTGGACACGAGCCACAGAGGTAGTGCAGTAGCTACTAGGAACCATCTTGCAATCACAAGGGTAAAGCCTGCCTGAGAACGGCATGGACCCAGAAAGAGAAGACCCAGTTCCTGAGCCCCTAGCCCCTGGCCACTGGCCCCTGTTGTGCCTATTGTTGTGCCTCTTTCTTTGCTTAAGTCATATGGAGGCAGTATTTTCAGCATGTGCAGAGACAAGAGTAACAGCTGAGAAGTCCTATCTCCACCTCTCTTGTGGCAATCAGATGGTGTGCTTTTAGAAAGCAGAGATTAGACCTTGTCTGCAGCTGCATCCTCCACAGTCATATTAGTGCTCAGCACACAGTAGGTACTAAAGCAGAATTTCTAGGATGAGCTTGAGGCTGCCTCCAGAAGGCATTTCTGACCAAGCCTCAGATGTCAGGGTAGCTAGGAGAACCTTGGTCCCTTCCCTGGGTACTTACCGATGCAAGGCCAGGACCCTTCCTCTGGGTTATCCCTGGAGATGCACGGGCTTTGGTAATGAGGGAAGCTACAGTGTGGGTTATCGATGAGTGTGAAACTTGAAGTTTCCAGTTGGACCTATAGAGTCCAGGTTCACCCATCTGAATTCCCACCCTCACCCCAAAATAGGCCTTGAAATGCAGTAATTTTCACACGACCTATTTTTTTTGCAGCTAAGCAAGTGGTTTTCTTGTATGTTTTGCACAGGCGTTCAATATTAAACCCAAAGTCAAGGACCCCGGGACTGCCATGCCCCTTGTCCACCAAACCCTGTCAAGACTCCCACATTCCAATCTTCCAGATCCTCATTTCTGGAAGAGCCTGGGGTTTAGAGAGATAATTCCTGGAACAACTTGAATTCCCTCCAAGACCAAATGGGCAATATCACCTCCCTCTTCTTTGGGCTGTGACTTAAGAGTCCTGCAGCCTGTCTGTTGGAGGCTAAGGGCCTCTCAATTCCCAACATGTCTCTGACACATCGGAAATGCTTGACACAGGGAAGTTTACTTTCTAAGAACAAACTAGCCTGGGGAGGAGTGGTCGGGCTGTTCTTTCAAAGGAGAGATGTTTAACTGATGGTTTTTTGCAAGAGAGGTTCATGCTTTGTCCTTGGACAACAGGACAGCATGGTGGGACCCTGGGTTGCTTTCATTCTGACTCTGCTACCAGGAGGTAAGTCAGCATCATGATATCCATGTACACACAGAGATGATGAAAGAAGATGTGGTTAACCTGCTGCAGTTTCGCTGGTTAATTTTAGAGCTGACCAATTCCTCGGGCACTGTCTCCCAGTTCCTCAGACCCCGCTGTTAGTAGGAGATCATCAGAATCTAGCTAAGAAGTATGCTCATCATGTCACCCCAAGTTGCTCTGGAGACGTTTAGACCCTTTATAACCTAAACCCTTGCCCCTCTCCAGCCCCATCTCTCATCGTGATTCATCTCTCAACTAATACTCCAGTGACAACCTTTTTGAAGGTGTTCCTTTGCCTAGACTGTCTTTCAACCTGTATCCTATTCCCATCTCTATCTATCCAAAACCCTCTCATCTTTCAAAGCCCAGCTCACATATCGTCTTCCCTATCAATCTCTCTTTCTATCTTCATCTCATCCCCTTTCCTACACCACCATGATCTTTCAGTTCTGAATGCTAATGGTAGCTTGCGGCTATATTGGTTATACTCACTGCCTTTGTCTGTCTAACTCCCGTGCAACCTTTAATGCTCAGTTCAGTTTTCACCTCCTCTACGAAACCTATCCTGTTGCTCCCAGCTTAGCTGAGAACCCCATCAAGCTTCACACCGTGTGTGTGGTGTGTGTGTGTGTGTGTGTGTGTGTGTGTGTGTGTGTGTGTGTGTTTTCCTCACTAAGCTGTGAGGACCTCCATCCATGGCAGGGACAGAGTCACAATTATGCATGTGTCTCCAAAACCCAACAGATGGTCTGCCACATAATGAGGATAACTCTTGGGAGCTTAACTGGGTCAAACATGCCTGCCAGTTGGGACATCTTCTCAGAGATGACATATTTGCAGGGAGTAGTCACCTGTGGCCAGTAAGGAGATGTTTACCAAGTACCGATTACCCAGTGCCCTGCATTATTCTGGAGATTAAAGAAAGCAAGCCTAAGGCTGGGCACGTGGCTCCTGCCTGTAATCCCAGCACTTTGGGAGACCTACATGGGCGGATTACCTGAGGTCAGGAGTTCGAGACCAGCCTGGGCAAAATAACAAAACCCTACCTCTACTAAAAATACAAAACTTAGCCAGGCGTGGTGACCCATGCCTGTAATCCCAGCTACTCAGGAGGCTGAGGCAGGAGACTCGCTTGAACCCACAAAGCGAAGGTTACCGTGGGCTGAGATTGCACCACTGCACTCCAGCCTGGGTGACAGGCCCAGACTTTGTCAAGAAAGAAAGAAAGAGAGAAAGAGAGAGAGAGAGAGAGAGAGAGAGAGAGAGAGAGAGAGAGAGAGAGAGAGAGAGAGAAAGGAGGGAGGGAGGGAGGGAAGGAAGGAAGGAAAGAAAGAAACCCTGGGCAACATGGTGAAATCCTTCTTCACTAAAAGTACAGAAAATTAGCCAGCTGAGTGTGGTGGTGCATGCCTGTGGTCCCAACTACTCCAGAGGCTGAGGTGGGAGGATCACTTGAGCCTGGAAAGTGGAGGTTGTAGTGAGCCGAGATTGCACACTGTACTCCAGCCTGAGCAACAGAGAGAGACCCTGTCTCAAGAAATAAAAAATAAAAATAAATATAACTCGATCAAGACAGTTGCAGGTGGAAACAATAAAAATAAAGCAGAACCAGTCAGCCTGACACAGCCAAAAACTGAGTTTACTGCTCTGGTTTCTCCCTGGTATCAAGGGGTATTATCCCATCTGCTTTCAAAAACTCAAAGACCCAGCAGATGGGACAGAAGCTGAACAAGGCACTGGATGTAGAGTAGAAGATGCATAATTATAAACAAGGTATCGTTCTGTGCCCAAGGTCCCCTCGTGGCACACAGAAACCAGTGCACAAGTCCCATAGATGAGCTTGAGGCATCAGCTTTGCCCCGAAGAGTTGAGAGAGGCTTCACAGAAGAAGCGACATTTGACCTGGGCCCTTAGGGATGAGGAGGAATCTACTAGGCAAGGATGGGAACTAGGGGAGGACAGTCTAGGCTGAGGGACCAGCCCGTGCAGAGGCTTGCAGGCTGGCACGGACGTGGCGCATCTGGAGAATGGCATATCTAGCTGCCATCTTCGTGGAAGTACAGAAGTATAGCTTGGGACCTGCTTGTGGGGGGTATTGCATTATAGAAGATGACAGGCACCGGGGAGCCTTGAATGTTTCTAAGCACAGGAATGCAAACTGGCAGCGGCGCTCAGGATGGATAAGACGGGCAAGGAGGTGTATCACACAGGATCGCTGTCGTTGGTAAGGATGACAAGGATCAGGGCAAGATGCTGTGCTAGAGGAGGGCTTGAGAGATGTGGGGGAGGAACCGCAAGGAGCGAAGCCTGTTCAGCATCCCAAATCCTTCCAGCACTACCCACATGGCCCCTATTCCTCAGCTCCCCAGCACAAACTTCTTCCCTCCTTGGCTGTTAATCCCTAAGGCAAGGAGATTCCAAATGCTGACTACATCTTCCTTGGCCCATCTCAGCTTTTGGCAAATAAATTGGTGCCATTCCCCAGAAAGCTTTTTCTTGAACTTCATAAAGTTAGCAAAGAGGAGAAGTGTTAACAGTATGATCTGTTGAGTACCAAATTCTAATCCTAGCCCTAACACTAACCCAGCTTTTTCACTCTCTGAAGTCCTGCCAAAATCGAAAGAGAAGGTCTGTGCCAGACACAAGTCATTTCAGCTGAACAAGCACTCCGAGGGTCACAGACTGCTGTTATGCTCGAAAAAAGTTCTGCTGCTTCAGAGCTGGCTTTGGGCGCTGGTGCCGGCACACGTAGATGACACAGTCAGAGCAAGGAAGGCGTTTCTCTTTGGTAAACAAATATTTCCGTGTTGGTGCTGAATTAAATCGGAAGTTACAAGAATATAGGTGTCATTCATTCATTAAAAGAATGGAAGAAGAGAGAAGGCATGATTCTGGATGCTCCCCTTCTAATGAGAATCAAAAATGATTTATCCCAAGCAGCTAGAGAAAAATCAAGGTTTGGGGGAGACAGGGAATGTACATTCTTCAATGTCTATTATGCATCTAATTCTTTTAAAACATTATTGTTAGCAGGATGCGGTGGCTCACACCTGTAATCCCAAAACTTTAGGAGGCCACGGCAGGTGGATTTCTTGAGGCCAGGAGTTCGAGAACAGCCTGGCTAACATGGTGAAATGCTGTCTCTACTAAAAATACAAAAATTAGCTGGGCATGGTGGCTCATGCCTATAATCCCAGCGACTCAGGGAACTGACGCAGAATCACTTGAACTCAGAAGGCAGAGCAAGAGAGTAAGACTCTATCTGAAAAAAAAAAAAAAAAAAAGCCGTTTCATTAAAATCCCAAAATTTTCCTGTAAAGCAGCTGGTATTATGCCCATTTCCCAGATGAGGAAGCTGAGGTTTAGAAAGATCTTCATGTGCCCAATGGAATGTGTAGGCAAACTTTGCCATAGTGAAGCTCAGACTGTATAACGACATTCTTATTTTGAGAAACCAGAGGAAAAAGTGATGTTGATTCCTGTACATTTGTATAGGACTGCAGTTTTCAAAGCACACTCAGATGCATTATTTTTGCATCATACTCAGAATGGCTATGTGAGGAGAATAGTAATATCCCCATTGCAGAGATGGGAGAATTGAGAGTCAGGAAGAAGAAGGGATTGGCAGCCAGAAACAAGACTGGAACATGGAACGGAGTCCAGACCCAGTTACTTTTCATAGAAGAAGCCTTTATTTTTTATGTAAATACAGCTTTCTACAGGGTTTGATAAGAAAGAGAAGGGCATTCTCAGGGGAGAGGGGACCAGTGAAAAAGGTCCTTGGGGAGAACTTAGGGTGTATGGTAGAGAGTCTGAGGTCCACACAACCAGGTTAGGCTGCTACGCAATGGTGTTATGATCACATGCCAGCCTGGAAGCCATACCACCTGGATTCGAACCCAGATTCTACCTTTTAACCCACTCATGCCTCAATTTTCCCTTCTGTAAGTGATGCTAATCACAGTACCTGTACCTCCTTCCTAGAGAATGTTGTGAAGAGTTAACATAAGGACAGTACTTAGAAGAGGGCCTATTATTTGAGATAAATAATCTCAATGAAGGTTTTCTACCATTGCTATTATTATTACTACCATCTCTTCCACTAGAGAGTCCTGGGAATGGGGCTAGGTGGACAAGGCCTGAGAATCTCAGGTCACAAAGTTTGAACCCAAAGGAACAATAGTAAGAGAAGGCCAATTATAATTGAAACAGGAATTAAGTGTTGTTTTAGGACAATGATACCAGTAGGAAATGGAGGCCTCCCCTAACACTGCTCCCCATCTGGATTCCCGTCCCAGCTAAGGGTTTCCTCTAGCATCACACTCACCCCAAGACACTGTAGTTTCCTGTCAATTACCTGCTGGACCATGTCTGTGTTATGGGTGCATGTAGTGTCTAGTGCAGTGTCTAGCACAAAGTACTCCACAAATATTCTTCTGATGAATGAAGGAATAGATGAATGGAGTAGAATGATAGCTTAGAAAAGGAAGAGTTTATAGGGAGACCAGCCCAGGGGCAGGCTCTGGGCTAGGTTGAAGGCAGAGGAGTGAGAGAACAGTAAGAAATGCAAGAGGCATTTGGAAAAAAAGGACAAACAGGAATTTGTGAATGACAGACTGGAGTTGATGGGAAAGGAAGAGTCGTGACTGCAAGCCTGGGCTCCTGGACGCTGGTGGCCCTGTTAAAAATGAGAAGAAAGAAAGGAGAAGTTGGTCTGAAGGACAAGATTCGCTCTTGACTTTACCCTTGTTGAGCTTTATAGAAGTTACTGGTGGTGGCTCATGTCTGTAATCCCAGCACTTTGAGAGGCGGAGGCGGGCAGATGACTTGAGGTCAGGAGTTCGAGACCAGCCTGACCAACACGATGAAACCCGGTCTCTACTAAAAATACAAAAATTATCCAGGTATGGTGGTGCATGCCTGTAATCCCAGCTACTTGGGAGGTTGAGACAGGAGAATCTCTTGAACCTGAGAGGAGGAGGTTGCAGTAAAGTGAGATCCTGCCATTGTACTCCAGTCTAGGAGATAGAACAAGACTCCGTCTCAAAAAAAAAAAAATTTACTGGTGGTAAATGGGATAACACGGGGCAGCGTGGGGTGAGAGATGTTGGCTGGAGATGGGGAGTTGAGGAGACCCGATTTGGTAACCTCAAGGAATACCTCTTTTTCTGTAAAAAGGGTTAAGTACCAGGATTGGGGTGGCGGGGTGGTGTTGACCAGTCAGAACCGTGGAGAAGCCCTAGGGCAGAGAAGCTGAAATAAAACACAAGCAAGAGGAGGGAATATCCACCAGGTGTCTTAAAAGAAGAAGGGCAGCTCTTAGCTCTCAGGACCACTTGCTCCCCTTTTCCTTGCTTCGTCAATCCATCCTTTGCCCAAGACTTGCCAAGGGAAGAATCGAAACAGGAAGGGAAGCCATTTTGGGTCAGAAAGCCAATTTAGCTTAAAGTGAAGCAAAGAAGACCAAGCCATTTGGGTTTTTCAGTGGTGGTGGCGGTTCTGGAGCCACGTTATTGTAATCATGGCTATCA
This sequence comes from Callithrix jacchus, assembly GCF_049354715.1. Taxonomy (NCBI): domain Eukaryota; kingdom Metazoa; phylum Chordata; class Mammalia; order Primates; family Cebidae; genus Callithrix; species Callithrix jacchus. Next base: position 14,943,761 of record NC_133516.1, on the reverse strand, counting down.
TGAACCCATAACTTCTCCTTTCTGAGTTTCTACAAGGAAACTACCGCTGCTGAGTCCTCAGGAACAAGAGAGCACAGAGCCACTTCTGCACTTTTCTGCTTCCTGCTGTCGGTGGGAAATGCTCATTCACACTATGGTACAATGGAAAGGAAATCAGCCTTGGCGTGCTCTGCAAGGAGTGGGCTGACCCCGCACCTTTCTGAGCTGGTTCCCTCAAACACGGCTGGCAATGGCTCTGACCTCAGGAGATGGTTATGAGAATCAGGAGAAGGGGGTTAAGTACTTTGCACAATGCAGGTGCCACAGGTACACCAGCTCCTGGTAATTCTTGCTGTTTCTCACAGGAACCTCCCAGTCCTCTGCTATCTGCAAGCTTCAGGGGAGCCACAGAGGAGAGGCAACCTAAGAGCTCATCCCCAAGGGAGCTTTCAGACTCATGATTTCAAAAAATTTTCACTTTATTAATTTGTTCGGGCTTCAGTCTGATTTGACTACAGTGTAAAGACAGGGCCAGGCAAGGCAGCTCACACCTGTAATCCCAACACTTTGGGAGGCCGAGGCGGACGGATCACTTGATTCCAGGAGTTCAAGACCAGCCTGGCCAACATGTCAAAACCCTGTCTCTACTAAAAATACAAAAATTAGTCAGGCATGGTGGCACATGCCTGTAATCTCAGCTACTCAGGAGGCTGAGGGAGGAGAATTGCTTGAACCTGGGAGGCAGAGGTTGCAGTGAACTGAGATTGTGCCACTGCATTCCAGCCTGGGCAACAAAGAGAGACTCTGTCTCAAAAAAAATAAGATAAAATAACATGTGAAGACAACCTCACATATTTGGGGTGGCCAGGGCAGCCTGGCTTCCTAAGCTGATCACAATGTGTGGGTTCAAGTTTAACCTCATCTCCAAACAAAATGTCTATTTCCTGCCAAAAGAAGGCTCAGAAAGACTGAACTGTCTACCTCATCAGTGGTGTTCTCATTTGGAGGGAATCCAAGCGTGTTGGAGTCTGGGCCAGCCAAAAGCGCCCCAGCCACTTTTGGAGAGAGCAGGCGGAAGTGAGGGCTCTGATTTTCATGTTAAATCCTCATTTGGCCTCGGAAATGTTAAAAATAAACTTTCACCTGCATCTGATTTTCCTCTTTGTTGCTGCAGCCATTGTCTGTTTGAACAAAGAGGTAGCAAGAGCCTCTCTGAGCAGTTCAGAGAGTTCAAGCCAGAGCCCAAATTGGAGGGACACAGATGTTAATGAACAAGAGGACCAGCGAGAGTGCCGCTGGGAATTGAAAACTCCCCCGGGAATTTCAGGTCCCTGCTGGCAGGCAGGGGAAATACAGGCCCCGTTTCTCTCTGCCCGCAGCACCCACTGGCTTTCAGAAGGACTTGGGAGCTGCATGTGGATTTCCCCCTAAGTAACTTGATATTAGATTGAAATCTTGATGATTCAGCCCCCCATTACCCCAACTCTTCTCTCCCATTTGCTTGTATTTTGGAGGCTCCATCAGATTTGGGTGGGGTGGGGTTTCCAATAGGATGAGAAAGCACAAACTAGGCATCACAGAATGTGTTGTTGAGTTTAGAGGCAGTGTGTTATTTTAGAAAGATCCTGGGTTTAAGAGCTGGATAAATCTGGATTCAAATTCATTACTTTTCAGCTGTGTGACCTTGGGAAAGTCACTCAACTCCCCAAGCCTCAGTTTACTTCTCTATAAAATGGGCATGAAAATACTGTACTGATTAAGGTGATGATAGCGTCTGTAATAAACACACACCCTCAAAATGTCAATTGCCTCTAATACTATGGAAGTTTATTTCTTGTTCACATGAAGTTCAAAGCATGTGTTCCTAATCTGTGAGCCGTTCTCCTCTAAGAGGGAATCTAGGTGGCTGGGCCTCACCAAGGTCAGCAGCACCGACATCAGTCCGAAGGTGATGGGGAGATGGTAGAGGACTGTGGCAAGAGGAAGAGTTTTATGTCAGGCCGGGAAGTGTCACACCTCACTTCCACTCACAAGCTAGTGTCTAGGACAGTCCTACAGCTGTAATTAATTGCAAAAAAAACACTGAGAAATGAGGTCCAGCTGTGTACCAAAGAAGACAGAATTGGTAAGCATCTAGCTAGCCTTTGCCACATATACCAACTTTTCAAGGAGACAATAGGCTTAAATAAAACAGTGAGTGTGAGGCTGGGCACAGTGGCCCATGCCTGTAATCCCAGCACTTTGGGAGGCTGAAGTGAGAGGATCCTTTGAGCCGAGGAGTTCAAGACCATCCTGGGTAACATGGTAAAACCCTGTCTCTTCTAAAAAATTAAAAATTCGCCAGGCGTGGTGCCTGTAGTCCCAGCTACGAGGGAGGCTGAGGCAAGAGGATCACTTTTGTTTGGGAGGTCAAGACTGCAGTGAGCTGTGATCAGCCCATTGCATGCTAGTGTGGATGACAAAGGAAGCCCCTGTTTACAAAATAGAAGATTCAATGAAAGTCTATAGATAAAGTAAATTAAAATAAAATGCTGACTATGAAACAGTATAGTTTTCAATCAATGTTGGTTACTTGCTTTTTCCCTATGGCCAAATATTTGCCAGAAGCAATGAGGGAATGCTTTATTTGTAATAACACAGACAGGAATGGGGCCTGTGGACAAGCTCCTCAACCCCTTCATTCGTCAGCCATCATCCAACAGTTCCCCACAACCAAAGTGGAGGACCCTGTCATCCTGTGGGTGCTCCTTCCCCTTATGATCAGGCCAGCCATCCACAATACCTACCGCTTCACCAAGTCCCAGCCCTTCCACAAAATCAGAGGGCTCAGGAATTAATGCTAAACTCAGAAAACCACCATTTAGTAATTGTCCGACCTACCCTCTGCGGGAAGACTGGGCTCATTGGGAAAGAAACCGGACCGCAGGCTAGAGGAAATTCCTTAAGTTCAGGCTTTATTGAGAGGAAAGAGCCTCCAGGCGGGCCAGCCGGGATGAAAAGGAAAAATGGCCGCACCGCTCAGAGGGGCAGGGTTGTTTTATAGGGGGCTGAAGGGCTGGGGGGTGGGGAAGCCGAAAGCCGAGGTGGTGGGCAACTGTTGGTCAGTTTGAACTGCTGGGCGGGAAGCTGGGCGGCAGGAAGCTGGGCGGCGGAAGGGCTAGGGCTGGTATGTAAAGTGAGAGATAAGGGAGCCTCTTTGTGGGGGAGGGAAAGAGAGAAAGAGAGCTTTCGCGGTAGGGGCAGAGTTTTCCAAACATTCCCGACTCCTTAAAGAGGGGGTCAGGGGCGTCGGTTGTCTCTCTAGCTACTTCCTGCTGACAAGGGTCGACGGGGGGTTCTGAAGAGGTCTCTTTTCTTAAGGAGCCTGGATGTTCGGGGAGAGGTCTGTCTCTAGCACTCGTTCAGGGTAGGGTTGGAGCAGCATCTGGTGGATGGTGACTCGAGTCAGTTCTTGAAAGCGCCGCTGTAGGAACTGTAGAAAGCAAGGAGCAATAAGTAAGATTAGGCAAACAGCTACTAGGGGCCCAAGCAATGGGGACAAGAGGATATACATAGAGGAAGACCACCACGCCGTGGCTTCAGCCGAGAACTTCTGACTCTGCAGGTTAGTTTTGAGTTTCTGGAGGCTCTCGATTCGGGTTTCTACTAGGCCGGATTCATTGATGTAGTAACAGCACTCTTCTTGTAGGAAGATACAGGTCCCTCCTCGTTCAGCAGTGAGCAGGTCCAGGGCTCTTCGGTTCTGCAAGGCAACTTGGGCAACTGAGGTGATCTGTCATTGGAGTGATGCTAAAGACTCAGTAGAGTCATCAATAGCTGCTTGGAATTGCGAGGTCAGTCGGGCTATAGCCAGGTGAGAGTGGACTAGTGCCCCTCCTCCTAATCCTGCTGCAAGTGCTGAACCAGCAAGGGAGACTCCAACGGCAATGGGTAAGAAGGCAGCTCATCGGGTGCGGCGATGGGGAGTTTGCAGCATCTGGAATTCGGCTGGGGAATATATAGTGAGTCGAGGGACTAGGGTTACTGGGAGGCTTAAAAGAGATGAGGAAAGACCAATGTAGAGAGTTTTTGTTAAGGTCTTGTTACACCAGAAAAACATTCCTCGTGGGGCTGTTATATTAGTAGTTACCTGTATAGTTCTGTTACAGCTAGGGAAGTTTCGGCCTAAGGAATAGCACACAGGTAGCTGTTCAAAATCAGGTGGAGTGTAGAGATCAACTTCCTTGATGGGGGAGAAGGAAGAAGTTGAGGCTGAAAGGTTGAGAGGGATGGGGTAGGGGACTGCAACGAAGGGAGTCTGTCCTAAGAAGGCACACATGAGGCATGAGGTTAGGTCAGTTAATCCTGAGAGGTTAGCTAACTTGATTCCTTCTTGGAGAAAGGTTAACCAGGAAAACGGAGGCGAATGTGGTTGCAATTGGTCATTCAGAGATTTTTCTTGTAGGCTAATGTCAGAGTGGACTTGGTGGACTGTACGTACGTATGCCCGCCAGATGTACAGGTGGGAAGAGGGATATTTGGTATCTATGTGGTCATACACGGCAGCTTTCTGGGGGCTTTTCCACCGGTTGTCCCAGGGGTCAGGTATGAGAAGGGAATACCATGTAGAACCGATAATGGTGTTTCCTTCTCCATCTACATCTGGGATGATTTTGAGCTGAGATCGGGCAGGTACTGTGGACTCAATAGCTATATGTAGTTGACAGCTCATCCAAGTACATCCCATGCAGGAGCGCCAAGGAGTATTATTGCATGCTCCTGATGGTTGGTCATGGTTGAAGCACATGAGAGGTATATCAGTATGGACGTTGTGGAATTTGGTGAAGTTCAGATATATGGCACTTTGGCATCTGGCTGCGGGGCAGTCGGAAGTTGCAAGAATATGGTTGTGGCTGTATGGGGGGGTATTACAGATAAAGGTGGTTTTGGTATAGTTTTCAGTTAGGAAGAATCTCCATCTGTAGGGGGTGTGGCTGCTAGGCCCTGGTAAGTTTGACAGATAAAGGGCCAGTAGGAACAGCCTTCCAGCATAAGGAGGGTCCATGAGGGGCCTTTTTTACCCGAGAGAGGTGAACCCAAGATGGGATTTCAGCAATTCTTATAGCTGATGGAGTGGTAAGGAGCACTGTGTATGGTCCTTCCCACTTGGGGGCGAGGGGCTTTGGGGAGAGGGACCTGATAAGGACTGAGTCTCCGGGGGAGACTTTCTGTGTATTTTCAGATGGCTGGGTGGGTTGGGGAAGAGAAGCGTTGGCGTGTTCTCGGAGAAGGCTGTGAAGGAGAGTAAAGTAGGGGAGGTAGCTGTCTAGAGGAGTGGTCTCTGGCGGTGGGGGAGTTGAAAGTAGGAAGGGGCGACCATACAGCAGCTCGAACGGGCTAAGCTGTGACAGGCCCCGGGGGCTTGCTCTCAACCTGGTGAGGGCAATAGGAAGCAAGGTTACCCAGGATTGGCGGAGCTCAAGCATGAGCTTAGTCAGATGCTCCTTTATTAGGCCATTGGCCCATTCCACCTTACCAGAGGACTGAGGATGGTATGCGGCGTGTAGCTTCCACTGAATTCCTAGAGAGGTAGAAACGGCATTAGTGACTTTGGAGATAAAGGCTGGGCCGTTGTCTGACTGTATGGTGGCTGGGAGTCCAAAGCGTGGGATGATGTCTTGAATGAGATGAGTGGCTACTGTCCTGGCAGACTCAGAGGCTGTGGGGTAAGCTTCAATCCAGCTGGAGGAGGTGAGAGGGCTTGAGGTTGCAGTGAAGTAGGTCAGTGGCGAGTGCCTGGCTGAATAGGTGCAGGCTATCTCGGAAGCCCTGTGGAAGGACTGTCCAGGCCAGTTGCTGGGACATGTTCGTGAGGGGATCATCCCAAGTGAAGGCAAAGATAAAGTAGGAATTAGGGTGTAGAGGTATAGTGAAGAAAGCATCCTTTAGGTCTAGGACTGAGAAACAGGTGGTCCGTGGGGAAATGTTAGAGAGAATGGTGTATGGGTTGGGGACAACTGGATGTGTGGGAATTACAGCTTCATTAACTAAGCGCAAGTCCTGGACTAGCCTATATTGTCCTGATGGTTTTCGTACTGGGAGGATGGGGGTATTACATGGGAAGTTAATAGGAATTAGGAGACCTTGACCTTTTAGTTTCTCTATGATGGGTCTGATACCCATATGGCGGGCGAGAAAGAGGGCGGGGTTCTCATCAGATAGTTGGGTGATTTCTCTCAATTTATCATGGTTTACAACTTTGTTAGATACAGCATCCATTCCCCTGAGGAGGTATCTAATCATGCGGTCCCTCTTGGGTATATCAGACCCTCGATTAGCCTGATAGTCCCATTGGGGGTCTTCACCTGGGATTGCTTCGGGGCCTAGGGGGATCTGGTTATCTATAGCATGGTCTATATCTGCTTGGTTTCTGGCTGCCGCTGGGATGTGCTCGTGCTCTTCCACTGTGAGGGTGGAGGAACAGATAACGCGAATATCATGCCAAGTGAGGCTGTAGGCTTGAGTGAGGTATTGGAATTCCTTAATATAGGTGGACGGGTCGGCTGAGAAGGATCCTAGACGTTTCTCAGTTTGGGACAGGTCTTGGAGTGAGAAAGGAACATGGACCCTGACTAAACCTTCTGCGCCTGCTACTTCTCGGAGTGGGGCCAGGATAGCTGGCTGGTGGGAGCAGGTGTGGGCCGCCACCGGAGAGGCAAGAGGAAGTGCGGCCTCTGAGGGAGGGGGCTCGGAGGGAGTAGAGGGAGAGCGAGGCATGGCCTCTGAGGTAGGAGGTGCAGAGGGAGTGGGGGAAGGGCGTGCCGTTGATGGCGACTGGTTGCTGAGATTGGCAGGAGAGGATAGATGTTCAGGCAGATCCTCCGGTGAGGAGTAGGGAGGGGGAGAGGTAGTGGAGGAAGATTTACGAGGGGTTCGAGCTAAGAGGATTTGGTAGGTGGAGCAGGAAGAACATAGGTCGGGGTGGGTACGGAGGTCCCAAAAAGCCTGGACGTAAGGAATTTCATTGTCCTTGCCCGCGCGGGACAAAAATCGTCGAGATCTCGGAGGATGTTGAAATCAAAAGTGCCAGTCGGGGGCCAATGTGACCGGTTACCGAGTTTGTATTGGGGCCAAGCCACCTGGGACAGGAAAATAAGCTTTTTCTTTCTGAGGGTTTGGGAATATCCCAATTTGGTAAAATTTCACAGCAAGCACCCAAGGGGGGTGCTCAGAGGTATTTTGGACTCCGAATTTCCCATGGCAGGCGCAGCTACAGACTCTCTGGCGCGGATGGGCAGATGCAACAAAAAGGCGTCCCTGTTCATTGCAAATTCCCCGGAGTACAATTAAGTACCGAAAGGGAAGCGGTCAGAGGGGCATCCCCCGTCTGGCGGCTGTCCCTCGGAAGACTCCTGGAGCTGGAACGGAGGACTACCTTTGCTCGGCCGAGACTAGGCAAGGAGTCCGTGCGGAACGCCAGAGAGGGAGCAACTGCACCATGCCGTAGGAAGAGGAGACGGGAAGCGGGGGAAGGCAAAGCAAGAAAAACTTGGCTTACCTTAATCGGAGAGTGGAGGTGGCAGGGCCAGTGTTGGGTAGGTCGGGGAGGGGGGCCGTGGCCGGCTCCCGTCCCGGGTTTCGGCACCACTTGTTCGACCTACCCTCTGCCGGAAGACTGGGCTCATTGGGAAAGAAACCGGACTGCAGGCTAGAGGAAATTCCTTAAGTTCAGGCTTTATTGAGAGGAAAGAGCCTCCGGGCGGGCCAGCCGTGACGAAAAGGAAAAATGGCCGCACCGCTCAGAGGGGCAGGGTTGTTTTATAGGGGGCTGAAGGGCTGGGGGGTGGGGAAGCCGAAAGCCGAGGTGGTGGGCAACTGTTGGTCAGTTTGAACTGCTGGGCGGGAAGCTGGGCAGCGGGGAGGGCTAGGGCCGGTATGTAAAGTGAGAGATAAGGGAGCCTTTTTGTGGCGGAGGGAAAGAGAGAGAGAGAGAGAGAGCTTTCGCGGTAGGGGCAGAGTTTTCCAAACAGTAATAACTGACACAAGTTACATTTGGGAGTTTTGTTGTTGTTTTTTGTGACAGAGTCTCGCTCTGTCACCCAGGCTGGAGTATAGTGGTGTGATCTTGGCTCACTGCAACCTCTGCCTTCCAGTTCAAGCAATTCTCCTGCCTCAGCCTCCTGAGTAGCTGGGATTACAGGTACCTGCCACCTCTCCCAGCGAATTTGTGTATTTTTAGTAGAGATTGGGTTTCACTATGATGGCCATGCTGGTCTTGAACTCCTGACCTCAGGTGGTCCATTCACCTTAGCCTCCTAAAGTGCTGGGATTACAGGCATGAGCCACTGCATCTGGCCACAAGTTACATTTGACTGTCAGTGAGTTCTTATTTATTTATTTAGACAGAGTCTCACTTTGTTGCCAGGCTGGAGTATAGTGGCGAGATTTCGGCTCACTGCAACCTCCGCCTCCCAGGTTCGAGTGATTCTTCTGCCTCAGCCTCCTGAATAGCTGGGATTACAAGCGTCCACCACCATGCCCAGCTAATTTTTGTATTTTTAGTAGAGACAAGGTTTCACCATGTTGCTCAGGATGGTCTTGATCTTCTGACCTCGTGATCCACCTGCCTCGGCCTCCCAGAGTGCTGGGATTACAGGGGTGAGCCACTGCACCTGGCCACAAGTTACATTTGGCTGTCAATGTGTTCCTAATTTAAATTTATTTTTATTGCCTTTAGGTGGGTTGCATGGTCTCCTGTTGGCACAGTCGCCACCACTCCCTGCTGTGTTACATCTGGTTTGCTTCCTTCATCTACCTGCCTGGCTCTTGGAAACCTTTGGGTTTGATCCCCCAGGACCTCCTGAGGGCTCTTTCAATTTCCACACAGGGCTTCCACAGTCAACCCTGTGACCTCTGTCTTGCCCCTCCTCCTCCAGCCCCCATTAGCCACGTGGATCCACAGCTTTTCCTGAGCACACCTTGCCTCTGCTTTCTTGTTCTGCATATGCGCGAATGTTGAGCCCTCCCTCCGCCAAGCACTGCCTTGTCCTCCCCCCGGTGTTAGTTTCATTATTCTCTTGTGTGTGCACCTGGGAGACAGGGTTAACAAGCAATGTCCTATAGAAAGCTGTGGTTTCACAGCATATGAGTAGATGTGGTTTCACCAACTTTTAGACTTGATCTTTATACAGTGTTGCACATTAGCATTTATACATTGTTTTTAAAGAGAATATGTCCAAATTCCAAACAACTGAATTCTCAATGGCCCAATCCTTTTATAACTCGAGAACTCTGCCCTTGAGTAGTCTTGATGGGATTTCAGAGCTGTAAGCATCCCTTGGGTGGGATGGAGGATGGGAGTTCTAGTGTGGTGAAAGGCTCATGGACTTTGGGGACAGACAGACTTAGATTTCAATCCTGACTCTAGAGTGTTGATATAAGATTCTATGAAAGTCTATACATTCAGCTCTTAGAGTGTTAGGACATGGTAAATACTCATAAATAATTATTATATTTGTAAGGAAGACAGGACAATCTATAATATGTATTAAATTTTAAAATAATTCTTATGTAAAAGTTCAACATAAAAGTAACAGTTTTTTTTTTTTAGACGGAGTTTTGCTCTGTCACCCAGGCTGGAGGGCAGCGGCGTGATCTCACTGCAACCTCCCCCATATGGGTTCAAGCGATTCTCCTGCCTCAGCCTCCCTAGTAGCTAGGACTACAGGTGCACACTGCCTCACACAGATAATTTTTGTATTTTTAGTAGAGACAGGGTTTCACCATGTTGGCCAGGCTGTTCTCAAACTCTTGACCTCAATTGCTCTGTCCACCTCAGCCTCCCAAAGTGCTGGGATTATAGGCATGAGCCATCGCGCTTGGCCAAAAGTAACAGTTTTTATTGTGGAAAACCAGGGGAAAGAAGAAACTTAAAATAAGGAAAATAAAAATCAACCAAAATTTTACTTCAGTGAAAACCTTTATTAATATTTTGGCACTTTTTTCCTTCCAATGTTTTACTATGCGTAGTTTACACAATTGGAATTAGGCTAGATATAATGCTGGATATAATCCGATATTTTTCACTTAAAACATAATTTTTCTCAGTAAAAATTTTTTACAAATGCTTGTTCTAAAAAATTTACAATTTAAAGAAATTTTTAAACTTCAGTAATTTAATTATCCGTTTCTTAAATGCTGAACATTTTGCTTCTATTTTTTTTTGCTCTCATGAAAAATGCTTTCACATAAAATCCTCAAAATAATATTTTTATCTATATTTGTGTTTATTTACTTAAGATGGTTTCTTAGAAGGAGTTTTGCCAAGTAAAGGGTATGTACTTTTTTTTTTTTTTTTTTTGAGATGGAGTTTCGCTCTTGTTACCCAGGCTGGAGTGCAATGGTGCAATCTCAGCTCACCGCAACCTCCGCCTCCTGGGTTCAGGCAATTCTCCTGCCTCAGCCTCCTGAGTAGCTGGGATTACAGGCAGGCGCCACCATGTCCAGCTAATTTATTGTATTTTTAGTAGAGACAGGGTTTCACCATGTTGACCAGGATGGTCTCGATCTCTTGATCTCGTAATCCACCCGCTTCGGACCCCCTAAGTGCTGGGATTACAGGCTTGAGCCACTGCGCCTGGCCCAAGGGTATGTACATTTTTAATCCTCTTGCTACACTCAGCTAGGCAGCCCATCAGAAAAGCTATAGCAACTTAAACTCCGAGACGGTTTAAAATTCAAGTTATTGGCTGGGCGCGGTGGCTCACACCTGTAATCCCAGCACTTTGGGAGGCCGAGGTGGGTGGATCACGAGGTCTGGAGTTCGAGACCAGCCTGTCCAATAAGGTGAAACCCCCATCTCTACTGAAAAAAAAAAAAAAAAATACTAAAATTAGCTGGGCGTGGTGGTGCATGCCTGTAGTCCCAGCTACTCGGGAGGCTGAGGCAGGAGAATCACTTGAAGCTGGGAGGTGGAGGTTGCAGTGAGCCAAGATCACGCCACTGCACTCCAGCCTGGGTAACAAAGCAAGACTCCGTCTCAAAATAAAAAATTTAAAAGATAAATAAAAATAAATAAAAACCTTAAAAAAAAAAAACCATGTTATTTGCCTTACTGCTCACTCCCATGAGGAGTCCAAGACAGGACTACATTGCCAGAGTGCTCTGCTCTGTTACTTGGGAGAACCGACAATGAGGGCTGCCCAATGTGCACTTTCTAACAGTGCCCCAGATTCCTTTTGGTGAATTGTCTCTGCCCCTTGTGTAGTCTTGATGGGGCTTCAGAGTGGCAAAGGTCTCTGGGGTCGGGGAGAGGAGGGCAAACAGTGTGGCCTGCGGAGAAGCCAGCAACAGGGGCATCAGCACCCAGCAAGGCTCTCCCGGGCTGCCGGGCGGAGGGAGGGCAGGTCCTGTGCTCTGCACTCCTGGAGAGGGCCTGGGAGCCCTCTACGCAGAAGGCTCACCCTCAGCCTGAGGGCCTTCCTCTGCCATGGGGCCGGCCAGTGCAGGAGCCTTTGGATAATCCCTTGTTCCTCCCTTTCCTTCCCTTAATCCCAAATCTGGCGTGGAGAAAGCACTTCACCCCAGAGAAGGTGACCAGCGCATGTCTGTCGAAATGACCATGGAGGGTAACCGACAAGGCTTTAACAAGCACCATCTAACTACATCCTTCGGCTTTATCCCCGCCCCCAGAAAAAGACCTTGGAAAAATCACCTGGGATGAGGCCGGCGCGATCCTTTCTCATGATGGACTCATCCTGCCATCTAGTGGTGGGAGAAGGGAGATGGGAAGGGACGGGACACCTGGCAGCCGGAGGTTAGAGCATGATGAACCTGCAGTCCCTGAGGCCAAGGTCAGGAGACACCCGGAACAGCCCATTGGGCACCTCAGAACTTGGAGAAGCAAGGGCAGGAATTATGCTCAAGAATAATTACAGTTGTTTCTTGAGCACTGACGACCTGGCAAAGACTATACAAAGTGCCTCTCATGCTTTCAATCCTTTAGTCCTCCCAGCAGTCCCGGTGAGGATGGGGAGAACAGGCCCAGAAATCAAGTAACTCGACCAGGTTCACACACCTTGTCAGTGTCAGAGGCAATCAAATCCAGGATTATCTGATTTCCAGAATCACAGAACGAGATCTCCATCCTTTCCATTCCATCACCCACACCCCCAACCCTAATCTACTCCTGGACAGCAGAGGGCGCTCTTGTTCACTGAGACGCACAGCCCCATTTCCACCCTCTGTGCCTCTCTTGAGTCCCCATGTCTCTACCCGGAACTCAAAGGAAATCCGTTCCCTCCCTTGGCCGGAAGACTGTTGGGCAGGAGTGGGAGAGGATAGTGGTGGAATCTTTTGTCCACTGTCAACAAATATTGAAATGTCTCAGACTAATTTGAAGTTGTTTTCCCTTCTTTGGTATGTGAGATTGACGTCCCTCAAGGGCACAGTCTCATTTCAGAGCAGCCACTGTCAAGTTTGGTTCTAAATCCTGGAAGGACTTCTCATGCTCTCCAGAAACAATTGTCGGGGCTGGTCCATGGCTATGCAGCCCTGGTCTGTCTGAGTCTTTTTTCTTTTCTTTCTTTGTTTTTAAGAGGCAGGGAAGACCAGGCATGGTGGCTTACATCTGTAATCCCAAAACTGCAAGGCTGAGGCAGGCAGATTGCTTGAGGCCAGAAGTTTGAGACTAGTTTGGGTAACATAGGTGAACACTGTCTCTACAAAAATAAAATAAATAAATAAATAAATTAGCTAGGCATGGTACTGTGAGCCTGTAGTCCCAGCTACTCAGGAAGTTGAGGCAGGAGGATCACTTGAGCCCAGAACTTTGAGGTGGCAGTGAGCTGTGATCACACCACTGCACTTCAGCCTGGGTGACAGGGTGAGACCCTGTCTCAAAAAAACAAAACAAAACAAAAAAGAGACAAGGAAGGTCTGTCCGGAGTGCAGTGGTGTGATCACAGGTCACTGAAGCCTCAAACTTCTGGGCTCAAGCGATCCTCCTGCCTCAACCTCCCGAGTAGCTGGGACTACAGGCACACACTACTATGCCTGGCTAATTTTGTTACTTTTTTGTAGAGACAGGGTCTGGCTATGTTGTCCAGGCCAGTCTCAAATTTCTGGAGTCAAGCAATCCTCCCACCTAGGCCTCCCAAAGTGCCGTGACTGCAGGCGTGAGCCACCAAGCCCAGCCATCCCGGTCTTAAAGAACCAGCCTGCCATCCCAGCAAACACACAAAAAGTCCAGGGGGTCCTTGGGCCTGTAGTCACTCTCCACATGGGGGACCCTGTGGTTTATTTAGGGAACAGCAGTCATTCTTCCTGTCTGGCCCACCCAGATGAGTAATAAGTCACCTATTTTTAGTTTAGGGTTTTATTTTTCTTTTTCTTTTCCCTTTTTAGAAATTTATCCAGGCCCATTTCCCAGGGCTGAGCACTCAAGTTGCACTGACTTTATTGCTGGGGGCTTGGTACTTTGAAAAGGAGAGTGGTCCTCAAATGCACTTCAGTTGTATTTCCCCCCAGAATCAAAATTCATCTGCAACAATTTCAACATCATTTATTCAACACTTATCCCTTGGAGCTCTAAAAGACAAAAAAAAAAAAAAAAAAAAAAAGGCTGGCTTTTGCCATCACCAAGGCTCCTCTCCTGAGTGAGATTCCAGGTCAACGGCTCTCAGACACCATCATCTCTGTCCTTGCTCAGGTGCCTCTGTCATCACATGTGGGATAGTGGGGGATCCTCCCTTCTCAGAAGTGGACAATCTCTCACCCTTAAAAAGTATCAGTTACTAGCCGGGCATGGTGATGCATGCCTGTAATCCCAGCTACTTGGGAGGCTGAGGCAGGAGAATCTCTTGAACCCGGGAGGCAGAGGTTGCAGTGAGCCGAAATCACGCCACTGCACTCCAGCCTGGCAACAGAGCCAGACTCCGTCTCAAAAAAAAAAAAAAAAGTATCAGTTACTATCAGTTACTAGTTCTTAACACACCCCCCAATACACAAGACCAATGCACCTGTTTATTTACTTATTTAGAGACCGGTTCTTACTCTGTCACCCAGGCTGGAATGCAGTCCTATAATCACAGCTCACTGCAGCCTCAACTTCCCAGGCTCAGGTGATTCCCAACCTCAGCCTCCCAAGTAGCTGGGACCACAGGACTGTGGCCTGGCTATTTTTTTTTTTTTCCAGAGACAGGGTGTCACCATGTTGCCCAGGCTAGTCTTAAAATCCTGGGCTCAAGCAATCCACCCGCTTCAGCCTTCCCCAAAGTCCTGGGATTACAGGTGTGAGCCACTGTGCCTGGCCACTCTTTTCTTGTAATGATAGAGTCAATTAACGATTTACTCATTTAATCAATCAACACTTATTGATTACTTATTAGGTAGCAGGCACTGGGATAAAGATGAGTGTAAGTCACTCACAGTAAGAAAGAAAACTAGCAAGTAATATGATTACAATATGATATAGAAAATGCTAAGCCAGAGATATAGAAATGTCCTATGGGGTCCTTCTGCCTCCTTCTCTTTCCACATTCCTACCCTTCACAGGCCCTGCCTCCAGCTTCCTGCCCCACCCATTCTCCCAGCAGATTCTCTGGATTTTAGCCAGAGCTACATGGGGAGATGGCCTCACTGGGCCTGGCATGACTCAACCCCAGCCACACACTGGAAGGAGCCTTTGGAGAGTGGACCACTGTGATAAGAAAACGCACAGGAGCCATACGCAGTGGTTCACACCTGTAATCCCAACACTTTGGGAGGCCGAGGCGGGAGGATCAACTGAGGTTGGGAGTTCAAGACCAGCCTGGCCAACATGGAGAAACCATGTCTCTACTAAAAATACAAAATTAGCTGGGAATGGTGGCACATGCCTATAATCCCAGCTACTCGGGAGGCTGAGGCAGGAGAATAGCTTGAACCCGGGTTACACTGAGCCGAGATCCTGCCATTGCACTCCAGCCTGGGCAACAAGAGTGAAACTCCGTTTCAAAAAAAGAAAAAAGAAAACACATAGGAATGAAGCGAAGTCCACAAACATGCCACCAGTGCTGGTGCTCAAGAAACGTTTGTGGAATGGATAAGTGAAGGGTAGAGGGATTAATAGATGAATATTTGAATGATGGCTCAACAGGCGACTTCATGAATGACTCAGAGAAGAAACTTCCAATCTTGAAGCCAAACCAAATTCTAGCATTTCCAGTGCTGGTGCTTGTTCATTGAACACCGCGTTCCCCAGAAAATTCTCTACAAAGATGTTCGTTTTTTAAAATTAAAATGACTTAAAAGTTCACTGGGAATTTTGCGATGCAGTTGAGAAAACTGGAGTTGCCCAGGGGAATTTCAGCGCTGGGGGTTGAAATCACTCACCTGGGAGATAGAAGCACGAAGTCCCCAGGCCAGAGTCCTTTGAGGGGACTTGGCTCTCCAGGAGACAGAGAGCTACAGAAGGTTATTTAAACTTGAGGCTTCTCATTTTACCAAACAGGTGTACCACCCTTGTCACTAACTAGCAAGTTAAACGTGAATCAAACTACTGTGTCCCATCACCAGTGCTGTGCTTCCTACTGAAGAGAGGACTGCAGGAAATCCTTTGGTGTTACAAACAGTTGCATGCCAGTGTTCTGTCGCTGCGAATGTGCTGTAAAGAGGAAAAGGGTCAGAGAGGAAAGAGGCTGTGTGCTTGGTTCAGAGGCCTATCTGAACAGCTGCTTTTCTACAGGTCTTTGAAAGCTCCCTGGTTCTCTGACATAAACTGGCTGAAGCTTTTGACTTTGGGATTTAGTCGGTGGGTGAGCTTGACATCTTGGTCGGGCTTCATCTGATAGAAAAGACACATATTGGCTACTTCTTTTCCTGCAAGGTATTCCAGCTTCTCGTAAGCTTCCGGGGTAATCTTTTAAGAACAAATAAAAAGACAGAAAATGTTATTGTCCATACTTAAAATAGTTTGAAATGACATTATTCACCTTAATGGTGATATAGGTCCATAATTCTTTTTTTTTTTTTTTTTTTTTTGTGATGGAGTCTCACTCTTTCACTCAGGCTGGAGTGGAATGGCATGATCTCAGCTCACTGCAACCTCTGCCTCCCAGGTTCAAGCAATTTTCTCTGCCTCAACCTCCCAAGTAGCTGGGATTACAGGCACCCGCCACCACGCCTGGCTAATTTTTGTATTTTTAGTAGAGATGGGGTGTCACCATGTTGGCCAGGCTGGTCTCAAGCTCCTGACCTCAGGTGATCCACCCGCCTCTGCCTCCCAAGGTGCTGGGGTTACAGGTGTGAGCCACCGTGCCCAACCAAGTCCACAATTCTCTAGCCTAACTCCAAAATCCAAGAGACTCTAAAGCTTTTTTTTCCCCATAAGCCATTTGGCAGCAAACTGATCTTTTTGAACTAATTTGGTGGCAAACCTGACCTAACTATGTGAAGCTATTTATGCTCTTTGATTATACCATTTAGTGGAAACATTCAAATATTTTCCTGCAGAGATACAGGTGTGTTTGATTAAGGTTCCTGCTCCAGCCCCTGCTTGTGATGTTATATAATATACGTAGACAATAACCTATCTAAAAGCTGAAAGATTCTGAAAGCTGAATTGTTTCTGGCCTCAAGCCTTTTGGATAAGGTACTACAGATCCAGGCTTCGTGTGTACACCTCCTCTGTGTTTTTGTCTATACATCCTCTTGGTATTCCCTCACCAGCTCTCTGAAACCGTCCACCCACCTGGCCCTCCAGGCAGCGTCAAGATCCCCCCTCTTGGCCAGCGCAGTGGCTCACGCCTGTAATCCCAACACATTGAGAGGCCAAAAAGGGCAGATTACGAGGTCAGATTGAGACCAGCATGGCCAACATAGTGAAACCCCATCTATACTAAAAAAAAAAAAAAATACAAGCAAATTAGCTGGGCGTGGTGGCACACGCCTGTAATCCCAGCTACTTGGGAGGCTGAGGCAGGAGAATCACTTGAACCCGGGAGGCGGAGGTTGCAGTGAGCAGAGATCATGCCATTGCACTCCAGCCTGGGTGACAGAGGGAGACTGTCTCAAAAAGAAAAAGAAAAGATCCGCCTTCTCTGGCACCAGGCTCTCCTCACCTGGCTGACGGCCCATCCATCCTCGCTGCCCTTCTGGGTTAGAGGTCTGTATTTTACCTTCAATTATTGCCCCAGCCTTTGCCAAGGCCAGGCCCAAGCAGAAATGGAACCCATCCCACACTAACTGAGCTGCCTTCTGTCACCTTCCATAAAATCCACTCCTTGAACCCTTTCTTTTTGAGACGGAGTTTCGCTCTTGTTACCCAGGCTGGAGTGCAATGGCGCAATCTCAGCTCACCGCAACCTCCGCCTCCTGGGTTCAGGCAATTCTGCCTTAGCCGCCTGAGTAGCTGGGATTACAGGCACACACCACCATGCCCAGCTAATTTTTTTTTTTTTTTTTTTTGTATTTTTAGTAGAGATGGGGTTTCACCATGTTAACCGGGATGATCTCAATCTCTGGACCTCGTGATCCACCCGCCTTGGCCCCCCAAAGTGCTGGGATTACAGGCGTGAGCCACCGCGCCCGGCCTCCTTGAACCCGTTCTAACACTAACTGGATCTATAATTCCCCTTGTTGAATTAGCAAAACTCATTTCTATCAGATCTAGTATAATCTGTCTTTAGCCCTCAGAGATAAACTCTGACATTGCAATTCTACGTGGCCTTTAAAAAAACGTGACAGGCTGGGCACAGTGGCTCACACTTATAATCCTAGCACTTCGGAAGGCCGAGCTGGGTGGATCACCTGAGGTCAGGAGTTCAAGACCAGCCTGGCCATCATGGTGAAACCTCTTTATAAAAAAAAAAAAAAAGTGACAGACACAAACAACTCAGGTAAAACAATGGTTGTCACACATCATTCCTAACAATGAGAAAATTAAAAACAACCAATAAGGCCAACAATTGAGAAATGATAAAATTAATTGTGGTACATCTACCGTCAGAACATAATGTGGTGTAATGTTTTTAAAGAAGTTTAACAAAACAGAAAAACGCTCACAACATTAACTGAAAAGGCCAGAAACAAAATGGTACATTTAGTGTTACTTTAATTGTATTAAATATACGCATATGTATATATAATCCAATTTAGTAATTGTATTAACGTATATGTGTATATATATAATACAATTACCGAGTTATATAATTGTATGATAGAATTACTACGTTGAATGATACATATACATGCTTATATGTACTGGAAAAAGACAAGCAAACCTGTCAAATCTTAACAGTAGCTATCTCTGTGAGACTGAACTGTGTGTGATTTGTATCTTCTTTTTGACAATTTTCTGTTTTCTTCTATAAGCATTCGCTATTTTTGAAATCAGAAAAACAGTGAAAACTTGAAGTGAGTTTGGAACTAGAAGTCCATGTGAGAAGCATAGACGATTCTTCCATGAGTGTCCCCTCGAGTCACTCTTTCATCCCTAACTTTGATACCAAATGTGCTTTAGTAGAATAAGGGAATCTTTTCTGCAGCTTTTTGAAGGAAAGAGATCTGTTCTGCTGTGTCTCACTTTCTGAGAAAACCATCTTCCTTTGGGGGTTAGACAGTGGGAGGAAGTCAGACCGTGTGGGCTGGAGTGCCACCTTGTGGCCAGATGCACCCTTTCCCAGAATTGTCAGACCCTTTTACAGACGTTCCAGCCTCTGATGCCCTAGAGCTTTTGGTGGCCAGAGAAGCTTCAGCTGCATTATAAAACAATTTGTGTACCCAGAAGAGTCAGGGACCAAGTATGTGACTAATAGATGCTTGGAAGGCTCTGAGCAATTCAGAACAATGTCTACCGCATCCTCCGAGAATCAATACACACACTCATCCCCTATGCCCACAGTCTCTCTTTCTCTCCTTCCTTACAGAGTTCAAACCCACAGGACAAAATGAATGTATGACCCAAATGCAAATGGCCTGGGGGAGGGCTCACTGAGAAGTAAATATGCACCCGGGTACCAGGGACCTTGCAGATCCTCTTGTGAGTCCATCTTTGAGTGGGTGGTTACCTTCTTGGGTTTAGGAATAACTTAATCTCTCCGAGAAATGTGTGTGTGGCTTCAGTGAGATAACCAGATGTGGTTTCGTGGCTGGATTGACTCCTACAGTGGTTTTCAGGAAGCAAAAAGGATACCTTGCTTCCTCACAACTTCAGTATCTGAGGTTGAATTGGAAATCTAGGACCCTCTAGAATCATTGGACCAAGAGCTGCTCATCCAAACAAGAACCAACCTTCTATCCCCAACTCTAGGAAACATTCTAGAACATATGTTTTTAAGAGCTAGATGTAAATATTGTAGGCTCTGAAGGCCATAAGGTCTCTGGTGCAACTCGTCAACTCTGTCATCGTACCCTGAAAACAGCCTGTTTCCTTTTCCTTTCCACTTACCAGTACCTGCTTGAGTCGTGCTCAAAATCACCAGTTCTCCCTCTTCTGTAAACGTTTCTCCTGTGTCTGCCAGCCACAATTTCTTGGAGAAAATAACTTACCCCCAAGCCCAAGAAGGCAGCCACCCACACAAGGCCATTCCTGCATGATTTATAGCATGATCGGTTGTGGAGGGATTACAAAGCCCCAGACCCGGTGCCAAGCACCTGCTGTACAGATCTCATTTCATCCTTGCAATGATCCCTCAAAGGGGGTATTACAACTTTTTTGGAACACATGAAGAAACCGAGGCTGGGAGGGGTTAAGTAAATTACCAAGGATAGGGCAGAGCTAGAATTTGCCTACTTCCCATACTGCCTCTGGTTTGTCGTGTTTATTCAGAATTAGCCAGGCCAGCCTTCTTGGTGCCCCCGTACCTATACACAGTCATGTTTCCTCAAGGACCAGCTCAAGCCCATGTCTTCCATGAAACCTTTTTCCACCGTTTTCTGATCATCTAGAGCACAGATAGTCTGAACACCATAATTAAGCACCTATAGTGTCACATCTTGTAATGATTACAAGATGTAACAATCATAGTGACTTTATGGGCATCAAAGTTTTCACTCCAACCTTGCTGCAAAGCCCTTAAAGTGGCACTGGGTTCATAATAGATACTTGATACATCTGCTCTGTGCCAGTCACTATGATAAGCTCTTTAAATATATTATGTGTAATTTTCACAAGAACACCTGAAGCAGATACTACCATTCCCCGCTTTGCAACTGAGGAGGCTGAGGCTCAGTGAAGCTCGGTGCCCTGCTCCACAGCAGCTGGCTCTGGCCGACTGAAGTGGTCAGCAGTAAGGGCCTATGAGAGGAGCTGGGACGGTATATGTGAAAGGCTGCATTTCAGTCTTCACTTTCTAAATTCTTTCCACTCAAAAGTAATTTCACTTTTATAAGCCAAATAACCCTAAGTCAAAGAAATAAAGCCGTATGGGAGAGATTCCATTGCACCCATCGACGAAGATAGATTTATGGAACCAGAGTCCTTCTCGGTTTCTTCTGAAAGTCTAAGTTCAATCCTGCCTAAATCCACAGAAAGTCTACCAGAATGTACAAGTCAGTGGAATGTTAACCAAGGTGGCCTCTTGTGATCACATGGATGTCCCCTAAGAACTCACCTTTGCGTCTCGGACTTCTTTCCCCAAAACCTTGGACAGAACATCAGCATATTGCTGTATGGTTAGTTTTTCTGCACTGAGGCCCACAGCCTTGCCTAAAAATTCCTCTGGAGAATTAAAAATGCTAGAGACAGCTGCGCCGACATCAGCAACAGAGATACCATCCATCGGTACATCCCCCATTGGTAGTGCTAGTTAAAAAAAAAAAATAGAAAAAGATAAATAGTTAATTATATCACATCCTTGGTAGGTCCCACCAACCCAAATTAATCAACCACTTAAATGAAAGGTATAGGAAGGCAATGTAAAACCCAGTGGCCACAATCCATATACAGATACAAGGTTTCATTTGAGAAATTACAGCCCAGGTGCAGTGGCTCACACTTGTAATCCCAGCACTTTGGGAGGCTGAGGCAGGTGAATCACCTGAGGTCATGAGTTCAAGACCACCCCAGCCAACATGGAGAAACCCCATCTCTACTAAAAATACAAAAAGTAGCTGGGTGTGATGGTGTACACCTGTAATCCCAGCTACTCCAGTGGCTGAGGCAGGAGAATCGCTTGAACCCAGAGGCGGAAGTTGCAGTGAGCCAAGATTGTGCTACTGCACTCCAGCCTGGGCAACAGAGAAAGACTTCATCTCAAAAAAAAAAAAAAAAAACAAGAGGGGGAAATTACTTTAGCACCTTGATACTGATTTAAAAGAAGAACCATGTATTTACTAAATATTTTTCTTTTTTTTCTTTTTTTTTTTTTTTGAGACGGAGTTTCGCTCTTGTTACCCAGGCTGGAGTGCAATGGCGCAATCTCGGCTCACCGCAACCTCCGCCCCCTGGGTTCAGGCAATTCTCCTGCCTCAGCCTCCTGAGTAGCTGGGATTACAGGCACGCGCCACCATGCCCAGCTAATTTTTTGTAATTTTTAGTAGAGACGGGGTTTCACCATGTTGACCAGGATGGTCTCGATCTCTTGACCTCGTGATCCACCCGCCTCGGCCTCCCAAAGTGCTGGGATTACAGGCTTGAGCCACCGCGCCCGGCCTTACTAAATATTTTCTATGTGTAGAGTATAATTAAATGTATCTCCAGGCAAAACTTCTGCTGAATTCTAGACTCACGTGTCCCACTACTTACTCAAATTCTTACCGACTGTTCAGTAGACATATTTAACTCAACAGGCCCTGAACTGAACTACACCCTCAACCTGCTTCCATACAGTCTCCTACTTCAGCTAATGGCGACCCTCTCATTCTGGTTTCTCAGGTCACAAATCTTGCAGTCAGCCTTGATGCTTCTCTCACATCCCACGTCCTGTTTTTTTCTTTTGAAACACATATGCATGATATGTACAAAATCTGGCCGCTTACTATCATCTTCAATGCTACCACCCTGCTCTAAGCCCCCATCATCTGTAACTTGGATTATTGCAAAATTTGTTTCCTTGTTTCCACTCTTGCCCTTTCATGGTCTCTTTTCAACATAAAAATCAGAATTATCCTGTAAAAAAGCCAGCTCAGGCTAATGTTACGTCTGCTCAGAAGCTTCTTTTTTTTTTTTTTTTTTTTTTTTTTTTGCTTTTTTGAGACAGAGTCTCACTGTGTCGCCCAGGCTGGAGTGCAGTAGTGCGATCCCGGCTCACTGCAACCTCCACCTCCCGGGTTCAAGTGATTCTCCTGCCTCAGCCTCCTGAGTAGCTGGGACTACAGGCGTCCGCCACCATGTCCAGCTAATTCTTGTGCCTTTAGTAGAGACGGGGTTTCATCATGTTGGCCAGGCTGGTCTCAAACTCCTGACCTCAAGTGATTCGCCTGCCATGGCCTCCCAAAGTGCCTGGAGTATAGGCATGAGCCACCACTCCCAGTCCTGTCTGATCAGAACCTTCTGCCAGCTCTCTGTGACTCTCAGAGGAAAAGCCAGTGGTTTACAAAGCTTATACAACGAGACCCTCAGTTAGTTCTGACCTCACCTCCCACTTCCCTCCCCTCCCTCATTCTATTTCAGCCACGCCGGCTATTTCCTCTTCTTGAAATGTTCCTCTCCTAAATACTCACAAAGCTCACTACCTGCCTTGTCAGAAAGTGCTCAAAGAGATCCACCCAATCATCTCGTTCACATCTCATGCACCACACTCCAACTGCACTCCCTTCTGGCAACAGAAACCAAGACTCAAAAAAAGAAAAAGCCATCTTGTCCGATTTTCCCATCAAACATGAGGAAACTGCCAGGCGTGGTGGCTCACACCTGTAATCCCAGCATTTTGGGAGGCCGAGGTGGCTAGTTTCCTTGAGTTCAGGAGTTTGAGACTAGCCTGGCCAACAGGGTGAAACCCCATATCGACTAAAAAAGGCAAAAATTAGCGAGGCATGGTGTTGGGCACATGCAATCGTAGCCACTCGAAAGGCTAGGCATGAGAATCATTTGAACCCAGGCTGCGGAGGTTGCTGTGAGCCAAGATGGCACCACTGCACTCCAGCCTGTGTGACAGAGCGAGACTCCATCTCAAATAATAAAAATAAAAAGTAACCTGAGGAAACGAAGGCTGGAGGTCACGTAGCTAACTCCAGTACTTACATTAAGGAGCGTCAGTATAGTAAGATTGGAAATGCAACCCTTTGTGTTTCTGATCCCAGATCTAGTTCTCTGCCCTGGAAGAGCAGCTTAGTGTAATCGCCCCGAGTGTCATCCCTCTTAGCACTTCACACGGCGCTAAACACACAGAAGGCACTCAAATGATGGGTGTCCACCCCAAAGGGGCAAGAAGGGAAAGAGGGTGGGCGGTGAGTGGAGAGGAGGGCAACCAACGTCTGGTGAGCTTTCACTTCGTTTTACCCAGGATGTAGTAATCTCCATCAGAGGCTTTCTCAGGCTTCCACGCCGTGAGAAAGTTTTCAAAGTAGGCCGCCACGCGGACACTGGTCATGGGGATGCCAAGAGACCAGAAGTACTCCTCCGCCTCGCCCTTGCCATCGAAGTGTGGCACCTCCAGCTTGCCACCAGTCAGCCGCTTGACGTTCTCCAGGCCGCTGTACACCACGTGCTTCAGACCTAGGCGTTTGGCGGTGTCTGCCACCAGCTTACCCTGAGAGTCAAAAGTAAATCCTCATAGACCACTGTATTTGTATTTGCACATAGACAAATATTAAGAGCAGGATCTCCTCCACCCACCCCACTGCCCCCCTTTTTTATTTTAGACAGAGTCTAGCAATCTCTGCTCACTGCAACTTCCGCCTCCCGGATTCAAATGATTCCCCTGCCTCAGCCTCCGGAGTAGCTGGGGTTACAAGTGTGTGCCTGCTAGGTTTTTTTGTATTTTTTAGTAGAGATAGGGTTTCACCATGTTGGCTAGGCTGGTCTTGAACTTCTGATCTCAAGTAATCTGCCCGCCTGGGACTCCAAAAGTGCTGGGATTACAAGTGTGAGCCAGGGCGCTGGGACCACCCTCCCATTTTCTTATTACCCTTATCCCTGTGGAGAGGACGCTCTCCCAGTCTCAAAATATGTTCAGTTTATCTTATGAGAAGCCACCACACCAGCACTGGTGAGTAGAGGATCCACTCCAAAACCCCCAAGCCCTCAGCCTGCTCCCACGGGGGCTGTAAGTGGGACACCTGAAGTGGGGGAGTAGCAGAATTAGGGAGGGGGCAGAGGAGAAAGGAACCCCAGGTACCTCCTGAAGCTAAGAAGCAACCTGATGGGAACTGGCCAGGAAGACATGGCCTTTTCCTATGGTATCTCAGTGTCTTTGTGGTCAACTGTGAGCGCATTTATCTATTTTCTATAACTGTGTCTAGTAATGGACTATATCTACACACCATTTGGATATAGAGGGCATAATGGAGGCGTGCGCGCGCGCGCACACACACACACACACACACACACACATACAAGTATATATATTCTCTTTTTGTGTCTGTTTTCAGATCCAAATTTTCCAAAGCACTTTCGTCTGTCTCTTCTTTTTTCCTTTATTTTTGCTGTTTCTTTCTTACTTTTTCTTAAAAAAAAACCTTGTGCAGCAGGCAGAGAAGACATAATTAACCTGGGTTAGCAGCAGAGAGGTGCCTTGCACTCCTGTTTCCTAGTAAGTGAATATCAGAATTGGAATTCAGAGCTCCTAAAATAGACCCTTTCAGAGTCTATCACGAAAACATGGGCTATGAGTGGTATAATTGATTCAAGAGACAGTCCTGCAACAGTTTGATCCTGCTTTCAATTTTTTGAATTGTGCTATTTCTTTTCTTTCTTTTTTGAGATGGAGTTTCGCTCTTGTTACCCAGGCTGGAGTGCAATGGCGCGATCTCGGCTCACTGCAACCTCCGCCTCCTGGTTTCAGGCAATTCTCCTGCCTCAGCCTCCTGAGTAGCTGGGATTACAGGCACATGCCACCATGCCCAGCTAATTTTTTGTATTTTTAGTAGAGATGGGGTTTCACTATGTTGACCAGGACGGTCTCGATCTCTTGACCTTGTAATCCACCCACCTCAGCCTCCCAAAGTGCTGGGATTACGGGCTTTGTGCCATTTCTTAAGTGGCTAAAACCATCCATTACATTTTTAAAATCAAATCTTCATTTTTTCCCAAATTTATACATATGCATAGTTTAAATTTTCAAACAGTACTGTCATGGATTGGGAGGGAATGAATCTTACAATGAAAAAGAGATTCCCGCTGGGTGCAGTGGCTCATGCCTGTAATCCCAGCATTTTGGGAAGCCGAGGTAGGCAGATCACCTAAGATTGGGAGTTTGAGACCAGCCTGACTAACATGGAGAAACCCCATCTCTACTAAAAACACAAAATTAGCCAGGCATGGTGTCATAGGCCTGTAATCCCAGCTACTTGGGAGGCTGAGGCTAGAGAATCGCTTGAATCCAGGAGGTGGAGGTTGCAGTGAACCTTGATCGCGCCATTGCACCGCTCCAGCCAGGGCAACAAGAGTGAAACTGCGTTTCAAAAAAAAAAAAAGAATCCCCAAGAGGCTGACGTAGGAGGATCACTTGAGCCCAGGAGTTGAGGACCAGCATGGGCAACATAATGAGACCCTGTCTCTAAAATAAAATAAAATGAGTTGCCTGTGCCTCTGTGCTGATCACCATTCTCCAGAAGGAACACTTTAATTTCATTTAGCTATTTATTTTTGTAAACATGTTTATACAACTGATTCTCAATTTTTTCAGTCTGAAATGTCATCTGCTAAATTCCTACTATGAAAGATGAGGATTTAATGATCTCTCTCTCGTTCGCTTGCGCTCTCAGCTCTCTTACTCGCTCACGTTGTCCACCACCACCACACATACACACAATTCCCTTTTATATTCGCCCAGTCATTGTTTTTGGCCAGATCAATATTCAGTGCCCACACACAGCTGAAGCTGAGTCATGTGCTATGGTTACATTTACTTTTTCTACAAACTTTCCTTTTCCCTGCATTTAATTTATTGTGGGTTTATTGGCTTGTTTATTTCTTTTTCTGAATACCCATTCCCAAATTACCTATCTGAAGTGTGATGTACTCATTACATCTTTATTCTCTCCTTTCACTCTCAGACGAACCTCAAATTTTGGGGTACACTTGCTACCACCCCCCATGCCATCTACAGACAAATGGTGAGAAGTGGAAGACCTAATGACTAGCTTCGTTAAACGATCACTCTAGAATATTCAAGGTCTTAAAAAGATACCTTTAACAAGTACTTAAAGTACATGTTTTTCATAAATGCCAAAAGAATGTAGGACATATATTTGCCCTGATTGAAGGCCTGTCCCCTTCTAGGAAGGAAAGAAGCAGCTGGGGAGGATAAGAGGAAAGGGCTCAAAGGGAGAAAAGAAACAAATTGGTTTCTACCTGTTGCGCTTCCTTCTCTTTGTTCAAAGTTTCCCAGAAGTTGGTCACCAAGAAGGCCCCATAGGCACCTTTTAAGGCATCATCCACGGATGCTTTATCATCCAGGTCACCTTTCACCACCTCAGCTCCAAGGTCGCGGAGCGCCAGGGCATCTGACTTAGTCACATCCCTGGTCACTGCTCTCACGGCAAATTTTTTGCTCTCCAAAATTGCCCTGGCCACAGAGCCACCTTGAGCTCCTGCGGGGTCAAGGGAAGAAGAAACACGGGAAGGGTGAGGAAGAATGTTCACTGAAAGAAGCTGATCAGAAATCCCACGATGCAGAGTAGAGCTGCTGCAGTGCCTCCTTCAGCGGGTGCTAAATGGCACTTCACATATCCGCATGGCTTTCAAACTAAGTTCTTCACGGCCTCTTCAGAGGCATTTTTGCAGAGGGTATGGGAAGAGACAAGTGGGAGAGGCTTGAGGCAACAAGAAGAGCAAGTGAGCAGGGTGTCAAAATCAGGGATGCCCACAGTCCTCCAGATTCAACAAGAGCAATTATTCTACTTTTACCTGGTTATAGATCTGATATTCGGCTTATTTAGACAGTTTGACAAAAGAAGTTCCTGGTCTCTCTCTCTCTCTCTCTCTCTCTCTCTCTCTCTCTCTCTCTCTCTCTCTCTCTCTCTGTATATATATATATATATATATATATATATATATATATATATGTATGTATGTATTTCGCAAAATGCAGGTGGGTTGAACATTTTACCGTATTAAACCTAAACACACTGAAGTACCTTCTATTGAGTATAATTTGTGCTTTTGGCAGGGGGTTGCAGGGTGCTGGAATAGGTGGGGTGGGTCATGGTCCTTGAGAAGGATTCTTACAGGGCAGTTTCTATTATTGCCCTGGGACCATGTTCTTGAATGACTTTTACATGCTGTGCCATGCCCTGGGGACGTGGTGGTAAACAATACGGGCTTGAACATGCTGGATATAAGATATACTTTATGAAAGACATCATTTACGTATTGGATTATGGCCTAAAGAGTTCAAGGACTTACTCCAGATCATATAATGGTTAAGTAAGGATTTCAGGATTCAAACTGAACATGGCACCTGCCTGCACAGAGCTTGCAGACTAGCAGGGGAGATCATTAGAGAGCAATTATAGTACAGTGTGATATGTGCTCTTAGGGGAGCGGGGGAGGGGGCTGAGGGAATGCAGGCTCCAGAGGAGAACATAAGTGGAGCATCTAACCCAGACTAGAGGAGGCTTCCTGAAGGAAGTGGTAACAGGTGAGCCCTGAAGAACGGGCAAGAATTGGGAGAAGAGAGGCCTGCGGAGTGTGTTGCATGCAAAGTGGATTGCAAGTGCTTTATTCCAGAGGTGAGAGAGAGGGCAGTGAATTCAGAGAACTGAAATGAATCTGAGTGGTGAACTGTGGGCCAATGTCAAACATGAGGCTAGAGAAGCCAAATAGGCCCAGAGGGCTGCGCTTGTTCTGGGAGCGTGAGGTTTTATGAAGTTGAGTGGTATGTTCAGAATCACATACTAGGAAAAGCACTCTGGTTAGTGGAAAGCATGGAATAGGATAGAGAGACCACAGACAAGGGTACAATTAGTGAGCTTTAAAATAATCTAGGTGAAGATGATAATGACCTGTGCTAGAAGTATGATAAGCTAGAAGGGGTTATTAGGGTAGAGAGAAGTATGAAAATTTAAGATATACTCGGAAAACCAAACACTACATGTTCTCATTCATAAGTGGGAGTTGAACAATGAGAACACATGGACACAGGGAGGGAAACATCACACACCTGTCAGGGGGCGGGGGTCTAGGGAAGGGATAGCATTAGGAGAAATACCTAATGTAGATGACAGAGTGATGGATGCAGCAAACTACCATGACATGTGTATACCTATGTAACAAACCTGCACGTTCTACACATGTACCCCAGAACTTAAAGTATAATCAAAAATACTCAGAACATTAAAGGATATATTTTTAAAGAGTAAAATTATAATTTATACACACATAAAACGAATGTGTCTGCTGGGCGCAGTGGCTCACGCCTGCAATCTCAGCACTTTGGGAGGCCAAGGCAGGAGGATTACTTGAGATCAGGAATTCAAGACCAACCTGGCCAACATGGTAAAACCCCGTTTCTACTAAAAATACAAAAATTAGCCAGACATGGTGGTGTGTGCCTATAATCCCAGCTAGGGAGGCTGAGGTGGGAGGATCACTTGAATCCGGGAGAAGGAGGTTGCAGAGAGCTGAGATCATGCCACTGCACTCTAGGCTAGGCAACAGAGTGAGACTCCATCTAAAAAACAAAAAAGAATGTGTCAAAATTTTTTTGTTTAACTTGTTAATTAATGAAGGAACCAGTACAATGTTATAAGAAAAATTCAAATCACACACAATCAGAAATGCCAAAATGCTAAAATGAATGTACAATTATGGACACAACCAGTCAGTATCCACTGGGCAATCATCAACTGTGCTCCACCAGACACAATTCATTTGCATTTCCATGGACAAGAATCAGTTGCATTATTATCTATTTGCCACAACGTATAGAGTTATAACTATCTTTAAAACAAGGAAAGGCTCACAAAAAACGAGGATGGTGCCCTGGGCAAGGATACCCAGCAATCTTTTTTTCCCATTTCAAAGTCTTTCACAGTGTTCCTTGAAAAGATGATATCAACAGGATTTTGTTGATTAATCAGATGTGGTGATGATGAACAGGGAGGATTGAGAAAGAAAAGTCAAGTGCAATTATTTATTCAAAGAGGTTGAGGGGGCATTGAGCCCAGGTGTGGATGTTGGAACACAAGGGTACAATTAGATGGTTTTGGAGGCAAGGGAGATTGAGATGTGGGTCAGGGAAGGGATGCATGGAGAAATACAGGGTGGAGACTGAAAACTAGAGGGGCTTACATCGCTGGCAGTAATGAAGGAGAACAGGAAGGTGATGCGAGGTGGTATCAGCTGGCTTCAAGGTTTGAAAAATTAATCAGATTTGAAAGATGATTCTGTTTAAGGGTAGAACATGGAGGGAAGGCAAATGAAGTATGGAAAAAGCTTCTAAGAGGGAGAGAATCTGAGAGAGATTTAGAAGACAGAATTAACGAAGTGGCCACTCCTAACAATCTTCTCCACTGCCTGCCCAGGCTCTGGATGCTTAGTTGGCAATTCAGTTTAATGAGACTAACTCAAGTTTAAGGAGCTCCTGACCTTCTCTTCCTCCCCATATTTCAGTGCATCTCACTATTCTTTCAGTTCCTTAAGCCATACAATTTCAGAGTCATTTTCAACTCCTCCCTTCTTACCCCTGATATCTGGTCCATCAACAAACCCTGCCATCTATACTTCTTTTTTTTTAATTGAGACAGAGTCTCACTCTGTTGCCCAGTCTAGAGTACAGTGATGTGATCTCGGCTCACCACAACCTCCACCTCCCAGGTTCAAGCTATTGTCCCGCCTCAGCCTCCCAGGTAGCTGGGATTACAGGTGCTCACCGCCATGCCCAGGTAATTTTTGTATTTTTAGTAGAGATGGGATTCCGCTCTGTTGGCCAGGCTGGTCTCGAACTCCTGACCTTGTGATCTGCCTGCCTTGGCCTCCCAAAGTGCTGGGACCACAGGCATGAGCCACTGACCTGGCCTCTACTTTTAAAACCACTGCAGGATCTGACCACTCTTCACAACCTCACTGCTACCACCCTGGTCTAAGCTACTATCATTTTCCCTATTTTATGACAACAGCCCCTAACAGGTCTCCCTGCTTCAGCCCATACCCCCTATAGTCCCTTCACAAAGCATAAGTTAAAATGATCCTTTTAACACCAAAGTTATGTCATTCCTCTGCTCAAAACCCTTCAGTGCCTGGCATGGTGTGGACATCCTGCAGTCCCCGCTACGTAGGAGGCTGAGGCGGAAAGATGACTCGAGCTCGGGAGTTTGAGGCTATGCACTATGATGCCTCCCGTGAGAGTCACTGCACTCCAGCCTGGGCGGCACAGTGAGACTGTGTCGCTAAACACACACACACACAAACCAAAAAAAGAAACCCTTCGATCACTTTTCTGTTTCAGGAAAAGCCAGCATCTTGGCCATCACCTTAATGCTTAATCACAGTCATCCCCCTACCCATTGCCTCTTCTTTTCCATTTAATATCATACTTGACTGTTGATTTTTGAGAATTTATTTTACTCTGCTTCCTGCTTTAGCCCATGACTTCCTCCAGACAAATTACTGTTCTCATAGAGCTTATATTCTAGTTTGGAAAGACCAGCAGAAATAGAAAAAATCCAGTAGCCAGACATGGGCAGGGTGGAAGCGGAGTTGTAATTTCAAATATAGAGGCCTGGAAAGTCCTCATGGAGAAGGTAACATCTAGGCAGAGACCTGAATGACATGAGGGAGAAAGTAGTGGGGAACTGTATTAGTCCGTTCTCATGCTGCTGTGAAGAAATACCCAACACTGGGTAATTTATAAAGAAAAGAAGTTTAATTGACTCGGTTCCACGTGGCTAGGGAGGTCTCAGGAAACTTACGATCATGGCGGGAGACACCTCTGGGCGGCAGCAGAGAGAATGAGTGCCCAGTGAAGGGGGAAGCCCCTTGTAAAACCACCAGATCTCATGAGAACTAACTCACTAATGATACAAACACAAGACAGAGAAATACTGGGTAGAAGAGGGTTTCAGGCAAAGGCTCTACCCTCGAGCCTGGCTACCCACTGCCCTAAGTAAGAATAGGCATTCCTGTTTTTGCACCCAAAAAGCTGCCTTTGGCATGCCATGCCCCCTGTCCTGCACCCATATAAACCCTGAATCCCAGACTCCAGAAGCAGACAAGGAGATGAGGAGATGATCAGACAGCAGAGTGGCATAGCAGAGGAGAGAACAGAAGGAACATCAGAAGTTGGCTGGGGATGTTCAGAGAATCGGCCACAGGACAGCCAGGCTCCAGGGGAAGATCACATTACTACTCCATCCCCTGTCTAGCTCCCCATCCAGCCCAGAGAGCCACCACTCAGCACTCAAAAACCCCTGCATGCATCCTTCATGTGTGACCCAATTCTTCTGGGATGCTGGATGAGAGCTCAGGATACAGAAGGATGTCACACTAGCCCCCTTCTTCTGAAAAGAGGCAGAGGGTTCACTGAGCTAGTTAACCCTTAAGCCATGTGCAGATGGCAAGGCTGAAAGAACACACTGTAACGCACGCACACTTGGGCTTTGGAAGTTACAGACACTCAACCCTTGATGCTGCCATGGGACCAGAGCCCAAAAGCACTTGCCCCAGTTCTGCACCTGCCTGTTTGCATGCTTCCCCTCCCTTAAAGGGTTTGAGCTTGCAGTGGCAGAACAGGGAGCCACACCCCTGTTGCACATCATGTGGCGGTGGCGGGGGGGGGCCAGGGAACTCTTCCATGTCACTATTACGAGAACAGGATGGGGAAAACCGCCCCCAACATTCAACTATCTCCACCTGGTCACTCCTACAACATGTGAGGATTATGGGAACTACAATTCAGCATGAGATTTGGGTGGGGACACAGCCAAACCATATCAGGAACTGACAGAGACCGTTCTAGGTTAAAGAGGCAGCCAATACAAAGACTCTG
This sequence comes from Callithrix jacchus, assembly GCF_049354715.1. Classification (NCBI taxonomy): domain Eukaryota; kingdom Metazoa; phylum Chordata; class Mammalia; order Primates; family Cebidae; genus Callithrix; species Callithrix jacchus. The sequence goes on along the minus strand of NC_133516.1, from coordinate 14,911,734 downwards.
GGGTGGGAGTGTTTTGGAGAAACAGTAAGAAAGCCAGGGTAAGGAAGCGGAATGAGAGGAGAGGGGCAGGAAGAGAGGTCTGACGAGGCATTCCCAAGGCCCTGTGGCAGGGCATTGGCAGGACTGTGCATTTTACTCGGAGCGCCAGGGGTCTGGGAGTTTTCAGAGGGTTTTGAGCAGAGGTGTGACACAATCTGACAGTTTCCAATGGATCCTTGAAAGGCTGAAATGAGAATAGACTGAAAGAGAATCACCTGATTTGATTTACATTTCAAAAAGATGGCTCTGACTGTTGAGGAACAAGCTGTAAGGGAGACAGGAGTGCAACCTCCCCACGCACTCCATCCTTGCAGAACCCCTGGAAGAACCCACAGGCCTCTCACACTGGTACCTTTTGCTTATTAGGAAGTGGAGAAAAGACTTTGGAGTATAGCTTATGTGGAAATGAAACTTATACCAACAAGTGTGCCCCATGATTGGGAAAGAGAGATGATGTCAGTGTCCTTGTCCTGCTGAGATCAAGTTATAAATCAAGTTAAATCATGCTGCCCCTTTACCACATCAAAAACTAAAGCAATAAGATACTTTAAAATTTTTGTCCCTAAAAATTAAAGATGTTTTTACCTGTTGCTCCAAACACTGTAATGACTTCCTTGCTGGCCATGTTACTGGGAAAAGAGAGGGTTGGTGGAGTAGAGGAACTTTCCTTGAAGGAGTGACAGCAGCTGAAATGCTATGTTTCTTCTCAAGGGAGAGTTTTAAACCCACTCTAATTACCGTATCAGTTATAGTGCCCCTCCTTTTTCCTGTTACCACTAGCCTGCTCATTCACTATGACACTGCAATTTTCTTTTTCTTTTCTTTTTTTTTTTTTTTTTTGCTGAGATGGAGTTTTGCTCTTGTTGCCCAGGCTGGAGTGCAATGTCACGTTCTCAGCTCACTACAACCTCCGCCCCCGCAGTATCAAACCATTCTCCTGTCTCGGCCTTTCAAGTAGCTGGGATTATAGGCATGTGCCACCATGCCTGGCTAATTTTTTTGTATTTTTAGTAGAGATGGGATTTCACCATGTTGGCCAGGCTAGTCTTGAACTCCTGACCTCAGGTGGTCGGCCTGCCTTGTCCTCCCAAAGTGCTGGGATTATATGCATGAGCCACCATGCCTGGCCAACACTGCTATTTTCTTTTTCTTTCTTTTTTATTTTTGGAACAGAGTTTCACTCTTGTTACCCAGGCTGGAGTGGTGCAATCTTGGCTCACCACAACCTCCACCTCGTGGATTCAAGCAATTCTCCTGCCTCAGCCTCACAGTAGCTGGGATTACAGGTGTTAGAAGTAAAAGGCTTGGTGCCTCAAAGTGAAACCAGCATTTCGGCAAAAGTTTTCTCAGTAAGGCAATTTACTTCTATAGAAGGGTGCATCATATGGATGGAGCAATGGTGAGAGCACACCTGGACAAGGGAGGGGAATGGGTTGTTACTTTTAATGCAGGGTCCCTACCTTTGTGTTACTTTCCTATGGGCTGGGGTCAGACCACACAATCTAAACTGACCCAACTGACTCTTGGTGAATATTTTCCCAAATAAGGAAGGGAAGAGGGATGTGCGAGTCACAATGGTGGAACATGCAGTTTCGAAGGATGGAATAGGTGCAGAGTGGTTAACCAAGGGAACAGATGTGGGTTATTGATTAGAGCTGACAGGCATGCTGTTTACAGTAACTAGAGGCAAGGAGGCATGGAGAAGAAGAAAGTTGAGTTTAAGAAAAAAGAACAAGGGAGTTAACAGGCTGAACCTTTGAAGAGAAATTTAGAGAAATTCTCTGTATCTTGCAATTACCCCCTTTTAAGTTTTTTATAATCCTTCTTTTTTAAAAAATCTGTTTAACAAGTTTTGCCTTTGCTGTTTGACTTGATCCTTTAAAAGGAAACGTTTACTTGAATGAATAGGGTGGAGAGCTAAGGGAAATTTCAGTAAGTGCTGTTTTTATAGGTTTCTGTATTAGTCCACGGACACAACACCCAACAAGAATGAGTATACCTACTACGTCTGCAAGAAAAGTATGAATTGAGGCTATGATTTCTTTTTATTTACCAAACTACCTTTTTAGTCATTTTGAATATGGGTCATTGATTTTAGAATATTTAGTCAATTTATTGGATAAAGTGATAAGTCCTTGTAAGGCCTTTGTTACGCTTCCACTGGGGACAGTATTGTTTGGGATAAAGGTACAACATTGAGTGGTTTGTTTTTGGGTTTTTTTTTTTTTTTTTTTTTTACAGAGTCTCACTCTATCGCCCAGGCTGGAGTGCAATGGCGTGATCTTGGCTCACTGCAACCTCCGCCTCCCAGGTTCAAGCAATTCTCTGCCTCAGCCTCCCAAGTAACTGGGATTACAGGCTCCCAGCACCACACCAGGCTAATTTTGTATTTTTAGTAGAGACAGAGTTTCACTATCTTGGCCAGACTGGTCTTAACTCCTAACCTCATGATCCACCTGCCTCGACCTCCCAAAGTGCTGGGATTACAGGCGTGAGCCACCATGCCTGGCCACAACATTGAGTTTCAATTATAACATAAACTTCACCTTTTTTTACTAATATTATGTTGAGGGCCATTTTGTTTTTCTAAGCTATTTGGCTAGTAGGCCCTAATTGGTCAGCTATTTCTTTGATAGCATTTCTGGTGTAATTAACAAACTGCTGTTGATTATAATAGATGTAATTTATTTAATTTACACTTTTATTAGTGGTTAGCTATGGAAATACTGATTTAAATTCTGTAGCTATTTGGACCCAGGCTTTGAATTTATTAGGTTACACCCCCATGGGACTCCAGTTGTGTTTAAATAAACTTGGGAGTTATAAGATCCATAAGGGGCTTCTCTTATTTTACAGTGTTGTGTTTGTTTTCTCCCTCTGGTTGATGAAATGCCAGGGTGAAAGGGATAGCCAATTGACAAGAGCACGAGTGCCACTCCAGTTACTTGGCAGAGTGTCCAATAGGAGTTCAGCACAATATCACCATACATCGGCTCAAGGATGGATAAGGGCGGACTGATGGGGAAATTTCTGGAAGGGCCTAAGCTCACTGCATCCTGTGAAGTTTCCAAAGAACGTTAAGTTTTTCCTTTGTTATGAGAGACACGAAGTGAAATTGACTTTGGGAAACAGAAGCCGGATGGCCCTCAGGGGCTGACCCTCAGGGTGTTGGACTTTGGGATAGAGCAGAGAGAGAGCGTGGCATGATTTATTGCCCTAAGCTGTAGAATCTTGGAAGAGAGCTACCACGTAGCCCATGCCTGGTCGACTGGAGGACCATTTGAGTGGAAAGGGGACAATTTGGGCCTCTGGCTGACCGTGCACACAGCATAACAGTTGCTTTTGTTTAACATGCGGATGGAATATTTGATCCGTTTTAACCAGGCATCTGTATCTGGAAATTTTGTTTTAACCGTTGGAATTTGTCTTAATTATTTCTTCTCACAATATTTACTTTGGCATTGTCATTGGGCAGGGTAGAAGGTTTAGACAGAGAGGGAGAAGGGGACAATAAAATGCATTTCAAAGAAGCCTATAGGGCTGTCGCTATTGTCCTCTGCTCCTAAGCTGTAAAAGCGCTCTAAAGCGGGTGTAGGGTTGGCAGAGGTCGGAGTTTTAATGGAAATAATTGCTGAGTTACAATGGTGAGACTGATAATTAGAGGGTGTGGTTCCATTGGTAAAGTGGAGGTAAGATTTTAGGTCAGTAGAGCCATCTGGGGAGGTCCAGCCCCAGTCTCTGGTAGTGCAGATGACATCTGCTCGTTGAGAACATCACTCCTAACTAGGGGTGTCCCGGTACCCCCGCCGTGAGCAAGGGTGCAAGGTCAGTGGCTTCTCTGGAGAGGCAGAGGTATTTTTCTAAAGTAGAGATGTGTCTTTGCCATTGTAAGTCTTCAGAAGGTATATAACAAGGCAAGCATCAAAGATAATGATTGCGGTTGAGTCTGACCTAGTTACATTGACAACAAGTTGGCCAGCAATAGAATGAGAAAAGAAAAAAGAGTGATAGCATAGATAGAATAGAGAGTTAAACTTTTCTTAACTTTAGATTTTGGGGGGCTCCTTGGGGTAATGGCCCATGACTGTGGATGTGGCGGTGCTTTCTTGACTTAGGTGTGATGGGTCCATCTTGCTGTCTGGATTGTGGTTTCAGCGGTTAGAAGCACCAGGTAAGGTCCTTTCCAGGCCAGTTCAAGTTTTTCTTCTCTCCAGCCTTTAATACACTGGGAACTCCAGGGGCAGCACTTATGCTAGAAGACCTTTGATTTTAAGAGAAGAGAAAGTGAAGATAGGCCAACGTAGTTTATACACAGCATTATTTGTATTGACAAGAACTGCAGATAACCTAAGTATCAACCATTAGGGGATTAGTTAAATAAATTGTGGCAGAGCCATAAGACAGAGCGATATAGTTCTCCATTAACAAAAACAAACCAACAAAAAAAGATATAGATCTCCATTTAAAGTTATATTTTGCAGGAATTTTTATAATGTGGGACATGCTCTCAATGCAAAGTTATATGGAATCAGTGAAATAGGAGTTTTAAAAAATTATTTACATGGATAATGAAGGTAAGGAAGTCCTCAGTAATGTTTTCCTTTTCATGAAAAGCAGCCCCAACCTCATTTTCTTCTTTAACAAAGAGTAGCCTGTAAAGTCCCGCTGCAGACATAGACAAGCAAGCTGGAAGCTTGCATGGGTGAATGATGGCAGTTGTGCCAATAGGAAAAGGCTACTGGGACTAAGCATGATCAAAATGGTGGCTCTATCTTCCCTTCTCTTTGCCAGCCACGTGTACAGTAGGGAGCAGACAAGATGGCGCTGGCCCAGTGGAAAGCCCATTTGTATAATAAGATTAGGGTGGGGTGACCAGCCTTCCCCATACGCTATGTAAATGTCACATCTGGTCAAACCAATCCATGGGCCCTACATAAATCAAACACCACCTCCACAAGCCTACATCTAAAATCTGCTGCAGTCCACCACAGGCCAGCTTTTCCATTTCAGACGCCCCTCTGTCTTATAAGAGAGAGTGAGCTGCTGTCCTTTCTCTTTCTTTTGCCTATTAAACCTCTGCTCCTAAACTCACACTTTGAGTGTGCCATGTCTTTAATCTTCTTGGTGCGAGACAACATACCCCGGGTATTTACCCCAGACAGTGAAGCAGCTTCATCAGCAGTATAGAGATCTTCATATATAATGTGATTCAAAGATGTAAAGGAAAAAAAAATCTATACATGCACTCACATACACATGCACAGGCATGTGTACACCCACACATATAACCTGAGAGTAATTGAGTGATTTCATGCAATACCTTGGGGTAGAGCCAAAGGACTGGGTGGCATGACATGACATTGTCACACCTTGATTACAGTGTGATATGATGAAATGCACATTTTAAAAGTTGACTGAAAAAAAATCGAAAGTCTATAAGGGCATAACCATATTACTTATGGTACCCAAAAGTTGGAAGCAACCCAGACATCCAATTCTAAGGAGTAGAATGGTAAAGTGTGGCGTAGTCATACAATGACATACCATACAGCAAAAAGAACAAATGAACTTCAGCAACACGCAACAACCTGGAAGAACCTCACAAATATAATATTGAGCAAAAAAAGTAAAGGAGTGTCTAGCACATGACTCAATTTCTATAAAATCAACCACAGGAAAGACTAATCCATGGTACAGACATCAGAATAATGCATATTTTGGTGGAAAGTGACTGAAAGACACTTAATGGGAGCTTCAGAATGACTAGTAACATTCTATTTCTTAATCTAAATGTGTGCATTCATTTTGTAAAAATTTATCCAGCTTTACAGTTAAGATGTATACAATTCTCTATAAGTATCTTCAACTTCAGTAAAAAGTTTATTTTTGAAATAATCTTTAAGGAAAAATGAGAAGTGTAAGTGACTCAACAAGAAAAACTAAAATGAACGAGCACCGATCTATGAACTGGAACACTGGGAGTAAGAAACTGGCTTTTTACCTAGGCTAATCTCTACCAGGACAGACCCACCAAACTTACAGGCCACTAAAGAGCACCGTGTGCTCACGGGGTGTCTGTCGTCAATGATTCCCCTGGCCTTTTTTTCGACACTTTGTTGAGCTGAGGTCAAGGTTTTAGCTAGGGTCCCTCTGATGAAAGAAGTCTGCTTTTGGGGTCTATCCAATAAAGAAAATGAGCAGGATTCTTGTCTCCTGACATTCAGCTGTATAATCTTTTGCCTATGTTTACTCTTACTTCCAAGTGTAATTAGCTCAACCCAGTCTACTCTCAACTACAAGGTCATATAGCATAAGGATTAAAGCTTCAGAACACGACAGTCCTGGGTTTAGTGTTTAGCCACAAATTCTGCCAACTACTAGCTGTGACCTTTGGGAAGTTTTACTATTCTTCCCAACTTCAATGTCCTCATCTATAAAATGGGGATAATAATGGTATCTACCTCATATAGTTGTAGTAAGGATTACATAAAATTAAACCACTTAATCTATGTGGTACATCCTTTTTTTTTTGGAGACAGGGTCTCACTCTGTCACCCAGACTGGAGTGCAATGGTATAATTTCGGCTCACTGCAACCTCCACCTCCTGGGCTAAAAGTGATTCTTCTGCCTCAGCCTCCCGAGTAACTGGGATTACAGGCACTCACCATCATGCCCAGCTAATTTTTGTATTTTTACTAGAGACAGGGTTTCACCATGTTGATGAGGCTGGTCTCGAACTCCTAGCCTTGTGATCCCATTTTAGGGGCCTCCTAAAGTGCTGGGATTACAGGTGTGAGCCACCCTGCCCGGCCCTATGTGGCATATTCAAGAGAAATTAACTATTGTTATTTCTCAACATGTTTTTTCACTATCAGCTCAGTTTCCTGGCCCAACCAGCCTCACACTATCTTCTCCCACCTCCTGCCTAAAATGGTAGTGCTCAGAAAACAATTCACTTATAAAGAGAAATAAAGCCAGGTGTGGCAGCTTTCACCGGTGACCCCAGCACTTTGGGAGGCTCAGGCGGGCAGATCAATTGAGCCCAGGAGTTCAAGACCAGCCTGGACAACATGACAAAATCCCGTCTCTACAAAAAAAATACAGTAAAATTAGCCAGGTATGGTGGTGTGCACCTACACTGCCAATGAAACAGGAGAGTTTCCTGATTTCCCCTTGCAGGACGTGCGACAGGGGTGCAACTCGCCTGTTTGGTCACCTTGCAGCTCAAGCTCCTACTGGCAGCATGCAAACGGGCAGGCGCAGAGGCCAGGGCAAGTGTTTTTGGCTCTCCGCCCCACAGTAGTGCCTAGGGGTGGGTGCCTGCAACCCCAGTGTTATCAAGTTCTTTCAGCTTTGCTGTCTGCAGACAGCTTGAGTGTTAATCAGCTCTTATCACAAAGGCAGAAGGCCAGTGTGACAGCCTTCCATAACCCAAGCTCTTGCCCAGTGACCCAGCAGGATCAAATCACATACAGGCTTGAACGATGAGTGCAAGGTTTTGTTTGTTTGTTTGAGATGGAGTCTCACTCTGTCACCCAGGCTGGAGGGCAGTGGCTCAATCTTGGCTCACTTCAACCTCCACCACCCAGTTCAATCGATTCTCCTGCCTCAGCCTCCCAAGTAGCTGAGATTACAGCAAGATTGCTTGCCACCAAGCCTGGCTAATTTTTGTATTTTTAGTAAAGACAGGGTTTCACCATATTGGCCAGGCTGGTCTCAAGCTCCTGACCTCAGGTGATCCACCCACCTTGGCCTTCCAAAATGCTGTGATTATAGGTGTGAGCCACTGTGCCCAGCCGAGTGCAAGGTTTTCTTGAATGGTGGAGGTGGCTCTCAGCAAGATGAGTGGGAAACTGAAAGGCAGATAGAGTGGGAGGGTGATTTTCCTCAGGGTCGGGCCATCTGGCAGCCAGCCTCTTCTCCAACTGCCCCTGGTCAAACTCCCCTTGGCATCCAGACGTCCTTCCTCTTCTCCCTCTCTCTGTCACATTGTCTTGCTGTCACTGGTCTATTGGTCAGCTGGTCTCCTATGGGGGTTTGGGGCTTCCATTGGGGCAGGATAGGGGTTGCAGCAGGCTAAAAGGCAAATTTTGGGGCATGAAAACAGAAATGCCTGTTCTTATATAGGGCTGTGGGTATCTAGGCTTGAGGGTGGGGTCTGGGAGCCACTCTCTTCTACCCAGTATTCCTTTGTCTCCTACCCATATCACCAGCTATTTGGGAGGCCAGGTGGGAGGAATGCTTGAGCCTGGGAGGTCGAGGTTGCAGTGAGCTATGATCATGCACTGCACTCAATCTGGGCAACACTGCAAGACCTTGTCTCAAAAAAAAAAATCACAATTCTAAATAAAGACAAGATCAAAGAAGGCCACACCCTATGTGTCCATCAGTGGATGAGTCGATTTTTTTAATGTGGTATATATATACAATGGAATACTATTTGGCCATAAAAAAGAATAAAATCATTTGCAGCAACATGAAGGGAACTGGAGGTCCAGTTCCTTATATTTAGTGAAATAAGCCAGATATAGAAAGACAAACATTGCATGTTCTTACTCATATATGAGAACTAAAAACGTTGATCTCAGCTGGGTGCAGTGGCTCATGCCTGTCATCCCAGCACTTTGAGAGGCTAAGACAGGTGGATCATTTGAGGTCAGGAGTTTGAGACCAGCCTGGTCAACATAGTGAAACCTGATCTCCACTAAAAATACAAAAATTAGCTGGGCGGTAGTGGTACATGCCTACAATCCCAGCTACTCAGGAGGCTGCGTCAGCAGAATTGCTGAAGCCTGGGAGGCGGAGGTTGCAGTGAGCCAAGATCACGCCACTGTACTCCAGTCTAAGTGAGAGAGTGAGACCCTGTCTAAAAAAAAGTTCTTACGAAGGTAGAGAGTAGAGTGGTGGTAGGGAAGAGATGAGGGGGCTGAAGACAAGTTGGTGAAGGGATAAAAAATATATAGTTAGATAAAAGGAGCAAGTTCTAGTATTTAATACAGTACAGCAGGAAAATTATAGTTAATAATAATTTCTTGTATATTGCAAAATAGCTAGAAGAGATTTGTAATGTACCTAGCATAGCACAAAGAAAACATAAGTGCTCGAGGTGATGGCTATCCCTAATTCCAACATTACACGTTGTATGCAGTTATTAAAATATCGTATGATCCAAAAAATATGTAGAGCTATTATATATCAACAAAAAAAGAAAAAGAAAATCAAAATTTCACATACTTTTTAGGAACTCAAACATCCCTACAATTTATTTGAAAGAATATAGTTTCATAAATGAGTCAATCTTTTTTAAAAAAAATCATAAAGAAAGTGTGTCAGGGTTAAAACAGAAAAACAGAACCCTCTCTATGTGGGAGATACATATTAGGAGAATTATTCCAAGAAATTGGCTTGCACACATAGTTTGGGTGGGTTGTCCCCAAGAAGTCTGAAATCCATACAGTGGTGTGTCAGGAAGGGCAGGCTGGGATTCTCAGGGACAGGACTGTGTAGTCCACAGGAATAATTTTTCTTCCTCAGGGAAGCCCCATCTCTGCTGTTTAGACCTTTAAACTGATGGGATTAGACACACCCAGTTTATTTAGGATAACCTCCCTCACTTAAAGTTATCAAATAATGGATTTTAATCACATCTGCAAAATACCTTCCCAGCGACATCTAGATTCACTTTCATTGAATAACTAACCAAGATAACACATCAAAAAGATGATTGCAAAGGGAGTCCTGCCTTACCGGTTTTAATGACACACTATAACGCCTTCATAATAAACTGTTTAAGCATCATTGTTATAGGCACAGTCAAGTAGATAAACTGAACAAAGTAGATAGCTTAGAAATCGACCTGTGCATATGTGGAAATCTACAGTAAAAAGAGCACCACAAAGGAGCCAAGGACAAGTTATTTAATACCCAATGTTGGGAAAACTGGTGATCTATATAGAGAAAAATAAGGCCGGGCACGGTGGCTCAAGCCTGTAATCCCAGCACTTTGGGAGGCCGAGGCGGGTGGATCACGAGGTCAACAGATCGAGACCATCTTGGTCAACATGGTGAAACCCCGTCTCTACCAAAATTACAAAATAAAATAAAATAAAATAAAGAAAAATAATATGATCCATCTCTTAAACCAAACAAAAGTTCCTAGTAACACTGATAGCCATGTTAAGACTTAATGAGAGGTGTTATAACAAAAGTACCTTAAAAAAAGACTTAATAGAGAGGGTATCAAATAGAAGAACTATATCAGCAGAGTCTCCATAAGATACTTAGAAGCAAGCCATGCAGTCTGAATTAGAGCCTCAAATTCCCAGGGGCCTGCGGGCAGGGAGTGGTAGAGAAGTGCCAAAAGGAGAAAGCAAGCCCTCCCTAGAGACTTCCTAGACCGATCAGGAAAGGTTGGGGCTGACTGGGGATGGGACGCAGAGTTTTAACTGGTTGGGGATCAAAAACTCTTTTGTAACTGGTCATGTGACCTTTCACCTTGCCATACTGCTGTTGCCTGTGAATATTTGTGTTACTTTTTTTTTTTTTAATGTACAAATGGATTTTCCCTCTGTTGTCCAGGCTGGCCTTGAACTCCTGGGTTCAAGTGATCTTCCATCCTTGGTCACTCAAAGTGCTGGGATTACAGGCGTGAACCACCGTGCCCAGCCTGTGTTACATTTTTTAAAAAACTCAGTCCACTCTTTGGGTCTCCTTTAATGGTGTTAGCCCTGTAAATATTCTGGTGAGGATAATATTAACATTAAGACATTCCATTTGCCCATAGAAAATCAGTAAAAGACAATCTCTCCTATCAAATTTGTCAACCTCTTTCTCTTCTGGCCAGTTCAGAAAATTTGTTCTTGCACTGAACCTTGTTTTCTGTGGTTTCTCCCCTGTTTTCAAAGTGAAAACTTCCCAACTGCTGTCAAATGTTTAAAAGAAACCATTTTTGGACAAAGATAGCAGAAGAAGAAACTGGTAGCATCCCTCACCATTCTGCAGCTGCTACAGGTGTACCCCAGACAAGCAGGGCCTGGAGTGGACCTCAGCAGTCGTACAGTGAAGGGGCTAGACTGGTAGAAGGAAACCAAGTAACAGAAATACCTCATCATCAACAATCTGGGCGTCCACTCAGAGACCCAATCGAAAAGTCAGCAACGACTCAGACGACAGGTGGAAAAATCCACAAACATGGGAAGAAACCAGCGCAAAAAGGAGGAAAACACCCGAAACCAGAACACCTCACCTCCTACAAAGGACCAAAACTCCTCACTAGCAAGGGAACAAAGCTGGACGGAGAATGACTGTGACGAAATGATGGAATCAGACTTCAGAAGGTGGGTAATGAGAAACTTCTGTGAGCTAAAAGAACATGTTCTAAATCAATGCAAAGAAACTAAGAACCTTGAAAAAAGATTCGAGGAAATGATAAGGATGGACAACTTAGGAATATGAATGAATTCAAAGAGCTGAAAAACACAACACAAGAACTTCGTGAAGCATGCACAAGTTTCAACAGCCGAATTGACCAAGCAGAAGAAAGAATATCAGAAGTCGAAGATCAACTCAATGAAATAAAATGAGAAACCAAGATTAGAGGAAAAAAACGCAAAAAGGAATGAACAAAGTCTCCAAGAAATGTGGGACTATGTGAAGAGACCTAACCTACGTTTGATAGGTGTACCAGAATGTGACGAAGAGAATGAATTCAAGCTGGAAAATACTCTTCAGGATATTATCCAGGAAAATTTCCCCAACCTAGCAAGGCAGGCCAACACTTAAATCCAGGAAATACAGAGAACACCACAAAGATACTCCGCAAGAAGAGCAACCCCAAGGCACATAATCGTCAGATTCAACAAGGTTGAAATGAAGGAGAAAATACTAAGGGCAGCCAGAGAGAAAGGCCAGGTGACCCACAAAGGGAAGCCCATCAGACTCACAGCAGATCTCTCAGCAGAAACTCTACAAGCAAGAAGAGAGTGGGGGCCAATATTCAACATCCTTAAAGAAAAGAACTTTCAACCCAGAATTACATACCCAGCCAAACGGAGCTTCGTAAGTGAAGGAAAAATAAAATCCTTTGCGAACAAGCAAGTACTCAGAGATTTTGTCACCACCAGGCCTGCTTTACAAGAGCTCCTGAAAGAGGCACTACACATAGAAAGGAACAACCAGTACCAGCCATTCCAAAAACACACTAAATGCTAAAGAGCATCAACAAAATGAAGAATCTTCATCAACTAACGGGCAAAACAGCCAGCTAGCATCAAAATGGCAGTATCAAATTCACACATAACAATATTAACCCTAAATGTAAATGGGCTAAATGCATCAATCAAAAGACACAGACTGGCAAATTGGATAAAAAAACAAAACCCATCGGTGTGCTGTATCCAGGAAACCCATCTCACATGCAAGGCTACACAAAGGCTCAAAATAGAGGGATGGAGGAAGATTTACCAAGCAAATGGAGAGCAAAAAAAAGCAGGAGTTGCAATTCTCATCTCTGATAAAATAGACTTTAAAGCAACAAAGATCAAAAGAGACAAAGAAGGTCATTACATAATGGTAAAAGGATCAATACAACAAGAAGAGCTAACGATCCTAGATATATATGGACCCAATACAGGAACACCCAGATATATAAGGCAAGTTCTTAATGACTTATAAAGAGACTTAGACTCCCACACATTAATAGTGGGAGACTTTAACACTCCACTGTCAATATTAGACAGATCAACCAGACAGAAAATCAACAAGGATATCCAGGGCTTGAACTCAGACCTGGAACAAGCAAACCTGATAGACATTTACAGAACTCTCCACCCCAAATCCACAGAATATACATTCTTCTCAGCACCACATCACACCTACTCTAAAATTGACCACATAATTGGAAGTAAAGCACTCCTCAGCAAATGCAAAACAACGGAAATCATAACAAACAGTCTCTCAGACCATAGTGCAATCAAGTTAGAACTCAGAATTCAGAAACTAACCCAGAACCGCACAGCTTCATGGAAACTGAACAACTGGCTCTTGAATGTTGACTGGATAAACAATGAAATGAAGGCAGAAATAAAGAAGTTCTTTGAAACCAAGGAGAACGAAGACACAACATACCAGAATCTCTGGGACACATTTAAAGCAGTCTCTAGAGGAAAATATATAGCAGTAAGTGCCCATATGAGAAGAGTAGAGAAATCTAAAATTGACACCCTATCGTCAAAATTGAAAGAGCTAGAGGAGCAAGATCAAAAAAACTCAAAACCTAGCAGAAGACAAGAAATAACTAAGATCAGAGCAGAACTGAAGGAGATAGAGACACGAAAAACCCTTCAAAAAAATCAATAAATCCAAGAGCTGGTTTTTTGAAAAGATCAACAAAATAGACAGACCTCTAGCCAGACTGATAAAAAAGAAAAGAGAGAACAACCAAATAGAGGCAATAAAAAATGATAAAGGGGAAATCACCACAGATTCCACAGAAATTCAAACCATCATAAGAAAATATTACAAACAACTCTATGCACATAAACTAGTAAACCTGGAAGAGATGGATAAATTCCTGGACACCTGTGTCCTCCCAAGCCTAAACTGGGAGGAAGCCGAAACTATGAATAGACCAATAAAAAGGTCTGAAGTCGAGGCAGCAATTAAGAGCCTACCACACAAAGAAAGTCCAGATCCAGATGGGTTCACAGCCGAATTCTACCAGACACACAAAGAGGAGCTGGTACCATTTCTTCTGAAACTATTCCAAATAATCCCAAAAGAGGGAATCCTTCCCAAATCATTTTATGAGAACAACCATCATCCTGTTACCAAAACCCAGCAGAGACCCAAAAAGAAAAGAAAACTTCAGGCCAATATCCATGATGAACATAGATGCAAAAATCTTCAATAAAATACTGGCAAGCCGATTGCAACAGCACATCAAAAAACTTATTCATCATGATCAAGTAGGATTCATCCCAGGGATGCAAGGCTGGTTCAACATACGCAAGTCTATAAACGTAATTCACCACATAAACAGAACCAAAAACAAAAACCACGTGATTATCTCAACTGACGCAGAGAAGCCATTTGACAAAATACAACAGCCCTTCATGCTAAAAACCCTCAATAAACTCGGTATCGGTGGAATGTATCTCAAAGCAATAAAAGCTATTTACGACAAACCAACAGCCAATATCCTACTGAATGGGCAGAAACTGGAAGCATTCCCTTTGAAATCCAGCACTAGACAAGGATGCCCTCTTTCACCACTCCTATTCAATATAGTACTGGAAGTTCTAGCCACAGCAATCAGGCAAGAAAAAGAAATAAAGGGTATTCAAACAGGAAAGGTGGAAGCCAAATTGTCACTATTTGCAGACGACATGATAGTATACCTAGAAGACCCCATCGCCTCAGCCCAAAAACTCCTAAAACTGATAAGCAACTTCAGCAAAGTCTCAGGATATAAAATCAATGTGCAAAAATCACAAGCATTCCTATACACCAATAACAGGCTTAAAGAGAGCCAAATCAAGAATGAACTGCCATTCACAATTGCTACAAAAAGAATAAAATACCTAGGAATACAACTCACAAGGAACATAAGGGACCTCTTCAAGGAAAACAACAAACCACTGCTCAGTGAAATAAGAGAGGACACAAACAGATGGAGAAACATTCCATGTTCATGGTTAGGAAGAATTAATATCGTGAAAATGGCTATACTGCCCAAAATAATTTACAGAATCAACGCTATCCCCATCAAGCTACCATTGACTTTCTTCACAGAACTGGAAAATACCACCATGAACTTCATATGGAACCAAAAGAGAGCCCGCATAGCCAAGTCAATTCTAAGCAAAAAGAACACAGCGGGGGGCATCACACTACCGGATTTCAAACTATACTACAAGGCTACAGTAATCAAAACAGCATGGTACTGGTACCAAAACAGAGATATAGATCAATGGAACAGAACAGAGGCATCAGAGTCAACACAGCATATCTACAACCATACAATCTTTGATAAACCTGACAAAAACAAGCAATGGGGAAAGGATTCCCTGTTTAATAAATGGTGTTGGGAAAACTGGCTAGCCATGTGCAGAAAGCAGAAACTGGACCCCTTCCTGACACCTTACACTAAAATTAACTCCAGATGGATTAAAGACTTAAACATAAGACCTGGCACCATAAAAACCCTAGAAGAAAATCTAGGCAAAACCATTCAGGACACAGGAGTAGGCAAGGACTTCATGACCAAAACACCAAAAGCATTGGCAACAAAAGCCAAAATAGACAAATGGGACCTAATCAAACTCCACAGCTTCTGCACGGCAAAAGAAACAGTCACTAGAGTGAATCAGCAACCAAAGAATGGGAAAAAATTTTTGCAGTCTACCCATCTGACAAAGGGCTGATATCCAGAATTTACAAAGAACTCAAACAGATTTACAGGAAAAAAACAAACAAACCCATTCAAAAATGGGCAAAGGATATGAACAGACACTTTTCAAAAGAAGACATACATGAGGCCAACAAACATATGAAAAAAATGCTCATCATCACTGGTCTTTAGAGAGATGCAAATCAAAACCACATTGAGATACCATCTCACGCCATTAGAATGGCGATCATTAAAAAATCTGGACACAGATGCTGGAGAGGATGCGGAGAAATAGGAACACTTTTACACTGTTGGTGGGAGTGTAAACTACTTCAACCATTGTGGAAGACAGTGTGGCGATTCCTTAAGGCCTTAGAAATAGAAATTCCAATTGACCCAGCAATCCCATTACTGGGTATATATCCAAAGGACTATAAATCGTTCTACTATAAGGACACATGCACACGAATGTTCATTGCAGCACTGTTTACAATAGCAAAGACTTGGAACCAACCCAAATGCCCATAGATGATAGACTGGATTGGGAAAATGTGGCACATATACACCATGGAATATTATGCAGCAATTAGAAATGATGAGTTCGTGTCGTTTGTAGGGGCATGGATGAATCTGGAGAACATCATTCTCAGCAAACTGACACAAGAACAGAAAATGAAATACCGCATATTCTCACTCATAGGTGGGTGATGAAAAATGAGAACACATGGACACAGGGAAGGGAATACCAAAAACTGGGGTCTATTGCGGGGAAGAGGGGAGGGACGGCAGTGGTGGGGGGAGCTGGGGAGGGATAGCCTGGGGAGAAATGCCAAATGTGGGTGAAGGGGAGGAAGGCAGCAAAACACACTGCCATGTGTGTACCTATGCAAATGTCTTGCATGTTCTGCACATGTACCCCAAAACCTAAAATGCAATAAAAAAATAAATAAATAAAATAAAGTAAACCATTTTAAAAAACCTAGGGGAAAATGTAAGGATGCATGTCATCTCAGAGTGAGAAAAGACATTCTAAGCCTAAATGTAATAAAATTTTAACAAAGAATACCTATAGGTCTGAATACATAAAAATTTAAAACTTCTTGTGGTTGACACAAATTGGAATAGCTGCTCAGCTCACAATGATTTCCTACCAACCGTATCTGTGTCACTATTTTTTCCAGTAATCCACCTGCCTCCAAGGAATAGGGGCAGACACATGACCCAGAATGACCAATCACAATACCTTTCTCTTCCGACTCCCTATTCATTTTTTTCATGCATTCATTCATTCGTTCCACAACCATTTGTTGAATGGAAATTCAACGATAAGCAAAAGATTCCTACCTTCCTGAAGCTTAGAGTTTGGGAGGGGAAAAGCATTAATCGAGCAATTCCATTAGTAAATATATAATTTCAAGCAGAAATAAGTGCTCAGGAAAGGAATACGAGTTCAGGAGAACTATCCAAAAAATCAGACACATTACTGGAGGAAAGAGGAGGGCGGTCAGTACTGAGGGGTGACACTGGAGGTGAAAGACGAAGAATGGATAGGAATTAACCAGGTGAACTGGAGAGTGTGGGTGGAGAGAGCACAGCAGGTGAGGAGAACCACACCCATCACTTTGTGGTAAAAGCAGTAAGAGATTAGCAGAGATAATCCATGTCACTTGTGGTAAAATGTTGTGAACTGAACGCGAGCCCGGGAATCTCGTCCAGCGAGAGGGTCCCAAACCTGGAAGAGAGCGTGCGCAGAAAAAAAGGAGAAAGAAAAGAGCAGAGTCTGGAGGACTGGATGGGCTATGCCCAAGCAGCAATTTTATTTGTGCAGTAGGTTCCATTATATACTTTTCTACTTAATGTTGTTTACATCAGATCAAAGCATTTCTCAAATAACAAAAGAAACAGAAAACAATTCTGGGGAACTAGTAAAAGGAACAGATACTGATTTAAAAGGTCAAGGGCGAAGAAGGTGATGCTGATTATCAATATTATCAGTACGCCCAGTAAATACTTAACAATTGTAAATACTTAAGTCACAAGGTAAGTAAGCTACACCCAGTAAGTAAGTTACGCCCAGTAAATAGTTAACAATTGTAAATACTGAAGTGAAGATTTTATAACTAATGTAGCAAGGATCCAAAAATGAGCACAATGAAGCAATAAACCATAAGGAACTGAAAATGAACACAATGCCTCCCAAGTCCTCATATCCATAAAGTAATGTCTGTTAATTATTTTGAATAGCATAGTCCCTCTCTCGGTTCCTGCTTTCCCTCAGCTTGACTCCCCCAACCGGGGATCTGTGTCCGGGCTCAAGCTCACTGTATAGCAAGGCCCATTTCCTCGGGGCCTCACATGGGAGCGTTCCCCACAGTAAAAGAAATGCAAATTAAAACTACAAGATGTCGTTTTTCACCTATTAAAAGAATTTTTAGTTACGACAGCAATGGTGTAGCGAACAATCATTGCTACTAGGAATGTAGATTAATGCAACTTTTCTGGAAAGTAAGTTCAAAATATGTTTCAAAAGTCCTAAAAATGATCCATACTTGTTGACAAAGTGTTTTCTCTAAGTATTCTTTTCTTAGGAATCTCTTTTTTTTTATTTGTTTAGGAATCTATCTTAAGCAAAAAAAAAATTTTAACTCAGATATAAATTTATACAAAAAAAATCACTGAATTTCACTATTTAAAATGTTGAAAAATTATAAAAAAAAACAAAGAAAATGATTAAATAAATTATGTACAACCATATGGTATAATATTACGCAGCCAGTGTTATGCGTGCAAAATATAACATCACTTTCATCATCAGGACAAAAAAGGCAATTAAAACGTTCTATTGCCAACAAAAAAAATTTAGTGCTCAATGTATAGTCACTTAATTACTCCATGTTAAATAAAAAATTCGTGCATGAAAGCAAATATGGTTTATAACTTCCAAATGTATAATAAGATTTTAATGAATATCCAATTTTATGTTTGTATATTCAACTGCTTACTTAACAAATTTCACTTGGATGTTTCAAAGCATCTCAAACTTAATTCAAAATCGAACTCCTGTCCCTTTAGCCCTGCCCAAACTCTTTCTTCCTCAATCTTCCGCATCTCCACTGGGGCACCACAGCCTCTTTTGAGTTCTTGACAGCTCCATCCCCTGACCTTACTACAAGTCCACTCTATTCTGGCTCCAAAACATCTACCACGGCCCTTTTGTCTCTGTCTCCTTTGCCATCACTGTGTTGCAATTGTCGCTTACCTGGCCAAATGCAATAGCTTCCTAACTGGTCTCCTAGATTTTACCTCCTTCCAAACCATTCTCCATCCTATGGGGAATGTAGTCTTATGAAAATAAAAAACTGAATCAGGTACTTCCCCTGATTAAAACATTTCTATAGTTTCCCATTGTGTTTATTTTATTTATTTATTTATTGGAGACAGCCTCCCTCTGTTGCCCAGGCTGGAGTGCAATGGCATGATTTTGGCTCACTGCAACCTCTGCCTCCTGGGTTCAAGCAATTCTCCTGCCTCAGCCTCCCAAGTAGCTGGGATTACAGGTGTCAGCCACCACGCCTGCCTAATTTTTGTATTTTTTTAGTAGAGATGGGGTTTCACCATGTTGGCTAGGCTGTTCTCGCACTCCTGACCTCAGATGATCCACATGCCTTGGCCTCCCAAGCACGGGGATTACAGGCATGAGCCACTGCGCCTTGCCCTCATTGCATTTAAATAACATCTGACTTTGTTTCCATGACCTACATAATCACTGCTAACTTATTATGGGTTGTACATTGTTCTAAGTGCTTTATGTATAGTAACTCTTTAGATCTTGACTATTGTAACCGAGCGAGCGCGAAATCACTACTGAGACAAAGACTAGGCCAGATGACAGGGTCTTTATTGCCGGCGGCCATGGTGGACTCGCGTCTCTCTAACCCGTGACCCCTAAAGGAGGGTGTTGAGACCTTTTATGTCTGTAAACCACCTCCTGGACATTCCGAAGGCTAGGGGACTCTGGACATTCCAATTGTTATTTAGGTGGTTTACAGAAGTCAATATAAGCGTTAGTTTATTCATTGTCTGGGTAGGGTAGAAATTACAGACCTTAGTTACTTATTACCAGTCGCAGGGGCCAAGATGGCGTGGATTTGGACTGTTTGCCTGTCACATTAGGGTTACAGAGAGCAGTTTCAATGAAAAGCCGAGGTATGGTCAAGGTATGTAGTTTATGGGGCAATTAACATGTCACACTGACAACAAGCCTAGGAAGTAGGTATTATTATCATTCCTATTTGACAGATGAAGCCACAGAGGCACAGAAGTTACACTGGCCCAGGGTCGCTCAGGTATCTACTGTGGAGGCAGGAGACAACCCCAGGAAGTCCAAGCCCTGCTCTCAGCACCATAGTCTCCGTGGTCCTCAGATGTACCCTCCGGGATCCCATAGTTTGGTCTCTCTGTTCCTGGAACCCAACAGACATCCTCACCCCAGGGCCTTTGTAACCTTGCTAATCCCCTCCCAGGAACATAGTTTTCTCTGCTCTTTAAACAGCTGGCTTTTTCTCACCCTCCAGGTCTCCATAAATAGGGAATGATAAAATAGATAATGGCACATATTTGCACTGTTTTAAAATATGAGATAAATCTATGTGTACTGATGTGGAACAATATTTAGCATATTTTAGATTGCTAAGCGAAAAAACAAGTTACAGAATAAAATGTTAACATTTAAAAATATGAGCCAGTTTTGCCAGCAGGAAAGAAAAAAAGAAAAATATATATATATGAGCTGCACGTGTGGCTCATGCTTGTAATCTTGGCACTTTGGGAGGCTGAGGAGGGTGGGTCACCTGAGGCCAGGAGTTTAAGATAACAGCCTGGGTGACAGAGCGAGACTCTCTCAAAAAAAAAAATTTTTTTTAATTAAAAATATGTATAGCTGGGGGGGGATTGGGGAGGGATAACATTAAGAGAAATACCTAATGTAGATGATGGGGTGGATGGATGCAGCAAACCACCATGGCATGTATACCTTTGTAACAATCCTGCATGATCTGCACAGGTACCCCAGAACTCAAAGTACAATAATAAAAAAAATATGTACCGCATGATTCCATTTGTTAATGAAAAGAAACATTTTTAATTTATCTATCTAAGGTCTAGAAGGTTACACACTACATTTTTAAACTAGGGTGATCTCTGAGGACTGAGATTGGGAAAGAGAGGATAGAAAATAGGGCTTTCGGGGGACCTCCTCTTTCGGCTTTGGAGCCCCCTCCCTCCGTCTCTGTATAGGGGAGCTTCCTCCTTCTGTCTTCTCCCTTCTTGCCTATTAAACTCTCCTCTCCTTAAAACCAAAAAAAGAAAAGAGAAAAATAGGGTTTTCATTTTTTGCTTTGCATATTTCTTTTTTGTTGTTTGTTTTTTGAGACAGAGTCTTGCTCTGTCACCCAGGCTGAAGTCCAGTGGTGCGATCTCGGCTCACCACAACCTCAACCTCCCAGGTTCAAGCGATTCTCCTGCCTCAGCTTCTCGAGTAGCTGGGATTACAGGTGTGTGCCACCACACCCAGCTAATTTTTGTATTTTTAGTAGAGACAGGATTTCACTATGTTGGCCAGGATTTCACTCCTGACCTCGTGATCCGCCCACCTCAGCCTCCCGAAGTGCGGGGATTACAAGTGTGAGCCACTGCGCCCGGCCTGCACATTTCTCATTGTTTGAATTTTTATCCCCACCCTATATTAGTAGCATAATACTAATTCTAAGACAAAAGATTTTCTCTATATGTTTAATGTTTGAGCTCTAAATTTTGTTATTTGGGTATTCTGTTTTTTGTTCTCTTCCTCTTTTCCAGATTTCTCTTAAGAATCTGAAGAAAGTCTTTTATTTAATTCTTCTCTCTCTTTTTTTTTTTTTTTTTTTGAGGCAGAGTTTTGCTCTTGTCACCCAGGCTGGAGTACAATGGTGCGATCTCTGTTCACCGCAACCTCTGCCTCCCCAGTCCAAGTGATTCTCATGCTTCAGCCTCCTGAGTAGCTGGGATTACAGGCACCCACAACCACATCCAGCTAATTTTTGTATTTTTTAGTAGAGATAGGGTTTCGCCATGTTAGCCAGGCTGGTCTCGAGCTCCTCACCATAAGTGAGCCTCTTCTTTATTGTTCAGAACATTGAAAGGTTGTCTCAACTCAATTACCTACAATATGTAGCCATAGTCAGCAGAGTAACTCAATGTTTCTTAATTTCCACTCAGTCCTAAGCTGGTTCATGAAGATCTGCCTTAATTAAGTCTCACAGTTTTTGACTCCCACATTCATATTTCCAAGTAGGGAGTGGATGTTCAGTCAGAGATGCAGTGCCACTGATTTTCTGAGAGCACTCCTATACCACTCGCTTGAAAATCTCACTTACTCAAAGTGAGGTTTCCTTGACCACCTCTATGCTAGGAATTCCATTTCTGTGTATTCCACCCAGCTATCCCCTGAGCCCCAGATTGCTATAACCAGTATTACTTGACGTATCCATTTGGAGAAGTTACCACTGGTACCATTAACTAAGAAGAAAAATGAGGCCGGGTGGGATAAAATGATGAGAAGTTACTCCGGCTTCCCTCTCTCCTTCGCCTCCATATCTCGGTAGTATCTTGAGGGACCACTCCTGGCAAAAATTCTGAATCAGTCTGTCCATTCTGAATTCTGCCTTCTCCAATCAGGAGAGATCAAATACACAGTAATTTGAACAGGGAAGCTAAATATATGGAATTACTAACTATAACTGAGGATAGGGGTAATGAAGGATTAACTAGTAGGAAGTAAAGAGAACTCTAAAGAATACAGGAATAGCAGATAAAAGGAGGAGCCCTAGCTCCAGGTCTGAGATAGAGGACCTAAAAAGAACCTCCTTTTCCCAAGAAGAAACTGTCTGAAAGCTGAGATTCAGACTTTGGAGAGGGCACAGCCATGGATCTCTGGATCACAGAGAATTTGCTGTGATGCCACACTGGCAGAACTTGATGAAAACCTCCAGCCCCTGGAATTTTCCAGAAACCTTTTCTCTAAGGTGCCAGGGACACTAGTTCGTGCAGGTGTCTTCCATACAAAACTGCCTGATGTGGCTCCAAGAGAGGCTGCCCTCTGCTGGGTGCTGCTGGGCATTACACACTCCAGGAGCCAAATACTGAAGAAGCTACAAATGCTGTTATAAAATCCCGGGGCGGGGGCGGGGGTGGACACGCGTGCTCTAGGGGCAGCTGCTGGGTTCTGTGTGCTGCTGGCTGCAGGCACTGCAGGAGCTGGGAAAATAGAGACATGGTCAGCATACTACAGAAGCTCGGTGCTGGAGAGAGTTACACTCTGCAGGAGTTGGTCCCTGGGTAAGCCTCATGTGCTTCAGGAGCCTGTGGCAGGAACACACACAGGAATCAGAAAGTAAAACCCTTTTCACCTGTAATGCCTGTCCAGTGCCCTATACTGAAAAAGCTTCTGTGCCATCTGGCAAAGAAAAATATTGAAAGGTTCCAGATCTTGGGCCGGGCGTGGTGGCTCACGCCTGTAATCCCAGTACTTTGGGAAGCTGAGGCGAGTGGATCACCTAAGGTCGGGAATTTGAGACCAGCCTGACCAATGTAGTGAAACCCCATCTCTACAAAAAAAAAAAAAAGAAAGGTTCCAGATCTGTTTTCACAGAGCAGGCAAAAAATGTGAATTTGGAGGAGCTAGCGCAGCAAATCACATCCATCCTCTCTAACCCCATTGACCACTGCTTTAGGTCAGGTTCACTCACTTGCTTGCTCTTTTTATTCCTTGTCTGGACTGTTGAAAGAGTTAGGAACTGGCTCCCGGCCTGGCTGCCACTGGCCCAAAGGATGACATGTGAATGTGAAAAAGGAGGCCCTTCCTATGGGTGTACAGAGTGCACTGCCCGGCTCTCAGCTCTTACTGACCCTTGCCAGATACACTGTGCCCATCTCAGAACAGAAGCCTGGCTCCCCACCTGCTCCTGGTCTCCAATCTTCCTTGCCCAAATCTCTCCTCAAAACCATGCTCCTGTAATCCCAGCACTTTGGGAGGCCGAGGCGGGTGGATCACAAGGTTAACAGATCGAGACCATCCTGGTCAATAGGGTGAAACCCCGTCTCTACTAAAAATACAAAAAATTAGCTGGGCATGGTGGCGCGTGCCTGTAATCCCAGCTACTCGGGAGGCTGAGGCAGGAGAATTGCCTGAACCCAGGAGGCGGAGGTTGCAGTGAGCCAAGATCGCGCCATTGCACTCCAGCTTGGGTAACAAGAGCGAAACTCCGTCTCAAAAAAAAAAAACCATGCTCCACACTCCACACACTTTTCTCAAACTTACAATTGAAAGCAAGCTGGGTTCGGTGGCTCACGCCTGTAATCCCAGAACTTTGGAGGCTGAGGAGGGTAGATTATGAGGTTAGGAGTTCGAGACCAGCCTGGCCAACATGGTGAAACCCCATCTCTACTAAAAATACAAAAATTAGCTGGACCTAGTGGTGTTCACCTGTAATCCCAGCTACTTGAGAGGCTGAGGCAGGAGAACTGTTTGAACCCAGGAGGTGGAGGTGGTAGTAAACTGAGATTGTGCCACTGCACTCCAGCCTGGGTGACACAGCGAGACTCTGTCTTGGAAATGATAATAATAATAATAAAATAAAACAAAACTGAAAGTATAATTCACCTTTTCAACACTCCTCAGCACTCCCTACTGCCCATTAAATAAAATCTGAACTCCTTAGCTAGGCATACATGGTCATCTGTGGTCTGCTCCTTGCCTTTTATCCACTGTGTTGAATGACTAAATGAGAAAAGGCAAAACAAAAAACAAAACAACAGCAACAACAACAAACCCCACTAAAGACAGAACGCACTAGTGAATTCCAGGGCAGAAGCTGAAAATTAAAGGACAGATGTTGGAGGAGAGAGTCTATGACCCTGGAAGGACACAACAGTAAACAAATTTGAGTGCAGCCTCTGGCTTGGCTCTGAGCTATGGGAGTAAGCCTGTTAGACAGCATTCCCAATTGGGTACATTATTTTCTCCTGTATTTATCTCCCCTACCAGGACTCGGAGTTTTTGTTGTTGTTTTTTCTTTCGAGATGGAGTCTCGCCGGGCGCGGTGGCACATGCCTGTAGTCCCAGCTACTTGGGAGGCTGAGGTGGGAGGATCACTTGAGCCCAGGAGTTGTGGGCTGTAGTGCGCTATGCCCATCGGGTGTCCGCACTAAGTTTGGCATCAATATGGTGACCTCCCAGGAGTGGGGGACCATCAGGTTGCCTAAGGAGGGGTGAACAGGCCCAAGTCGGAAACGGAGCAGGTCAAAATCCTCTGCTGATCAGTAGTGGGATCACGCCTGTGAATAGCCACTGCACTCCAGCCTGGGCAACATAGCAAGAACTTGTCTCTAAAAAATAAAAATAAAAATAAATAAGGCTGGGCGTGGTGGCTCATGCCTGTAATCCAAGCACTTTGGAGGCCAAGGTGGATGGATCACCTGAGGTCAGGAGTTCAAGACCAGCCTGACCAACATGGTGAAACCCCGCCTTAAAAAAAAAAAAAAAAAAAAAAAAAGAAGAAGAAATAAAATATTTCTAAAAAAATCGAAAATTTTTAAAAAAAGAGAGTCTCACTCTGTCACCCAGGCTGGAGTACAATGGTGTGATCCTGGCTCATTGCAACCTCCACCTCTCAGGTTCAAGCAATTCTCCTGTTTCAGCCTCTAGAGTAGCTGGGATTACAGGAGCCTGTCACCACACCTGGCTAATTTTTGTATTTTTAGTAGAGACGGGGTTTCACCATGTTGACCAGGCTGGTCTCAAACTCCTGACCTCTGGTGATCTGCCTACTTCAGGCTCCCAAAGTGCTGGGATTACAGTTGTGAGCCACTGTGCCTGGCTCAGGACTTCAAGTGTTTGTTTTGTTTTGTTGAGATGGAGTCTTGCTCTGTTGCTAGACTGGAGTGCAGTGGCATGATCTTGGCTCACTGCAACCTCCACCTCCTGGGTTCAAGCGATTCTCCTGCCTCAGCCTCCCAAGTAGCTGGAATTACAGGCATGCACCACCACACTCAGCTAATTTTTGTGTTTTTAGTAGAGACAGGGTTTCACCATGTCGGCCTCAATCTTCTGACGTCTTGATCTGCCCGCCTCGGCCTCCCAAAGTGCTGGGATTACAGGCGTGAGCCACCACGCCTGGCCAGGACTCAAACATTTTATAGTCATTTCTGACTATCCCTTTCCCCAAATTCCTATCACATTGGCCAGTCAAGCCCACCCTTTCACAGTCTCCCTACTCCCTGCTTACACCTCATTCTTGCTGCCTTGGGAATCTAATCCTCACTGGCTCATATTTACAGTACGGGATCTGTATCCCACGTGGCCACTCATTCAACAGCCTGGCCCTGTGCTAGATGCTGTAGACACAGACATGAATGACACAAGACCTCCAACCTGACCTCCCTGTCTTTGCCAGGACAATCTTGCCTCCTTTTAGCAAGTTAGTCTCCTGCTACGGGACCTCTAAAGGCACCCTGATGCCTACCCAATCAATTCTAAATTCATACTTTGCTGTCTTTTAATCACTCAACAAGTATTACTAAAGGCTTACTGTGTGCCAGACACTAGGTATAAATCAGTGGTCAAAATAGGCAAGGGCCCTGCCTTCAAGGAACTTACTATCTAGTGTGGAAGACAGAAGCAAACGGCATAATCATGATAATAGTAATAACAATAAAGTAATTATATAATTATTCTTTAATGATATTTGTGAATAATATGAATGTCAAGAGGTGCCACAAGAATGTATAAGCAAGAGATCTAATCTAATCTAAACCAAAAAGCAAAATAAGGCCAAAGATCTGAGTAGGAGTCCAGGTTTAGGTGTGTATTGAGAGTACAGGTACCCTCAGGAAAAGGGAACAGCTCATTCAAAAGTCATTTAGTCACTCAACACTTGAGTCATCACCAAATCTCTGGGTCTCAGGTAACTCAAATACTGATTTTGTTCCAGATGACCATTTGACACCAACCAAAAACCAAATTGCAAGCTCTCATAACTCAATAACAAAAAGATAAATAACCCAATTAAAAATGGGCAAAGTATCAGAATATTCATTTCTCCAAAGCTCTGCAAATCATCAATAAACACAGAAAAGCATTATCATTATTACTAAAGAAATGCAAATCAAGACCACAATGAGATACCACTTTACACCCACCAGAGTGGTTATAATTTTTTTTAATGCAGTATAACAAGTATTGGTGAGGATGTGGAGAAACTGGAAACCACATACACTGCTGGTGGCAGTATAACTGAATGCAATCACTGTGGAAAACAGTTTGGCAGTTTCCCCCCTAAATTAACCATAGGGTTACTATACAATCCTGCAATTCCATTCCTAGGTATATATCTAAGAGAAGTAAATTCATGTACTCATACAAAAATCTGTACATGAGGGCCCGGTGGCTCACACCTATAATCCCAGCACTTTAGGAGGCCAAGGCAGGTGGATCACGAGGTCAAGAGATCGAGACCATCCTGGTCAACATGGTGAAACCCCGTCTCTACTAAAAATACAAAAATTAGCTGGGCATGGTGGCGCGTGCCTGTAGTCCCAGCTACTCAGGAGGCTGAGGCAGGAGAATTGCTTGAACCCAAGAGGCAGAGGTTTCAGTGAGCCGAGATCGCGCCATTGCACTCTAGCCTGGGTAACAAGAGCGAATTCCGTCCCCCCAAAAAAAAAATTGTACGTGAATGTTCACAGCAGCATTATTCATAATAGTTAAAAAATGAAAACTATTCAAATTTCTATTAAACGATGAATGGATAAATAAAATGTGATCTATCCAAACAATTGAATATAACTTGACAATAAAAAAGAATGAAATAGTAATACATTCTACAATATGAACAAGGAAAAGGTATGCTAAGCAAGCCAGTTACAAAAGATACATATTATATGATTCCACTCATATAAAATGTTCAAAATAGGTAAATCTATTGAGAAAAAAAAATTTGTGGTTGCCTAAGGCTGGGAGGGTTGTGAGGAGTGGAGAGCAGGGGGCATGCAAAATGACTATTAATGAGTATTTCTTTTCTTTTCTTTTTTTTTTTTGAGATGGAGTCTCACTCTGTCACCCAGACTGGAGTGCAGTGGCACCATCTCGGCTCACTGCAACCTCAGCCTCCAGCGTTCAAGCGATTCTCCTGCCTCATTCTCCCGAATAGCTGGGATTACGGGCACCCGCCAGCACGCCCACCTAATTTTTCTATTTTTAGTAGATGGCGGTTTCACCATATTGGCCAGGCTGGTCTGGAATTCCTGATCCTGTGATCCGCCCGCCTCGGCCTCCCAAAGTGCTGGAATTACAGGCGTGAGCCACCGTGCCAGGCAAGTGTTTCTTTTCTTGATGTGATGAGACTACTCTGAAATTGTGATGATGGTTGCACAGTTCTGGGAATAAATGCCATTTGAATTGTACACTTTAAATACGGGCATTGCATAGTAGATGAGTTATATCTCAATAAAGCTATTTTTAAAAATCAGGAATGGGAGATATTGGACTGAGGCGGGAGGATCACTTGAGACTGGGAGGCAGAGGTTGCAATAAGCCTCCATTCTGGACGATAGAGCGAGAGACCCCCTGTCTCAAAACAAAACAAAACAAAACAAAAGGCCCTTTACCTGTACCAAAGTACCTCACCAGCCAGGTACCACCTTTTCAGTGGATGAGGAGAACTGCAGAGGGATTAAGTATCCAACATAGGGGTCAGGGGCGGTGGTTTACACCTATAATCCCAACACTTTGGGAGGCCGAGATGAGAGGATCGCTTGAGCCAGGAGTTCGAGACCAGCCTGGCCAATACGGCAAAACTCTGTCGCTATAAACAATACAAAAAAATTAGCCAGGCATGGTGGCGGGCACCTGTAATTCAGCTATCCAGGAGGCTGAGGCAGGAGAATGGCTTGAACCTGGGAGGCAGAGATTGCAGTGGCCTGAGATTGCGTCATTGCACTCCAGCCTGGGCGACAGAGTAAGTCCCCATTTCAAAAAGAAAGGAAACAAAGTAGGTATCAGACTTGTGTTCTTCTCACTATATTCTCTTACGCAATGGCAGAATTAAGCTTCCCTCCTTGTGACATCCCTGCAGTTATACATGCCTCTAGCACTTATAATCATTTTAATTGTTTAACGGTTCTCATCTATTATTTCCTAACTTCAGAACAGAGATTGTTCTGATTCCTGTGTATCAAGATCTGACCTTTTTTAAATGAAGACGTATTCAGGAAAGAAATAGCTGCAAGTAAAGCGAAATGAAGTAAGAACCAGTGTACCAATATTCCCTCTCAAACAAAGGAAAAACATGAAACGAGAAACTAACAAGGCGGAGAAAGGAATGGAAACTGGGGGAAGCAGAGAGCATCTCCTCCCTCCCCGCTCCCTCGACAGGTTCCTTGGAAAGTTCTAGAAGGGATTAAGGTGTGACTGGTGACATCACCGTGGGCCCGTGGCGCCCACCACAGCAGCCAACCGGCAGGCTAGCTTTCCCGCCTGAGAGAGGCCGAGGAACGGGGGTGGGGCCCTGAGAGCGACGGGCTTGCGTCATTTCCGGTGCGGGACGCGAGGCTGTTGGAGAGAAAAGGCAAAGCGAGGAGGGGCGAGGCCAAAAAAGCGCGCGTTTCTGGGCGGGGGCGGAGCCTGGCTAAGGAGCGCCGCGTCACGTCCGGTAGAGTTAGAGCCCGTGCGGAGGCGGTGCGGAGCGGTTGTGCTCTGAGCGGCTGGGCTACCCGGTGTGTCGTGCGGGGCTGCGGCTGAGCCTCCTTAGAGAAGGCGCGAGAGGTTGGCAGCTTCGATTGAAGCACCTCGACCGGCGACAACAGCCAGGAGTCATGAGCGACAGCGGCGAGCAGAACTACGGCGAGCGGGTACGTAGAGCTGGTGTAGGGGGCGGCTGCGTGGTCCCAACTCCTTCCGTCTTTTTGTAGGCCCATCGGCCTTGGGCCGGGAGGCTGCGGCGTTTTAGGCTCCGAAGTCTGAAGCTGGGAGGGCAGGCAAGGGAGCAGCGTTGAGGCAAAAAAAAAGCCCTTGTGGATAGTGTCTTAGTGCCTTTGGTCGTGAAGGAGGGAGGACACCGGCGGGTTTATGTGGCTTCTGCCCGAGACGGCCGTTTCTCCCGTTATAAGCGGGGGAAGATGAAAATGGCCGCTGCGTCCCCGCGCTGTTGGGGGAGGGGAGTGGTATCTTTCGCCGTTGCTCTCCTGCGAAGGTCCGCCGCAGCCATCTTGGACTGGCGGGCTGGGCGCGCTGCCAGAGGCACAAAATGGCGGAGGAGCCGCGCGGCTACTCGGGCCCGACCCGCTGCGAGCCGCGCCTCGCAAGGCCGCGTGGTGGGGTGAGAGGAGGCAGACGGCATTCCTTGGGGTCTTTGGCCAGGTGTTGAGGTTAACGAAGGGCCGTCTTTGCCTCCCCGGAAAGGACGGAGTCTGGTATGTCCTTGGGGGGCTTAAGATGGAAACTAATCCGAGATCGACTAAGTTCTGGGCCTGTTAGGTGGAGGGGATTGCGCGAGGGCTTTGTGTTTGGCTTCAATGAAGTGCTTTTTTTCTGGTACCGAGAGGGCTTCCCAGGCAAAAGTCCGTATCAGTAAGCTATTAGAGCAGACCACAAAGTCGCTAAGATGGTTTTGTGGCCATCGCTTTTCCCCAGAATTATGAAGGAGAAATTGACGGGCAACAATTGACGGCGCCGTTATTTCCTTTGTTTTGAGGCGTTCTAATACTTAGAACCACAGCGTGTGTTGGGTACAATTTCCTTTAAGTTTCCACCTCTTAAAGGTGTTCAGTGAGGGTCAGTTGAATTGCCGGAACAAGACAGTTCTAGGGTTTAAACAACATACACAGCCTCTCAGTGGGGCTCTGGGTATTAGATTCGCAGAGCATTGAATGATGCGAAGATACAAGGATTGCTGCATTAGGAATCTCTTAATAGGAAGGTAATAAAAAACCACCACAGAAATTGATTTTTGAGGCTGTTACGGGAGTAATTTGTGCTTTTTTTTTTTTTTTTTTTAACTTGTTACCTAAGTTTTCCCTTACCGGTAGAGCCACCTTAAGATCTGAATATGATTTATCAGGTAAATAAGACTATTAAATGTCTTAGCAAAAGTTTGTATTAATAATAGTTTAGAAAGAAACTCTCTTACCTCCTGGCGCCTTAGTAATGAAGCGAGAGTAACCAGTTTAGAGCCAAAGCTGATTAATTTGGTTTGAACTAATCAAGCCTTGCGTTTACATATTCGGATGAGCATAGTTTTTTTAGTTTTTCATGTTTTACCTTAAGAGGATTGACTCCAGTGTCACGAGTTTAGATTTTAAGTTCTTTCTTTCATGGGTAAGAAAGTAGGGATTGGGCTCAAAAGTTAAGAGTGACTTTGTTGGCAGTTGAATCAACTGTTAAAACTAGTCATTGGCTAGTTTAGACTGCAAAGTAAGCGATTTTAAAGCCTTTCGTTATTAAACAGCAGTTATTGGGTACCTTTGTACTCTACAAAAATACAAAATGGCTTCAGACTAGGGGAACTCTCAGTTGAATACACTTGAAGAAGCTGCATATGGTATGCTTGAGAATGGAAAATTGCCGGAAGAGTTAATTAGTACATTTTACGGGAGAAGGAAACAACTGAAGGAACTAAGTTCCAGTTTGAGACTCGGCTCAAGAGAAATCTGAAATTTTCGGATTGGTGGTTTTCTTTCTACTAGTAAAAGTACAATTGTTTTGTTCACAGTCTTTCAATTGTAGAGGGAGGTTAACTTAAATGTGTTAAAACTGAGATTTTTTTTTACCTAAGAGTCTTGGCTTATTGGCCGAGGTGTCTAAACATTGAAGTTGTGAAATGCTTAACATTGTTTTGTTTGGTGTTTGTGTTCCAGTTGGAACCGTTAAGGGTTGGAATACACCTGAATAAAATTTGGAAGTCTAGGATTCCAAAACAATGTTAGGAAAACCTTAAAGCTCAATGGAATAGTTTAATCTTAGACATGCCTGTGGGGTAAATGCTTCTCTGGAGCGAGAAAAATGAGTTTCCTTCAGCTCCAGCCAGGCTTCTGAACTGGCTTAATGTAAATCACTAATCTCTTCAAATCAGCTGGAATTCTGCCTTATTTATGTGTCTCTAATCCAGACGTCCCCACCCTTCTGTGCCCCACCTTTTCTAATAACTGTAGGAGTTTATTGTTGTGTCCCTCCCCTTTAAGATTGGGTGTATGGGATAAATTATTCCCAATTTGATCACTAATAGAATACAGTGCTTATTGGATGAGTATAATGACACTTAAAAACTGTTTCACTGTGTCTCTAATGCCTTGTTGGTCTGTGGGATTTATCTCCCCACCCCCCCAATCTCAGTAATAGATTTACACTAAATCAGTCTATAGGGGTCTAATTAGCAGACTTAACCGGATCTGGCCAAACCACTTTCGAAAGTAAGATCGGTCTCATTTTTATCTCCAGATTTAAGCCTGTTTTCCTTCCCCTCCCCCCACCCCCCAAAATTGCTTGACTTTTTATTAAGGGGTTGACTAGCACCTTTTCTTCGCAAAAAGAGGCACTCCTGGCAGTTAAGAATTTGAACAAAAAGTCGATAGTGAGTTTAGAAGTGCATGGTAATCTTTAGAGCCGTATAATGATCACAGTGTATAGGGTGTGAGATTTGTATGTTGATCTTGCACTCGATGTAATGTTCTAATCTCCTCAACATTGTAATGAGTTTCTCCAGGCACTGATGTATGGACCAGATTAAAGAAAATGTTTTGACCCAGCAAATACTCTGATAGAATACTGGCTGTTATTTTCGTAGAACCAGTGTGTTTGCAATATTAGTCGCACATTATCTTTAGAGAGAAATAGCATCTGGACACCAGCCCATCAAACTGCCTTTCAAATTCTGCAGTTTTTCTCTTCTTCTGCCTAATCTTGGGATGTCTTTTTATATTCCTTGGTTTTAGCTCCTAAATCTAAATTCTAATTTACAAAACTGAAACCTCTCTCAATCTACTTCTTAGTAAAGAATTGTAGCCATCTCACCAAATTCCTTTGTTGAATTGTCAAATAGGAAATTGTTTTTGTATTGTTAGGAGTCTAGTTAGGTCTATCGGTCTCTTGAAACCAGGTTGAAATTTTTTTTCTTGGTTTTAAACAAGAATACTTTAATATTGTGGATATTATCTGGAACTAGAACGTGACATTTTCAAGCAGACATTACAAGTGGTTTTATAAGGTAAGTACTACTGGTTTTGCCAAAAAGTTGAGGAATTCAAGTGGTGGGGGCAGTGTTAATGGCATTTGTCTTGCACAGCCTTTTTTCCTTCTTTCTCTTCAGTAAAACCCCAAACCTAGGTAGTAAATATTAATGCTTTCGTAGTTATTTTGCCCAGGACAAGGGCATAGTTACAGTTGTGTATATTTCTTCAGCCTTAGCGTTTTGTTTTATGTTGATCGGTGTTTTTTACATATGTGATTGTTAAAGGCGTGGTGACTGATGCATAGGAATTTTAAGTGTATTGACCCAGGTTAGTATTGAGGGTGGGATATGTAAAATTAGTTATGGAAATCATTCAGTATCATTTTTAAAATGTAAGCCAAACATGTTCTTCACTATAGCAAATTACAGTCTTGACATTCCCGAAACCCTTTGCTTTGAATTGGGTTTTGGAGGTTCCATTGAGATTGATAGTATATGAACATGCATTGTTTCTTGACAGTTTGGATGAAGGTCCCTTTTTTTCTTTGCATTAATTTTTGTGTTTAGAAATTAGGTTAAAAGATAGTCTTCTGAAAAGTCAAAAAGTCTTGAATATTTGCTTTCACTGGAAAGTACTGAATGTTTTATGAATGTAAACTTAAGCGACTGTGTTATTTTTGCAAGAGTGTTTTTATAAGCACGGGCCTATAACTAATTTCAGATGATGGTTTTTTCCAGACACTATTCTCCAGTCTTTTTTTTTTTTTTTTTTTTTTTTTTTAATAGATGAGGGTCTCACCATTTTGGCCAGACTGGTCTTGAACTCCTGACCCTCAGGTGATCCTCCCTCAGCCTCCCAAAGTGCTGGGATTACAGGTGTGAGCCACCGTGTCTGTCCCAATTCTCCAGTCTTTAAAGATTTTTCTATCCATTCACCCTTCTGCTAGACAGTTTGGCTGCCAGAAAAAAAATGTACTCGTTATATTGATGAGAGCATTGAACTTAACAGGATTAATGAGTTTTTGTTCGCCCCATTCCTTCCAATTTTTAAAATACTGCCCTATCAGTCGACTTAATGAGTTTATGCATGTTTAATGTTAAATAGATAACAGTCGTATCCCCTAGCATCATTTTAACAAAAATTGTGTTGCTAGGACGTTTATTTCTAAGTAGGATCTCTTAACTAAATGTATGTGTTAACAGCCCAAGAGTTTGTCTTCTGATTTTATAAAGTAGCCACTTGAACTTAGCAACTGACTTGAAATAAATCTAGTGTTTATGTTAATCTAGTAATGGTTTTGGTCTAAGACTATAAGAGAAGGAAGCAGGTTGGGAAGGGGTAATAAAATAACAGCAGGAAAGTCTCCATATTGAAAACACCTGTGGTAGCTAGAAGTGTGGCCTCTATTCCAGTATCTTCTGCATCCAAGTGCCCTGTCTATCCAACTTTTAGAAGGCCCTAAGGAAACCTGCTTGGGCATTCTGATTCCACGATTACGTTTGTGCTGCCAGAAAACATTTCCCATTGCATTTTAGTGATGGACTTTTAAAGAAAACCAATGACTGTAACTCCCTGAAATAAAAAGGTATTTAAAATATTTTGAATTAAATAAACAACGATTGACTTTAAAACTAGACTAGAAATTATGTTTTTGTTAGGGAAGACGTCACAGCACTTGCCAGGCTAGCGATGCTTGTCTTTATTCCCAGACAGGTATAAAGACTTGCAGATTTTTAATTTTTTTTTTTAAACAAAGCCTTACATTTTTTCTGGAGGAAATAATTGCCAAAAAGATTATTAAGGTGAAATGTAGTATTAAAAAAACTAGAATGTTTTATGGAGGCAGTATTTAGTCTGTTCAACAGACTTTTACTACAGATCAGGTAAATTCAATCTTTTTAATTATTTGAGGCGGTGAGCTATAATTTTCTCTTAATAGTGCCACCTTTTAAAGTAGAATTTCTCCTTTGGACATCCAGAAGACTTAATATTTTCTTCATTGAGGGGGAAATGTAAAACAAAACTCTTTGAAAATAACCACTGTTGGATTCAAGTTTGTTCTGCTTTCCTTCATAGCTACTGGCATATTTTGTAGATGGTTGACTTGATTTTGTCTTTTTATGATTCATACTATGAAATCTCACTAGAGTAGCTTTTCCAGGGGTGGGTTGAACACTACAGTTCCAAATTGTCAGGCTCCTTGACACTCTTTCTACAGAGCTCTAATACAGTACAAAAATGTGTGACGTTAAATACATTTCTTTATACTATCTAGACATGTCACAATACCATAAACCCTTTCAACCCCGAGCCTTTGTCATCATACAAATGAATTGTCCGTACTTTCCTTTCTTGCACTTAGGTAATAATATGTCACTTTTTGAGGTGTGCTTTTGACACTTACCCTATTTTCTATTTACTATAAGAAGTGTGAAATGTAATTAATAGTCTTTAAAATGTTAAATGAACAGTAAATGTTCACTGGCGCACTTCACATTCAATTTCAGCATGATAAATCTATTTGGAGTAGACAAATGAGATTGATTACCATATATTCTAGAACCAGCAAAAAACTATGTAGTTTCAGTTTTTTGAGCTGCATATTCTAGTTTCTTTTTTTTTTTTTTAATCCAAATCAACAAAGGGATTTTTTTTTCTAGTTTCAGTTTTGGCAGTGGATTTTATCCTGGAGTTTTAAAATATTCTTCATCCTGTTCTTTTTCTATTAAGGTTAATGTTGAAGAAGGAAAATGCGGAAGTCGTCATTTGACAAGTTTTATAAATGAGTATTTGAAGCTCAGGAATAAGTGAAGCTGAAATTTGAAAAAATAAAAGAAAGAATGCATGCTAATTATCAGACCAGAAGTCCCACTTGTAGAATATTGAGCAATTTGTGTGAAGTGGGGAAGATGAAAGAAGTCAGAATTTGAAACGGAAGAATGAAGAAAAGAAATAAAAATGAAGTTAAGATAAGAAGTAATCTGGAATCAGAAAGCACTACGCTAAGTAATTACTAGTCTGTTTATGTGTCCCTGTATATTTTGCTAAACATGCATGCATTATTTGTTTAATAGAAAATATATACAGGGTAAAGAAGTGCCTTCCAGGGGAATCGTTTAAATTAGGTAATTCTGATTTTAATTGCTTAGTGAAATGATTGAAATGCAATTTTTAAAAAATAATCTTTTATAGTCAAACACCCGGCAGCAATGAGCTCTCCAGCATGGGTAACAGTGGGCTTCTTGTTGTCCTCTCTAGATAAACTTTTCACTTATGTAATGTTGCTGGTCCTGGGGCACGAGTGAATACCTTCAGGGTTGGAACTGGTCGTCTTTGCCACCTCCCTGGACTCTTAAATTGCACTGACCCCTTTCTTTCAGTACTAAGCAATGTATAGTAAAATATTTTCTGTAAAACGGTTTTCAGAAGAATGTTGCCAGGATGGTTGTAGAACCAAACACCCAAAAGCCAACAAACAAAGCATTGAGTAAGATATTTCCCTTTGTCATTAGTGTTAAGTTTTTTTCCCCATATAGCAGTAGTGGAATTCAAAGAGCATTTGGGCCCTAACTTTAAGATGCATATTTGCTAAATAAACAGGGATGATTGCTCAATTTCTATTTCTCCTTAATGCCTATTCCAGCTGAATGACTGGAGTTATTGATAAAACAGTCGCTTCACCTTGCAAGAGGTGGGTCACACGAGTGAACAGGATAGCTAATTCAAAATGCAATAGTGGCAGATGCTTTCATTCCCTTTTCTCTTTTTCTGTTACCAACATTTAGCTACTGTAATGATAGAGGTACAGGTTACAACGGAGCTTTATTCTGGTTCCCCATCCCTACTACTTAATGAGAAATGAAACGTAAAGGCTCTTTTCTTTTCCTGTGTTTTGTTTTAGCTGAGTAGAAGAGTCAAGTGATTGGTGTAATGTTACTCTCAGCTGGATGAGACAAGTACACACATACCAAAATAATACCCAGTAGTAGCCAGCCAGCAGTTTTCCACCCAATCGAGAATGCCAGGGGTATCATCTTCACGCATTTTTTTCCTGAAATAAACTTTCTCTGAGAGTTGTCAGGTCTTCATGCCTTTGGAGAAAGTGATGTAAGTGGCATTTTTTTTGAGAATCCATTTTCTGATGCTTAAAGGCCTATTTATTTCTGTATCTTGAAAGCAGAATAAAATTTTCTCATTTATGAAAGGTTTTGCATTGCTTTGTTGCTTTGCCAAATTTCTTGCCGTAATAAACTAATAATATAACTGTTACTTTTATGTTCGTGAATTACTCAAAGAGCAGGCAGGTAGCTGAGGTAAAAGTGATGTGAACGAATATTACATTTTAATTGAAGCCCATGGATTCTTCTATTAAGAAACCTGACAGGCCCTTGGGGTGTAAAAGAAGACAAGACCTCTTAACCCCCCAGCCCACTAAGGGAAAAAAAGCTATTTGGAATCTGATTATATTACCTGAGCTGGATAGACTTAAGGTGAGAAAACATTGCTAATGAACCATTGGGTCCATTTGTTTTTGTTTTCTGGGAACAGGTAGTGTGGGAAAGGCTGCATTAAGTTCAAGGAAGGAAGGAGATGACATTTCAGGAAGATACTTTTGTCAAGGGAAAAAATTAATAGGAAGCCTGTAACTTGTGAAGTTGAGTAAGTCAGATTTAACCTGGTTATTATAAACAGTTTTTAAGAGATGCAGGTGCCCAAGTCCAGACCGCCTAAAAGTAGAACTCCAGTTGAGGGTTTTGTATTTGAAAATGCTGTAGAGGTTTAGTGCATATCTGTTTGTGAGCCACTGTTTTAAATCTAATAAATTACATCGAGTTTTTAAAATAATACAGGGATTGGATTGTTATTCCTTCTTTCAAACGCATTTGTGTAAGGTGGTTACTGTTCTCAGAATAGGGAGATGTAGATTACTTTGTTGGAAGGCTAAGTATGTTGTATTTGTACTTGATGTGTTCCCTGCAGGTTGTGTATTAGGATATAGCTAAGATCCAGTCTGTGAGAGCTTGATTGACTCCCTGAATGTTCCCCCCCTCCCCCGCAGCGAAATTTTGGCTTATTTGATTTATGCTATTTTAGGTTCATGGTCCCTTTGAGGCAGTGGTGTTCAGTTCTGTCAGTATAGTTTTAATGTGTTGACTATGTCAACGTAAGAGTGGAATTTGAAGCATCCTTACATTTAGGGGCTTTCCCAACTGGTTTTACAGATTTGCCTGGCTGTGCATTAAGGTTTAAAGTTAACGTTGTGCTTTTGATTTGGGTGCTGATTTTAGGTCTTGTTTCTTGTAGACAGTCTTTATTCCCTTGAATATATATTTCCCAGCCAGTTAAATGGCCAGAAGAACTTCAGAAGGCTTTTAACTTTTTCAAGAAAATATCCCTGATTAGAAAGAAGATGGAGATGTTTAAGTGTTAGCCGAAACAAATGTCAGTATAGAAAATGAAGCCTTTGCATTCTGGTATTACCCTTATTCCTGGCCTGATAAATGATTGCTTACAAAAACATACCTGCTGCGTAGTTGATAGTTTTGGAGGCTGAGTGAAAACTTTGATTTCACAAGTATTATATCTTTGATCTGTGATCTGCCAGAATTTAGTGAGAAAACTTCATGAAGTCTTACTTTTTAGGCTAGGAGTACTATTTCTTCCCTCAGTGGACAGACTGGTGAAACAGCTTAGCTTAGAATAAAGGTTTTTCTGTTAAATTAAAGCCAGGGACTTGAAGAGGGTCTTGACTTGACCCATTCTTCCTTTATACTCAGATTCCTGGGCTGACTGGTTTCTGTTAACCATTACTGTGAAGCACCCATATTCTGCTTTCACTTCCTGAGAAAATTGTTTCATTTTCATTGAGGTAATCTTTCTAGTGTTGGAATAAAAAACGCATTTAGCAACTTTTGAGTTCCCCATTTCTATTTTCTTACCTATATTACTTTTTGCCTGTAAAAATAGCAGAAACTACACCCTCATTTTCGAGACTTCCTACTTTTTCCATGGAGAGAAGGGAAGTTCCTGATCCAAATATTTGATAGGGAACCCCAAGGGATTGTCCCCAGAGCATCACTACATCCTTTATCCTCACTAATAAAGAAGGGTACCATCTTTCTTTTAATCTCTTGCTAGTCACTCATAGAGTTAGAGGGGAAAGGCTCTCAGGTTTCATGTCACTCCACCACGTTTTATAATGGCTTTGAAGTCATTTGAAAGTTTCTGGAGTCTCTGGGGCCTAGAGACCTCCCCTGAGCACCAAAGGATCATCCAAAATTTCTCCATTATGCTATAAAGCACAGAACTATCTTACAAAGTGTTTTGAGCTGTAATTTAAAATAATCCTCTATTTTCTATCCTTTCAAGAATGTCCAGGATACTCTAAAAATGTATCAAACAAGGAAATCTGTGATTAAATTTTATCTGGAAGGTTCACCTTTGATTCATGCCCTATAGTGATTTATTGTAATACTGCATCCTTTTGAGTCTTGTCATTTCTGCTCTCTGAAGTAGAAAGGCCCACCTGACTTTATTTTGTCTAAGTTGGATAACTTAAAGGTTGTCTTGATAATTTTACCTAGCTATCAGACTGACTAGGAGTAGGTTCTGTCCCTTTCCTCGTCTAATGTTATAGTGTCTTGGCAGAACTTTTCTTTGGTTTCATTACTTAGTACACCCTTTTGTTGATAAATTGAGTGTATGTCTTTAGCTTGTTGATGAACTGGTTATTCTGGTTAGCAATTTCTTTGCCATTTTTCATTATAGATTCCCCCTTTCCCCAACCTGCCAGCCAATCCCAGTTTCGATTGGGAAAGCTATGACTATACAATATTTACCTGAATTTTGGCTTTTGCATATAGTTCTATACTCTTGCTTCCTGGGCCTTAGATTAGGACCTCCTGATTTAGCTGCCCTGGTTTTAATATGTATTTAAGTAACTAGGAAAGTTAGGTTAATTTCTCATTTTTTATAATGTTGCTCTGGCTCATTGTTATTTAGCTGAAGACTCTGACAGATCTATCTGACACTCTCTCTACTCTTACTTGTGTGTAGTTAACTGTTCTGTTGTATGTAGCTCCATCTGGTTGCTTTCAGTTTCTTTAGGGGGCCTCCCACCATATTTAGATGTAATAGGGTTTTACAGGGTTTAGCCTTTGCTTTCCCCCTTTCTCTAGAACTTGAAAGGGAGATCATTGTCTTTATCTCTTTTATCACTGAATTATAAATATAACTTGAAAAGTCAAGGTTAAAATTAAGCATTTTTAAGTAAATTTTATAGAGTTTTGTTTTATTGATTGCAACTTGATTGAAATAGGTATAAAGTATAGGTGTTATAGTTAATGGAGGTTCCGTCTCACCCTAGTCTTTACGGAATAACATTCTGAAAACACAGTCCTTGGGCAGTTCCCTTAACTGCTTGGCTTTGGCACCCCTTTCCTGAAGGAAGTGGAGTCAAATAACCCTTATCCCTGCTCCAAAAAGGTGGAAGAAAGGACAAGTTAATTGACTTATGTTGTTTGGAGCAATGAAACTATTAACACCAGGTATACTCAGTTCCTGCCCTTACCTATATTTTCTTGTCTTGGAAGGGGATTGCTGTCCCTCAGCATTTATCTCACAGCAGCTTATTTGTTTTTAAAGTTGCCCAGAAAGTGTACAAATTAAACTTTTAACATCTACGTGTAGGAATCCCGTTCTGCTTCCAGAAGTGGAAGTGCTCACGGATCGGGGAAATCTGCAAGGCATACCCCTGCAAGGTCTCGCTCCAAGGAAGATTCCAGGCGTTCCAGATCAAAGTCCAGGTCCAGATCTGAATCTAGGTAAGAAAGACTGTCTTGAGATTTTCTCATTACTATTAGCTTTGAAAGTGGTGTGTGCTTTGTAAACCAGGAAGGTAGAGAGGGTTAGATTATTTGTTGGCTTATTTAAAATATTGGTACTAGAAGTGAACTTAAGTTCTAGGAGACAAGACAAAGTGGTTAAGAGCCTGGGCTTTCGGAGTCAGGGTTCTCTATTTTTGCTGGTTTGGCTATATTACATAACCTTTCAGCTTTAGCTTCTTTATAAAAGGCAAATAATTATTGCAGTACCAGTTCTTCAGGGTTGTTGTGAGGATATACTGAATGTAAGTAAACTGCTTATTAGCATGGCAAATATACTGTAGAACATTGGCTTTCAGTAATTGCACTTCTTGATAAATAAGTATATGGTGTGGTTTTTTTTTTTGTTTTGTTTTTGTTTTTTTAATGTTGGTCAGTGGTAGGCTATATATGCATCCTAATTTGCCTGGGACCAGTTTATGCCTCTTGTCAGGCATAATTAACAGCACCCCTTTTCTCAAATGTGTCCTGGTTTAGATGACGACTTAGAGTCACTCTAGTTAGTCAAGAGCCACTTGATTTTGTTTTTGTTTTTAACTGCTGGGGAATACTTGTGGTTTTGTTACTGTATTAAATTAATGGTGGGCATAATGAGAGACAAAAATAGAGAATGGTCTTCTGAGGGGGAAAGGGGCACAAGCCGAGCTAGTAAAATGCTGTATGCTTTGATTTGCAAAAGATAAGTATGTAAACTTTAATATATCTTTAATTGGAAGAAATACTGGAGAAGAGCTTGTGGTTTTTAGAACGCTTCCTAGCAAAGTTGAAATGACTATAAACAATTGGAGAAAAAAGTATTGATCCTACTTGATTGGTAACCATGTTAGCATATTCCTGGACTGTTCCCGCTTTGGGAGTTTAACTTTAGAACAAAGTAATAAAGAAGACAATATCTGTTGTGAGTCGTAACCTTGAAGTCTTTGTCTTGCAGGTCTAGGTCCAGAAGAAGTTCCCGAAGGCATTATACCCGGTCACGGTCTCGCTCCCGCTCCCATAGACGATCGCGTAGCAGGTCTTACAGTCGAGATTATCGCAGACGGCACAGCCACAGTCATTCTCCCATGTCTACTCGCAGGCGTCATGTTGGGAATCGGGTAAGATGAAAAACTGGTTTTGAAGCAATGAACTGCCTAAATTTACTTTCTCTCAAAGTTAGAGCTGATTTTGACAGTAGAGCTTTAGCAGTGAGTGGGTAAGTGAAATCTTAAGAGTCTTTTTTAGTGTTTTTGAGAGTGTCTTTTCAGTTATTTTAAGTTAATCTTTCATGATGGGGGTCTGCATTTGGGCTACCTGTCATTTAAGCATAATATCAACACAATAGTGTAACTCCTTAGTCCATCCAAAAAAGACTTCGCACTGTGCATTACTATACTGTACTATAGTATTAGCACATTATTTCAAAATACAGTTCTATGCTAACGTTACTTGTGTTCTGGGTTGCATAAACCCAGTTAAACACTCTCCTGACTTTCCCATTTAATTTGAAGCTAGTTTCTTTTGGGTGTTAAGGCATTTTTTTATATTTCATGAAAGGCTTCAAATGAGATGGTATTTATTGTGGTTTTATTGTATAATCCAAGTGGTTTAGGTGAAGGGTGTGGGGGACTTAACGTTTTTATGTTTCTTTCTCTTGTTTGAGACTCAGTCTCACTCTGTTGCCCAGGCTGGAGTGCAGTGGCACAGTCTCAGCTCACTGCAACCTCCGCCTCCCGTGTTCAAGCCATTCTCCTGCCTCAGCCTCCCAAATAGCTGGGATTACAGGTATCTGTCACCACGCCCAGCTATTTTTGCATTTTTGGTAGAGATAGGGTTTCACCCAGGGTTTGACCAGGATGATCTCCATCTCTTGACCTTGTGATCCACCCGTTTCAGTCTCCCAAAGTGCTGGAATTACAGGCATGAGCCACTGCGCCCAGCAAATGTTTTTAAAGTAGAATGGTTTATGAAATGAATGGAATCTTTAGGTGAATTCGTCACAGCATCTGGGATGTTAGCAACATATGGTTCACTCCTTTCCTCTTTCATCTTTGTTCCTTTTTGAGACAGGGTCGGTCTCTGTTGCCCAGGTTGGAGTGCAGTGGTGCAGTCTCAGCTCACTGCATCTCCTACCTTCCAGGCTCAAGCTATCTGCCCATCTCAGCCTCCTGAGTAGTTAGGGAAACAGAAATGCATCACCATACCCAGCTACTTTTTGTATTTTTGTAGAGACATAGGGTCTCACTATGGTGCCC
Organism: Callithrix jacchus; assembly: GCF_049354715.1. Taxonomy (NCBI): domain Eukaryota; kingdom Metazoa; phylum Chordata; class Mammalia; order Primates; family Cebidae; genus Callithrix; species Callithrix jacchus. The sequence continues at coordinate 14,868,933 of NC_133516.1, read as the reverse complement.
AGGCTAGTCTCATGCCCTTCTGAACTTCAAGCAGTCCACCAGCCTTGGCCTTTCAAAGTGCTGGGTTTACAAGCATGAGCCACCACATCTGGCCGACTCTTGTTTCTTAGAGTGATTGCAAGCTGTTTATGACCTGTAAAATGGTTTGGTACACATCCCCTCAGGCTTCATTTATGTATATTTGTGTGTTATGCTTCTAAAAAAAATAAAATTATATGTGCTTATCTTTTTGGCAATTCAGAGCATTCTGTTAAATGGAAGGTGTCAACATTAAAATTTTCTCTAGCTAATAGACATTGTGGTTACAATTATCTTTTTGTGTCATTACGAATGTATGAATTTTTCTTAGAATAAATTCATGGAAGGAAAGATGCCAGGCTGCTTTTCACCAGCATGAGTACTTGTTTCCCCAACTTACTTAATTCACAGGTTGAAATTGTTTCTTTTGCATTCTTTCCTACCCATTCCCAAAACTGCCTGCAGTACTTGCTATAATTTCTAAGTGGTGTTTGGTCTAATTATATACTTTCCTTGTTAGTGACATCTTGGCTAGTATACAGCTCCCTTTTTTAAAAACTTTGATTTTATGACAACTTTTCAAAGTTTAAAATTGACTTTTTTTTTTATTATTATTTCTAGGCAAATCCTGATCCTAACTGTTGTCTTGGAGTATTTGGGTTGAGCTTGTATACCACAGAAAGAGATCTAAGAGAAGTGTTCTCTAAATATGGTCCCATTGCTGATGTGTCTATTGTATATGACCAGCAGTCTAGGCGTTCAAGAGGATTTGCCTTTGTATATTTTGAAAATGTAGATGATGCCAAGGAAGTAAGTAAAAGTCAACCTGTTCTTTGTAAACCACCAGTTCTCTTAACACCAAATACAAGTGGCCAGTTGCTAGGATAAGAAATCAATAATACTTTGAACTTTTTTTCCAACCTCTTGTGGAGACTCAGATACATGCAGAATAACAGAAAAGTTTGTATGACTTAGCAAAGTTGGTCCTACTACCTGCTTCATTAGTTGCCAACTATTGGGATCAGCTATACCCCAATTCTGCCAGGATATGTAGTTAGTGTTTACAATGAGTTTACATTCTAGAGTTAAAAATAGCCAAAATAAAGTTATGATGCAGAAGGAAAATACTCCTTTTTTGCTAAGTGAATGATGACATGTTTGGATTTTGATTGGTCTTGAGGCAGAATGTAGAAAGAGTAAAGATATGTGAGTCTAGACCACATTTAAAGGATGGTAGCTGAAGTACCCTTTGAGTAGAAGGAAGAGGAAAAACTGACAAGCCCTCTAATAGTCAATGTTGAGATTAGAAATTGAGCACCAGATAAAATCACTTAATGTAGGTAGGTTTTTATGGAAATTAAAATTTTTAAAAAGGATAACTTTAAAGGGGTGACCCACTGGAATAATAAAAACTGAATGCAACTAGTTATAAGTAGTGACTGTGGAATCGTGAGATTCAAAGAGACTTAAGATACACGGCTTCAGTTTAGGAAAAATTGATATGCCAAAGGTCACTTAAGTTTGTCCATTTCCTAATTAATTTTTGCAATAGGATCACAGCTCTCAGAAAATAGCATAATTTTTATCTTTGTCTAGTGCCAAAAACTGCCTGGGGCATAAACACTAGCTTGACCATCTGAACTAGAAGATTTTTGGAATTTGAAGTTTAAATTCTATTTAGGTGAAAGAATGTTTCTTTAAATGTATGTTTTTAACATTAAATACATATTCCGGGAAAAGGAACTATAAGTACCTAACTGTACAAGGCTTTGCTTCAGCTTTTGGCTTCCAGAGAAGGGCTAACTAAGAAAACTTTAAGGATTAAATGATAAATACATTCAGGTTCGAGTCATAGAACCTGTCATAACTCTTCAACTCTGCTGTTTTAACCCGAAAGCAGCCAAATGAATGAATGGGTCCCTATTCCAGTAAAAGATTATTTGTGGGCATTGGAATTTGGATTTCATGTGTTTTTTCACTTGTTAAATACTGTTTTTTCCCCCTAGTTATTTAAACTCTTAGTTTATGGGTTATACAGAGACAGCCAGCTGGCCAGATTCGACCTACAGGCTATAATTTGCCAACTGTATGCTGCTTTGGAGCTAGAAACACTGTCAGGATTGTTAGGTACAATAATTACTTCAAGTTTTTATGACTAGGTTATACAAATATTTAGTGTAGGAACAACACACTTGTAAGTTGTAGACCTTATGTTCTGGCTAACATGAAGATAACTTAAAGCACCCAACTGAAATGTTCAGCGGGACCTTACTCATAAAGATAATTAGTGGTTTTGTTCAGCGTATATATGACCATTTATTTCTCTTTTGAAGGCTAAAGAACGTGCCAATGGAATGGAGCTTGATGGGCGTAGGATCAGAGTTGATTTCTCTATAACAAAAAGACCACATACGCCAACACCAGGAATTTACATGGGGAGACCTACCTAGTAAGCTTATTTTCAAAATAAACATAACTGGCAGTTGTTCAGTGGTCAAAGAAGCATTTGTATTAGTGGAAAGTCTTCATTCAGCACCTTGGTTTGTGCCATAAATTTGAGTGTCAGTTATTAAATGTTCCTCATTAGGTCATTTTTCTCATAGAAATTTAACCACTACAGGAGTATAGGTAAAACTATAAATCTTTGTCAAGTGCATTTTTAAATTTTTTTGTTTTGAGACAGTTTCCCTCTTGCCCAGGCTGGAGTGCAATGGCATAATCTTGACTCACCACAACTCCCAGGTTCAAGTAGTTGTCCTGCCTCAGCCTCCCAGGTAGCTGGGATTACAGGCAGGTGCAACCACACACAGCTTATTTTTAGTAGAGACGGGATTTCTCCATGTTAGTCAAGCTGGTCTCAATCTCCTGACCTCAGGTGAGCCACTGTACCTGGCCAAATTTTTTTTTTTTTTTTTTTTTTAAGATGAAGTCTTCTTTACCCAGGCTGGAGTGTGGTGACATGATCTCAGCTCACTGCAACCTCCGCCTCCCAGTTTCACACGATTCTCCTGCCTCAGCCTCCCCAGTAGCTGGAAATACAGGCATGTGTTAGCCAGGATGGTCTTGATCTTCTGACCTCAAAATCTGCCCTCCTTGGCCTCCTAAAATGCTGAGATTCACAGGCATGAGGCACCAAGCCCAACCTATGATGTCTTTTAAGTAGAGCAGAGTGATACTGTTTATTTTTTATCCTTGTAGAAATATGTGGGATGTGCATATGTAGGATCTCTGTTTCCTTAACCAAAGATTTTTTTTTAAGTAGGTGTATACATATACTGTAACAAGGGAAAGAGCAGTGCTTGTTCAATATAGGTGAGAATTTTAACAGACATAATGTTCATTTTCTAGTTAATGTAGATATAAAAAGTCACGTACAGAAATATAAGGGACACTTGGTATTTTTTTTCTTCATAGTGGCAGCTCTCGCCGTCGGGATTACTATGACAGAGGATATGATCGGGGCTATGATGATCGGGACTACTATAGCAGATCATACAGGTAAGTTATGAAGGTCACCTTCTGAATCTCAGTTACAGTGTACAGATTAGCACTATGCTTAAGTTTTAGCCTTTCATAAAGGCTTTGCTGTAGTACTTTGAGAAACGCAAAGCAGAAGCTTAAACCAGATTTTAAAGTGATATGTCTTTAAATTCATGTGTGATTGGATTTCTGTTCCAATATTCTAAAATTTAAATGGGGTTTAAGTCACTTGGAATGTCAATAAAATAACATGGTTTTTTTCTTCTTCTTCTTTTTTTAACATGGGGTTTCACCATGTTGGTCAGGCTGGTCTTGAACTCCCGACCTTGGGGATCCGCCCGGTCACGTGTTTTGTGTGAATTAGCTGTTTTAGAGTGACAGGCCAGGCGTGGTGGCTCACACCTTTAATCCCAGCACTTGGGGAGAGGCCAAGCTGGGCAGATCACCTGAGGGCCAGCCTGGCCATCATAGTGAACCCTGTCTACTAGAAATAAAAAATTAGCCAGACATTACTCAGGACACTGAGGAGAATCACTTGAACCTGGGAGGTGGAGGTTGCAGTGAGTTGAGATTGCACCACTATTCCACTCTGGGCAATACATCAAGACACTCAAAAAAGCTAAAGCAAAATTATAGGCTGAGGCAGGGGGATCACTTGAACTGAGGGATTTGAGACCAGTCTGGGCAGCATAGGGAGACCCATCTCCACAGAAATGAGTCAGGAAGCTGAGGAGTTTGTGGCTGCAGTGAGCCAGGTACACTTCCGCTAGAGCAAGGCCCTGTCTTAAAAATAAAAAAAAAATCAAAAAATAATTATAACCTGTGTCTTAGTATTATAAAAACAAATTTGCAATGTTTTATAAAAGCAAATAGCATAAGCCATTGCTTTTCAAGCAGTTTCTTGGTATTGCTGATGCATGGGTTGTACGCTTAGAGGGCAGGTAAAACTGATGCTGTGAAAAACCAGAAAATAATTAAATAAAATAATTAATTAAAAGGGTAAGTGACTTTTTGTGACTGCCAAAAATTTGATATTTATAGAGGTTTGGGTAGGGAAATGCCAATCATTGTTAAAGATATCTTTGAAAATAACTTGATAAAAGTAAATTAAAGTTGGGAAATTTGGGTCCTCCCTTGCTTGTCAAAATGTGTAATTTGACAAGTGAAGTAGTGTAGTTAGTATTGACCACAGTTGTCATTGATACCTTGATAATTGTACATTATTTGGTAATGTTTAAGAAATTAACAGTTGTGGATCATTGAAAGTGAGTTTTTAAGTATGTTCTTGTTCAGCATTTTATCACCCATGAAAACCCTTTTTTTGTCTTTAAAGTATCACTCTATTCAATGGTACTTAAGGTATTAATTTGACAGGCCTGTTTGACATTTTTTTAAAATAGTACTTAGGAGTGTTCTGTGTTCTAATAATACTACTCATTTCAGCCACCAGAGAGAGCTCTATGCCAGTTTCTAAAAAGGGTGGCAAATCACTTGACATACAAGGAGCATCTCATTCATGCTCTATGAAAGTTTAATTTACTGAATGAATGACATAATTTTACAAAACTGAATGCATGTTGTCCTTGTGTCTTTACAGAGGAGGCGGTGGCGGAGGAGGAGGATGGAGAGCTGCTCAAGACAGGGATCAGATTTACAGGTATTCCAGGAGAGGATTTAGCATCTGTACAACAGTAGAAAGCTTCACATAAAGATGTTGCCTACTAATATTTTGTAAATTATAAGTGAAATACCCAAAATCAAACTGTTTGAAGCTCATGAAAATATTCTAAATGAAACTAAATGACTGTGTAATGTCTTGTATATTTGTAAATATTAATTGGGTTTGGAATACGTTATTAGTGGTGTACCATTTTATACCTTAATGATGTTAAAGATAGTCACTGTTAAAGAACTAGTTTTTTGTAATTACTTTTGTTATGTTCTTGTATTACATTTTCTTTGCTTTTTGTAAGCATCTCGGGTACATTCAAGCCAGGCTTTTTTACACAAAACTAAATCCCGAAGTGCTTGTGAAATTAGTTTTGGGTGTTAGTTCATGAGGATATTGTGGGAATTATTTAATGGTATGGGACTTCCCTCTCATTGTTTTGGAGACAAGAGTGTGGTTCGGTTGCCTAGGCTGGAGTACAGTGGAGCAATTCAGCTCACTGCAGTCTTTGTGCGCGCGCGCCACCGCCCCTTGCTGGGATTATGGGTGTGTGCCACCATGCCCGGCTAATTTTTTGTATTTTATAGAGACAGGTTTTCACCATGTCGCAGGCTGGTCTAAAAACTTTTGGCCTTAAGTAATCCTCCTGCCTTGGCCTGGGCATGAGCCACTGCACCCAGCCAGGAATTTTCTTTTACCTCTCTTAACATACGTAAAATTTAAGAGGTAACCAGATTAAAATATAGCAGGGATTGTTTGACCTGAAAGTTATTAAGAGTGCTTATTTGATATTTGGGCCTGATAATGTGCTTCATTCTCAAGACTTAAATAGACCTTGAAGGTTCATGCAGCTTTTCTCTTGGGAACTGATAAAGGGGCAATACATATAGTCATAAATTTAATATGTTTAGTCTAAATGTGGTCTGTGGAAACTTGGACAATCTTCACATTTGTTTGTAGAAGACGGTCACCTTCTCCTTACTATAGTCGTGGAGGATACAGATCACGTTCCAGATCTCGATCGTACTCACCTCGTAAGTTTTTATCTTAATGTGATTTATATTGTAATACTGTGACTTGCTTTGACAAAATATGCCAAGTACTTCCCTTTTGCAGATAATGGATTGGTTTCAGGTAGTTTTATGTATACTTAAAATATCCCCACACACCCTGAATGTTTTTTGGGTTCAAGAATGTAATGAATGGGAACAACCGAAAGAAAAATTGGGCAGCTTCCTGAGCCAGGAGTAGGCTCAGAGACTCCTGTTGTTTCTAATTGAAATAGGAAATAATATATTTCTACCATTTAATAGCTTGTCAACAGTCCTTAACAAATTTTGGGCAGCACAGAATCAGGTGAAATTTTGAAATCAGCCCTTTAGCGCTCAGATCCCTTAATACTTTTCAGCAATTTGTTTAACATTGCTATCTCATTTCTAGTATAATACTTTGATGGAAGTATGCAGGCAAGGTGGGGTTGGCTGGTATATAGGAATTTGTTAATGGCAGAATATTCTTAAGTTATCAGCATTAAAGTATGCTTGATAATTAATTCACTTAATATTATAGCATGTTCATTCTTTTCTTCCCAGGTCGCTATTAAAGCATGAAGACTTTCTGAAACCTGCCCTAGAGCTGGGATATTGTTTGTGGACAATATTTTTTATTGTCTCTTGTTTAAAAAGTGAACAGTGCCTAGTGAAGTTAGGTGACTTTTACACCTTTTATGATGACTACTTTTGGTGGAGTTGAAATGCTGTTTTCATTCTGCATTTGTGTAGTTCGGTGCTTTGTTCAAAGTTAAGTGTTTTCAGAAAAGTATGTTTTGCATGTATTTTTTTACAGTCTAAATTTTGACTGCTGAGAAGTTTCTATTGTACAAAACTTCATTTAAAAGGTTTTTCTACTGAATCCAGGGTACTCTGAAGATCGAAGCCTGTGTAAAATGCTACCAAATGGCAAAAAGCAACAATAAACAGTTTGATTTTTACTTTTGTTTTTAACATATCAATGCTTAGCAGAACTATTCAGTTGTCAGTAGTAAATTTAAAGACAAACGGCCCGTTTTCCTCCAGTTCATGAAACATACCATACTTATACCTGCAACTAAATGTTAAAAATTATGCTTTGTAACTCTGTACTGCTAGTATTAGAACTAAAAATCTACAATACAGCCAGTGCTTAATGCTTATATAAATGTGGATTTGTCGGCTTTTATGTAATCTAATATGTATAGCAGGATATACAAAGAGTTACACAGTGTATGCCTTAAAAGGCTGTTTCTTAAAGCTGTCACAAGGGGGTGATAGTATTTCAACTAGTTATCAGCAAGTGACGATACATTCCACCATAAATATACTCTTGTTCTTCTAGCTTTTAGACTATATGAAAAAAACTGGGTGCTTTCAAAGTACATGATGAGAGAAGGGAACACTACACCTGTGTCATGGATGAACTGAAGACTGCCTGTTCATTTTTTAAATATTATTTTCAGGTCCTTTGCTTACCAAAGGAGGCCGAATTCCACTCAAATGTTTTGAGAACTGTGATTAAATAAACGCAAATGAAAAATGCTGGTGCAGCTGTTTACAAAGTGTTCTTCTAACTATTGTAATTAGACTTTCTGTAGTTGAATCGCTAAGGCATTATGTTCCTTAGGCTGAGATGTATCTTGCTATTTGAGGGGTGCAGGATGGGGAGATGAACTTCTGTATTCCTGGAAAATTCAGAGGGTATAACTAGATAATAGAGTGATGTGCATTTGGGGATGGAGTTACGGTAAATAACTTTGAGGGTACTTGAAATGCATGTTCTTAGTATTTTGCATTTAAGTAATTTTCATAACTAATTGTAGGGATGTTACTATAGGTGGGTTATTTGTGTTAGTCTGCTGACCTTTATCTAATTTAGATATTTAGTATGTCCCAGGTACTTTGGGAAGCACCTTTACATGTAATCTTTAGCAATGAAATTATATAGGGTAACTTCGTTCAAATAGCTGTTGAGGTGGCAGCCTCAACATGATCTGAACCTAGGTGATCTTAGCCCACAGTTACATTAATCAAGATGTCATACTTCCTCTAATCTGGGTAGCTGGGTGATGGAAAATACCATGGATGGAGCATAGGCAGTATTGGCAGGTCTTAATTTGTAAAATTTACTTTGCAGGATGTTCTAAGTGTTTGCAACTTTCGGTAAACTAATATTCTTAAACTGCCCTTAAACATGTTTCTAATAAGCATGTGGAAATAATTTAGTGTATGCCTGATGGATTACTTCAAATTGTTCTCAACCAGTTTGGGAATAAGAATTTGTAGTATTAATATATAAAGTTGAGTTTTAGAATGTGGTCCAGAAGGGGTTGTGTTACAGAGAGATAAATTAAAGGCTGAGAGGCCTGGTTTTATTGTGATAGTATATACTTCATGAAGGAATATACTATGCTTATAGCTGTCCTAGCGGGGGGTCAGGGGGGATAGGTCAGCTGTATATGCTCTTTGCTGATTACTCAGGCTATGTGGTTATCAGATCAGTTACCTATTACAGTGTATACAGGGTTCGGTGCTAAAAGTTTTGGCATCCACTGGACGTCTTGAAATGTGACCCTCATGAACTATTATGCTGTTTCTGCTGCACAGCAGTTTATGGTTCTAAAACAGCATCCTTTCCTGAAGTGACTACATCTGCCTCCATTTTCTCCCTAACCAAACCCCTCCTGCATCAGTTAACTGATGGCTTGTGCATTCACCCTACCGAGAGTGTTAACAGGCAAAAAAGACCCTGAGGAAAATTTGGAATTTTACCAGGTTGAGACAGACAGAAGAGTAGTGAGACAAAGTGGTAGTTTGTTGATGTGCTGTAATGCTAATCACAAGTCTCATGAAAGGGAGACAGCAGACCCCTAGGTAGTAACTGATGCCATGGGCAGTTGAAACAGACAAAAAAGAAAACCATGGAAAAGGATAAATTTGAGTCTTAAAGTTCTTGCAAAGGGACTTGGAGGCTTTTATATGCCAGTTTAAACAATCCATTGCTTATGGCTGTAGGTAGGGCTGAGACTATGAAAGCAAATGCAAAGTTCATTTGGAAGATTGATAAGTTAAATAATTCATACCAGGCTCTTGTGAAACATTTCAGGAAATAAACAGGGTCCCAACAAGTAGAATAAGGCTGTGTCAAAAGATTTGTAGACCTGAGAGCAGCTGTTTCCAACCTCTCAGCCATGGATTGCTACCCAAGCTCCACCTTCTGTCAGATTAGCAACAGCATTAGATTCTCATAGCAAAACCCTATTGTGAAGTGTGTGTGTGAGGAATCTGAGTTGCACATTCTTTATGCAAGTCTAACTACATGTTAGAGAATGCTCAAGCTCTGAAATGTTTATTGTTAACCCTACATAAGGAATATAAGCCTTATGATAAAACTAATTTATAACCAAAGGAATAGTTCTTAGTCCTTTCATCTCATTGACTAGGATTCCATTTCTGCAAAGCCCAGGGGGAGAAACGGAATTAGAAGTTTCAACCTGAAGAAATAAAAATATTTGATCTGCATTATCAAAATTCTTGTAAATTATGTGAAAATTTTGAGGGTGGGTTAGGCTGGGTTTTATTAGCAGCAGACACCCCAATTTTCCTTCAGCATGTCATCTCAGATAGTGGTTTCTTATTTCATTGGCTCTTGTAAGATTGGACTAGACGCTAGTTTATGCCAAGTGTCATCAACAAAGCCAGAATGCTACTGCAATAATGTAAAGGATTGTATATTCTCTTTTACATACTTAAAGACTTAAAAGTGACAAGGATACTGGATTAGTTCTATTCCACTCACTCTGCCCCTTACTAGCAAGACAAGACAAATCCCTTCTCCCCATGAGCTATCAGTTGAAGCTAACACTTTCAAGAGCTTTACTTGACTGGTAAGAGGAGATATTGAAATGGGATCACAGGTTAGTAGAGACTAGTAATTACTGTTTTTTTGTTTGTGGTGGCGTAGGGTGGAGAGCGGGGAGGGTGTTTTTGAGACAAGTTTCACTCTTGTTGCCCACACTGGAGTATAATGGTGCAATCTTGGCTCAGTGCAAACTCCATCTCTCAGGTTCAAGCGATTGTCCTGCCTCAGCCTCCCAAGTAGCCGGGATTACAGGTTCCTGCCACCATGCCCACCTAATCAGTTTTTTTGTATTTTTAGTAGATACAGGGTTTCACCATGTTGGCCAGGCTGGTCTCGAATTCCTGGCCTCCAGGTAATCACCTGCCTCGGCCTCCCAAGATGCTGGGCTTATGGATGTGAGCTACGTGTGTCCCGTGAAGACCAAGTAATCACTGAACCCTTAGAAGCTGAAGTTGGCAGGGTTAATTGTAGCAGCAAGATAGAAGTGCGTGAAAGGATCTGACAGGAATTTCAAGCTGTAGTTAACTAGATTCTGGTTCACCGAAATAAAGACAAGTCTTTTACCAAAGACAACCTGCAACCACTGAACTGTGTTGTAGAAAAGTACACTCCCAAACTTTACCCAGAAATAACAATTGACCAACAACACGGTTTGAACTGTGTGGGTCTCCTTAAAGGAATTTTCTTCGTCTTCCACCCCTGAGACAGCAAGACCAGAACCCCCACCCCCCTCGGCCTACTCAACCTGAAGATGATGGAGGATGAAGACCTTTGTGATCCGCTTTGATGTAAATATCTCCGGATTTTATTTGCTCTGGCTTACTTGACAACACAGTGACTCCATGTTTGGGTCCCCTTCCACAAACACGTAGAAGCTGCTTTTTCTCTCCATTCCATCTCAGTTCTCTTCCACTCAGTGTGGAAGTTGTCTTTCCTCTCCTGGATTCCACTTTTCTGGATTCTCTCAGTGTGGGAGCTGTTACTCCTCCTGTTTCTCTATAAATAAATCACTTTCTACCAACAAACACAAATAGATACACATAATAAATTTTGTGTTACCTATGGTATTGGTAAGGCTTCTAACTAGGCTGTGGTTGGGGGGGGGTCAAAAGTTGTGTGTAACTGGGTACAGAGGATTACATGACAAAAAGGAGTATAAGACCAAGAAAAACTTAAGCTCATTGTCTTGGTCTGGAAAAACACACGAGTTCACAGGTATCTTCTGGACAGATCAGTATCTAACGATCTTTGTGGTTAAAGAGTTGGACCAGTAGGGTAGTCAGATTGGTAACAAAGCAAAGGCAACCAACATCCTCAGTGGATATCCACTTAAGTTTTTTTTTTTTTTTTTGAGATAGAGTTTCGCTCGTTACCCAGACTGGAGTGCAATGGCACGATCTCAGCTCACCGCAACCTCCACCTTCTAGGTTCAAGTAATTCTGCCTCAGCCTCCCGAGTAGCTGGGACTACAGGCATGCACCACCATGCCCAGCTAATTTTTGTATTTTTAGTTAGAGACAGGGTTTCTCACCTTGTTGACCAGGATGGTCTCAAATCTCTTGACCTCGTGATCCATCTGCCTTGGCCTCCCAAAGTGCTGGGATTATAGGCGTGAGCCACCACGCCCGGCCAGATTTAAACATTATTACCGTAATTTAGCTCCAATGTAAAATATGCTTTGATGGGAATAATTGGAGTATTAAGTTTCCTGTGAAGGCGGACAGTAATTTGTTCTCATTTAAAATAACATTCTAGGCCGGGTGCAATGGCTCACGCCTATAATCGCAGCACTTTGGGAGGCCAAGGCAGGTGGATCACGAGGTCAAGAGATCGAGACCATCCTGGTCAACATGGTGAAACCCTGTCTCTACTAAAAATACAAAAAAAAAAAATAGCTGGGCATGGTGGCGCACACCTATAGTCCCAGCTACTCGGGAGGTTGAGGCAGGAAAATTGCTTGAACCCAGGAGGCGGCAGTTGTGAACTGAGATGCGCCTTTGCACTCCAGCCTGGGTAATGAGCAAAACTCAAAAAAATAAAATGACATTCTGAATTTGTTTTTTGTCATTCCTGTATAGGACCTTACATACCTGTACTGTACCATGTAACTTGGCTTCTGTACCAAAGTTCACCAGAGAAACAACCATTACTATATAGATGTCAGCTATACATACACTTTTTATTGATTTTGTTTTGAGACAGGGTCTGGCTCTGTGCCCCAGGCTGGGGTGCAGTGGTGTGATCACAGCTAAACTGCAGGCTTGAACTCCTGGGCTCAAGCGATCCTCCCATTTCAGCCTCCAAAGTAGCTGGAACTACAGGTCTAACTAACTTTTTTAAGAGATGGGGTCTCACTGTGTTGCCCAGCCTGGTCTCTCAATCCTCCCACTTGGCCTCTAAAGTGCTGGGTTTACAGGTGAGCCACTGCACCTGGCCTACATCCACTTTTAGATTCATACTATGTTTATACTGTGAACATTTTAATATACTTCTAATATGCTTTGGAAAACCCATTTAGGAGAATTTCTTAGGTCCAGAGTGTTCAGGAATTATCAAGCTTAGCTTTTGATTTGTAATTTTTATTACTAAAAATATATAATCAATATAGGTTCTATATTTTTCTTAAGGAGTCTCACACTCTGGCCCAGGTTGGAGTAGTGCAGTGGTGTGATCTTGGCTCACTGCAACCTCTGCCTCCCAGGTTCAGGCGATTCTCCTGCCTCAGTCTCCCGAATAGCTGTGACTACAGGTGCCCACCACCATGCCTGGCTAATTTTTGTATTTTAGTAGACAGGGTTTTACCATGTTAGGCTGGTCTTGAACTCCTGACCTCATGTGATCCACCTGCCTCAGCCTCCCAAACTGCTGGGATTACAGGCATGAGCCACTGCATCCAGCCAGGTTCTCTGTTTTTAAATCCTAAAATAGAATTAACTGCATCATAAGGTGTACGAACATTTTTTAAGGTTCTTGAATGTACCAGTACGTGTCACTAAATTATTTTCCAGAAGGGCTCTGCTAATTAACCTACCAGGAAATGTATGATAGTGCCCTGAATCCTTAGTCTTAACACAAAATCGATTCATAAAAGCACTTTGCCCAAGTTTGAAAACATCTGTGCTATCTGATATGAAAGGATGTATGCTTCTAACTTCATGCCCTTTAAAGTTTGCTTTCATTCTTCCACTGCATCTCAAGGCAAGTAACAACGATAAATAGGGCATGGTTGTCTTCCATTCTTCATCCCATTCGTTTCTGCTTACATTTCCCCCAGTACAATGTCACCGGGTGCAGTAGCTCATGGTAATCCCAGCATTTTGCAAGGCTGAGCCTGGTGGATCATTTGAGCTCAGGAGTTCGAGACCAGCTTGGACAACATAGTGAAACCCCGCATCTACCAAAATACAAAATTTAGCCAGGGATGGTGGCTCGCACCTGTAGTCCCAGATACTGGGGGGAGCTGAGGCAGGAGAATTGCTTGAGCCCAGGAGATGGAGGTTGTAGCGAGATGAAATTGTGCCACTGCACTCCGGCCAAGTATATCTAGTCAGCCATTGCTCCATGATAACCAGTCATAAAATCTAAGGCATACAATAGTAGTAAGCATTTGTTGAGCTCACTGAGACAAGGTTCACCTGTTATGGCTGTGCCAGGCTCTCATCTGCAGGGCAGCACAGGAGTTGGCTAACGTAGGCTGCAGTGACAAAGATAACTGCTTCATGCCGCAGGTGCGTGGGTCTGCTCCACATGTCTCAGCTTCCTTGGAAAGTTAGCAAGCCACCACGAGTTCCTCTAATGGTGATGGCAGAAACACTACCACAGCAGAAATGCCAAGTCCAACCACCCAGATGCATTTCAAGCTTCTGCTTGAATTACATCTACTAACTTTCCAAGGCAAAAATCAAGGAATGAGGAAAATCAGCCAGGCGTGCTGGCTCACACCGGTAATACCAGCACTTTGGGAAGCTGAGGCCAAGTGGATTATCTGAGGTTAGCAGTTCAAGGCCACCCTGGCCAACGTGGTGAAACCTCGTCTCTACAAAAATTAGCTGGGCATGTTGATGGGTGCCTGTAATTCCAGCTACTCAGGAGGCTGAGGTGGAAAAATCACTTGAACCTGGGAGGCGGAGGTTGCAGTGAGCCGAGATCACTACTACAGCCTGGACAACAGAGCAAGAGTCTCAAAAAAGGAATGAGGAAATCACTAATTTTACTTGGGGAGATTGTAAAATTAGTGCCAAAGGGCATAGAAAGGGATGAATAATCCACCATATTTAGTTTTCCATGCTGATATTGAACGTGTCATTATTTCTGCTGCTTAACTCCCTGGCAGTAAGACTCTGCCTTTAATAGAGAGTTATGCATTGAATGAGTCTTGATGGGAGACGGAGCCCACTGTAACAGCACAAATGCTGAATATCCCAAATATTTGTGTACCCAGGCTCTGGCATCTACAGCACATGTATGTGTATATGACCTAGGCTGGGTCAGTCAGGTGCATCTAAACTAAATCAGTCATCAGTGACTTGCAGTAGGAACAATGGAAAATGTATTTCAGTAGTGTATGATAAGGATGTCTCCGAGATGGCAGCAACACTGGGAGGAGGGATGAAGAGGGGTGGTTCTAGCTCTAATGGCCAATTTCCTTGTATGCTACCAATGGCAGCTGTATGGCAACCTGTGGCGTCCTGGGTTTGACAGTGGCCTTGACCTCACTGAGCTTTGTGGGGTAACTTTAGCTGTTAAACTTCCTTATATACCTGTTTTCCAAGCCGGGTTCTCCTCTCTCACTGTAGTCTTCCAACTACCCAGTGTTCTTCTTTTAAAAAAAAAAAAAATCTGCTCAAATCAGCTGGCATTGTTTCTGATCTCTTATAACCAGTAATCCTGATAAAATATTTCTTCCCTATTTATGATGCCTAATTGGTAGCCGTTCTGCTAATAATCATGTCTCCTCCAATCCATACTCCACTAAGTGGTAGAAGGGAATATCTTCGGTAAATCAGATCACGTGATCTTTGTTGTCAATTGCATCTTGTATTTAGATCAGATCTTTAATATTAGTCTACCAGGACCTCCATTATCCACCCACCTCCCAACCTCTTCCTCCAGCCTCATCTTGCAACTTTCTTTTCCTTTGACCACGGGAAGCAGTTCTTCCTCAGCTTTAGTAACCTAGAGTAGAAAAGTTCCAGCAGGAAGCCACTTGGGAAAAGAAAACACAGGAGAGGGCAAGATGGAGATAAATCTTGGAAATGGATGCCTGGGTATTTCTTAGGCTTGGGACCAGTTCCCTAACCCTTTCATTATTTTGCTTACTGCAAGCTTAATCTTTGTGATTGTGATATAATTTGTTTAAAAACGTTATTTAAAAGTAGGCAAGCTAATTTTTTTTCCAACTCAATGTCCCAAAGCTGTAAATGTCCTTACAGTCTCTTTGATTATGTGTACATTAATTTATTTTCTCAATATAAGGAATATATTTTTATCAAAGCTAAAGAGTCTTCATTCCTGAGAGATCTGGGGTGAAAAAAGTTACCAGATTCATAAAACAAATACTATATCTTTTCTCTCTACCCACCAAAATGATTGTTTCTCATGAGTTGATATAAAGAAGAATCTAAATCTGCATCAGTCTTAATGTGTTATTTAAATGAAAAAGGAAGCAGGGATAGCAGTCAAACCACTGGCATCTTACAACCAACATCCGTCTATGTAAAAAAAAAAAAAAAAGATTTGAGCTTCTTAATTGCAAGCACTTTTTTTCCCACAAGTTGTTTATTGTACAATTTACGTTATACAAAAAAAGAATTCATTTTGTCTATTCTAAGTCTTCATGTAAACAAAGTTATCCAGTGTGTACACTTTTGTGTCTGGCTTCTTTGACTCAGCATGTTTTCGTGACTTGCTTATATGGTTGTATATATCAGTGGTTTGTTCTTTTTATTGCCAATAATATTCCACTATATGGATGTATGATGCTTTATCCATTCTATTGAACACCTGGCTGTTTATAGTTTTTAAATATTATGAATAAAGCTACTATAAACAGTTTTATATAGGTCTTTTTGTGGACATATTTTTCTCTGAATAAATACTCTTGAGTTGTATTTCTGGGCCATAAAGTAAAAGTATGTTTAACTTTTAAAGAAACTCAGTTTTCAAAAGTGATTGTACCATTTTATATTGTCACCACCAAGGTACGAGAGCTCAAATTGGTCCTTATTTTGCCAGTATTTAGTGTTAACAATCTTTTAGCTTTTGGTTGGCTTCGTAGTGGTTTCTCATTTTTTTTAGATGGAGTCTCACTCTGTCACCCAGGCTGGAGTGCAGTGGCACGATCTCAGCTCATTGCAACCTCCACTTTCGGATTCAAGCAATTCTGCCTCAGCCTCCTGAATAGCTGGGACTACAGGTGCACGCCACCACACCCAGCTAATCTTTTCTATTTTTAGTAGACACAAGGTTTCACTACATTGGCTAGGCTGTTCTTCAACTCCCGGCCTCAAGTGATCTGCCTGCCTTGGCTCCCCAAAGTGCTAGGATTAGGCATGAGCCATCACACCTGGCAGTTCCTAATTTTAATTTGCACTTTGCACACTTTTATTAGGATTCTCCGTGATAGAAACAGAACCACTAGGCTGTATATTAATATTTCTAGAAAGAGATTGATTGTAAGCTGTTGGCTCACTCAATTATGCAGTTTGAGAAGTCTCACAATCTGAGTTCTGCAAGCTGGAGAACCAGGAAAGCTGGTGGTGTAGTTTGCAGGACTTGAATGCAGAAGTGCTGCGGGTATTGATTCCAGTTCAAGTCTGAAGACTTGAGAACCAAGAATAGTGAGTGCAGAAGACCTATGTCCCAGCTCATTCAAGCAGAGAGCAAATTCAACTTTCCTCCGCCTTTTTGTTCTATTCAGCCTCTCAGCTGATTGAATAATGCCCATGAACATTGGAGAGGGCCTTCTGCTGGTTTCACCAGTTCAAATGCTGTTCTTTTTTGGAAACATTCTTACAGACAGGCAGAAATAATATTTAACCAAGAATCAGCATCCTGTGGCCTAGCCAAGTTGACACGTGAAATTAGAAGAGCAATAGCATAAACACAGAGAAACTTTATTTGGAACACTTCATGAATTTGCTTGTTATCCTTGTGCAGGGGCCATGCTAATCTCTGAATCATTTCAGAATATGTGCTTCAGAAGCAAACACCAGAGGATTTTTAAATTTAAAAAATTGTCTTGGCAGATTGATGGGATGCAGACTCAGTTAGTACAAAATTTATACTTTTTTTTTTTTTAATGGAATCTCAACTGTCACCCAGGCTGGAGTGCAGTGGTGTAATCTTGGCTCACTGCAACCTCCCAAGTTAAAGCTTCTGTTGTTGTCCCTAAATCAGCAATATACAAATCTATACAGGGTTCCAATAGCATCTCATTTGTTTCAAAATATTCCTCTCCCTTGTTATTTGTTTTGATAATTATTTAGAAAAAAGGTTCTTTCTAGTTTTCTCTTCAAGTATTAATTGAGGGCTGAGTGCAGTGGTTCATGCCTGTAATCCCAGCACTTGGGAGCCCAAGGCAGGCAGATCACTTGAGGTCAGGAGTTTGACACTACCCTGGCCAACGTGGTAAAACTCCATCCCTACTAAGAATGCAAAAATTAGCTGGGTGTGGTGGTACATGCCTGTGGTCCCAGCTGCTTGGGAGGCTGAGGCAAGTGAATCACGGAACCCGGGAGGTGGAGGTTGCAGGGAGCTGAGATTGCGACACTGTGCTCCAGCCTGTACAACAGAATGAGACTGTCTCAAAAAATAAAATAAACATACCAGCCTGGCCATCATGGTGAAACCTTGTCTTTATTAAAGTACAAAAAAAAAAAAAAAAACTAGTTGGGCGTGGTGGTGTGTGCCTGTAGTCCCCAGCTACCAGGAGAATCACTTGAACCCAGGAGGCAGAGGTTGCAGTGAGCCAAATCACAGCAGTGCACTCAGCCGGGGCAACCAAGCAAGACTGTCTTAGAATTATCATACAACTCAGCAATTCTACTCCTGGGTTTATACCCAAACAATTGTAAACATAGGTCCACACAAAAATGTGTACGTGGGTGTTCATAGCAGCATTAGTGATAGCCAAAAACCAGAAACAAGCCAAATGTTCCTTCAGCTGATGAACTGACTAATACAATGTGATATATCCATACAATGGAATATTATTTGGCTATAAAAAGGAATGAAGTACTGATCCATCTGACATGAATGACCTTCAAAATATTTTAAGTGAAAGAAGCCAGTCACAAAAGACCATATATTACATGATTTAATCTAGATGAAATGTGCCGAAGAGAGAGTGCCATGGAGAGAAAGTAGATGAGTAGTTTCCTAGGAATGACAGCTTGCAGGAGGGATGGGAAGTGACTGCAAATAGGTATGGCCGCCACTTTGGGCAGGAGAAAATATGCTAAAACTGATTGTGGTGATGATCACATACCTTTGTAAATATACTAAAAGCGATGGAATTTTGCACGTTAAGCAGACGGATTTCATCTTACTAAAGCTGCCAAGCACTTCCAGTCATTTAAAGACACTGTTAAGAGAGTGGGCCAGGAGGGGTGGCTAACGCCTGTGATCCTAGCGCTTTGGAAGGCTGAGGCAGGAGGATCCCGTGAGCCCAGGAGTTCAAGACCAGCTTGGGTAACATAGGGAGACACCCTGTCTTTTAAGAGAAAAAAATAGGCCGGGTGTGGTGTCTCCTGCCTGTAATGCCAGCACTTTGGGAGGCTGAGGCGGGTGGATCACCTGAGGTCAGGAGTTTGAGAACAGCCTGGCTAACATGCTGAAACCCTGTTTCTACTAAAAATACAAAAAAATTAGCCAGGCATGGTGGCCCACGCCTGTAATCCCAGTTACTTGGGAGACTGAGGCAGGAGAATCACTTGAAATGGGGGGGTGGAGGTTGCAGTGAGCTGAGATGGCACCATTGTACTCCAGCATGGGCAACAAGAGCGAAACTTTGTCTCAAAACAAACAAAACCACAACATTTTGAACAGGCATTTCATGTAAACAAAAAGGATATGCAAATAGCTAATAAGTTTAGCAAGGAGGCCGGGTACAGTGGCTCACACCTGTAATCCCAGCACTTTGAGAGGCCGAGGCGGGTGGATCACCTGAGGTTGGGAGTTCGAGACCAGCCTAACATGGAGAAACCCCATCTCTAAAAAAGTAAAAGGAAAAAAGAGACTGGGCGCCGTGGCTCAAGCCTGTAATCCCAGCACTTTGGGAGGCTTAGGTGGGTGGATCATGAGGTCAAGAGATCGAGACCATCCTCGCCAACATGGTAAAACCCCATCTCTATAAAAAAAGGAAAAAAAAAAAACTTAGTAAGGAAATTCAAATGAAAGCTCCAGTGAAAAACTGCTGTATACTCACTAGAATGACTCAAAATTTTGAGGTGTTTTTGGGGCAGGCTCTTACTCTGTTGCTCAAGTTGGAGTGTAATTGTGTGATTATGGCTCACTGTATCCTCGACCTCCTAGGCTCAGGAAATCCTCCTACCTCCATCTCCCAGGTAGCTGGGACCACAGGCACATGCCATCACACCCAGCTAATTTTTAATTATTTTCTGGATACGGGGTCTCCCTCTGTTGCTCAGGCTGGTCTCAAACTCCTGGGCTCAAGTGATCTGTTCTCCTCAGCCTCCCAAAGTGCTGGGATTACAGGCTTGGCCACAGTGCCCAGTCCAGAATGACTAAAATGTAAAAATTTGCAATAGCAAGTGTTGACAAGAATGTGGAGCAACTAAAACTTGTATACATTGCTGGCAGAAGTAAAAGTGGTACAACCACTTTGAAAAACTATTTGACAATATAAATTAAAGATAACCTTCGTACACCTTGACCCAGAAGTTTCACCCCATAGAAATGAGTGCTTACATCTGCAGTAAACATGTACAAACCAGGCATGGTGGCTCACACTTGTAATCCCAGCACTTTGGGAATCTGAGGTGGGTGGATCACTTGAGGCCAGGAGTTTGAAACCAGCCTGGCCAACATGGTGAACTCCGATTTCTACTAAAAAAAAAAAAAATGCAATAATTAACCAGGTGTGATGGTGCATGCCTGTAGTCCCAGCTACTGGGGAAGCTGAGGCACAAGAATATCTTGAACCCGGGAGGCGGTGGTTGCAGTTAGCTGAGATCATGCCCCATACTCCAGCCTGGGTGACAGAATGAGACTCTGTCTCAAAAAAAAAGTATAAGAATGTTCACAGTAGCTTTATTCATAATACATCGAAACTGAAAACAACTCAAATGTCCTTCAGCAGGAAATAAATTGTGGCATATTTATATAATGAAATACAGGAATAAAAATAACGAGTACCTGCTGCAATCTGCTACAGGGATGGATCTCACAGACATCATGTTGTCGAGTGAGATAAACCGAACACAGAAGAGTATGGAATATATGATTCCATTGACGTGAAGTTCAAGAACGAGCAAAAGCAGCGGTTGTTGATAGAACTCAGAAGAGTGATTGCTTCTTAGGGTTGTATTGCCTGGGAAAGAGCATAAGAGCCTTTCATGGTACAAGAAATCTTCTATGTCTTGAGCTATGTGTGGCTATACAGGTATATACATATATATACAATTATATGTAAGGTTCATCAAGCTCTATAATTAAAATTGTATATATACATTTAAAATGGTATATTTTTGAGTGTATAAATTATACCTCAATTAAAACATTAAAGTGGTGAAATTTATATAAAAGAAGGATATTTTTAAATTATCATTAATAGCATCAGAGTGATAAGATACTGCATCTGTAAACAAGAAGTACTGCATCTAAAAGTAGGGTCAGGCATGGTGGCCGAGGCCTGTAATCCCAGAACTTTGGGAGGACAGGGTGGGCGGATTGCCTGAGCTCAGGAGTTTGAGACCAGCCTGGCCAACATGGTGAAACCCTGTTTCTACTAAGAATACAAAAATTAGCTGGGTATGATAACATATGCCTGTAGTCCCAGCTGCTTGGGGGGCTGAGGCAGGAGAATCACTTGAACCCAGGAGACTGAGATTCCATCTCAAAAACAAAAAAATAAAATAATAAAACAAAATAAAATAAAACCAGGAACAATAGGAGAATAAGGTAGAGCTCTTGAAAATTAAAAACAAGGCCAGGTGCCGTGGTTCATGCCTGTAATCTCAGTACTTTGGGAGGCCAAGGCGGGCAGACTACCTGAGGTCAGCAGTTCCAGACTAGCCTGGCCAACAAGGTGAAACCCCGTCTCTATTAAAAATACAAAAATTAGCTGGGTGTGGTGGCACATACCTATAATAATCCCAGCTACTCGGGAGGCTGAGGCAGAAGAATTGCTTGAGCCCAGGAGATGGAGATTGCAGTGAGCCAAGATCCTACCACTGCACACTGGGTGACACAGTGAGACTAAGTCTCAAAAACAATAAAATAAAATAAAATAAAACCAGGAACAATCAGAGAACAAGAGAGAAGTCCTAAAAATTAAAAATAGGCCGGGCTGTGTAACTCATGGCTGTAATCTCAGCACTTTGAGGGGCTGAGGCAGGTGGATGTCACTTGAGCTCAGAAGTTTGAGACTACTCTGGGCAACATGGTGAAACCCTGTCTACACACAAAAAATATAAAAATTAGCCACAGGTGGTGATGCTTGCCTGTGGTGTCAGCTACTCAGAACATGAGGTGGGAGGACCCCTTGTGCCTGGGAGGTCAAGGCTGCAGTGATTATGCCATTGCACTCCAGCTTGGGTGATACACCGAGACCTTGTCTCAAAAAGATAAAATAAAAACACCATTGGCCAGGCACGATGGCTCAGGCCTGTAATCCCAGCACTTTAGGAGGCGAGACAGGTGGATCACTTAAGTCCAGGAGAATGAGACCAACTTGGGCAACATGGCAAAACCCCAGCTCTACAAAAAATACAAAAATTAACCAGGTGTGGTGGCACATGCCTGTAGTCTCAGCTACTTTGGAGGCTGAGGTGGGAGAATTACCTGAGCACAGGAGGTCAAGGCTGCAGTGAACTGAGATTGCGCCACTGCACTCTAGCCTGGGCAACAGAGCAAGACCCTGTTTAAAAAAAAGAAGAAGAAATTAAAAACATTATAGATGGGATTTTAGTTCAATCAAAGGTTGAAAAGATAAAGTTGAGGAAACTCCCAGAAAGTGTAATAAAACACAAAAACCAAAGAGATGGAAAATATGGGTAACAAAAATTTAGAAATGTATTCCATGCGATTGGGAATAACAGAAATTGCAGAAAAACAGAGAATATGGAAGGGAGAAAATTACTTCAGATATGGTACAAGTAGATTTCCCTGAGCTTCATGAGTGTCACCTCACTGGAAGTCACCATATTGAAAAGGCCTACTGTGTACCCAGCACACAAAGCCATGTTGTGAAATTTAAGAATACAGGTAGGGAAGGAAGAGAGGGAAGGAGAGAGAGAGAGAGAACACAGTTTTCATTCAAAGAAATAGAAAACAGAATCAGAGTGGCATTGGAACTTTTCAAAAGCAACATGGGATGCTAAAAAATGGCAGAGAAGTGACTACAAAATTCTGAAGAAAAATTATTATTATTATTTTTTTTTTTTTGAGACGGAGTTTCGCTCTTGTTACCCAGGCTGGAGTGCAATGGCGCGATCTTGGCTCGCCGCAACCTCCACCTCCTGGGTTCAGGCAATTCTCCTGCCTCAGCCTCCTGGGTAGCTGGGACTACAGGCGTGCGCCACCATGCCCAGCTAATTTTTTTGTATTTTTAGTAGAGACGGGGTTTCACCATGTTGACCAGGATGGTCTTGATCTCTTGACCTCGTGATCCACCCGCCTCGGCCTCCCAAAGTGCTGGGATTACGGGTTTGAGCCACCGCACCTGGCAGAAAAATTATTTTGAAACAGGGTCTTGCTTTGTTGCCCAGCTGGAGTTCAGTGGCATGATCTTGGTTCATTCACTGCAGCCTTGACCTCTCTGGCTCAAGGGATCCTCCCACTTCAGCTTCCCAAGTAGCTGGGACCACAGCTGTGTACCACCATGCCTAGCTAATTTTTTTGTATTTTTTGTAGAGACAGGATTTTGCTATATTGCCCAGGCTGGTCTCGAACTCCTGAGCTCCAGGGATCCACCTGTTTCGGCCTCCCAAAGTGCTAGGATTACAGCCATGAGCCACTGCGACAGGCCAAGAGAAATTATTTTCAACCTAAAATTCTATACTCATCTACATGTGAGTCAAGTATGAGAGTTAAATAAAGACATGTTAAGGCATACAAAGACTTCCCTTCTTAAAAAACAAAAACACCCTAGGCGACTTTTGAGGAATCACCTACATGATGTGCTTTAGCAAATAAGGAAGATGAAGTGTTTCTGTATTCAGAGACCATACTGAAAGGCTTCCACAGATCTCAAGTAGTCAAAGAAAATCAGATCTACGCACATACAAAATTTTAACAATCAAAAAACCCACTCGAATTCAAGGCTATAAAACAAAATTTGTAGGGAATATGAAAGCCATTCATGGTGGCCGTGGTGGCTCACGCCTGTAATCCCAGCACTTTGGGAGGCCAAGGTGGGCAGATCACTTGCCACCAGGAGTTCGAGACCAGACTGTCCAACATGGCGAAATGCCGTGTCTACTAAAAATACAAAAATTAGCTGGGTGTCGTGGCAGGTGCCTGTAAACCTAGCTACTCGGGAGGCTGAGGCAGGAGAATCACTTGAACCTGGGAGAAGGAGGTTACAGTGAGCTGAGATCATGCCACTGCACTCCAGCCTGGGTGATAGAGCCAGACTCAGTCTCAAAAAAAAAAAGAGAGCCATTCACGCTATGTTATATACTAGACTCAGAAGTGAACAATATTCAGGTGGTCAAAATAAGGTAAACAAACACTTCCTATCAACTCTGAAAAGTGTCATATCCCTAAATGGTGAAGATGGGAGGAGGAAAACAGTGGGTGTATAAGAGAAGCATGCTCCGTCTTCCAGGAATTGATTTCACTGAAAGATATAGAAACTGATTATAATTGACTTGAAGTAGAATTAAAAAAAGGGGGGAAAGTGTGTATTTAGTTGTGTGTGTCCTAATGTTGGCATGCTTGTCGTACTTTTCCTGCATTAAATTTTTGCTTTCGAAGGGGTTAGTTAATGATTCCGAATTTCATGTGGTCTGGGACTCTGAAAACAGGCTGTTTTTTGCCCCTCTTATTTCTTTTCTTTTTTGAGATGGAGTTTTGCTCTTGTCGCTCAGGCTGGAGTGTAATGGTGCCATCTCAGCTCACTGCAATCTCTGTTTCCTGAGTTCAAGTGATTCTCCTGCCTCAGCCTCATGAGTATCTGGGATTATAGGCACGTGCCTCCATGGCTGGCTAATTTTTTGTATTTTTAGTAGAGACAGGGTTTCACCATGTTGATCAGGCTGGTCTTGAACTCCTAACCTCAGGTGATCCACCTGCCTTGGCCTCCCAAACTGCTGGCATTACAGATGTGAGCCACTGCACAGTGGCTTACAGTTACTTCTACTGAGAACTTTGCATGCCTTTTGGCTCAGCTGTGTGGCCTTTCAGGAAATTTAACTACACAACTACTGATCAAAACCGACCTGTCAGGAAATCAAGAAATGGACAGAGGAGGGGGTTGTTACAGTTCAAAAGAATGTGAGAAAAAATGAAACTCTGCTTAGATAAAGCAAAGGATATGAGGAAGTGAAACTCATTCTGAAGGATGAGGCTGTGTTTATGAGCTGCAGTCTTGCTAGTGATTTGAGAGATTGTCTTGTTCCCTGGGATTTACATTAGCAACACTTGCAAACCTAAAGTGTTGGACTGTAGACTTAAAAAGAAAACACAAATTTCATGCGGTATACAGAGCAGTTCTATGAACAAAGCCGGGTTTTTGTGTTTTGTTTTTGTTTTTAAGATGAAGTCTCTCTCTGTCACCCTGGCTGGAGTGTGGTGGTGCAATCTAGGCTCACTGCATCCTCTGCCTCCCAGTTTGGTTCAAGCAATTCTCCTGCCTCAGCCTCCTGAGTAGCTGGGATTATAGGCATTCTCCACGTCGCCTGGGTAATTTTTGTATTTTTGGTAGAGCTGGGGTTTCGCCATGTTGGCCAGGCAGGTCCCGAACTCCTGACCTCAAGTGATCCACCAGCCTTGGTCTCCCAAAGTGCTGGGATTACAGGTATTAGCCACTGTGCCTGGCATGAACAAAGTGTTTCTATTGTTTTAAATGTGGTGAGGCCAGGCGTAGTGGCTCACACCTGTAATCCCAGCACTCTGGGAGGCCAAGGTGGGCAGATCACTTGAGGTCAGGAGTTTGAGACCAGCCTGGCCAACATGGTGAAACCCTGTCTCTACTAAAAATACAGAAATTGTCCGGGTGTGGTGGCAGGCACCTATAATCCCAGCTACTTGGGAGGCTGAGGCAGGAGAATAGCTTGGACCCGGGAGGTGGAGGTTGCAGTGAGCTGAGCTGAGACCATGCCACTGCACTCCAGCCCGGGTGACAGAGGGAGACTGTGTCAAAAAACAAACAACATAAATTTTGTGAGATCATATGAAACAAAAATTAATATATTTTAAAGTCATTCGATTATTTAATAAGCAGTTATTGTGTTAGATATTTTACGATGCACTGAGACTGAAGGTAAAAGGCTGGGGCAGAAGGATACGAAGAAAAACTGGCACATGCTGGTCCCTAGTTCGAAGGCATTTCTTCTACCTACTAGAGGAAACCAGACAGGTACTGCGGTGAAGATAGCACAGTGTAGAAAATTATCAAACAGGGGGCGCGGTGGCTCACACCTGTAATCCCAGAACTTTGTGAGGCCAAGGTGGGCAGATCACAAGGTCAGGAGATCAAGACCATCCTGACCAACGTGGTGAAACCCCATCTCTACTAAAAATACAATATACGCTGGTCCTGGTGGCATGTGCCTGTAATCCCAGCTACTTGGAAGCCTGAGGCAGGAGAATCGCTTGAACCAGGGAGTTGGAGGTTGCAGTGAGCCAAGATCACACTGCTACACTCCAGCCTGGCAACAAAGCGAGACTCCGTCTCAAAAGAAAAAATAAAAAAGAAAGAAAAAAATAAAAGAGGCACAGATATAAGCCAAAAGCAGCAGGCAGCCTTTTGATTTGGAGGCATGAGTGCTGGGGTCAGGAAGAACGGGCCCTATGAGCCTGTGCCTTGGAGGATGGGTGGGGCATGTGCCTGGACTTCATAAAACCAAGGCCCTTGGCTGAGCACACAGCTCACGCCTGTAATCCCACACTTTGGGAGGTGGAGGCATGTGGATCACGGGAGGTCGGGAGTCGAGACCAGCTTGGCCAACATGGAGAAACCCTGTATCTACAAAATACACAAAATTAGCTGGGCATGGTGGGGCATGCCTGTAATCCCAGCTACTCGGGAGGCTGAGGCAGGAGAATCACTTGAACCCAGGAAATGGAGGTTGTGGTGAGCCGAGATCATGCCACTGCACTCCAGCCTGGGTAACAAGAGTGAAACTTTGTCTCAAACAAAAGAAAGAAAAAAAAAAGCCCCACCAGAAAGAAATTACAGATGTTTCTGCCCCTTGTTCAAGGGATTAATAAGATTTATAGCGTTAATGGTGCAGTCTGGACCTGCGGGCTGGAATCAATTTCCCTGAGACACTCACTTCCAGCCAGTAGAAAGTAGGAGAGTGTCCAGCGAGTCACTCTCTGACCGGAAACTGCTGACACCAGACACAAGCAGGTTGCTGACTCAGGCAGAGGGGAGCATCCAAACCCTCATCACCCTCAGTGCATGGATCTTCACTGCAGCCATTGGAGCAGAGCCAGACTTGCAAATGGCCTTTCATGCTGCTTACCAAGAGTGAATGTTCGCTACTTTTTCTCCCCTGGGCAGAGGAATACATGACAGTGACTTTCTTGGCATTCTCTCCTGACAGAAGTCAGTAAATTCGAAAGGTAGAGAGTCGGGTAAACTTTGCATTTCTGTACAGGCCCAAGGCTGGAAGTTGTACAGATAGAATCACGTTCACATCATTGAAAACCAGATGGATGTCAGTTGACAGAGGAAGAGAAGATTCATGCAAAAAAAAAAAAAAAAAAGGATGAAACATTTTTGTGAACTTTAAAGAGAGGGAAAACAATATCATATTTGTGGAGACACCTACATGTGAAGTAAGATGATAAAAACAAACATGACGGGCTGGGTGCAGTGGCTCACACCTGTAATCCCAGCACTTTGGGAGGTCGAGGTGGGCAGATCACAAGGTCAGGAGTTCGAGAACAGCCCGGCCAAGATGGTAAAACCCTGTCTCTACTAAAAATACAGAAAAAAATTAGCCAGGTGTTGTGGCATTCGCCTATAATCCCAGCTACTCGGGAGGCTGAGGCAGGAGAATTGCTTGAACCCAGGAGGTGGAGGTTGCAGTGAGCCAAGATCATGCCACTCACTCCAGCCTGGGCCACAGAGCAAGATTCTGTCTCAAACAAAAAACAAACAAACAAACCCACAAACAACAACAGCAAAGAAAAACAAGCATGAGGATAGGAAATGCAGAGAGGCACACACAGAAATGCTGCTTGTATTCGTATTGCTCCATTTCATTGTCTGAGTGACAATGATAAGGGCGTTTCCCATTATTCCGTATACTCTTGTGTGTGTCAATATTTGATATTTAATAATATTTAAACATTTAATAATTTTTTTGTCTCAAGAAGTATTTTACCTTTTTCTGAGCTTTATTGGAATATTCTGAATACCTGGGATTACAGGCATGCACCACCATACCCGGCTAATTTTTGTATTTTTAGTAGAGATGAGGCTTTGCCATATTGGCCAGGCTGGTCTCAAATCCCTGACCTCAGGTGACTGCCCACCTTGGTCTCCCAAAGTGTTGGGATTACAGGCATGAGCCACCTCACCCGGCCAAAACAGACCTGCGCTTATGTGTTCAATTGTTTTTTTACCAAAGTATCCAAGGAATTTGATAGGAAGATTAAGTCTGTTCAACAAATGATACTGGCACAGTTGTCTATGTAAAAAGATATATTAAGTAATTTGTTTCCCAGGTTTTTTTTTTAGACGGAGTGTTGCTCTGTCATCCAGGCTGGAGTGCAGTGGTGCGATCTTAGCTCACTGCAACCTCTGCCTCTCAGGTTCAAGTGATTCTCCTGCCTCAGACTCCCAAGTAGCTGGGACTACAGGCGTCTGCCACCATGCCCGGCTAATTTTTGTATTTTAGTGGAGACAGAGTTTCGCCATATTGGCCAGGCTGGTCTCGAACTCCTGACCTCAGGTGATCTGCCTGCCCTGGCTTCCCAAAGTGCTGTGATTACAGACATGAGCTACCCTGCCCGGCCCCCATTTTGTATTTCAAAGATATTTTAGTGCTAACCAGAGTTTTAAAATTAATAGGATGATTCTACTTAAGTTGATGTTATAGCAAGATGATTTGACTTTATTATTTGGTCTTTGTGACCTCAATGAAGGCAAAAGTAGAAACTTTTTGTTGTTTTTGAGACAGAGTCTTACTCTGTCACCCAGGCTGGAGTGCAATGGTGTGATCTCAGCTCTCTGCCTCCCAAATTCAAGTGATTCTCCTGCCTCAGACTCCCAAGTAGCTGGGATCACAGGCTCATGCCGCCACACCTGGTTAATTTTTTTTTTAAGCAGAGTCACACTCCTGACCTCAAGTGATCCTCTCATCTCAGCCTCCCAAAGTGCTGGGATTACAGGTGTGAGGCACTGCACCCAGCCTGTTTTATTGTTTTTAATACTGAAAACATTTTCTGTTTTCCTGTAGATGTACCTGTGCATCATATTATGACAAAAAGAAAGCTACACACAAACTAATAAAAATAACTGCATCTTCTTATCTCTGTTTAACAGATGAGGAAACAAATCCAAGGATGCACATCCAGGACTTGGAAGAATAGATGATGGAACTGGGGTCTATCAGATGCCACCACCTTTGCTCTTACAGAATTAAATGTAAATATGTAAGACTTCAGCGGGGAGGTGCTTATCTGATCGAGAGCCTGACTTTAGCATAAGATTAGTCATCTGTACAAATCACTATATCCAGGAGGCTGGGATAGCTGGAACTGTTTATCAAATACCACTTTTGATAAACAATCAGTATCAAAATATTTTAAATGCTCATACTTTTGATGTGGTCATTTCAACTTTAGGAATCAATCCCAAAGACAGACATGTGTTTGCCAAATAAGATTTTCATTACAGCCTTATTTATAATAGCAAAAATTTGGGAACAGTAGAAATATTCAACAGTAGAGAAATGTTTAAATAAATCCCAGCATATTCATGATGAATGATTATGCAGACATTCAAAATAATTTGTCGAAGAATGTTTCAAATGTTTACAATATATCAAGTAAAAAATATGATATAAATATATAAAGCCATAAATAGCGTACACCCGAGTTTCCTCATTCTAACTGGTTTTGCCAACATTTTATTATCCTGACCCTCAAAGACCAACTTTCAGGAGAAGAAAGATATTTCTCTTCTGTTTTATAAACCAAAACAAACACACACACAAAACCAATTTACTCCCACCTGGATCTTCGTCCAACTTGGCCCAAACAAGCTTCTTTGAGGAAAACTGATACTCTCAACACTGAGATTTGTTTTGCATAAAAGGACTCCAGCCTGAGTTCCTCACCTGTGTGTTTCTTCTCACTTTTAAGCTGAAGTCAATTTGTCCCAAGAAGAAACGGTACTTGCTGATTGCTGAGCTGCCTTCCAGGGGTGGAGAGATAGCATCCGGGCGCCCAGCACTGTGGGTCTGCAGAATCTGAACAGTTACCTGGAGCTGTGGGAGCGAACCTAGAGGTTTCAGCGTGGCCGCCTGGGTGGGTCTGTTCTTTGTTAGGTTTGCTTCCACACCCTCCATGTATCAGGCAGAAAATATCAACAGGGCCGCCATCTTCAGAAAAGGTCGATCATGTCGGAGTGTTGGGCTGCATAAGCTGCCCTACCTCAGGGATCCTCCTGCCCAGGAATTTTATAGCCAGCCTCGTTCAGCTGTAGCCTTCTGGGACTACTGAGAAAGTTCAACAAGCAGAGATCTAGATACAGGTGACCTGCTAAGGTCTACGGCTACCAGCGCCCTGCTCCTAAAGGTGACGAAAGTAGGGTAGTCTGTTGCACCAGAACAATTGGCTATGTTCTTAGCAAGATAAGTCCACCCTTATGATGCGTTCTGCAGTGGCATTGCTCACCATCCAAACCCTGATTTTGGACGTAGTGACATCCACCGGACTCACATTAACACAATTCCCTCTAAACGACAGTTATTGCAGCGCTTGGCAGCACCTGAAAGTTAACTTACTCCACCTGCTCCAACCCTACCTCCCTTCCTACTGCAAAATCATAATGAATCCCACATGAGTCCGTCTTCCTCTTAGAGCCACAACCTAACTTAGGCCAGAATAGCAGTTCCAACAGCATATGCTGCCTTGCATAGTCTACTGGTAAATATCCCTCTTTAATTCTTATTGGCATATAAAATACATACAGTAGAGTACATAAAGTGCACTTAAGTGTGTACAGTTCAATGAGTTCATACACATGTATACACCCATGTGACTATTCCGCAGATCATTATAAAACATTTTCAGAAATAAAAATAGAACAAAACAAAAAAAATTTTCATACTACAAAAGCCTCCACTATTCTCCCTAGTCAATACAGGAGTTACCACTATTCTGAATCTGATTACTAGAGTTTTCTTTCTTTTTTTTTTTTTAGATGGAGTCTTGCTCTGTCACCTAGACTGTAGTGCAATGGCAAAATCTCAGCTCATTGCAACCTCTGCCTTCCAGGTGCAAGCAATATCAGCTCACTGTAACCTCCGCCTCCCAGGTTCAAGAGATCTCATTTCACTGCAACCTCCGCCTCCCAGGTTCAAGCAATTCTCCTGCCTCAGTCTCCCAGGTAGCTGGGATTACAAGCACGTGCCAGCACGCCTGACTAATTTTTGTATTTTTAGTAGAGGTGGGGTTTCACCATATTGGCCAGGCTGGTCTCAAACTCCTGACCTCAGGTGATCCACCTGCCTTGGCCTCCCAAAGTGCTGGGATTACAGGCATGAGTCACCAAGCCCAGCCTCTTTCCTTTCATTGTTTTGAGATGGAACCTCGCTCTTTTGCCCAGGCTGGAATGCAGTAGCATGATCTCAGCTCACTGCAACCTCCACCTCCCGTGATCAAGTGATTCTCCTACTTCAGCGTCCTGAGTAGCTGAGATTACAGGCCCATACCACCATGTCCAGCTAATTTTTGTATTTTTAGTAGAGACAGGGTTTCACCATACTGACCAGGCTGGTCTTGAACTCCTGACCTCATGATCCACCCGCCTTGGCCTCCCAAAGTGCTGAGATTACAGTTGTGAGCCACCACGCCCGGCTTCTTTTATTTTCCTTTGTTTTCCTTTTGTTTTTCCTTATTATTATTATTTTTTTCCAAGATGGAGTCTTGCCCTGTTGCCCAGGCTGGAGTGCAGTGGTGCGATCTCAGCTCACTGCAACCTCCGCCTCCCAGGTTCAAGCGATTCTCCTGCCTCAGCCTCCCAATTAGCTGGAATTACAGATGCATGCCACCATGCCCAGCTAATTTTTTTGTATTTAGTAGAGATGGGATTTCACCACGTTGTTCAGGCGAGTCCTTGAACTTCTGACCTGAGGTGATCTGCCCTCCTCAGCCTCCCAAAGTGCTGGAACACAAGCATGAGCATGAGCCACTGTACCTGGCCAGTTTTTTTGTTTTTTGTTTTTGTTTTTATTTTATTTTTAGACAGAGTATCGCTCTGTCACCCAGGCTGGAGTGCAGTGGCATGATCTTGGCTCACTGCAACCTCTGCCTCCTGGGTTCAAGCAATGCTCCTACCTCAGTCTCCCAAGTAGCTGGGATTACAGGTACATGCCACCACTCCCAGCTCATTTTTGTATTTTTAGTAGAGATGAGGTTTCACCCTGTTAGCCAGGATGGTCTAGATCTCCTGACCTCGTGATCCGCCTGCCTCGGCCTCCCAAAGTGCTGGGGTTACAGAGCTACCGAGCCTGGCCCGTTTTCTTTTCATACTCTTGGTCTGGCTCCTTTTGCTCAGTTCATCTGTGAGATTCAGTTACATTTTTGCATGTAGCAGTTTGTTCTCTTTTGTTACTGTGCAGCATTCCGTTATCTACGTACATCACAACTTATTTGTCCATTCTCCATTTTTTTTTTTTGAGATGAAGTCTCACTCTGTCACCCAGGCTAGAGTGCGGTGGCATGATCTTGGCTCACTGCAGCCTCTGCCCCCTGGGTTCCAGCAATCCTCCTGCCTCAGCCTCCCGGCTGGCTGTGATTACAGGTACATGCCACCATGCCCAGATAATTTTTGTATTTTTAGGAGAGACGGGTTTTTGCCATGTTGGTTAAGCTGGTCTTAAACTCCCGACCTCAGGTGATCCACCCGCCTTGGCCTCCCAAAGTGCTGGGCTCACAGGCATGAGCCACCGTGCCCCGCCTGCCCATTCTCCTTTTGATGGATGTGTGGGTTGTCACCTGCTTAAAGTTGCCATGAATGAAATTGCTATGGATGCTCTTGAACACATGGCTTGGTGGACATATGCACTTATTTCACGTGGGTGTATCACTAGGAATGGAATTACCGGGTTACTACATACATGTGTTCAGTTTTGGTAAATCTTGCAAGATACTTTTCCAAAGTAGCTGAACCAATGTACACTCCTACCAGCAACGTACAAGAATTCTAGTTGCTCCATAATTTCACCAGTAATTAACATTAGTGTGGGTATATGGTGGTGTACCATTGTGGTTTTAATTTGTATTTCTGCAATGTTTATTGGTTATTCAATTTGAGTTTCTCCAATTTTTTGGGGGGCAACTCTGTTGCCCAGTCTGGAGTTCAGTTATGTGATCTCTACTCACTGCAACCTCTGTCTCCCAGGTTCAAGTGATTCTCCTGCCTCAGTCTCCTGAGAAGCTGGGATTACAGGTGCTCACCACCACACCTGGCCAAGTTTTATATTTTTAGTAGAGCTGGTGTTTCACCATGTTGGCCAGGCTGGTCTTGAACTCTTGTGACTTCGGGTGATCTGCCCATCTTGGCCTCCCAAAGTGCTGGGATTATAGGCATGAGCCACCCTGCCTGGCTGAATTTATCCAATATTATTGGCCACTTGGATATCTTCTTTTTAAATGAAATGCCTGATTTTGATTTAGTGTTTCATCCATTTTATTTTTACAATTTATTATGACCTGGGGAACAAGAAGTAGTTTCGTCCATTTAAAAGCAAGAGACGCTGCTGTTGTTTCCATTAACTTGTAGTTCTTTACATATTCGGACTACAAAGTGGTGCTAGATAGTGCTATTGTCAACATGGTTAAGTTAGAAATCATGATGCTTCTGAGTGACAGGTCTCACTCTGTCACTCAGGCTGGAATGCAGTGGTGTGATCACGGTTCACTGCAGTCTCAACCTCTTGGCTCAAATGATCCTCCCGTCTGAGCCTCCCAAGTAGCTAGGACTACATATACATGCCACCATTCCCAGCTAACTTTTTTAAAGTTATTTTTTGTAAAGATGGGGTCTTGCTATATTGCCCTGGCTGATCTCAAACTCCTGGCCTCCAGTGATCCCTTCACCTTGTCCTCTCAAAGTGCTGGGATTACAGGTGTGAGCCATTGTGCCCAGTCCATTTTTCATCTTTTGAGTTTAGATTGAATTTCAGAAATGACCGAAGCCCTTCACGTCCAGTCTGCAGCAAGGTGGATGATTGATATAGGAGTTAACATTTTGTTCAAAACTCAAAACAACGTGAAGGAGGGAAGCTGGAGCTGATTTCTAGAGAGGAGCAAGGAAGAGCATCCTCTCTGTCATGACGCCCTGACAATTGACAGTTTTGTTCTATCCCGGGCCTGGCCCATTCACAGTGGGACAGGAATAACCGGGAAGGACAGGGCACACTTGATGGCCTTAGGCATTTGTTTCTTTTGTGTTTTACTGATTCGCAATAGTCCACCGTGTCTTTGAGGTTCTCAACTTCTTCAAAAGGAAAAAGTAATCTTAACACAATGTGCAAAAATGTATACTTAACTTTTCTTCTGAGTAAATCAAGAAAAAAAATATGGTCTGAGAATTGGTGTTTAATTTCTCTCTCTCCCTACTCCTCTGCCTCCTTTTGCTCTCCTGGTCCCTTATTTGTAGGCACTGCCCTCTCCTTTGATTTCTTCATACTCTCACCCTTTTCTTTTTCTTTCTTTTCTTTTCTTTTTTTTTTTTGAGATGGAGTCTCACTCTGTCACCCAGGCTGGAGTGCAGTAGTGTGATCTTGGCTCACTGCAACCTCTGCCTCCTGGGTTCAAGTAGTTCTCCTGCCTCAGCCTCCCAGGTAGCTGGAATTACATGTACATACTACCATACCCAGCTAATTTTTGTATTTTTGGTAAAGACAGGGTTTTACCATGTTGGTCAGGCTGGTCTTGAACTCCTGACCTTGTGATCTGCCCGCCTCGGCCTCCCAAAGTGCTGGGATTACAGGTGTGAGCCGCCACGCCCAGCCAATACTCCCACTTTGCATCAACACTAATCAATAATAATTCCACATGGACGATGCCTCAAATCTCTCTCTCTGGACTCCAGGCTTAATTTTCTTTTGCCTACTCTATAGCTCTTCCTGAAGGTTTCCATTCTTCTACTCACTCATTGGTCCTTTCAGAGACATTTATTCTAAAGGCCTTTCCTAGTCTGGGGACCAGTCATGTAGTCGAAGATACCTTTTGGGATTCCAGCCTCCAGCCATCTGATGCACTACCATCCATTGAGTTTTCCAAACTCAGGCCCTAGAACCTTGAAGAACACAGAAGCTTTATCCTGTCAAGCTCTCCTCAAATTGCATTCTTTTTTTTTTTTTTTGAGACAGTCTTGCTCTGTCGCCAGGCAGCAAGCTGGAGTGCAGTGGCGCAATCTTGGCTCACTGCAATCTCCACCTCCCGGGTTCAAGCAATTCTTCTGCCTCAGCCTCCTGAGTAGCCGGGACTACAGGCGCAGGCCACCATGCCCAGCTAATTTTTGTATTTTTTAGTAGAGATGGGGTTTCACCATGTTGGCCAGGATGGTTTCAATCTCTTGACCTTGTGATCCGCCGCCTCGGCCTCCCAAAGTGCTGGGATTACAGGCGTGAGCCACCGTGCCTGGCAAATTGCATATTCTTTTTTTTTTTGAGACGGAGTTTCGCTCCTGTTACCCAGACTGGAGTGCAATGGCACGATCTCGGCTCACTGCAACCTCTGCTTTCTGGGTTCAAGCAATTCTCCTGCTTCAGCCTCCCGAGCAGCTGGGACTACAGGTGCGCACCACCATGCCCAGCTAATTTTTGTATTTTTAGTAGAGACAGGGTTTCACCTTGTTGACCAGGATGGTCTCGATCTCTTGACCTCGTGATCCGCCTGCCTCAGCCTCCCAAAGTGCTGGGATTATAATACCTATAATCCCAGCTACTCAGGAGGCTAAGGCAGAAGAATCGCTTAAGCCCGAGAGGTGGAGGTTGCAGTCAGCCAAGATCACACCATTGTACTCCAGCCTGGGTGACAGAGCAAGACTCCACCTCAAAAAAAAAAAAAAAATGCAGACAGGGCACAGTGGCTCATACTTGTAATCCCAGCACTTTAGAAGGCCGAGGCGGGCAGATCATGAGGTCAGGAGTTTGAGACCAGCCTGGCCAATATGATGAAAGCCTGTCTCTACTAAAAACAGAAAAAATTAGCCAGGTGTGGTAGTGGGTACCTGTAATTCCAGGTACCTGGGAGGCTGAGGCAGGAGAACTGCTTGAGCCCAGGAGGCAGAGGTTGCAGTGAACCAAGATTGCACCACTGCACTCCAACCTGGGAGACAAAGTGAGACTCTGTTTCAAATAAATAAATAAATAAAAAGTAAAAATTTAAAAAAATTTTAAAATGCTTGTTGAATGGAACTCCATATATTCAACAAGCAAGGATGATCTCTTCCATATTCATGCACTCCTTTATTACATTATAGTTTTATTGTTTTCTTTGAATAAATCTCTAGTTCTAAATCAAGTCAATAAAATTTTATTACTATTGTGAAAAGAGGCTGTTTATATTGCATTTTCACTGTATGAAAATAGAACGGAAAAATATAATGAAGTTTTATCATATACTGTAAAATCTTGCTTTAATTTAAATGTTAAATACTTCCAGTTTTAGGCTGACATCTGTGGTAATGGAATCAAAAGATAACACTAAGGAAATGAAAACACAAGCCAAAAATTGAGAGAAGATATTTGCAAATCATGTATCTGATCAAAAACTTGTCTCCAGAATATATAGAGCTCTTACGCTTCAATAATAAGGCAAACAACACTCAATTTGAAAAATGGGCTAAAGACTTGAATAAACATTTCACCAAAAAAGACTTGCAAGTGGCTAATAAGAACAGGAAAATGTGCTCAGCATCACTAGTCATTGCAGAAATGCAACTTTAAACCTCAAAGAGATAGTGCGTCGCACACACTAAAATGGCTATAATTACAAAGACAGAAAAGAGCAAGTGTTGGCAAGGAAGCAGAGAAACTGGAACCCAAATGGAAAAATGGTAGAGCCACTTTGGAAAACAGGTAGTGGCTTTCTTTGTTGTTTTTTTTTTTTTTGAGATGAAGTTTCACTCCCATTGCCCAGGCTGGAGTGCAGTAGCACAGTGGCTCACTGCAACCTCCACCTCCTGGGTCTGAGCGATTCTCCTGCCTCAGCTTCCAGAGTAGCTGGGATTACAGGCATGTGCCACTATGCCCGGCCAATTTTGAATTTTTAGTAGAGACGGGGGTTTGTCCTTGTTAGTCATGCTGGTCTCGAACTCCTGACCTCAGGTAATCTGCCTGCCTTGGCCTCCCAAAGTGCTGGGATCACAGGCGTGAGCCACTGCACCCAGCCAGGTAGTGTTTTTAAAATATAAATTTGTGTCCTAAAACCCAGCCATTCAATTCCTAGGAATGCACCCAACAAAAATAAAAACATATCCACACACACAAAAACGCAATCAAATGTTCATAGCAGAATTCTTCATAATAGCTCAAAACTGGAAACAACCTAAATGTTCATTTCCTGATGAATAAACAAAATGTGGGCTGAGGGAGGGGGATCACCTGAGGTCAGGAGTTCGAGACCAGCCTGGCCAACATGGTGAAATTCCGTCTGTACTAAAAATACAAAAATTAGCTGGGCGTGATGGCACAAGCCTGAGAGGCTGAGGCAGGAGAATCAGTTGAACCCAGGAGGCAGAGGTTGCAGTGAGTCGAGATCACGCCATTGCACTCCAGCCTGGGTGACAGAGGGAGACTCCATCTCAAAAAAACAAAACAAAACAAAACTGTGGTATATCCATATAATGGAATATGATTTGGCAACAAAAATGAATGTAATTCTAATACATGCTTCAACATGGATGAACTTCAAAACATTACGCTAAGAACACATTATGCCAAGTGACGGAAGCCACACAACCACTGTATTTTATATGATTTCATTTATATAAAATGTCCAGGAGAGGAAAATTTATAGAAACAGATGGCAAATCTGTGGTAGCCTGGGGCTGGGGGTGGGAGGAGATAGTAACTGCATGAGGTGAGTTTTTGGAGTAATAAAAATGTTCTATAATGAATTGTGATGGTAATTGTACAACTTTATACATTTCTTCTTTTTTGAGACAGAGTTTTGATCTTATTGCCCAGGCTAGAGTACAATGGCATGATCTCACACACTACAACCTCTGCCTCTGGGATTCAAATGATTCTCCTGCCTCAGCCTCCCAAGTTGCTGGGATTACAGGCGCCCGCCACCATGCCTGGTCAATTTTCTTTTTTTTTTGAGACCAAATCTCACTCTGTTGCCCATGCTGGAGTTCAAGGACATGATCTTGGTTCACTGCAACTTCCACCTCCCAGGTTCAAGCTGTTCTCCTGCTTCAGCCTCCCAAATAGCTAGTACTACAGCAAGCGTCACCATGCCCGACTAATTTTTGTAATTTTATTAGAAATGGGGTTTTATCATGTTGGTCAAGCTGGTCTTGAACTCCTGACCTCAGTGATCCACTCGCCTTGGCCTCCCAAAGTGCTGGGATTACAGGCGCAAGCCACTGCGCCCGGCCTTTGTATTTTCAGTAGAGACAAGGTTTTGCCAAATCAGCCAGGCTGGTCTCGAACTCCTGACCTCAGGTAATCTGCCTGCCTCGTCCTCCCAAAATGTTGGGATTACAGGCATGAGCCACCGCACCCAGCCACACATTTCTTATAAGTCATTGAATTATATACTTACAATGGCTGAATGTATAAATTATACCTCAATAAAGCTGTTTCTTAAAAATAGGTACCTAATTACGTTAGTGTTTTAATCAAGAAAGGATGCTGAATTGTAATCAGCGCTAGGAAGCTGGCAGAAATCTCTATTTAGTCAGAAGAGATGGTTTTTTTTTTTTGTTTTTTTTTTTCCAGAGGGAAGCAATTGTTCCCAGAGGAGTCTATTCAGGACAGTCTGAGCAACCTTGTGAAAAGGAATGTTGAACTATGTGTCCTGCTGATGCCAACTGTTTCTATTAACTCCACTCATCACTCAATGAAAGCCATACAGTGCTTACTTAATTGCCAAGTATTATTTGTCAAACTGGAGGGGGATAATAAAAAATGAAAAGGCAAGGTCTGGCCTCTGACTTATCAGCATTTCAAAACTTGTGGCTCCATTTAGCTGTCTTGGCCTTTCTTCCTGGTCTAGCTACTCCCCTCTCTCCTAGACTTCATAGCCGACATCCTGGCTTTTTCCACTTCCTCATCTCTGGCTTTTTTTCCTTTTTATCTATATTTCAATCATAAAGGAAGGTATAGAGAAAAATATATGAACATCAATGCTCCGGTTAGCTGTTAATCTTATAGATCTTTTTTAGATCTTAATCTTAGGTCTTTTGCTTATTTTTACATTTATTTATTTATTTATTTATTTATTTAGAGACAGAGTCTCACTCTGTCACCCAGGCGGGAGTGCAGTGGCACGATCTCGGCTCATTGCAACCTCCACCTCCTGGATTCAAGTGATTTTCGTGCCTCAGCCTCCTGAGTAGCTGGGACTACAGGCACATGTCACCACGCCCAGAAAATTTTTGTATTTTTATTAGAGACAAGGTTTCACCATATTGGCCAGGCCGGTCTCAAACTCCTGACCTCAAGTGATTCATCTGCCTTGGCCTCCCAAAGTGCTGGGATTACAGATGTGAGCCACTGCCCCTGGCCATAAGCAAAGTTTTTATGGGCTCTATATGTAGGAGGGGAAATGCTGGGTGATATGGTATACGGTTTTGCAAACTGGATAGATAGTTCTAAATTTCTGCTCAATTGTCCAACTGACACGTATTAGCAGCACCTGAGAATTCCCATTTGTCCACACCTTTATCAAGATATGGTTTTATTAAATTTTACCTACATTAAAGTTGTAGGCCGGGTGTGATGCCTGTCATCCCAGCACTTTGGAAGGCCGAGGTGGGTGGATCACTGTGGGAGTTCGAGACCAGCTTGAGCAACATGGT
This sequence comes from Callithrix jacchus, assembly GCF_049354715.1. Taxonomy (NCBI): domain Eukaryota; kingdom Metazoa; phylum Chordata; class Mammalia; order Primates; family Cebidae; genus Callithrix; species Callithrix jacchus. Next base: position 14,829,244 of record NC_133516.1, on the reverse strand, counting down.
GAGACCTTGTTTCTACAAAAGATACAAAAAAATGAGCCGGGCATGGTGGCACACACCTGTAGTCCCAGCTACTCAGGAGTCCAAGGAGGGAGGATTGCTTGAGCCTGGGAAGCTGAGGTTGTAGTGAGCCGTGATCATGCTACTGCATTCCAGCCTGAATGACAGAGTGGAGGTCTCAAAAAAAGGTACAAAATGGTAACCCACTGTGGTTTTTAATTTGCCTCTTCCCGATTACAAGGAGGCTGAGCATATTTCAAGTATTTGTTGGCACTTCAGATTTCCTCCTCTGTAAGTTTTCTGTTATTCTTTGACTGTTTTCGTGTTAGATTGTTGGTCTTTTTCTTATTGATTTGATGTGGCTCTTCAATCTTTGTTATATGCATTTATTTTTTTCCATCTACTTTTCTTTATATCTCATGATCTTTGTTAAACAGAATTTTAAAAGTTTGAATGTTAACAAATAGATAAGCTTTTCTTTGCGATCGTGTTTTTTCTAGCTTGTTAAGAAAGCCAGTTGGGTGTGGTGGCTCACACCTGTAATCCCAGCACTTTGGGAAGCTGAGGTGGGAAAACTACTTGAGCCAGGGTGGAAACCAGCCTCGGCAACATGGTGAGACCCTGTCTCTAAAAAATTAAAAGAAATTAGTTGGGCGTGGTGGAGCGTGTCTTTGGTCTAACATACTTGGGAGGCTGAGGCAGGAGGATCACTTGAGCCCAGGAGGTCCAGGCTGCAGTGAGCCGTGATAGTGCCACTGAACTCCAACCTGGATGACAGAGTGAGACCCTGTCTCAAACAAACAAACAAACAAACAAAAAAATGAAAAGAAAAGAAAAAAGAAGCTGGGCGCGGTGGCCCACGCCTGTAATCCCAGCACTTTGGGAGGCCGAGGAGGGTGGATCACGAGATCAAGAGATCGAGACCATCCTGGTCAACATGGTGAAACCCCGTCTCTACTAAAAATACAAAAAATTAGCTGGGCATGGTGGCGCACGTGCCTGTCTGTAATCCCAGCTACTCAGGAGGCTGAGGCAGGAGAATTGCCTGAACCAAGGGGGTGGAGGTTGCAGTGAGCCAAGATTGTGCCATTGCACTCCAGCCTGGGTAACAAGAGTGAAACTCCGTCTCAAAAAAAAAAATACAAAATTAGTCAGGTGTGGTGGAACGCACCTGTAATCCCAGCTATTGGGAGGCTGAAGCAGGAGAATCTCTTGAACCCGGAAGGTGGAGGTTGCAGTAAGCTGAGATTGTGCCACTACACTCCAGCTTTCATGGCAAGAGTGAAAAATAAATAAATAAGTAACAATTTCAACACTGCCACCAATCAGATGATTGCCACAGTTTACAAAATTTTTAACTGTCCTCTTTTTCCTCAGAGTATATTCTACTTGGATAAGGAATTATGACTACATTTTAAAATACCTTGAAACAGGTCTTCTCTATGTCTATGTCTGTGCCACAAACTTGATTTACAGTTCAGTTCTTTCGTTTTGTTTTGCTTTCCTTTTTTTTTTTTTTTGAGACGGAGTTTCGCTGTTGTTACCCAGGCTGGAGTGCAATGGCACAATCTCGGCTCACCGCAACCTCCGCCTCCTGGGTTCAAGCAATTCTCCTGCCTTAGCCTCTCGAGTAGCTGGGACTACAGGCATGCACCACCGTGCCCAGCTAATTTTTGTATTTTTAGTAGAGACGGGGTTTCACCTCCTTGACCAGGATGGTCTCAATCTCTTGACCTCGTGATCCACCTGCCTCGGCCTCCCAAAGTGCTGGGATTATAGGCGTGAGCCACTGCGCCTGGCCTTGCTTTCCATTTTTAAGAGATTGCTTTTAAAATTTAATTTTGTTTTATAATTATGTAAATATTTACATAGTTCCTAAATCAAATTTATGAAAAACAAAAAATTTAAATATTAGCTTTATTCCTCTTTTTTACTCTCTCCTTCTACAAATAACCTTTCAAAAAATGTTACGGCTTATCCCCCCAAGACATTTTTTTTTTCTTGAGATGGAGTCTCATTCTACACCCAGGCTGGAGTGCAATGACAAGATCTTGGCTCACTGTAACCTCCGTCTCCTGGGTTCAAGTGATTCTCCTGCCTCAGCCCCATAACTAGCTGGGACTACAGGCACTCGCCACTATACCTGGCTAATTTTTTTGTATTTTTAGTAGAGACGGGGTTTCACCATGTTGGCCATGCTGGTCTCTAACTCCTGACCTCAGGTGATCTGTCTGCCTCAGCCTCCCAAAGTGCTGGGATTACAGGCATGAGCCATTGCACACGGCCCCATACTTTTTAAATTCAAGCAATTCTTTTACATAAATAGTTTTCATTATGAGCTCCATTTTACGGTGCTCTCTCCCTTCATTTCTCTCTCAGCAGATTTTCTGGCATTGAGGAATACTACCTCAAACCCTCCTTGAATCCCTTCACATGGAAGGAGGGCCTGCCAGGGAGAAGAATCAGGCACAGTTATTGGGACCAATCACGACTTCTCAGGCCAAGAAGGCACTGCTGGGGATCAGGAGAGAACACAGTCCCAGCCAGCTGTGGGCACCCTGAGTGCGGCAGGGGAAGGTGGAAGCATAGCTGGAGATTGTCTTCTCACAGAGGTTCCATGTTGCTCTGCCAGACAATTAACTGGGGGTTCCTCTAGATGACCTGGCTTTGTGATCTGTTTTCCTCTGAAGATTTCACTATTTGTAAAAACAAGGTTTGTGGAGAACTTTGAGAAATCACATTTTTTGTTTCCTGGCTAGGGATGGGAGGTGAGGAACATGAGGTTCCTCTCCCAAACTCAGCCCACCACTGCCCAGGAACCACGTCGGTCTCTACCTGTTCGGTGGCCCTCATGCCCAGTGCCTTGGACAGCCTCTGCAGGTTTCATGTGTTGGTGGGTAGACATGACCCACTGTACCATGCAACGCTTCCTTATTTCTGGAAGTTAGAACAGTATGAACCCTAACTGCGTGTTCTCAGTTCTTGGAGGACCTCAGGGACTACACTATGAATAGGTGAGATATCCTAGCTTCCGGAGGGCCATCACCCTGGATGCCAGTCCCTCATAGCCCGTAATCCATCATCACATCAATCTTGGGATTCCCCCGGCCCTCTGTGACCATCTCCTGCATCCTCTTCCTGTTCCACTCAGCCCTGGAGGACAACAGGTCCTGTTTGTACGCAGACACCAATTCCACTGACCCTAAACCGTGATTCTAGGTATTATATGAGTGAGGTACCAGACTCCTAGTGGGGCCAACTCTAACACCTGGTCACTTGTGAGGGGCACAGGCTGGAGGACAGACAGAGGAACTGGACAACTGCCTCAAGCACCTTTACCATCTCTAGGAATCACCTCCCTTTGGGAGGGGAAGTCTCTCTAGGGTCAGGCCCCAGATATCAAACCATCAGAAACACAAAAAATAAAAAGGTGTGACTAATATAGTAGTCCCTCCTCATCCTTGGTTTCACTTTCTGCAGTGTTAGTGACCAACAGTCAACTGTGGTCTGAAAATATTAAGTGTATTAAATGGAAAACCCCAGAAATAAACTTTTTTTTGAGATGGAGTCTTGCTCTGTTGCCCAGGCTAAAGTGCAGTGGCACAATCTCCGCTCACTGCAGCCTCCACCTCCTGGGTTCGAGCAATTCTCTTGCCTCAGCCTCCTGAGTAGCTGGGATAGCTGGGATTACAGGCATCAGCCACTGTGCCCAGCTAATTTTTGTATTTTTACTTAAGATGGGGTTTCACCATGTTGGTCAGGCTCATCTCAAACTCCTGACTTCATGATCCACACGCCTCAGCCTCCCAAAGTGCTGGGATTACAGGCTGAGCCACTGCGCTCAGCAAAACAAACTATTTATAAATGTTATTTTATTTTACTTTTATTTATTCATTTTTTGAGATGGAGTCTCAGTCTGTCACCCAGGCTGGAGTGCAATGGCACAATTTCTGCTCACTGCAAACTCCACCTCCTGGGTTCAAGCAATGCTCCTGCCACAGCCTCCCAATTAGCTGGGATTACAGGTGCATGGCACCATGCCAGGCTAATTTTTTTTTGTATTTTTGTAGAGACAGGTTTTGCCAGTTGCTCAGGCTGGTCTTGAACTCCTAACCTTAAGTGATCTGCCTACTTCGGCCTCCCAAAGTGCTGGGATTACAGGCATGTGCCACTGCACCTGGCCTATTTATAAATTTTAAGTTGTGAACCATTCTGAATAGCACGATAAAATCTCGCACCCATCTGCTCCACCTCACCCAGGACAGGAATCATCCCTTTGTCCAGCATAATCATGCTGTAAACACTACCCACCCATTAGTCACTGAGTAGCTGTCTTGGCTGTCAATCAAAAACACATTCCTATGGAGTCCGGTACTATCTGCAGCTTTAGGCATCCACCGAGGATCCTGGAATGTATCCGCTGGGATAAGGACGCACTACTGTATATTCCACACACCAGGGTTCATAACACTACTCAGACATGTACTTGTTTATGGACATGTCACCTTCCTTTGCAGGTCTGTAGGACAAAAGATTAAAATACAGTTAATTTGTCTTGATATCTTCAGCACATAAGCACAGTGTATCCTGGCATGCTATACGCAGCCAGAGCCAGAAAGGCGGGCCAGGGAGTAGCAAACATTAGCGAGAGAGATCAAGGATGGCTCTAGCTGGATTCTCCTTCTATCCACAAGGAAAGATGAGGTCCCTCAGGGTTCTGCCTGGGGACGTTTTCTCTTCTCACCCTCTCCTGACACAGGCTCATTTCTGAATGTGGCTTCCATTGTCACAGTAAGCAGTTAACTCCCTTCTCTGCATGCCCAGCTCCAGGTCTGTATATGAAGGTGGCCACAGGGCTTCCCTCCATGGAGATCTTCCTGGCATCTAAAACTCACTGTGCTCAAGATGAATCACCAGCTTCTTCCCCAGACTGGCTCCTCTTCCTTCAACCTCTGTTTCGGTGTGTGTCCCCCTCCCTCTCCCACGTGTTTTACCTGGAAGCCTCATTAACTTCCGCTCTCCCCTGGCCTCTCGTCCCCTCAGTTATTCAGTTCTGTTGAGTCCATCTTGTACATAACTAGTGAGCGAGTCCATCGCACCCCCTCTCTGCCAATATGCTGCACAAGCCACCATCCTTTCTTATCTGGACATGCAGCAACAACCTCCTAAGAGGTCTCTCTGCCTTTGCCTTCTTGGTAAAGTAGGATATACTTTTATTTCAGTCACAGAATCAGGGCTAATTTCAATGCAGGTCAATTTTTGTTTTTGTTTATTTTATTATTATTATTATTTTTGAGATGGAATTGCAGTCTTGTTGCCCAGGCTGGAGTGCAGTGGCATGATCTCAGCTCACGCCTCTGCTTCCAACCTCTGCCACCTGGGTTCAAGTGATTCTTTTTTTTTTTTTGAGACAGAATCTAGCTCTGTCGCCCAGGCTGGAGTGCAGTGGAACAATCTCGACTCACTGCAGCCTCCTCCTCCCAGGTTCAAGTGATTCTCCTGCCTCAGCCTCCTGAGTAGCTGGGATTAGAGACACCTGCCACCACACCGAGCTAATTTTTGTATTTTTAGTAGAGACAGGGTTACACTGTGTTGGCCAGGCTAGTCTCGAACTCCTGATCTCATGATCCACTTGCCTCAGCCTCCCAAAGTGCTGGGATTACAAGTGTGAGCCACCATGCCTGGCCAAAGATTCAAGCAATTCTTCTGCCTCAGCCTCCAGAGTAGCTGGGATTACAGGCACGCACCACCACTTCTGGCTAGTTTTTGTATTTTTAGTAGAGACAGGGTTTCACCATGTTGTCCAGGCTGGTCTTGATCTCCTGGCTTCCAGTGATCCACACGCAGTCTTCCAAACTCCTGGGATTACAGGTGTCAGCTATCATACCCGGCCTGGATATGTGAATTTTTTTTTTTTTTTTTGAGACGGAGTTTCGCTCTTGTTACCCGGTCTAGAGTGCAATGGCGCGATCTCAGCTCACCGCAGCCTCCTCCTCCTGGGTTCAGGCAATTCTCCTGTCTCAGCCTCCTGAGTAGCTGGGATTACAGGCACGCGTCACCATGCCCAGCTAATTTTTTGTATTTTTAGTAGAGACGGGGTTTCACCATGTTGACCAGGATGGTCTCGATCTCTTGACCTCGTGATCCACCCACCTCGGCCTCCCAAAGTGCTGGGATTACAGGCGTGAGCCACCGCGCCCAGCTGTGAATGTTTTAACAAACAGAGTTGTAATAGTTGACACACTGAAAGAAACAAGGGGACAAGACCGTGGTATCTTACTATCCCTTTAAAACATGATAAAGCTTGTGGGAGAAGTCCTTCCTCCACCTCATCAGCCACAGGAATGACAAGATGACATGGGTGACAAGAGGCTGCGACAGCCAGGCTGTCAACACACGGTGCAGGCGGAAGTGCAGAAGATTGTGCAGGCTTCACGGGAGACTGGGTGGGCATCAGGACACCATGCCTGGAGCAGAGCAGAGAACAAGATTTCTCAGTGTGAAGATCAGTGCCTCTAGCTTCAGAGGAGTTGGGGTTAAGGAACTGAAAACAAAACAAACAAAAATCCTCAATTATCAATACTTACGGATATGCCATCCTCTTTTGATTGCATCATTTGACTATGACTCACAAGAAATACATTTTTACATTGTAATATAATACAAAAATATATAAGAAACAAAATTCAAAAAGAATATATGTTGTTATGTGTGACAAAGTAAAAGTATATCAAAATTTGGCCAGACACGGTGTCTCATGCCTGTAATCCCAGCACTTCGGGAGGCCAAGGCAGGTGAACTATGAGGTCAAGAGATCAAGACCATCCTGGCCAACATGGTGAAATTCCGTCTCTACTAAAAATACAAAAATTGGCTGGGCGTGGTGGCGCGCACCTGTATCCCAGCTACTCAGGAGGCTGAGGCAGGAGAATTGCTTGAACTGGGGAGGTGGAGGTTGTAGTGAGCTGAGGTCTCACCACTGCACTTCAGTTTGGGCAATTAGAACGAGACTCTGTCTCAAAAAAAAAAGTATATAAAAATTTGTATTAAAGATTAACAGAGGCCAGGCTCAGTGGCTCACACCTGTAATCCCAAAACTTTGGCAGGCCGAGGCAGGCAGATCATCTGAGATAGAGTTCTAGACCAGCCTGGCCAATATGGTGAAACCCCATCTCTACTAAAAATACAAAATTTAGCCAGATGCAGTGGTGCACTCCTGTAATCCCAGCTATTGAGGAGCCTGAGGTAGAAGAATTGCTTGAACCCAGGAGGCTGGGGTTGCAGTGAGAGAAATTTCAAATAAACACTACAAAAACAAAAATTGGAAAACACATGGATTATAAAAACGTGGGCCGGGCATGGCTTATGCCTGTCAGCACTTTGGGAGGCTAAGGTGGGAGGATCACATTTGAAACCCTGGACACCAGGAGTTCAAGGCGAGCTTGGGCAACACAGTGAGACTTCGTCTCTTCTGAAAAATGTAAAAAGCAATGAGGAATACCTATATATACTGCTACAGAGTGGTGCCCTGGACATATTAGCAAACGAAGAAAGAAATCCCCAAAATTGCATATGGTATGCTAGAGAGAAGGAAACGGTAGAGGAAACAGGCATAGAAAACCCCTTCTGAACACATCTTGTTTTATACGTTTGACCATGGAATCACGTAAACATTTTATATAAGCATAAAATATGCATTTTGTTTTTATTTTTTATTTTTTTCAGAGCCAGGGTCTCACTCTCTTACTCAGGCTGGAGGGCAGTGCATGACCATAGCTCACTGTAGCCTCAACCTCCTGAGTTCAAGAAAGCAGTCTTCCCTTCTCAGCCTCCTGAGTAGCTAGGACTATAGGTGTGCACCACTCTACCCAGCTGATTTACTTATTTTTATATTTTGAAAACAGAGACAAGGTTTCACCATGTTGCCCAGGGTGGTTTTGAACTCCTAAGCTCAAAGCATTCTGTCTGCTCCAGCCTCCCAAAGTGCTGGGAATACAGATGTAAGTGACCATGCCTGGCCAGTCTTCTAAATTTTGTGTAGAGACAAGGTCTTGCTATGGTCCCCAGGGTGGCCTTGACCTTGTCTCAAGTGATCCTCCCATCTTGACCTCTGAAAGCACTGGGATTACAGGTGTGAGCCACCATGCCAGCCAAAATACACATTAAAAAAAAACAGGCCGGGTGCGATGGCTCAAGCCTGTAATCCCAGCACTTTGGGAGGCCGAGGCAGGTGGATCACGAGGTCAACAGATCGAGACCATCCTGGTCAACATGGTGAAACCCCGTCTCTACTAAAAATACAAAAAATTAGCTGGGCATGGTGGCACGTGCCTGTAATCCCAGTTACTCAGGAGGCTGAGGCAGGAGAATTGCCTGAACCCAGGAGGCGGAGGTTGAGGTGAGCCGAGATCGCGCCATTGCACTCCAGCCTGGGTAACAAGAGCAAAACTCCATCTCAAAAAACAGACAAACAAAAGCAACTCCAAAATATCAAAAGCAAAATGAGATAAACAACCCTAATTTATGTATCTTGAGTTGGTGGTATAACCATACAAAGATGAATTATTTTAATGAGTTGAAAATGCTCTAATTTGACTGTATATTCTTAGTGGAATATACCCTAAGGACAAAAACAATTGAAAAAAACATCTGTTTTGAACCATCATGCTTGTGTTAGTGTCAGTACTGTTATTCCAAGACTGTTGTGTGTGCATTTTGAGATAAAGCAAAAGGCTGGTTATACTGATTTTTGGTGGGGGAAGAAATGAAGTAGATTGAGATCAATGAGGTTAAGAAAAAATCCCGTATTGCTGAGTTTGAATTGGAAGTATCACTATATGGTCAAGTGCAGTGGCTCATCCCTATAATCCCAACACTTTGGGAGGCCAAAGTGGGTGGATCATTTGAGGTCAGGAGTTCAAGACCAGCTTGGCCAACATGGTGAAAATCCATCTCTTTTAAAAATACAAACATTAACCAGGTATGGTGGTGCACACGTGTCATCCCAGCTACTCAGGAGGCTGAGGCAGGAGAATCACTTGAGCCTGGAAGGCGGAGGTTGCAGTGAGCTGAGATCATGCCACTGCACTCCAGCCTGGGCAACAGAGTGAGAACCTGTCTCAAAAAAAAAAAAAGAAGAAGAAGTATCAGTATAAATTCATGATGTACTTTATTATTTTTTAAAAAGAGTTTTTCTCTAGCTATGTTCATTGAAAAAGCCTAGAAACAAGCCCCAGTCAAGCATCGATGAACACTTCATTCAGATTGTGATATCCAAAATCCATTTTGCACTTAAAAAAAACCAGACCTCTAGAGAAATGATTGATTCCAGGTCTGGGGCAGAAAATACACAAACTGAGCCTGAAACATATCAGAAAATAAGAAAACCACTAAAAGCTACTGAGAGTGTGTTAAGATGACCCAAAAGCACATTTGAAGATGTGTCCACTGCCCCAGAATGGGACAATTTCCCAAATGCCCCAAAATGTCCATGAGAATAATAATTGTAATTATTTGAAATTCCCTAAATATGGTCATGAGTTCATGACGGCACTCAAAATTGGTCACCTTTGAAAGATTCAACAGAACCATATCATTAATGTGAAATCTGATACTTTAAGGGGGAAATGGCAAGCATCTATCCTGCCTTTTAGACATGAATTTCACTTCAGAGTAAACAAACAGTGGATAAGTTTCTCTTTATATACTTTGGGAGGCTGAGGCGCGTGATCACGTGAAGTCAGGAGTTCGAGACCAGTCTGGCTAGCATGGTGAAAACCCTGTCTCTATTAAAAGTACAAAATAATGAGCCGGACTTGGTGGTGGGCACCTATAATCCTTGGTGGTGGGCACCCTACTTGGGTGGCTGAGGCAGGAGAATCATTTGAACCCAGGAGGCAGAGGTTGCCGTGAGCTGAGACTGTGCCGTTGCACTCCAGCCTGGGCAACAAGAAAGAAACTCTGTCTAAAAAAAAAAAAAACAGAAAAAATTTCTCTTTATAGAAATATTTCAGCTGATAAATGAAGAAATAATTATATTGTCATTTTGTAAACAATGAAATAATAGATCTCAGTATCATTCATCAACAACTGCTAACATCACATAGAGACAACTAGACTCAGGTATCTTCTGATAGAAATATACAACTGCTATGTATGTCTTCGAGAAAGATCAAACCTCCATCTGATCAAGCCTCCAGATTTAACTACTAATTTAGAAGAAATAAAGAACAGAGGCCAGGCGCAGTGGCTCACACCTGTAACCCCAGCATTTCGGGAGACTAAGGCAGGTGGATCACTTGAGGTCTGGGGTTCAAGATCAGCGTGACCAACATGGCAAAACTGCATCCCTACTAAAAATACAAAAAGTAGCAGGGCCTGGTGGAGCACACCTGTAATCCCAGATATTCTGGAGGCTGAGGCAGGAGAATCACTTTAATCTAAGACAGAGTAAGACTCTGTCTCAAAAAAAAAAAAGAAAAGAAAACATGTTCAGCGACACCACATGGACACATCAGCGAAATCCAAAATCTAGACTGTGGAAAAAATGCAGGATAAATTAATTGCTGGAGGAAAAAAAAGAAAGGGAGGAGGGTTATCTGTTAGGGTTCAATCAGGGAAGTACAACCATTTTGGGCACTATAAGAAATTTATTTATTTATTTATTTTTGAGACGGAGTTTCGCTCTTCTTACCCAGGCTAGGGTGCAATGGCGTAATCTCGGCTCACTGTAACCTTCGCCTTCCGGGTTCAAGTGATTCTCCTGTTTCAGCCTCCCTAGTAGCTGGGATTACAGGCTGGCATCACCATGCCCCACTAATTTTGTATTTTTAGTAGGGATGCAGTTTTGCCATGTTGGTCAGGCTGGTCTTGAACTCCCGACCTCAGGTGATCCACCCCCCCACCCCCACCGCAGCCTCCCAAAGTGCTGGGATTACAGGCATGAGCCACAGCGCCTGGCCAATATAAGGAATTTGTTATGGGGCTTTGACCTGACATAATTCAAGGAGTTGGCTAATCAGTCTATGTAAGTCACCTGCGTCTGCTGCTGGGCCTGAAGTCCGGGCAGTTGGCAGTCACAAAGAGCTAATGAACGTGAAGCAGGGAAGAATAGCCACAAGCTGGAACACATGTCTGTTTGTCCCTGGAGCCCATGCTGGTCTTTCACCAACATTAGGCCTCTGGCTTCAGTGATACAGGTGAACCGCAGAAAAGCTAGGGCAATTCTTGATAGAGCTGCACATACCTCTGGCCCGGGGTTTGATGAAGCTGAAGAAGGCATCTGGAGGGAGCTGTGGCGCTTTGGTCTGGCTGCTACCCCGCACCAACAAGCCTGCCAGCTGACAACACGCACAAAATACGACGGTGCCTGACATTCTGCCAAACTTCTAGGCATAAAAATGGCCGCTGCTTCACTTCTGCTTCCAAATCCCTTACAGCCAACTCTGATTTACAGCTATGCAGGGATGAGGTTTCTGGAATATAGCTGAAAAAATATAGTTTAGTGGCCGGGCACAGTGTCTCATGCCTGTAATCCCAGCACTTTGGGAGGCTGAAGCAGATGGATCACTTGAGGCCAGGAGTTCAACACCAGCTGGGCCAACATGGTGAAACCCCATTTCTACCAAAAGTACAAAAATTAGCTGGACGTGGTGGCTAGTGCCTGTAGTCCCAGCTATGCAGGAGGCTGAGGCAGGAGAATCACTTGAACCCAGGAGGTGGAAGTTGCAGTGAGCCAAGATGACACCACTGCACTCCAGCCTGGGAGCCAGAGCAAGACTCTGCTCATAAAAAGAAAAAAATATATATGTATAATATATATACTTAAGCTAAGCTGATACAATACAAATTCACCAGTCACCTCTTGGCACTCTTACATACCTGTTTTTTTTGGAGACAGAGTCTTGCTCCGTCACCCAGGCTGAGAGTGCGGTGGTGTGATCTCGGCTCACCACAACCTCTGCCTCCCAGGTTCAAGCAATTCTCCTGACTCAGCCTCATGAGTAGCTCGGTTTACAGGTGCGTACTCGGTTTACAGGTTTACCATCATGCCCAGCTAATTTTTGTATTTTTAGTAGAGACAGGGTTTCACCCCGTTGGTCAGGCCGGTCTCGAACTCCTCAGCCTCCCAAAGTGCTGGGATTACAGGCATGAGCCACTGTGCCCAGTGGATACCTCTTATTATTTTTATTTTTTCTTGAGATGGAGTTTTGCTCTTGTTGCCCAGGCTGGAGTGCAAGGGCACAATCTCAGCTCACTGTAACCTCCGCCTCCCGGGGTCAAGCGATTTTGCTGCTTCAGCCTCCCAAGCAGCTGAATTACAGGCATGAGCCACCATGCCTGGCTAATTTTATATTTTTAATAGAGACAGAGTTTCACCATGTTGGTCATGCTGGTCTTGAACTCCTGATCTTAAGTGATCCACCCGCCTCGGATTCCCAAAGTGCTGGGATTACTGGCTGAGCCACTGCACTTGGCCTTTTAATCATACTTAGCTTCCAAGTGGAGAAAATAACAAAATCATGCCTCTGCCTAATACAATTAAACTATTCCTCATTCAAACAAAAACATGCTAATGTTTTCCCAGAGAATGTATACAAATGATAGAGGAGCTAGAAAGAAATTATTTAGGCAGGTTGTGAGGGTAAAAGAGTCCTTGGTAAGGTTTCCTTGTAATAAAAAGCAGCCCCCAAATCATTTATTTTCTAACAAAAAGGAGCCTGAAAAATCAAGCTGCAAGCATAGATAAGCAAGCTAGAAGCTTGCATAGGTAAATGCGGCCAGCTGTGCCAATAGAAAAGGGCTACCTGGAAGCCAGGTATATTCAATATGGAGGTTCCCCTTTCCCGTTTCTTTGTCACCACACGTGCAGTTAAAAAGCAGGTAACATGGTGCTGGCCAGGTAGAGGCCCTATCTGCAAATCCAAAATAATAAAAGATTGGGGTGGGATGGCCAGCTTCCTGAACTGTGCAAATGGCACGCCTGGTCTGACCAATCTCTTGTGCCCTATGTAAATCAGATGCCATCTTCTCAAGCTCGGCTCCTCATCCATTTCACCACAAGACTGGAAGACCCACTCAGAAGCCCCTCTCTCTGAAGAAGAGAGAGACTTTCTCTTTCTCTCTCTTTCACCCACCATACCTCTGCTCTTAAATTCACTCCTTGTGTGTGTCTGTGTCCTCAATTTTCTTGGCATGAGGCAAGGAATCTCGGGTATTATCCCAGACAAATGAGGCCACTTCACAAAGTTCCTTTATTTATCTTTGGGGGAGTTTATTCCTCTTCTAGCTGGGTTACACTCTTTTTTGATATACTGTCATTAAAATACGGAGATAGGAAGTTAGTTACTGTTAACATTTCTTGGCCGGGTGCAGTGGCTCATGCCCGTAATACCAACACTTTGGGAGGCTGAGACAGGCAGATCACCTGAGGTCAGGAGTTCGAGACCAGCCTGGCCAAGATGGTGAATCCCCATCTCTACTAAAATTACAAAAATTAGCCAGGTGTGGTGGCATGCACCTATAATCCTAGCTACATGGGAGGCTGAGGCAGGAGAATCACTTGAACCCAGGAGACAGAGGTTACAGTGAGCTGAGATCACACCACTGCACTCCAGCCTGGGCGGCAGAGTGAGACTCCATCTCAAAACACACACACACACACACACACACACACACACACACACACACACATTTCTTGCATTAATGGTAGGGGACTGGCTGGGGAAAGGAATATTTCTAACTATTACAGTCAGTGTTTTCACAATGGATTGTAGGGTCATAGCCAGCATTTATAACTACTTTCATCCATTAACCATTATGCCTCTCATTTGCTCTCAGTACAAAACAGCTGGGTATGGTTCCTTGCCTGGTAAGGTGATGCAAACCTTTTATCCTGAAGAATGTAGTCTGTTAGCAGTCCTGCCTGGCTGGGTTGCTTGTAGTTTTCTACTGACTAATCACTGAACATGGAAGCACACACAATATGCACCTAAAATAAGCTGACAGTGAGGCTTTCTGACTGTCATAGAAGGACTAAGAAACTGTGCAGGTAACTTTAGATCACTTTCCTTTCTTCTTAAATATTCAAGTGAATTATTACCACATTTTTTATGCTGTGTTTCCAAGAATCATTTTTATTTTGAAGGTTTTAAGCTTTCATTTGTGAGAACACCAATACCAAACAATACATTGTCAGACCAGGTGCAGTGGCTCACGCCTGTAATCCCAGCCCTTTGGGATGCTGAGGCTGGTGGATCACCTGAGGTCAGGAGTTCTAGACCAACCTGGCCAACATAGTGAAATCCCGTCTCTACTAAAAATACAACAACTAGACAGGTATGGTGGTGCACACCTGCAATTTCAGCTACTCAGGAGGCTAAGGCAGGAGAATCACTTGAACTCAGGAGGCAGAAGTTGCAGTGAGTCAAGGTCACGTCACTGCACTCCAGCCTGGGTGACAGCGTGAGACTACATCTCAAGAAGAAACAGTCTGGGCATGGCAGCTCATATCTGTCATCCCAGCACTTTGGGAGGCTGAGACAGGTGGATCACCTGAGGTTATGAGTTTGAGACTAGCCTGGCCAGTATGGTGAAACCCTGTCTCTACTAAAAATACAAAAAAAAAAAAAAAATTGCGGGGCATGGTGGCGTATACCTGTAATCCCAGCTACTCCTTAGGAGGCTGAGGCAGGAGAATTGCCTGAACCCAGGAGGCAGAGGTTGTAGTGAGCCTGGATCACACCACTGCACTGCAGCCTGGGCGACAGAGCAAGACCCCATCTCAAAAAAAAAAGAAAAAGAAAAGAATACATGTCACTTTCATTGGTTTGGTTTTTGAATGTTTAATATAATCATATTTTAAATAATTTTTATTATGTTATCTTACATTTATGTTTTTTCTTTAAAATGTAAGATCAAAATCAGCTTATTAGAATAAGTATTTTTCTCAATTTGTCATAATTTATACTTTCAGATCCATCAGTTAAATTTGAATCTGCCTTTCATTTCTTCTATTCAATAATCATTTAAAAAGTGTTTTGTATAATAAATTGTCACAGACTCAAAATGTCTTGCACTGATAATAATGCCTTTTCTGAAAAAGACTGAAAAATCTTTTTTTTTTTTTTTTGAAACAGGGTCTCTGTCACCCAGGCTGGATGGGGTGCAGTGGCATGATCAGCACTGACTGCAGCCTTGACCTCCAGGGCTCAGGTGATCTTCCCACCTCAGCCTCCCAAGTAGCTGGGACCATGAGTATGCATCATCATGCCTGGCTAATTTTTGTATTTTTTGTAGAGACAGGGTTTTGCCATGTTGCCCATGGCTGGGTCTTGAAATCCTGGGACTAAGCCGTCTGCCTGCCTTGGCCTCCCAAAGTGTTGGAATTACAGGAATTAGTCGCTGCGATGCCCTAAAAGCTCTTATCTACATTCATTAGAAAGTCTCAATTTGCCAGCGGCAGATACGATAACACGAAACTTGGCTTCAACTTTCGCTGCAATCCTGTAACACTGACCCCCCATTACAATGATAGTCCAATCCACCAGCATATACCGGGGCAAAAAGACCAAATCCTAACCAGCTCAAGCGTTTTCCACTTCTCTCTCCCCACTCATGGCAGTTGGGCAGAGGATATGCAGTTTTTGCTAAGCATCCTTATGATGAACTCCGGCGTCTTCTACTCCATTATACTCTAGTATATTCCATTACATTAAAAAAAAAAAAAAGCAACTGGGTGCGGTGGCTCATACCTGTAATCACAGCACTTTGGGAGGCCGAGGCGGGTGGATCACAAGGTCAGGAGATGAAGACCATCCTGGCCCACATGGTGAAACTCCGTCTCTACTAAAACTACAAAAATTACCCGGGTGTGGTGGCATGTGCCTGTAGTCCCAGCTACTCGGGAGGCTGAGGCAGGAGAATCACTTGAACCGGGGAAGGCAGAGGTTATAGTGAGTCAAAATTGCGCCACTGCACTCCAGCCTGGTGACAGAGTGAGACTCTGTCTCAAAAATAAATAAATAAATAAAATAATCAAGTTGAGAGCCACTAACTTCATGACACATTAATGGATTGTGGCTTGCAATTTGAAAGCCACTACTCCATGGTGGGTTATATATTTACAATATTAAAATTTCTTCCTCTTTATTAATGTTTAAATTCATTTAACCTTTTGAGTCTCTGTATCTTTGTTTTTATTCTCCATGTTTGTGCTCTTTGATTTCCACTGCTCCTCACAGAGATCTGTACAGGGCAGGGATGTTGTGGAAATTATGAGTATGTGCGAGTTTGTAGGCCATGACACGATTTCCTGCTGCCTTCAAAGAGAAAAGTCAACCTGACGGGGCAAGACCTCAGTCCTCGTAGATTTCCTTGTAAGTCTTCCTTTCATACAGCATCTCAGGAGCAAGTCCTAAATCACTCTGGCCTGGGTGTGGTGGCTCACGCCTGTAATCCCAGCACTTTGGGAGGCCAAGGTGGGTGGATCACAAGGTCAAGAGTTTGAGACCAGCCTTGCCAACATGGTGAAACTCCATCTCTACTAAAAATACAAAAAATTAGTCCAGCATGGTGGTATGCGCCTGTAATCCCAGCTACTCAGGAGGCTGAGGCAGAAGAATCATGTGAACCCAGGAAATTGACCTCTGCAGTGAGCTGAGATTGTGCCATTGCACTCCAGCCTGGCCAATAGCGCAAGACTCCATCTCAAAAAAAAAGGTCATTCTTATCTTTGGATCTCTAAAGATTATATCTCTTTTTTACTTACAACTCATAAAATGCTTACTTTTTAAAAATTTAAACACCCGACAAAGAGATATCTTTAGAAAGGGTGGATATTGTTTTGATTATTCTATTGCTACATAATAAGCTGAACAGAGAGATGGCACCTACCTTAGCCTGGCATCTTAAACAATTTCCTATAGAATAGCAATTCTCATCTTGGGATGAGTGGAGGGGGAAGGGATACAGAAGCTGCTGTGGGGAATCTTTAATCTGAAGGGGAGAGGCTGAAAAAATTCAACATTATAAGACTTTTTATATTTGGAGAAGTAAAAAAATTTTCCATAATCTATAATTAATAATTTATAAAAAGTAATTTTAGGCTGGATGTGGTGGCTCATGCCTTTAATCCCAGTATTTTGGGAGGCTGGAGTATTTTTTATATTCGGAGAAGTAAAAACATTTTCCATAATCTGTAATTAATAATTTATAAAAAGTAATTTTAGGCTGGATGCGGTGGCTCATGCCTTTAATCCCAGTATTTGGGAGGCTGGAGTGGATCATTTGAGGTCAAGAGTTTGAGACCAAACTGGCCAATATGATGAAACCCGGTGTGTACTAAAAATACAAAAAAATTGGCCAGCTGGTTCATGCCTGTAATCCTAGCACTTTGGGAGGCTGAGGTGGGTAGATCACCTGAGGTCAGGAGTTCGAGACAAGCCTGGCCAACATGGTGAACACTATCTCTACTAAAAATACAAAAAATTACCCAGGTGTGGTGGTGAATGCCTGTAGTTCCAACTACTTGAGAGGCAGGAGAATTGCTTGAACCCAGGAGGCAGAGGTTGCAGTGAGCCGAGATTGTGGTCATTACACTCCAGCCTGAGCAACAGGATGAGACTTTATTTCAAATTAAAAAACCAAAAAACAAAAAGGTAATAACTAAGCTAAGCCTTGAATAACAAGTAGGGGCTGGGTTCAGTGGTTCACACCTATAATCACAACACTTTGGGAAACCGAGGTGGGTGGATCACGAGGTCAAGAATTCAAGATCAGCCTGGCCAACATGAAGATGTGAAACTCGTCTCTACTAAAAATACAAAAATTAGCCAGGTGTGGTGGCAGGCACCTGTAATCTCAGCTACTCCCGAGGCTGAGGCAGAGAATTGCTTGAACCCAGGAGGCGGAGGTTGCAGTGAGCTGAGATTGAGCCACTGCACTCCAGCCTGAGCAACAGAGCGAGTCTCCTTCTAAAAAAAAGTAGGAATTAGCCAGGTGGAAAAGAGAGGAAAATGAAATTCCAGGTAGCAGAAACATCTGTTACGAGAACCCAGGGCAGTGACAGATGGGCATTCTGAGGACTGCAGGTAGTTTTATATGGCTGTGAGTGGGTGGTGGAAGATGAGCATGGACAGGTTGGCAAGGGCCAAATCTCAAAGTATTTACATGCTCTACTAAAAGAATCATACTGAAAGAAATTGAGAGCCACTGAAGTATTTTGAAGGAGGGAATGACAAACAGATTTTTTTTTTTTTTTTTTTTTTTTTGAGATGGAGTTTCGCTCTTGTTACCCAGGCTGGAGTGCAATGGTGCAATCTCGGCTCACCGCAACCTCCGCCTCCTGGGTTCAGGCAATTCTCCTGCCTCAGCCCCCTGAGTAGCTGGGATACAGGCATGCGCCACCACAGATTTGTTTTTTTTATAGCACCTACAAAATTTCCTTTCATGGGCATAATTTCTTTAATCTCTTGGAAAGCAGTAAATGTGGGTTTTTTGACCCTGGCTTGAGTCTTAGCTGATACTGGTATTTCTGCCAGGGTAGATGCCCTCTTCCCGACGCTGACTTTCTTTTTCTCTTACAGATTTCGATACTTGCTGATTATGTGATTGGACCTAAATAATTATGCTGTTTTGAAGCTGATCTTACTGAATTGTTGAGATATCATCATTTTACTTTTGTTGGTGAGTTTATCTAGAAAGCGCTGAGTGTATACTGGGAGGTAGCAAGAGGGAGAGAAAAAAAAATCTTCATAGTTCAAATAACTTACTTGATCTGTACCTTGCCCTGTATGACTCTGAACAAGTCACAACCTCTCTGAGCTTCAGTTTCTTCACTAATAATATTCACTGCATAATCCTGTTGTGGGAATTAGAGAAACTATTCTCTAAGTGTCTGAATCGTGCAGGTGTTCAATAACGATAAACTCTGCCAGTGTCACCAGTGCCCCACCCTATCCTTGCGGCACTCACTGTTCCCATACAATCAACAGCTTCTAACTGCAAGCACCCGTGACTCTCTGCCTGAGGGCTTTCTCTAGCCACAGAAGTGTGATGGACCCTTGCTTGGGGCAGGCTGAAAATGCCAAGGAGGGAATGCCCGCAGGGGCAGCCCTTTCAACCAAAGGTGAATGAAAGTTGAGAGATTAAAACTCCTTTTTTTCTCGGTGGCTCACCCCTGTAATCCCAGCACTTTGGGAGGCCGAGGCAAGTGGATCACCTGAGGTCGGGAGTTAGAGACAGCCTGACCAACATGGAGAAACCCCGACTCTACTAAAAGTACAAAATTAGCCAGGTGTGGTGGTGCATGCCTGTAATCCCAGCTGCTCTGGAGGCTGAAGCAGGAGAATCGCTTGAACCCGGGAGGCGGAGGTTGCTGTGAGCCAAGATCGCGCCACTGCACTCCAGCCTGGGCGACAGAGTGAGACTCAGTATCAAAAAACAAACAAACAACAACAACAAAAAACCACTCCTTCTTTCTTGTCCTCTGTGAGACAAACCTGAAGCCTACTCCCCACATCCTCCCAGGGGTCTTATAGAGTTGCCTTCAATGGTAACCTCATTAACGTGCCCTACATTGGCTTCTTTCTCTTCCCAGACTCACTTCCCCACTCTCCTACCAGTGATTACCTCCCAGATAAACTGCTTGCACTCAAATCCTTGTATCACAATCTGCTTCTGGGGGAATGCAGCCAAAAACAGTAGCAGGTATTCATTTATTCAACAGCTACTGAGCGTAGACAATGTGTCAGGTACTGCTTGTAACTAGTGTTCCATCCCCCTGGAAACGCCTACATCTAGGATTCCCAAGTTTTTTGAATTTTAAACAATTATGTTATTAAAAATTAAAGGGAAAAGGTAAATTCTTTCCTGTAATCTCGAGAGTTTAGCACAAAAGCTGTTTTTATTTCTTCCTATTCCTATCTATTCTTCATCATGTGTGCACACATCTCCCTGGTGCAATTGTAGGTACAATCTGGTATTCTGTGGTTTATATTTCTACTTAGCTCCTTATCATGCTTATTTTTCTTGGCTTTCAAAATTAACATTTTAATGGCTGCATTATATCGTGTTGTCCTATTGTAGGACATTGCAATATATATACACTTTTTTTTTTTTTTTGAGAAGGAGTTTCACTCTTGTTGCCCAAGCTGGAGTGCAATGGTGCAATCTCAGCTCACTGCAACCTCCACTTCCTGGGTCCAAGGGATTCTCCTGCCTCAGCTTCCCTAGTAGTTGGGATTACAGGCATGCACTACCATGCCTGGCTAATTTTTTGTATCTTTAGTAGAGACAGGTTTCACCATGTTAGCTAGGCTGCTCTTGAACTCCTGACCTCAGGTGATCCGTCCACCTTGGCTTCCCAAAGTGCTGGGATCACAGGCATAAGCCACCGCACCCAGCCACGATGGTTAATTTTTTATGTCAACTTGACTAGGCCACAGGGTGCCCAGGAATTTGGTCAAATATCATCCTGGGTGCTTCTGGATGCAATTAACATTCAAATCAGTACACCAAGTAAAGCAGATTGCCCTCCCTAATAGAGGTGGGCCTCATCCAATCAACGGAAGGCCTTAAGAGAACAAAAAGCCTGAATGTCTTCTGAGTAAGACAGAATCTCTCCTGCCTCACCACCCTCTAACTGGAACGCTGGCATTTTCCTGCCTTCTGGCTCAAACCAAAACACCAGCTCTTCCTGGGTCTTGAGTCTGCCAGCTTTCAAATTCAAATGACACCGTAGCTCTCCTGGGTCTCCAGCATACTAACGCACTGCAGGTCTTAGAAACTGTCAGCCTTGGCCAGGTGCAGTGGCTCACGCCTGTAATTCCAGCACTTTGGGAGACCCAGGCAGGTGGATTGTGAGGTTAGGAGTTCAACCAGCCTGGCCAGTGTGGTGAAACCCCATCTCCACTAAAAACACAAAAAAAAAATTAGCCAGGCTTGGTGGTGGGTGCCTGTAATCCCAGATACTTGGGAGGCTGAGGCAGGAGAATTGCTTGAACACAGGAGGCAGAAGTTACAGTGAGCTGAGATCACATGACTGCACTTCAGCCTGGGTGACAGAGCAAGACTCCATCTCAGAAAAAAAAAAAATTGTCAGTCTCCATGATCATATGACCCAATTCCTTTTATTAAATCTCTTTCTCTCTCTCCTTCTCTATATATACCTATGCATGTATATCTACAGAGTATACATGTATATGTATATATGCATATATATGCTGATTCTTGTTTGTTTCTCTTGAGAACCCTATTATAGACATGTAGTTTGTTTTCTAGTTTTTTTTCCAATTATGGCTAACACTGCACATAAAATGTTTTGTTCTTGTATTTGTTTCATGAGACAGGGTCTCTTTCTGTTGCCCAGGCTGGAATGCAGTGGGGCAATCACAGCATCACAGCTCACTACAACCTCTAACTCCTGGCCTCAAGTGATGCTCCAATCTCAGCTTCCTCAGAAGCCAGGACTACAGGTGAGCACCCTGGCACCTGGCTCATTTTAACATTTTTTATCCAGACGGGGTCTCACTTTGTCATCCACACTGGTGCATGTAACATAAGTATTTATTTATTTTTTTTTTAATTTTTTTAAAGATGGGGTTTCACCATGTTGGTCAGGCTGGTCTTGAACTCCCGACCTCAGGTGATCTGCCTGCCTTGGCCTCCAAAGTGCTTGGATTACAGGCGTGAGCCACCACGCCTGGCCTATTTTTGAGGCAAAGTCTCACTCTGTTGCCCACGCTGGAGTGCAGTGGCACAATCTCGGCTCACCACAACCTCCGTCTCCTGGGTTCAAACGATTCTCCTGCCTTAGCCTCCCAAGTAGCTGGGATTATAGACATGCACCACTGCGCCCAGCTAATTTTTTGTATTTTTAGTAGAGATGGGATTTTTTTTTTTTTTTCGAGGCAGAGTTTCACTCTTGTTACCCAGACTGGAGTGCAATGGCGTGACCTTGGCTCACCGCAACCTCCACCTCCTGGGTTCAGGCCATTATTCTGCCTCAGCCTCCTGAGTAGCTGGGATTACAGGCACACGTCACCATGCCCAGCTAATTTTTTGTATTTTTAGTAGAGACGAGGTTTCACCATGTTGACCAGGATGGTCTCGATCTCTTGACCTCGTGATCCACCCGCCTCGGCCTCCCAAAGTGCTGGGATTACAGGCTTGAGCCACCGCGCCCAGCGAGATGGGATTTTACCATGTTGGCCAGGCTGGTCTTGAACACCTGACCTCAGGTGATCCACCCACCTCAGTCTCCCAAAGTGCTGGGACTACAGGTGTGAGCCATGGCATCTAGTCCCTTAGGCCCCCCCACCCTTTTTTTTAAGTGGAGTTTCACTCTTGTTGCCCAAGCAGTGGTGCAATGGTGTGATCTCAGCTCACTACAACCTCCGCTTCCTGGGTTCAAGCAATTCTCCTGCCTCAGCCTCTCGAGTAGCTGGGACTATAAGTGTGTGCTATCACACCCAGCTAATTTTTGTATTTTTAGTAGAGACGGGATTTCTCCAAGTTGGTCAGGCTGGTCTCGAACTCCTGACCTCAGGTGAACCTCCTGTCTCAGCCTCCCAAAGTGCTGGGATTACAGGCGTGAGCCACTGTACCTAGCCACTTAACCATTTTTGTGACAGCTTTCCTTCACTTCCCTCACTACTATATTTTGTAGCAACTTTCAACATTCCAGCATAGGGATTCTTTCCCAGGCAGACTAATCAGTATCTTCCTCTCTACTCATTCATTTAGTCACCCTTTTAGCCACCTGACAAATGTTTATTGAGTATTTACTATGTGCTGAGCTCTGCGCCAAACCACAGCATAGAATGCTGGGTAAAACAGGCCATATCCCTGCCTTCCTAAAGCTCAGTCTAGGGAAACAGAGGCACTGAATCAGAAATTTCAGAGTGGTCAGATCAGTGAAGTAAAGGAGGATGTTTGGGGTGCAATAGAACACAAGGAGGAAGAACTTGGCCCTGGAAGTCTTCCTGAAGAAACTGTCACCTAAGCTGAGACCTGGAGAATGAGGAAGGAATTGGACAGGGTGAGAGGACTCTGGAAAGTTTCTCTGGCAGGGGATGGCAGGAAATAGTGGAGAGAAGAGAAAGCTTAATATTAAGAAAGTTTAGTGGACTAGAGAGACGAGCCTGCCAAAGTTGGCAAAACCAGGCCATGGAGGCCTCATGGATTTTGTCCTGGAGGCAAAGGAAAACCACGGCTTTCTGTTCATTACTTCAGTTTGGTGTGTTTTCCATTCTTTTCTCCTTTGGATTATTTGAATGCTCTTGATCTATTGACACTTCACTATCTTTTTTTTTTTTTTAATTTTTTTTTAAAAAGACGGGGTTTCACCATGTTGGTCAGGCTGGTCTTGAACTCCCGATCTCAGGTGATCCACCCGCCTTGGCCTTCAAAGTGCTTGGGTTACAGGCGTGAGCCACCGTGCCTGGTCAACACTTCACTATCTTTCCAGTGTCATTTAGTGCTTGTTCTAGGGATCTTAGTATGCATATTCTACTTTTCACAGCCTAATTTAGAATTTATATTGTATCATTTTATTTATTATTATTACTATTTAGAGACAGAGTCTCACTCTGTTATCCAGGCTGGAATGCAGTGGCAAGATCTTGGCTCACTGCACCCTCTACCTCCCAGGTTCAAGCAGTTCTACCGCCTCTGCTTCCCAAATTGCTGGGATTACAGGCACATGCCGCCACACCCGGCTGATTTTTATTTTTTTTTGAGATGGAGTTTCGCTCTTGTTGCCCAGTCTGGAATGCAAAGGCGTGATCTTGGCTCACTGCAACCTCTGCCTCCCAGGTTCAAGCTATTCTCCTATCTCAGCCTCCCAAGTAGCTGGGATTACAGGTGTGCTGGATAATTTTGTGTTTTTAGTAGAGATGGAGTTTCCCCTGTTGGCCAGGCTGCTCTTGAACTCCTGACCTTAGGTGATCCACCCACCTAGGCCTCCCAAAGTGCTGGAATTGCAGGCATGAGCCACCACGCGCGGCCTGATTTTTGTATTTTTAGTAGAGGTGGGGTTTCACCATGTTGGCTAGGCTGGTCTCAAACTCCTGACCTCACGTGATCCTCCCACCTTGGCCTCCCAAAGTGCTGAGATTACAGTTGTGAGCTACAGCACCTGTTCATATATTGTGTCATTTTATATAAAAGGTAGGGCTGAGCATGGTGGGACACACCTGTAGTCCCAGCTCATCGGGAGGTTGAGCAGAAGGATAGCTTGAGGCCAGGAGTTCAAGGCTGAAGTAAGCTATGGTCATACTACTGAGTTCCAGCCTGGGCAACAAGCAAGGTCCTGTCTAAATAACTAAATGAATGGTAGAACCTTGAAACCTCATTAGTCTGCCCCCCACCACCATCCTTTATGCTACTTCCACATACGTTAGAAATCCTACAAGGAATTGTTATAATTTTTGCTTTAAGCAGTCCTTTTTAAATAAATTAATAAGAAGAAAAGTATTTTCTATTTATCCACATATTTGCCATCTTTTATATTCTTCATTTCCTCCTGCATTTTTCGTGATCTTCATTTCTTCCTGAAAATTATCTTCATTTTAGTATCAATTGCCTTCAGCCTGTAGAACTTTCTTTAGCATATTTTTTTCAAAGACCGTGTCTCAGGCTGCGTGTGGTGGTTCACACCTGTAATCCCAACACTTTGTGGGGTTGAGGTGTGTGGATAACTTGAGGCCAGGAGTTTGAGAACAGACTGGCCAACACAGTGAAATCCCATCTCTACCAAAAGATACAAAAATTAGCCTGATGTGGTGGGATGTGCCTGTAATTCCAGCTACTTGGGAGGCTGAGGCATGAGAATTGCTTGAACCTGGGAGGTGAAAGTTGCATGAGCTGAGATTGCACCACTGAACTCCAGCCTGGATGACAGAGTGAGACCCTGTCTCAAAAAAAAAAAAAAAAAAAAAAAAAAAAAAAAAAAAAAGGGCTCTCACTCTGCTGCCTAGGCTGGACTGCAATGGCATAATTATGGCTCACTGCAGCCTCAACTTCCTGGGCTTGAGTAATTCTCCTACCTTAGCTTCCAAAGTAGCTGGGCCTACAGGAGCATGCCACCACATCTGGCTAGTTTATTGTATTTTTTTGTAGAGATGAGGTTTCACCATGTTACCCAGGCTGGTCTCGAATTCCTGGACTCAAGCAATTGCCCACCTCAGCCTCCCAAAGTGTTGAGATTACAGGGATAAGCCACCATGCCCAGCCTCTTTAGTGTTTCTTATAGTGTAGTCCTGTTAATAACAAATTACCTTGTTTTTTTTTTTTATCTGAAAAAGTAATTCTTTCACTTTTATTGTTGAAATATATTTTTTGCTGAGTATGTAATTCTGGGTTGATGATTTATTTTTCAGATTTTAAAACATGTTGTTTTACTGTCTCAATAAATTTCTACTAAAAGTAATCAGTCACTCAAATCATTGTTCCCCTGTATGTAATGTTTTCATGATTTTCCCTTTATCTTTTCTTAGAATTTTGACTATGAGGCTTCTAAGCATAGTTTTCTTTAGAGTTGTCCTGCTTGGATTTCACTGACTTTCTTAACTTTCACTAAATAAAAAAAAATTTGGTTGTTTCCTAAAATTTTATCTTTGCTTCATTTTCTCTTTCCTTTGATAACAGATCTATTGAACATTTTATATTGCTCCACATCTCTGGACCTCTGTTTATTTTTTCATTTGCTCTTCAGATCAGATTTTTTCAAGCTTCCTGGTTTGTTCCTCTGTCATCTATATTTTCCTGTTAAAATCACCTAGTGAGATTTTAATTTCAGAAATTGCATATTTCAGTTTTAGAATTTCTATTTGATTTTTTAATATGGTCCCTATTTACGGCCTAAGGTTGCCTATCTTTTCATTCATTGTGAGCATATTTTCCTTTACTTCTTTGCACATGGTTAATATAGCAGTTAAATCCCTATCTACTAATTTAAAATTTTGAGTATTCTCACCATTGGTCTTTGTTGATGGCCTATTTTCCTGAGTCTTCAGACTGTATCCCATACCTTGTCAATGCTATCTTGTAGAGATTCTGAATTATTTTATATTCTCTAAAGAACATGGGATATTTTTAAAACAGAGAACTAATTCGTATTGAACTTAAACTGTAAACTCCATATCTTTGATGGCAGCTCAAATTCTTTTGTTCTTAGCTCACATCTGTCTCATGCCTATGGGGTTCAGGGGTCAAACAGAGATTTGGACAAACATTATATACAGAATTTATTACCCTTCCTATATGACTCTTTTCTGTCTTATGGGATTCTACCTTCCCATCTCCAGCACCAGAGGATTCCCTGAATTTTGTCTGGTGCTGTTTTTTTTTTTTTTTTTGAGACGGAGTTTCGCTCGTTACCCAGGCTGGAGTGCAATGGTGCAATCATGGCTCACCGCAACCTCCGCCGCCTCCTGGGTTCAGGCAATTCTCCTGCCTCAGCCTCCTGAGCAGCTGGGACTACAGGCACGTGCCACCATGCCCAGCTAATTTTTTGTATTTTCAGTAGAGACGGGGTTTCACCATGTTGACCAGGATGGTCTCGATCTCTTGACCTCGTGATCCACCCGCCTCGGCCTCCCAAAGTGCTGGGATTACAGGCATGAGCCACCGTGCCCGGCTGTCTGGTGCTGTTTCAGCAAGTGTTCTGTGTGTTATAGTCACTACATGCCGTGCTGAGTATGGTCTGACTTCAGGAAAAAAGTTCTATAAATGGATAACTTACCCTGTGATGTTCCTTTTTTTCCCCCTGAGTGTTGACTCCTCTCCAGAATCTGCCTGCTTTTGTTTACTCTCAAATGCCTTCAAGTTTTGTGTTGTATTTTGTCTGGAGTTTATAGTAATCTGTGCAAGAACTGTGTCTGCTAGGAGCCACTTAGCCATACACTCGATAGTTTATTCTTGTTTTGAATCATATTCTTGGAATAAATTCTCAGGGTTTAGATTTACTTTAAAATGTATAAAATGTTATGTCTCATGGTATGCATGCTCATAGCTATTTCTTATTAAATATTAATATTTAGAGAATGTCCTTCAAGTCTATTACTTTATTGTATTTTATATTTTCTGAGACAGAGTCTCACTGTGTTCCCCAGGCTTGAGCGCAGTGGCACAGTCTCAGCTGGCTGCAACCTCTGCCTCCCAGGTTCAAGTGATTCTCCTGCCTCAGCCTCCTGAGTAGCTGGGACTACAGGCTTGTGCCACCATGCCCATCTAACTGTATTTTTTGTAGAGATGGGGTTTCACCATGTTGGCCAGGCTTGTCTTGAACTCCTGACCTCAAGTGATCTGCCAGCCTTGGCCTCCCAAAGTTTTGGGATTACAGGCATGAACAACCATGCCTGGCCTATTTATTTCTTGTTTCGTTGTTTGTTTATTTATTTATTTATTTTATTTTTGAGACAGAGTCTCACTCTATTGCCCAGGCTGGAGTGCAGTGGCACAATCATGGCTCACTGCAACCTCCACCTCCTGGGTTCAAGTGATTCTCCTGCTTCAGCCTCCTGAGTAACTGGGATTAAAGGTGCCCAACCACCACACCAGGCTAATTTTTATATTTTTAGTAGAGATAGGGTTTCACCATGTTGGCCAAGCTGGTCTTGAACTCTTGACTTCAAGTGATCCACCTGCCTTGGTCTCCCAGAGTGTTGGGATTACATGCATGAGCCACCTTGCCCAGCCTGTTTCATTGTTTTGACCAAAATGTTTCATTTATTTTATTCTTTTTGATTTTTTCTCTCCTATTATTTTCTGATATTTGTATTTAACATGTTTGCTTTGGGTATAGATTCATATTTAAAAAAAAAAAAACAGAAAAAAACAGCTGGAGGGCTGGGTGTGGTGGCTTATGCCTATAATCCTAATGCTTTTCAAGGCCGAGGAGGGTGGATCGCCTGAGCTCAGGAGTTTGAGACCGTCCTGGGCAACATGGTGAAACCCCATCTCTACTAAAATACAAAAAAATTAGCCAGGTGTCATGATGTGTGCCTGTAGTTCCAGCTACTTGGGAGGCTGAGGCATGAGAATTGCTTAAACCTGGGAAATGGAGGTTGCAGTGAGCTGAGATGATGCTACTGCATTTCAGCCTGGGCAATAGGGTGAGACTCTGTCTCAAAAAAACAAAAAGAAAAAGAAAAACAAAACAAAATAGGCTGGGTGCAGTGGCTCACGCCTGTGATCCCAGCACTTTGGGAGGCCGAGGCGGGTGGATCACGAGATCAAGAGATCGAGACCATCCTGGTCAACATGGTGAAACCCTGTCTCTACTAAAAATACAAAAATTAGCTGGGCATGGTGGCACGCGCCTGTAGTCTCAGCTACTCAGGAGGCTGAGGCAGGAGAATTGCCTCAACCCAGGAGGCAGAGGTTGCAGTGAGCCAAGATCATGTCATTGCACTCCAGCCTGGATAACAAGAGCAAAACTCCATCTCAAAAAAAAAAAAAATGTCGTTATATCCTTTTCCCATATGTTGAATACCTATAGACACTAGATCATTTGCATAACAAAATTTGGACCAAGAGATTCATTTCTGTTACTTAGTGCAAACATCTTTATGTTTTATTATGTTAACCACAGTAATTCGACATAAAATAAGGCAATCCATAACACAATAATTTAAAACCATAATAGTCACTTTTCACTGTGTGTCTTCAGGTCGGCCAATATTTAAGATTTAAGTTGCAGGTGGGGTCCATGTTTGTCCCCACATATTTTTCATCTCCTTTGTAACAGATATTATCTGAAGCATGCTATTTTCATGGCAAAAAGCAGGAATGCAAAAGAAAAGGCCCAATTGTGCTAGCCCATTTTAAGTCTTCCTTCATTATATTCATCCTTAATCTATTGGCCAATGCAAGTCACATGGCCAAGCCCCAAATCAAGGTGCACAGACTATATATTCTGTCCATCATAAGGCCATAGCAAGGGTCTGAATGTAGAATAAATACACAGGGCATTGAAGAATTGGGATCAATAATTCAATTTACTGGCCAGGCTCAGTGGCTGACGCCGGTAATCCGAGCACTTGGGAGGCCAAGGCAGGTGGACCATAAGGTCAGGAGTTCAAGACCAGCCTGACCAACATAGTGAAACCCCATCTCTACTAAAAATACAAAAATTAGCTGGGCATGGTGTGCGCCTGTAATCCCAGCTACTCAGGAGGCTGAGGCAGGAGAATTGCTTGAACCCAGGAGGTGGAGGTTGCAGAGCCGAGATCGCGCCATGCACTCCAGCCTGGGAGATAGAGCGAGACTCCATCTCAAAAATAATAATAACAATAATAATAATAATTCAATCTACCACACTCAGAATGCCATGTTTGCATTTCTTTTTTTCTTTTCTTTTCTTCCCCTGCCACTGGAATATAGATCATGACTCACTGTAACCTCAACCTCCAGGGCTCAAGTGATTCTCCCATCTCAGAGCTCTGGGTAGCTGGGACTACAGTGCACACCACCATGCCTAGCTAATTTTTTTTTTTTTTTTGTAGAGATGGGGTTTCACTATGTTGCCCAGGCTGGTTTTGAATTCCGAGGCTCAAGTGATTATCCTGCTTTGGCCTCCTGAAGTGCTGGGATTACAGGCATAAGCCACTGCGCCCAGCGCGTATTTATTTTATGTGTATTTTTAAAAATTTAAGTAACAGTCCAGCAGCTGTTAGAAAGCAGACTTTATAGTCAAGCAGCCTTGGGTTTGAATCCTTCCTTCAGCACTTTGCTGGCTACGAGAACTTGGGGAAATTACCTCACCTCTCTGAATCATGGCTCCTCATGGTTCCCCATTAATCATCTGCAATTCTATTAGTCACATATAAACTCTATTAATATTTTGGCATGTTTATTTTTTCTCAGCATATATTAATTTCCCCCATAACCTTACAATAATACAATATAGTTTATTTAAAAGTCTGACATCATAAGCTATGATCATGCTAGGGAGATTTTTTTATTATTTCCAGTGGAAAAATTGCAGCCTGTGCAACAGAGTGAGACCTTGTCTTAAAAAAAAAAAAAAAAAAGAGGCCAGGCATGTTGGCTCATGCCTATAATCCCAGCACTTTGTGAGGCTGAGGTGGGTGGATCACGAGGTCAGGAAATTGAGACCATCGTGGTCAACATGATGAAATCTGGTCTCTACTAAAATACAAAAAAAAAAAAAAAAAATTAGCTGGGTGTGGTGGTGCACACCTGTAGTCCCAGCTACTCGGGAGGCTGAGGCAGGGGAATCACTTGAACCCAGGAGGCGGAGGTTGCAGTGAGCCAAATTGTGACACTGCACTCCAGCCTGGTGACAGAGCAAGACTCCATCTCAAAAAAATCCCCAAGAAACTAACTTCCAAATAGCATTTCCCCAAATAGTAAAAATGTATTGAAAAAACAGTTTTTTTCTACTCCCCTCCCTAATTCTTATTAGAACCAGGACCTGGGCTGGGAGCTCATGCCTGTAATCCCAGCACTTTGGGAGGCCGAGGTCAAGAGATTGAGACCATCCTGGCCAACACGGTGAAAATCTGTCTCTACTTTAAAAAAAATACAAAAATTAGCTGGGCGTGGTGGCGCGCGCCTATAGTCCCAGCTACTCAGGAGGCTGAGGCAGGAGAATCTCTTCAACCCAGGAGGTTGAGGTTGTGGTGAGCTGAGATCACACCATTGCACTGCAGGCTGGGCAACAAGAGCAAAATTCCATCTCAAAAAAAAAAAAAAAAAAAAAGTAAATTTTGAAGGCCTCAGACTTGCAAAGACAGAATCCCTGGGGCTGGGCCTTTGGAGTAAGTCCCCTCACCTTCTGTGCCCACTTCGGGATGGGCTGATTTTTACAGTCAGTGGAGAGGGCTAGAGACCTAAGCCACGCCTGCTTTCCATCATGGAAGTCACGGACACTCAGAGAGGTTTCCCAAACATTTTTAACTGACTACAGGGGTCAAGGAAAAGTGTAGTTTTTAATTGCTGCATACTTTTTATCATATGGATGTAACAGTTTATTTTCCTCTTGCTGGACACTTAGGCTGTTTCCAATTTGTCACTATCACAAATAGTGTTCCAATAACCATACTGTATGTACATTTTGAACCACGTTTTTTTTTATTATTTTCTGTGGAAAAATTTCGAGAACTGTGATTACTGGGCTGAAGGGTGTGAACACTTTTATGACTCTCCATGAGTATTATATTACCAAATTGCTTGACAGAAAAGTTCTACCAATTTATTCTCCCACTAGCATAATCTTTAGGTGGTATTTTGTTTTGTTTTTTTTTTTCTTTTGAGACAGTGTCTCGCTCTGTCACTGAGGCTGGAATGCAGTAGTGCAATCTCGGCTCACTGCAACCTCCGCCTCCCAGGTTCAAGTAAGTCTCCTGCCTCAGCCTCCCGAGTAGCTGGAATTACGGCGCCCACCACCACACCTGGCTAATTTTTTGTATGTTTTAGTAGAGGTAGGGTTTCACCACCTTGGCCAGGCTGGCTTCAAACTCCTGACCTCAGGTGATCCTCCCACCTCGGCCTCCCAAAGGGCTGAGATTACAGGCATGAGCCACCAGGCCTGGCCCTAGTTGGTGTTGTTAATGCTTTTATTTGGAACTAGAAAGTGATTATTTTCACTTAAGGTGAGTAAAGTGAAACTCATAGAATCGAATGGGGAATATGTAAAGATAAATTTCTTTTAAAAACTGAAGTTAAAAGAAGCAATACAGTTTTTAGCTAGGAAAGATGATCTGATTGTCATTAAATATCTAAAAACTGATGTCATATACAATAATGCTTGTAGAAAGTAAACTACAAGTGTTTCCCAAAGGAGCCCTCGTGAGAGTTCCAAGTAAGAAAAATCTGAATGACAAATGAAAAAGAGGAGTAGGAAATAAGCCAGAATCTGTCAATTCACTTCTAAGAAGAGGAAAAAAACCAGAATCTCTATTGATTCACTTCTAATAAAAAGAGGAAAAGTGGCTGGGCGTGTTCGGTCATGCTGTAATTCCAACACTTTCAGAGGCTGGGAGTTCAAGACCAGCCTGGCCAACATGGTGAAACCCCATCTCTACTAAAAATACAAAAATAGCCGGGTGTGGTGGTGGTGCCTGTAATCCCAGCTACTTGGGAGGTCGGGGCACGAGAACCACTTGAACCCAGGAGGTGGAGGTTGCAGTGAGCCAAGATTACGCCACCACACTCCAGCCTGGGCAACAGAGCATGACCCTGTCTCAAAAAAAGAAAAGAAAAGAAGAAAAAAATATGACAAAATGAGCTAAAACTAGAAAATGATTTAAGAACAATACGAAGGAGTTTAAGAAACCCATTGAGGGAAAAACAATATGAAAGGAAAATGCTTTATGTATAAACCAAGATAGAGGAGCTAGAGGTGATTCTTGGAGACTCTGAAGTCACTCCTTAAATTGTCACTGATGTGAAAAGGACAAAAACTTGGACAAGGAAGCTAACAGAGGGGCTCAGAGGCAGGCACCGGGTTCGGGCGGTGGGTGTGGATCCGGGCCCTGGGAAGCGCCTGTCCATCCCGTGGGCGGGGCCTGAGCGCCCCTGACCTTCGAGCCTGTCGCAGGTACAAGCCCCCGAGCGAGTGTAACCCGGCCTTGGACGACCCGACGCCGGACTACATGAACCTGCTGGGCATGATCTTCAGCATGTGCGGCCTCATGCTTAAGCTGAAGTGGTGTGCTTGGGTCGCCGTCTACTGCTCCTTCATCAGCTTTGCCAACTCTCGGAGCTCAGAGGACACGAAGCAAATGATGAGTAGCTTCATGCTCTCCATCTCTGCCGTGGTGATGTCCTATCTGCAGAATCCTCAGCCCATGACGCCCCCGTGGTGATACCAGACTAGAAGGGTCACATTTTGGACCCTGTCTACCCACTAGGCCTGGCCTTTGGCTGCTCAACCTGCTGCCCTCAGCTGCCGTCCTGGACTTCCCTCAATGAGGCAGTCTCAGTGCCCCCAGCTGGATGGAGGGAATCTGGCCCTTTCCTAGGGAACACCCTAGGCCTACCCCTCCTGCCTTCCTTCCCCTGCCCACTGCTGGAGGATATGCTATCCATGTTTCTGGGGGTATCCATTTGCTTTCTCGTTGAAAAATGTTAAAAATAAAGTTTTTCACTCTGGCAAAAAAAAAAAAAAAAAAAACGAGGAAGCTAACAGAGGGGCTCAGAGGCAGACCCTCCATCACTGGGGCAATCCATAAGGCAGCCGAGCTCCCTGGGCCACTTCACTTTTGGCTGGAAATCCCATGGAGCCCTCTACTGATTCAGGAGACCCTGCATTGCCGAGGGCCTCTCTGCCCCCTGGCTCCAGATTTTCTGAGGCTGTCTTCCTTACTCCTCTTTAAACAACCCCCCAACTGAAACAGAACATTAGTGTGTTCAAGTTCACTAAGATACAGGGGTCATGAGGAAAGGTCACATTGCTCCATTATACCACAAACCACGTAAAATTGCATTTTAGGCTTTCTTGTTCTCAAGGGTCCATTTGATTATTCCATGTGGAGGTTTCTCACTGGTCTTTATTTCATGAAGGGCCCTCAGTCCGGCAATTTTCTAGCCCTCCCTTCCCCTCTCGTCACTCCTCCATGCTATAGGGAGCACCTTCCCCCACCTCTGACCCCCAAGAAAAATTAACTTCCTGCTTCTACAAGTGCACCTTTTGGCTTTTTCTTTTCTGGTTGTGGGAGCCCTAGCCAGACCTTAGGCCCTAGGGGTTTATCATGGTATTTCCTGAAACAAACAGAGCTACTTTCCTAAGAAGAATTCTGATAATAGCTCTTACCGCTAAAAGACACCCCTAAAAGATGCTTAGCTCTAGCACTTCGTCTTCAGCAAGTGGTTCAGACACAGAGATTAAATGAATTACCCCAAGGCCATAGGGTAAAGAAGCAGTGAGAACCAGAATCCAGGTTTTCTATTTCTAAAGCTGTGCCATTCTTTGGTTTCTGATATGAGTTAATAACTTCCCTCAGACAGCCCGCTTTGGTCTGTTATCTAAAGCAGGATCTTTGTCACCATTCTTTGTTCCTTTTGGTTTTGGCAATAGGTTTTAGGAGCAACTGAGTTGGACTATCAGAGTTCCTTACTGCTGGATTTTTTAAAGATCAGAGATCTGCTGACTTCAATAGCATCATAGACCTTGTAGATCACCCATCCCTGCATCTCCCCTTCAGTAGAGACAGACAGACATAATAAAAGTCTAAACAGGGCTGGGCGCAGTGGCTTACACCTGTAATCCCAGCACTTTGGGAGGCCAAGGCAGGCGGATCACGAGGTCAGGAGTTCGAGACCAGCCTGGCCAATATGATGAAATCCTGTCTCTACTGAAAATACAAAAATTAGCCGGGTGTCATGGCGCTCACCTATAGTCCCAGCTACTGGGGAGTCTGAGGCAGGAAAATCGCTTGGACCTGGGTGATGGAGGTTACAGTGAGCGGGATTGTACCACTGTACTCCAGCCTGGGTGACAGAGTGACTCCGTCTCAAAAAACACAAAAAAAGTCTAAACAGTTGGGAATGCTAATTTTAAAATTGAATCATATTTCCCACCAACTTCCATTATTAATTTGATGATACCGTATCACAGAAAAAAACCTTTACCTATAAGATAAACACTATTTAAGAAATCAACAAGATTTTCTAAACAAGACATTAAAAATAATAATTCAAAAATAATAATAATAATTCAAAGTAAACCACAAAATACAATTTATCTACTGAACTAAAACCAAAGTGAAATTTTATCAAGCTGCAGAAACACTGCCTCCTCAGACTGGAGCAGAATGCAAAGATGCTTACTGGTGCCCTTTTTCATTTATTTATTTATTTTTGAGACAGATTTTACTCTTGTTGCCCAGGCTGGAGTGCAATAGCACAATCTTGGCTCACTGCAACCTCTGCCTCCTGGGTTCAAGTGATTCTCCTGTCTCAGCCTCCCGAGTAGCTAGGACTACAGATGCCTGCCACCATGCTCAGCTAATTTTTGTATTTTTAGTGGAGACGGGGTTTCACCATGTTGGCCAGGATGGTCTTGAACTCCTGACCTCAGGTGATCCAGCCAACCTGGCCTCTCAAAATGCTGGGATTCCAGGCGTGAGCCACTGCACCCAGCCTACATTTAATCTTTTAGTGTAGCTTGAGCTCAGGATGTACTCTTGGAGTATGCTACAGGAGGAGCAAGTTTCTTTCTCTGACTTAGTGAGGGGTCCTAATAACTCTTGTTCTTTTTGAAATAGCAACGCCTCCACCTTCCCCCCACCCGCAACACACACACTGCTGGCAACAGCTGAATGTCTGTTATTTAAAATTTGCCAATTTGAATAATGACAAACTTCTGACAACAATTTTACTTTCGGTGAGGTGCTTACTTGGTTGTTCTTTTGGCAAGAATTAGCTAATCAGATCAGCTGCTTCTGAGATCACGTCTGGTGTGAGTACTAAAGATGTCTTTCATACAAAGGAATGAGATTCTTATAACTTGTTATCCAGGAAAGCATATATCTAATTTGTCTAAAAATGAAACAAATTACAGCTAAATTTTAAAAACCACACCATATGTATCTGGGATAGATTACAGATGATCGCCACCACGCCTGGCCCCACCTGCATGTCTGCAAATGTCCTGCTGCTGGGTTTTGTTTTTGTTTTTTTTTAGAGAGAGTCTTGCTTTCGTCATCCAGGTTGGAGTGCAATGGTGTGGGCTCAGCTAATTGCAACCACTGCCTCCCCGGTTCATGCAATTCTCCTGCCTCAGCCTTCTGAGTAGCTGGGATTACAGGTGCCCACCACCACACCCCGCTAATTTTTGTATTTTTAGTAGAGACAGGGTTTCACCATGTTGGCTAGGCTGGTCTCAAACTCCTGACCTCAGGTGTTTTGCCTGCCTCGGCCTCCCAAAGTGCTGGGATTACAGGTGTGAGCCACTGAGCTGGTTAATGTGCTGCTTTTGTGTAGATCAAATTCTTGACCTTCCCAGGTCTAATGGTCCTATCTTGTCCCAGCTCTGACTCTCAAATAGTCCCATTTTGCTCTGCTTGGGCCTGATCATAGAAAGAATTGTGTTTAGTTACTGGCATCACGAACTTGCATATGCAAAGGTGAGTGGTCAGAGGGGTGAAGAGTGAACCCTGGTGCATGGGAGGAAAGTTGAGGGAATGGGTGGGGGAGAAATTGTAAGAACTGAGAGGCCACATGAATTGGTGACATGGAAGGAGACACTTCTCTGCTTAGCTCTACAACAGCACCTCACCCTACCTCCATGTGCCTCAGAATTCTCATTCATAAAATAAGTGGGTGGGTTTGAAGATCTTGAAGATTTCTTTGAGCTCTAACTGGCTTTGAGTCTATAATTAGTGGGGAAATGATTTCAGCTCAATTCAAGGAAAAGCTTTCTTCCAATCAACGAATCTTCCGATGACAGGCAGCTTCCGGAGGTGGTGAGCTCTCCATTGGTACGGGCAGAGTTGGGGGTGCCCATCTGTCATGAGGCCTGTGCCAGGATCTCCTGCATCCACTGGGCCAGATGGACCAGATGACTGCTAAGTCCTTTCCAACTTTATCCAGAAACTTTCAAGTAATTGCCAAGAGAGCAACTCCCATTGTAGCAATGCTGAATTGCTCTGACTCAAGAACCTCAGCAAGAGGAGGGAAAGCCCCAATCTGCAGTAGGGCAGTGACATCCCCACCTGCCACCTATTGAGTGACAAGCTTTGTGCCAGATACTTGACATAAAGCATCTCTCTCTCTCTTTTTAGAAAGACAGTGTCTTGCTTTTTTGCCTAGGCTGGTCTTGAACTCCTGGCTTCAAGCAATCCTCCTATCTTGGCTTCCAAAAGTGCTAGGATTATAGGCATGAGCCACTATGCCCCATCTGGCATCTCTAACTCATAGCAACTTTATGAGGTAGGTATTATTCTCCTTTTACAAAAAGAATCAAGGCTCAGAGAGGCTAAGTAACTTTACTAAGGTCACACAGCTAGTAAGTGAAAGAGAATTTAATTTTAGGACTGCTGGCTTCATTACAGCACTTTCCACTAACGTTTTCCTTTCTCAGAGGAGCAGTGTACAATGGGAGGAGGCAAGGAACATGGAGAAGGGTTAGAATGTCAGGGAAGTCAAGTGTAGTATAAATGAGAAGCCATGACTAAAGATTAAACTCCCATGGTCTGTGGGCAGGGAAGTGTTTACTTACATGCCGAGTTTGATGGGCCTCTGTACCAATAATAGACATGTAATTACAAAACAATAGGCTCCTGGTGCTTCTGCCATCAAGACCTTAGAACATGTTGCCTTGATCATTCTCTAAGGCCCACCACAAAGTCGTCTCTGGTCTGAGATGCTGTAAAGTTCCTCACAATTGAAGCCCACAGTGCCCGTGAGGGAAAGATGGGCTGTATCTTCCAGGAGCCAGCTTACAACCCAAACCCAAACCCAAACCCAAGTTTCTTTCCCCACTCCTTCAACGCTCCATGTTTAGCAAGTGTGGATACACTTGGTTCCACTATGACTTCTCAAATGTGGTCTATGAGTCACCTACCAAGATTTTGTGGGGCACGAGTGAAAACACAGACTTCTGGGTTCCTTCCACTCAAGTCTAGATGACTGCAGGAGTGGGACACTGGAATATGAGGGTTTTTTGTTTGTTTGTTTGTTTTGTTTTTTTAAGGCAGAGTTTTGCTCTTGTTGCCCAGGCTGGAATGCAATGGTGCGATCTTGGCTCACTGCAACCTCTGCCTCCCAGGTTCAAGCAATTCTCCTGCCTCAGCCTCCTAAGTAGCTGGGATTACAGGCTGTGTGCCACCATGCCCTATTAATTTTGTATTTCTAGTAGAGATGTGGTTTCACCATGTTGGTCAGTTTGGTCTCGAACCCCTGACCTCAAGTGATCCACCTGCCTCAGCTTCCCAAACCGCTGGGATTACAGATGTGAGTCACCACACCTGGCGAATATGAGTTTTTAATAATTGCTCCAAGTAACGCATAGTGGAGTTTCTTTTCTTTTTTTTTCTGAGACAAAGTCTCACTCTGTTCTCCAGGCTGGAGTGCAATGGCATGACCTCTGCCTCCTGGGTTCAAGCAATTCTCCTGCCTCAGCCTCCTGAGTAGCTGGGATTACAGGCATGCACCACCATGCCCAGCTAATTTTTGTATTTTTAGTAGAGACAGCATTTCACCACATTGGCCAGGCTGGTCTTGAACTCCTGACCTTGCAATACAACTGCCTTTACCTCTGAAAGTGCTGGGATTATAGGTGTGAGCCACCGTGCCCGGCTGCATATTGCAGTTTCTAAACTACTCTTTCTTGGTAGGGGTTGGTATCTGAAGACCAGGAGATATAACTAGACAAGGCATAACCAAGGTTTCAATGTGCCAATCATTCCCTGAGAGACGAAGTTAACTGAATAGAAAGAAATGGACTTATCTGCCCCTTAGTAAAGCAATCTGGAAACTGTATCCAAATTTTTTTCTTTTTTTGAGACAGAGTT
The DNA here is from genome assembly GCF_049354715.1 of Callithrix jacchus. Classification (NCBI taxonomy): domain Eukaryota; kingdom Metazoa; phylum Chordata; class Mammalia; order Primates; family Cebidae; genus Callithrix; species Callithrix jacchus. The sequence goes on along the minus strand of NC_133516.1, from coordinate 14,790,764 downwards.
TCCCTCTTGTTGCTTAGGATGGAGTGCAATGGCACAATCTTGGCTTACACAACCTCCATCTCCCGGGTTCAAGCGATTCTCCCGCCTTGGTCTCTCGAGTAGCTGGGATTACAGGCATGTGCCACCATATCTGGTTAATGTTGCATTTTTAGTAGAGATGGGGTTTCTGCATGTTGGCCAGGCTGGCCTCCAACTTCTGACCTCAGGTGATCTGCCCACCTTGGCCTCCCAAAGTGCTGGGATTACAGATGTGAGCCACTGTGCCTGGCCTTGAATATATATATATATTTTTAGACAGTGTTTCACTCTGTCCCCCAGCTGGAGTGCAATGGCGTGATCTTGGCTGACTGCAACCTCTGCCTTCTGGGTTCAAGCAATTCTTCTGCCTCAGCCTCCCAAGTAGCTCGGACTATAGGCACATGCCACCACACTTGGCTAATTTTTTGTATTTTTAGTAGAGATGGGGTTTCACCATCTTGCCCAGACCGGTCTTGAACTCCTGAGCTCGTGCTCTGCCCACTTGAGCCACTGCGCTCGGCCTTTTAAAAAATTTTTTTTATCTTTCTGAGACTGGTTATTGCCCAGGCTGGAGTGTGTGGCACAATCACTGCTCACTGCAGCCTCAATCTTCCGGGTTCAAGTCCTTCCACCTCAGCCTCCTGAGTAGCTGGGGCTACAGGTGCACACCACAGCACCCAGTTAATTAGAAAATTTTTTCCATAGTGACAAAATTTTGCCTTGTAGCCCAGGCTGGTCTCGAATTCCTAGGGCTGAAGTGATCCTCCTGTCTTGGCCTCCCAAAGTGTTGAGATTACAGGTGTGAGCCATCACATCTGGCCAGAAATCCCTACATTGAGAAGCAATTTAGAATGGTGAGTCAAAAAGGAGCTGTGAAGTGAAACCTAGATTGTGATTTTGATCTAGTTACTTGTCCTTGGGTAAGTTACTTATCTCCAAACCACAGTTTGTTTTTCTGTAAAATGGGTATAATAAGGTCAACCTCATAAGTTGTTTGGGCTCATGTATCTAAAGTCCTTAACAGTATACCAGGGGCATAGTACAAAATCAGTTATTCCATCTTGAGGACATCAATATAAAATATAGATTGGAATAATAATAAAACGTTAAAAATGTGAAAAGGCAAATATCCACAGGAAGCAGGATGGTGGAAACCATGAGGTGTGAGGGATTTTTTTCAGTTCTCCTACAGGTGTTTCATTGCACAAGAATGGACCAGTATTCATCACCCAGCTGCTATACGATGACATAAGTTAGATCCCCTACTCAGAGGTCACCATTTCCAGAGAATCTGTTGGGTTTTCCTCACTGGGAGTGTCTCCAATCTCTCCTCATGCATGTACCACCTTTCCATCTTTGCTATAATTGACTCATGTGCCCTTAGACCATAGATTCATTGACAAAAGTTGCTTTCCACATTTTTTTCTTCTTCTGTTTTTTTGTTTTGTTTTGTTTTTGTTTTTGAGACGGAGTCTTGCTGTCAGCCAGGCTGGAGTGCAGTGGCACGATCTCAGCTCACTGCAACCTTCACCTCTCAGGTTTAAGTGATTCTTCTGCCTCACCTACCAAGTAGCTGGGAGTACAGGTGTGCATAATTATACCTGGCTAATTTTTGTATTTTTAGTAGAGATGGGGTTTCACCATGTTGGTCAGGCTGGTCTCAAACTCCTGGCCTCAAGTGAGTCCTCCCAAAGTGATCCCATATACTCTAAATTATCTCTAGATTACTTAGGACACCAGATACACTGTAAATACTATGTAAATAATTGTTACATTGTTTTAAAAACTTGTATTATTTTAAAAATTTTTTAAATGATGTCTTGCTCTGTTGCCCAGGCTGGAATGCAGTGTTGTGATCATAGGTCCCTGTAGCCTGAAACTTCTGGGCTCAAGTTATACTCCTACCTCAGCCTTCCAGGTAACTGAGTCTGCTGGTGTGCAAAGCCAAGCCAATATTTTTTCTTTTTTCTGTAGAGATAGGGTCTCACATTCCGCCCTCCTTCCTCTCTCTACCCTCCAAAAGGCCCCACTGTGTGTTGTTCCCTTCTTCTTCCTCTTGTTCTTTTTATTTTTTTGGAGACAAGAGTCTCTCTGTCACCCAGGCTGGAATGCAGTGGCGTGATGTGAGCTCACTGCAACCTCTGCCTCCTGGCTTCAAGGGATTCTCATGCCTCAGCCTCCTGTGTAGCTGGGATTATAGGTGTGCACCACCATGCCTGGCTAGGTTTTTGTTTTACTAGTAGAGACTGGCTGGGCGCAGTGGCTCACGCCTATAATCCTAGCACTTTGGGAGGCTTCACCATGTTGGTCAGGTGGGTCTCAAACTCCTTGGCCTCAAGTGATTCACCTGCCTCACCTCCCAAAGTGCTGAGATTACAGGTGTGAGCCACCGCACCCGGCCTGTTGTTCTCTTCTTGTGTACAAGTGTTGTCATCATTTCACTCCCACTTCTAAGTAAGAACATGAGGTATTTGGTTTTCTGTTCCTGTGTTAGTTTGCTAAGGATAATGGCCTCCAGCTCCAACCATGTCCCTGCAAAAGACATGATCTCATTCTTTTTTATGGCTGCACCAACAACCTTTTTATGGAGCTTAAAAAACTGATACTAACTTTCATATAGAAAGGCAAACATATAAGAATAGCCAGAAAAATACTGAGAAAAGAAAAAAGTTACAAGGGGGTCTTGGCCTACCAGACATGAAAACATACCATAAAGCCTTTATAATTAAACAGTAGAGTGTGGTCATGTGGATAGACCAGTAGAAAAGAAAGTCCAGAAGGACCAAGTACATATGAAACTTTAGTACGTAATAAAGACAGTGTCTCAAAACCCCTGGGCCAAAAGGATTTTTAAAATTAATGGTACTGGAGCAATAAGGTACTTAAAAAAAAAAAAAGAAAGAAAGGTAAAATGACATCCATAATACCTCATACCACCCAAAAGAACAAATACCAAATGGAAAAGGATCAATTTATCTATCTGTCTATCTAGAACCATACTCATCCTATTTTTTAACATGTGTAAATTTCTTTTTAATCTGAGGTAGGTGAAAGTATTCTAACTATAATTCAAAATTAAATAAAATGAAATAGACTGATAAACCTGATTACATAAAAGTAAAACCTTTTGCATAGGAAGAAATACCACAAACAATGTCAAAAAACAATTAAACCCTGGGAGAAAATATTTGTAACACATATCACAGATAAAGGTCTTACATCCCTAATATTTAAATAACTCGTAAAAGTTGATAAGAAACACAGATCAGCCAGGCACGGTGGCTCAAGCCTGTAATCCCAGCACTTTGGGAGGCTGAGGCGGGTGGATCACGAGGTCAAGAGATCGAGACCATCCTGGTCAACATGGTGAAACCCCATCTCTACTAAAAATACAAAAAAAATTAGCTGGGCATGGTGGCGCATGCCTGTAATCCCAGCTACTCAGGAGGCTGAGGCAGTAGAATTGCCTGAACCCAGGAGGCAGAGGTTGCGGTGAGCCGAGATCGTGCCATTGCACTCCAGCCTGGGTAACAAGAGTGAAACCCCGTCTCAAAAACAAAAAACAAAAAACACAGAGCAAAACTCTTCAATAGAAGAATGGGCAAAAGACATGAACAGAAAATGAATCTCCAACAAGAACAAAAAAGATGATCTTTAAACACATTAAAAAAATGTTCGTTTTCACTCATAAGAGAATTACAAATTAAAACTACACTGAGATACAATTTCTCACTTATCAGATTGGCAAAAAGTAAAAAGCATAATCACACAGTTTGTTGGCAGGCTGACGGGAAACAGGCACTCACACAGTGCTGGTGAAATGCAAACTGGTATAATCTCTATGGAGGAAAATTTCACAATATATATTTAATATACACACACACACACACATGCACACACACGCACAGTGCACACGTGCTATTTTTTGACCTAGCAACTTTACTCCTAAGAATTTACCCTGAAGATAAACCTCCAACAATACATACACACAAGGTTATTCATAGCACCATTTTTGTAAAATTACAAGCTACAGGAGGCTGTGGCAGAAGAATTGCTTGGACCCGGGAGACAAGGGTTGCAGTGAGCTGACATCCTCATATAAATGGCATATGAGTACTATGCAGCTGTTTAAAAAAAGAGAAAGATTTCTATGAACTCAGATCTCTTGTTAAAAGAAGAAAGCAAAGTGGAAAAGAATATTGGTAATAGGCTACAATTTTTGTAGGAAAGGAGGAAATATCCATATATATGTTCATTTGTGTAAAAAGAAACGCAAGAAAGAAAACCAGAGTTTAATATGATTGTTTACCCTCAGGGGTTGGGTGGAAATGAACTTGACAGAATAGAAGGAATGGGGAAGGGATGGAATTCCTCTGACTTTACATTCTGTGTTTTGCAATCATGTTAATATTTTACATAACAACAAAAAGAAAAATAAAATCAACAAGGATGGCCAGGAGGCAGGGGGGTGGGAACTAAAGTAGAAAAAAACAGAAGCAAATGAACCAACCAAATTTTAAGTATGTAAGATTGAATAAGTACATATATTGCAGGTAATGGGAGCCAGGTTTCACTGTTGAAGGAGAGAGTTACAAATGTGAAAAGTGGTAAGGAGAATGAATCTTGTAGTGTTTCATTGGAATCAGAAGTATCAGTGTGGGCTGTACATGGTGGCTGTCGCCTATAATCCCAGCACTTTGGGAGGCTGAGACTGGTGGATCACCTGAGATCAGAAGTTTGATTCCAGCCTGACCAAGAGGGTGAAACCCCCTATTTACTAAAATAAAAATAAAAGTAAAAGTAAAATAGCAGGACATGGTGTCAAGTGCCTGTAACCCTGGCTACAGGAGGCTGTGGCAGGAGAATCACTTGAACCTGGGAGACAAAGGTGGCAGTGAGCTGAGATCGCACCACCGCACTCCAGCCTGGGCAACAGAGTGAGACTCTCAAGAAAAAGAAAAGATATGTTAGTTTGAACTAGAATAGACAGGTGTATGTTGTAGGTCTGTGTGTATGTTTATGTACATAATCTATTACTTACCTTCTCCAACTAAGAGGGTGTAGAATCAACGCTATTCCTGTAGCAGTGAGCATATTTAGCATGCAGATCTTGGTTTATAACTACTAAAAAGTACCTGGACTCCTTGGATAAGTGGTTGATTACAGGCAAGGCAGAGAAAGTACTAACTTGCAACAGTATCAGAAGTTCACATGTGCCAGCTTGAAGTGGCTCTTGCTTGCCAAATCTGGGACAATTTGGGCATCAAAATACTTAATAATAGTAAACACTTATAGCACTTTGAATAAAGTGATAATCCAGGCCAGGCATGGTGGCTCACACAGCACTTTGAGAGGCTGAGGTGCGGGGTGGATCACCTGAGGTCAGGAGATTGAAAGCAGCCTGGCCAACAAGAGCAACAGATCAAGACTGAGCAAGAATCCTTCTCAAAAAAAAAAAAATGAAAGCATCTATTAGTCCACACTGATACAATATATATATGGGGTGAAAGGAAAGCTCTTACAGTAGAAACCCAGCTAACAAATATAAAAGAAATGATGAAATCTGAATCACCACTTGTCAACCATAATAATAATTTTTTTGTTTCTTTTTCTTTTTTTAATTTAAATTTTATCATATATATATATATATAAAAAGACAGGGTTTCATCATGTTGGCCAGGCTGGTCTTGAACTCCTGATCTCAGGTGATCTGCCCACCTCAGCCTCCCAAAGTGCTGAGATTACAGGCCTGAGCCACCATGTCCGGCCTCTTTTTTTTCTTTTTATTTATTTTTTATTATTTAAAATTAAAGATGGGGTTTCACCATGTTGGTCAGGCTGGTCTTGAACTCCCGACCTCAGGTGATCCACCCACCTTGGCCTCCAAAGTGCTTGGATTACAGGCGTGAGCCACCACGCCTGGCCCATAATAATAATTAATCCAAGCAAGACTCAAGACTAGATACTAAAACTAGTAGTTGAAATTTTGATGAGTAACAAGATATCTACATAGTTTCAAAGTATCTCCCCAAGAGATATTTAGTAACTTTACAATGGAGAAATCCAATACATACTGATACACTGTCTTAACCAAGGGAGCAAAGTTAACATCACCAATAATGGAGCCAATCACCAACTGCTTCCCGAGAGGATGCACAGTATTATCTGACCAGAACAATTACCTCTGTGGCATTCCTGCAAGACAGATATCACATACATCTCCTCATAAGGAAACATCAGACCCATATTCAGTGGCATTCTACCAAATAAACAGCACTTAGTAATCAACAATGTCAACGTCATTAAAAAAAAAAAGTGGCTGGCTGGGCGCGGTGGCTCAAGCCTGTAATTCCAGCACTTTGGGAGGCCGAGGCGGGTGGATCACGAGGTCAACAGATCGAGACCATCTTGGTCAACATGGTGAAACCCCGTCTCTACTAAAATTACAAAAAAAAAATTAGCTGGGCATGGTGGTGCGTGCCTGTAATCCCAGCTGCTCGGGAGGCTGAGGCAGGACAATTGCCTGAACCCAGGAGGCGGAGATTGCGGTGAGCCGAGATCGCCCCATTGCACTCCAGCCTGGGTAACAAGAGTGAAACCCCGTCTCAAAAAAAAAAAAAAAAAAAAAAGTGGCTAAAAAATTGTCCAAATTAAAGGAGAGTAGAGACAATATAACCACATACAAGTGATTTGCGATTTTCTTTTGCAGTAACAATATTGACACCATTCATAAAATTTGAAATCTGAATAGAATCTGCAGATTATAGTATCAATGTTCATTTACTGTTTTTTAATCACTGTACTGGGAATAGGCTTTTTTTTTTTTTCATTTTTCTTTCTTTTTTTGCGATGGAGTTTCGCTCTCATTTCCCAGGCTACAGTGCAATGGCACAATCTTGGCTCACTGCAATCTCTGCCTCCAGGGTTCAAGTGATTCTCCTGCCTTAGCCTCCCGAGTTGCTGGGATTACAGGCCTGCGTCATCATGCCCCGCCAATTTTTGTATTATTTGTAGAGACGGGGTTTCACCATGTTGGCCAGGCTGGTCTCGAACTCCTGACCTCAGGTGATCTACCCACCTCAGCCTCCCAAAGTGTTGGAATTACTGGTGTGAGTCACAGTGCGTGGCCAGTATTTCATTTTTTTAAGAGAGTCTCAGCGGGGCGAGATGGTTCATGCCTGTAATCCCAGCACGTTGGGAGGCCAAGGCAGGTGGATCACCTGAGGTTGGGAGTTCAAGACTAGCCTGATCAACATGGAGAAACCCTGTCTCTACTAAAAAAAGATAAAAAATAAAAAATTAGCTGGGCATGGTGGCGCATACCTGTAATCCCAGCTACTCGGGAGGCTGGGGCAGAATCGTTGGAACCCTAGAGGCAGAGGTTGCAGTGAGCCGAGATCACGCCATTGCACTCTAGCCTGGGCAACAAGAGCAAAACTCCGTCTTAAAAAAATAAAAATAAAAGTCTCCAGTGGTTCATGCCTATAATCCCAGCACTTTGGGAGGCCGAGGCGGGTGGATCACGAGGTCAAGAGATCGAGACCATCCTGGTCAACAAGGTGAAACCCAGTCTCTACTAAAAATACAAAAATTAGCTGGGCATGGTGGTGCGTGCCTGTAGTCCCAGCTACTTGTGAGGATGAGGCAGGATAATTGCTTGAACCCAGGAGGCGGAGGTTGCGGTGAGCCAAGATCGTGCCACTGCACTCCAGTCTGGGTAACAACAGCGAAACCCCATCTCAAAAAAAAATAAAATAAAGGTCTCACTCTGTCACTCAGGCTGGGTAAGAGTGAGATCATGCACTGGTGTGATCTCAGGTCACTACAACCTGTGCCATCCAAGTTAAAGTGATTCTCCTGTCTTAGTCTCCTGAGTAGGTGGTACTACAGGCACCTGCCACCATGCCTGGCTACTTTTTATTTTTTTTAAAGCAGATACAAACTGAGGTATATAGGCATGTGATTCAGAGAAATATAAAAGATAAAACAAACGTTAACATTTGGAGTATCTGGTAACTGGGCTGGTGATGCATGCCTGTAATCCCAGCTACTCAGGAGGCTGAAACAGGAGAATCCCTTGAATCCAGGAGGCGGAGGTTGCAGTGAGCCAAGATCTTGCCATTGCACTCCAACCTGGGTGACAGAGCAAAACTCATCTCAAAACAAAACAAAAACAAACAAAAAATTGGGGACATCTGGGTAAAGAGAATATGGGACTTATTATAATACTGTACATATGTATATATATACACACACACACATATTCTTTTAGTTTTTTTTCTAATGTAGACTTTGGGGAAGTATATTAAGAACATACTATAAAACAAAATAAAATGAAAAATAGATTCCTGGGCCTCTACCCTGAAAATTCTGATTCAAGAGTTCTCATAGTAGGTCTTGGGAATCTGTATTTTTAAAAAGTTTGCTTAGTGATTACAATGCACATCTGACAAGAATTAACCTGTCTCAAAGAAATAAAAATGTAACTAAACACCCATGTACCTATCAGCTACTTGCAATTCTATGTGTGTCCTTCCATCTCCTCCTATTCCCCTTTCTCCCTCCTTGAAGATAATAATTATCCCCAGTTTTGAGTTCGTTATTCCCGTGGATGTTTTTACACAATTATCCCATACAAATGTGTCCATAAAAGGATTGCTTTGCACATTTTCAAACTTTGTATAGGCCAGCTGTGGTGGTTCACATCTATAATCCCACCACTTTGGGAGGCCAAGGAGGATGGATAGCTTGGGCTCAGGCACTCAAGAGCAGCTTGGGCAACACGATGAAACCCCATCTCTACCAAAAGTACAAAAAATTAGCCAGTGTGGTGGTGCACACCTGTAGTCCCAGTGACTCGGCAGGCCGAGGTGGGAGGAATGTTTCAGTCTGGAAGGCAGAGGTTGCAGTGAGCCGAGATCATGCCACTGTACTGTAGCCTGGGTGACAAAGCAAGAGCCCATCTCTGGGGCGGGGGTGGTGGAGGAAAAAAGAAAGAAAACTTTGTATAACTAACATCCTTCTATGATATAATTTTTCACTTAGCATATGTTTCGTTTTTTTTGTTTAGGTTTTTATTTATTTATTTATTTAGAGACAGGGTCTCACTATGTCGCCAGGCTGGAGTGCAGTGGCAATTCACAGGCACAATCCTACTACTGATCAGCACTGGAGTTTTGACTTTGTTTAGGTTTTTAATGTTGACACATGTTGCCTATTTATTTCACCCAGAAGTGAGGGGAGAAAGTAATGATTCCAGAGAAAATGAATAAGCATATGTCCCCTTTGATTCAATATACGATAGTCAATTGATAGCTATTCCACAATGTATCAGTTTTATTGTTTATGGGTGAATTTTTCACTATCACAGTGCTACAATGATTGGTCACATATGTTTCTTTGAGCAAATGTAGAATTTTTTTACAGGAAAATTGATAGATCAAAGAGTGTGCATGTTTCTCTGGAGTCATCAGTTTTTTCCTCTCTTCTAAATCGTGCATAGTCATCCATAGTAATAAAAGAAATATGCTCGAGTCTATGGGCACAGATGCAAGTACATGGGCAAATATTTGAAGTGCTCTTCTGATTGCTTCTAGTCTCTCAGTGAAATAGAAAGCAGGGTTATCAGCTGAGACCCCAGGTAGAGAATAATAATTAGAAGTTGGACGCAAGATAAGAAATAGCCATCTTGGAGGAAGATTGCCAGGCAGTACTCAGGGCCCGTATCTTCAGCTTTACTAGATACTGACAAATTACTCTTCAGAGTAATTGTACCTATGTATACTCTTAACAGCAGTGGATGACTGTTTCTAATGCTCCATACCCTCACCAAGACCCTTGAATTAACAGAATTTAAAGATTTTTGTCAATTTGATTTCATGTACGTATGTATGTATAAATGACAGCGTCTTGCTCTGTCGCCCAAGCTGGAGTGCAGTGAGTGGCATGATCATAGCTCACTGTAGCCTGAACTTTCTGGGCTCAAGCAATCCTCCTGACTGAGCCTCCTGAGTAGCTAGGACTGTAGGTATGTACCACCATGCCCTGCTAATTTTTTTTTTTTTTTTTTTTTTTTTGAGATGGAGTCTTGCTCTGACACCCAGGCTGGAGTGCAGTGGCACAATCTCGACTCACTGCAACCTCTGCCTCCCAGGTTCAAGCCATTCTCCTGCCTCAGTCTCCCAAGTAGCTGGGACTACAGGTGCCTACCACCATGTCCGGCTAATTTTTGTATTTTTAGTACAGAAGGGGCTTCACCATATTGGCCAGGCTGGTCTTGAATTCCTGATCTTGTGATCAGCCCACCTCAGCCTTCCAAAGTGCTGGGATTACAGGCGTGAGCCACTGCACCAGGCTAAATTTTTTTTTTTTTTTGTAGAGACAGGGTCTCATTTTCTTGACCAGGTTGGCCTTGAACTCCTGGCCTCAAGCAGTCCTCCTGTTTCAAGCTCCCAAAGTGCTGGGATTACAGGCGAGAGCCACCATGCCCAGCCAGTGAATAGTTTTAATTTCCCCAATTACTCATGAGTTGAGTTTCATCTTCTGTGAATTAGCCCATTCATACTCTTTGCTCGTTTTTCCAATGGTTGTCTTTTTCTAATTGATTTGTAAGATCTCTTTATGCAGTTTGGATAATACATCAGTGTTTACACTATGACTGTACAAACATTTTCCCTGTTGAGCTTATGACCATTGCTCCTTTCTGGTATGACCATGTATTTTTCCTTCAGTTAATGATTTCCTTGTTTTCCCATTTGTCTGGCTTTTCATATACCTGTGATTAATTTTTTTCCAAATGCTCCAATATGTCTGCCATCCTATCAGAAATAATCGCTACGCACTCATACAAATGAGATCTATTTTCTTGTTGTTCCTTGAAGACCTCATTCTGAGCCATCTATCTCTTGTTCCAATCTGTGCTGGTTGCTAGTTGCTCTGGGGATGGCTACATTGCAGGCATTCTGGATTTTATTTTATAGATGGAGTCTCACCCTATTGCCTAGGCTGGAGTGCAATGGTGCGATCTTGGCTCCCTGCAACTTCTGGCTCTTGGGTTCAAGCGATTCTCCTGCCTCAGCCTCCCGAGTAGCTGGGATTACAGGTGCACGCCACTATGCCCAGTTAATTTTTTGTAACTTTAGTAGAGACAGGGTTTCACTATATTGGCCAGGCTGGTCTTGAACTCCTGAGCTGGTGATCCACCTGCCTCAGCGTCCTAAAGTACTGGGATTACAGGTGTGAGCCACTGTGCCCAACCAGCATTCTGGATTTTTAAATTCAGTCTACCATATTGGATTCCTTATTTCCCAAATCCCACGTAGTCTTCTTCCATGGTTTTGCTGGCACTTATCTCCCAGCAGCTTCCCCAAAATGGGCATGTCTGAATTCTTGAATATCTTTTAAAATTGATGTATCTCACTAGGTTTAGATTTCAAGATTGAAGATAATGTCCATTCAGTTTTAAAGGTATTGCTCTATTCACTCCTAGTTTCCTTTGTTTTAGGAAAATACATTCTCATTCATGTTCCAACTCCTTTGTAGGTGACCTGTTTTGTCCAGGTGTTTGAGTTCAGAATTTTGTGATGATGTGCTTTTTAGATCTTTTATCATTCATATTGCTGGGCCTTCTGAAGACCTCTTTGATCTGGAGATCCACGTCTTTGATTCTGGGAATCTTTTGGCTTTCCATTATTTCTTCTGTCTTGTCCTCAAACATTTCTAAGTTAACACTTGGATTGGATTTCAGATGTGGAACAGATACTTTACATGTCTGTGGCTTTGCAAATGCTATTCTTTCTGCCTAGAATGTATTTCCTCTCTTATGCCTTCTATCCTAGTAAATCCCTAATTATCCTTTAAAACCAAAATCAATTCTTTCCTGTTGTTCCCTTCCCCAACCCTAAGCCGAATGGGATGCTCTATCTTGCATGCTCACAAGGCATTCTGTGGCCACCTCCACTGCCATGCTATGGTCTGTTTATATATCTGCCTCCTCCACTGACCATCAATTCCTTGAGATCAGGATGATGTTTATTTTTTGAGATGGAGTTTCGCTCGTTGCACAGGCTGGAGTGCAGTGGTGCAATCTTGGTTCACTGCAACCTCTGCCTCAAGCCATTCAAGTGCTTCTCCTGCCTCTGCCTCCTGAGTAGCTGGGATTACAGGCATGTACCACCATGCCCATCTAATTTTTTTGTAATTTTAGTAGAAATGAGGGTTTCACCATGTTAGCCAGGCTTGTCTTGAACTTCTGACCTCAGGTGATCCACCTGCCTTGGCCTCCCAAAGTGCTGGGATTACAGGTGTGAGCCACCGCGCCTGGCCAGGATGTTTATCTGTTCTGCATCCTCAGTGATTAGCACTACACAGCACCATGAATAAAGGAATTCAACAAGGGGACTGTGCAAGATAAATACCATCCCACACATCTTTATTTAATCCTTAGAGCAAACCTCAGATGATCACTGTTTATTCAACAATATTACCTGAGCCTTTATTATGGACCAGTTTTCATACTGGCCAAAGGAACTTCAAAAAGGAATATGACACGATCTCATTCCTCCAGAAACTCACCATGTAGTAGGGAAGGCTTTCCCCTCCCCACGTTTAAGAATTGAGATATAACTCACATACCATAACATTTACTCACTTAAAATACACTTCGATGGTTTTTATCTGTATGAAGTGCTGTATGTATCATGGGGCCAAGTGAGGGGAAGACACAGTTCACCACAGGAAGAAATGCATTCCAGGGGAAGGGCAATATATGCAAAAAGATGGAATTCTGACACGGCCTAGCATTTGCATAATATGAAACTGCAGTGGGTGGGTGGGCACTGGAGTTTATAGTGAGGAAACAATTGGGCTGCTTTACAAATCAGGATCTGAAGCTCAAACAGGCAGTCACTGGCATAACGCAATTCTCTTACGGCGACTCACGAAAAGGTGTCTAAGGCAGGGGTCCCCAACACTGGCACCATGCACTGGGACAGGTGGTGAGGGGCAGGCGTTACTGCCTGAACACCTCCTGTCAGATCAGCGGCAGCATCAGATTCTCATCGGAGCTTGAAACTTACTTTGAACTTTGCATGTGAGGGATCTAGGGCGCATGCTCCCTTGTTCCCCGAGAATTTAACTCATGTCTGATGATTTGAGGTGGAGCAGTTTCATCCTGAAACCACACCCTAACCCGTCTGTGGAAAAATGGTCTTCCATGAAGCTGGTCCCTGGTGGTCTAAGGGATATTACCCTACTACCAAATCATTCCTGATGCACAGGCAGGTGCACGACCTTCTAAGAATTACCTCCAAATGTTGGTTTTCCCAACCCTCCAGCAAAAAGGCTTCACTTTTTCTTTCAACTTCTCACATTTTCTAGACACTGGTTATACTGACTGCATTATCAGCTGAGCAAAAGACATTCGGCTTTGGCTTTTTAGATTCAAAAGGATCCCTTGAGCTCAGGAGTTTGAGATCAGCATGGGCAACACAGTGAGATCTCACCTCTTAGGAATAAATTCAGCTGGGGATGGTGGCAGGCACCTGTAGTTCCAGCTAATTGGGAGACTGAGGTGGGAGGGCTGCCTGAGCCTGGAAGTTTGAGGTTGCAGTGAACCATGATCACCACACTACACTCCAGCCTGGGTGACAGTGAGACTGCTTCAAAAAAGAAGAAGGAATAAAAAGGAAGAAGAAGAAGAAAGAAGACGACGAAGACGACTTAATACTTATGAACTCTTTGTTGTTAGACCAGTATGTTTTCCATGTATGTTTCAGGCCCTCTGTGTGATTAAGAAAAAATTCTGCTTTCCTGGGCTTCAGTGTTTCTACTTGAAAAGTAGGATTAAGAAAGTTTGTCCCTTTGCTGGCCGAGGTGGCTCATGCCTGTAATCCTAGCACTTTGGGAGGCCAAGGTGGGTGGATCACCTGAGGTCAAGAGTTCAAGGCCAGCCCGGTTATCATGGTGAAACCCCATCTCAATTAAAAAAAAAAGAAAAGAAAAGAAAGCTTGTCCCAGCTACCTTACCACTGTCTTGCCCACAAGAATTGCTGGGAAACCATGAGGATCTGTACTGCCTTTGAAACTCTTGAGGAAATGTTAGTTTATGCTTTAAAAGGTAATATGCCTTGGCTTGTCAGTGGCATTAAGTGGGGGGCGGGCAGGGAGGATATGCCTACTGTAGGATTTTCTCCAATTTCTAACCTCTGTTAAACAGTCATAAAATCTTGGCTTATTAGGTGTAAACCAAGTCCAGATCAATCTAGATGATCTGTTTCAGCTCTCTGCGAGAGGAATAGAGGGGAATTTAAGAGAAAATAGGTAGAAAGTAAGTTGTCTGGCAGGATCAATGGCCTCTGGATTTTTGGCTTTGCACTTGGAGGCTGTCCCCTGTTGTCTTCAAAGGTCCCCAACCCCTCCTCTATCATGTGAAAAACAACTCTGGATTCTAAGATAAGGCACTGTAGAGTCTGTAAATCAGAACTGTAGTGGAAGCATGCCCTCCATCATACTTACAGTTCAAGCCCTCCTTCTGCAGCCCTGCAGTATCCAAAACTCCAGCAGGACAGACGACAAAGTGCAGCAAAGAGCAGTTATTTCTCGGGAAAAAAAGTTTCAAAGTGATTTGGTGAAGCAGAGTAAGAAGAGTTTACCAAAAGCCACTTGATATGCTTTGGCTGTGTCCTCACCCAAATCTTATTTTAAATTGTAGCTCCCGTAATCACTGCGTGTCATGGGAGGGGCCTAGTGGGAGGTAACTGAATCATGAGGGTGGGTTTTTAGCACGCTGTTCTACTCTTAGTATTTCGAGGTCTGATGGTTTTATAAAGGCAGTTCCCCAGAACACGTGCCTGCTGCCATATAAGATGTGCACTTGGACCGGGTGTAGTGGCTCACGCCTGTAATCCAAGCACTCTGGAGGCCAAGGCGGGTGGATCACCTGAGGTCGGGAGTTCAAGACCAGCTTGACCAACATGGTGAAACCTCTTTAAAAAAATAAATAAATAAAAAATAAGATGAATCTTTGCTCCTCCTTCCCCTTCTGCTATGAGGAGGCCTCTCTGGCCATGTGTAACTGTGAGTCCTTAAAACTCCTTCTCTCTATAAATTACCCAGTCTTGCGTATTTCTTCACAGCAGCATGAAAGTGGAGTAATACATCACCTCTGCCAAGAATCTGTGCATTGTCTGCTGCCCACATAAAGCTGTTTTTCATCTTACAAGACCGAATAATTGATGCGTCTAAAATGCTACACAACAAAAAACCAGTTTTTCTAACCTGTTGGAGAGGAATGAGGCCAACCATTCCTGCCACTATCGAATGTCCTTTACACGCACCTGTGAATGGCTGCAATAAGCAAAAATGCTGTCCTATAATATAAAGGTGACCATATCAATTAAGAGCACGTGTGTAAATAATCTGAAGTTGGTTAGTTCAGTCTGCTGAGGTTTATGCATGTACAAGTCATGTTCATTGTGATTTTCTGCTACAACTTAGTAAAGGAGCATCCATACCTAGTATATCTATTAGTTTGGGGATTAGTAACCAAACTCCTTCCCAACTCCTGGAGCAATAAAATCTGATTCTTTTTCTAGAGAGACAAAATATATGAATAGTTGAGACAAAAGCCAGAATTCAAATAACTGCAAATATCTAGGTGAACATGGATTCATTTTCTCCTCCGGACACCCAATTAGTTAAGAAGATCTCCTTCTGTAGGATAAAGTATTTTAAAGTTCATGAATTCCTGGAGGAAAGAAGAGAAACAGGCATTAAGTGTTTGACCACCCGTGTCTCAACACGCTAGGAGTTATCCTTCTTGTAGCCCTCACAAGAGCCCTGTGAGGACTGGCTGGTTTATCTCCTTACAGATGAAGAAACTTAGACTCAAGGATGCTGGCACATTTCAGGCCACAAAGCTGGGGGCAGAGAGAAGGTCTGAGTCCGGAGCAGACAGACAGGCCTTCTGCTTCAACAGTGTTTCCCAGACCAGAATCACCTGGGAAAATACAAAATCCAGCAAGCGCGGTTCCCTCTACACAGCTTACTTATCAACAGGAAAGCTTGAGACAGACACTACTACTTAACATCCCAGTCAGGATATCTGAACCTGTTCCATTTCTACACTCGTGACTTCTCCACCCAGGGACACCCCCACCCCCGCGCCCCAATGCCCTCACAAACCCCAACATTTCAGCGATCAAAAACCTTCAACTCTCCCAAAGGTCCCCAGAGATCCAGAGGTTGGAATCTTCTGCCTCCTCACCTCTGAATCCTGCCATTTTTCTCCCTCCTGTAGAATTTCATTTCCTGGCTGGGACCAGGATCTAACCATCAAGCTTCCAGCCGGGCCGCGGAACTTGCAGCCCTCTCTAGCCAGTCTGGCTCCGGCCCGAGCCCCTCGGCTCCAGCCCGCTCTCATCCCAACCCTGCCTCTTCCGTCGGTCACGTTGTTTCCTCCGCTTGGAAGGACCTCTTTCCTCTCCGGGCCCTTCCCAGTGCTCGGGGAACTCCTACACAGCCTGCGCGCCTCCGCTTCCAGCCACCCTCGCTTCCCACCACCCCGGCTCCGGAGCTGAACCAGTCGCGCAGCCCGGCGGCGAGCATCCCTTCCCCGGCCGCTGACCCCAGCGCTCCGGCCTCGCCGCAGCCCCGGCCCCTCGGCGTTCGCTTCCCCACCCGCCACCTGGCTTTCGCCGCGGCAGCCCGGGAAGCCCTCGGCACTTCCCAGAATAGCGAGCAGCTGCCAACGTCAGGCTGCCGCCTGCCGCGGGGTTCCGGGCGCGCGGGGTCTGGGCGGAGGAGACGTGACTCCGCGCTGGCCTTCCGCCTTCCCTTCCTGGGCGGGAAACTGAGGCCCGGCACCGGGAACCACTTCCCCGCGAGAACGGCCCCAGGCATCCCGACTCCCGCGCGCGATCCTTCGACCACACGCGCCGCTCCGTCGCTTCGGAGAGCCTGGCGGGGAGCGGGTCTCGGAGCGAGCGCACCGCCCGGGAACGCGCAGGGCGCCAGCCTCCGCCAAGTCACCGCGAAACTTGTTGTCTCCCAGCCTGCCCTCGCCTCTCACCTCCGGGACACACCTTCCCTCTCGCCCTGGCAGCCTTGCACTCACATCCGGTCCACCTTGCGCACACCCCTCTCCGCGCTCACTCGCGGCCCCTCTCCCTCCCACGCCCGCGGCTCCCCGGCGCCCCCGAGCGCGCTCCCACCCGCGGCCGGGGCGCGCCTTCCCCGCCCCGCAGCTCGCCCGGCCTCGGTGCCGCGCCCGCCCGGGGTTCCGGCGCCGGGAGCCCCGGCCGGGGGCCGCGACCTGCTTCCGTACGCCTGGCGCGGGGCCGGAGCCGGAGCAGCCACGCCGAGCGCGGGGGGCTCGAAGCGAGGGGCGCCGTGGCGCGGCGCGGGGCGGGGAGGGAGGGAGGGGGCGCTCGCTCGCTCCCTCTCGGCGGCGCACACGCCCGTACAAACTCTCACACAGACACACGCGGGGTGCGCTGCCGCCGCCCGCCGCTGCTCCTCCTCCCGCCACCGCCTCGAGAGGGAGAGAGAGGGAGGCAGAGAGAGCGCTTTGTCCGCGCGCCGCCGCCCGGCCCGGGACTCTGCCCCGAGGAGGCAGCCGCGCCGAGTCCCCGCCTCCGCCTCTGCCCCCTGGCGGGCCGGGCCGGCCGCGGTGGGGGGAGCCAGGCTGAGGGTGAGGGTGGGGGTGGGTGGCGGGCGGGCGGAGGGCGGGGAGGGGGGGCGGAGGAGGAGGAGGAGAGACGAGGGCAGCGGAGGAGGCGAGGAGCGCCGGTACCGGGCCGGGGGAGCCGCGGGCTCTCGAGGAAGACACGGATGATGAACAAGCTTTACATCGGGAACCTGAGCCCCGCCGTCACCGCCGACGACCTCCGGCAGCTCTTTGGGGACAGGAAGCTGCCCTTGGCGGGACAGGTCCTGCTCAAGTCTGGCTACGCCTTCGTGGACTACCCCGACCAGAACTGGGCCATCCGCGCCATCGAGACCCTCTCGGGTGAGCACTCGGCGCGGCCCCCTCCCCCGCCTCGCTCCGCTTCGGCCGGGACGGCGCCGGGAGGGAGGCCGAGTCCGGCGGGCGGCGCCCGGCGGCGGCTCCTGCGTCCCGCGCTCACTTCCACGCACCAGACCCTCAACTCTCGCCGCCCGCCCGCTCCCGGGACGGCCCGCTCCCCTCCCCCCACGGCCCCGGACTCTGCCGTCGCCCTCGGGGCCGCAGCCTTGGGGCGCCCCCAGTGCCGCTCGGAGGGCTCCCGAGGCTCGCCGGCTCCTTAGGGGCACCCCTCGTTCCTCTGGCGCCCCGGGCTGCTCTCTGAGCGCCCCCCGCCCTTCGAGCGTACCCCTTTTCCCCTCTCCCCTGACCTTCCAGTCACCCCCTTTGTCAGGGTCTCCCCTTCCCCAAATCCGGCGTGTCCTCCTCCTCCTTCCCCGCCGGACCTTTTCCTTTCCTGTGCCTCGTGCCTGGGACCTCTCGCCTTCTGGCGTCTCCCGAGCCGCACTCTCCTTTCGAGCCTCCTCCCCACCTTGCCCCCCGGCCCCCACTTTCGGCACCCCCTCGGTGCCACCCTGATGATCCCCTTTGAGGTCTCGGGGCTCCCCAAGCCCCGGCCTTCACACGACGGCACCTCTCCCTCGGTCCTCCCGCGAACCTCAGTCCCCTCTCGCTTGCTCTCTCAAGCGCTCCTATTTTTCTCTGAATTTTTTGTCCGATTTTATTGAGAAGAACTCGGGGCTGGGGGCTTTCCGCCGCCCGTCCCCCCGCCTCCTGCTCGGCCAGAAGCACCTTTTTACGAGGTGCCCTGTCTCAACTCGGTGGGGGCCCGGGTTGAGAACCGGGAAAGAGGCGACCGGGGGGCCCACGAGCGCGCTGGAGCCCAGACGGGAGACGGAGAGCGACACACACACAGTCGCGCGCGCGCACTCCCCAACTCGCCCCAGCACAAGCGCCGCTCCCAGCAGCGCCGGTCCCCGACCCCAGCCCGCGCCCCCCGAACCCCGGCCCACGTCCCCCGAACCCCAGCCGGGCGGGAGCCCCTTCCCCACGGGCGTGTGGAGTGGGGGCGGGGCGGCGGCGGGGCCAAGGTGACACCCGGGAGCGGCCGGGGACTGGGCTCTTGCGGCGCGGCGGACCTAAGGGGCTTGGGCGCCTTTTCTCGGGGCCACCGGGAGGAGCGGGCAGGGCGGGGAGCCCGGAGGAGCCTTCGGGCCCCGGGGTAGCGGAATGGAGAGGTGGGGGCCGAGAGAGCAGCGGGGCCGCGCCAGCCTTGCAGCTTGAGTTTCAAATGAGCTCATCCTTTCAAATTGGCGCCGCTCTTTATTAAATTTGTTTTTCCGGTAATGCCACCCACGGCTCTACCTGGGGTCCGACACGAGCTCGCACTCTTCCCGCTTGTCCCGAGACACGGGGCGCCAACCTTTCCTAACACTGAGAACCAAGTTCGCCCAGCGCGAGCGGGGTAGGAGACCCCTTGGGGGCGCCCGAAGGCGGAGCCCGAGCGTGGAGTTCCGTGCGTGCCCCTCCTAGACCCCCGCTGGCTGGATCTAAGCAGGTTCTGAGTGCTTCAATTTCTGTTTTAAAGGTAAAGTGGAATTGCATGGGAAAATCATGGAAGTTGATTACTCAGTCTCTAAAAAGCTAAGGTAAATATACTTTGCTTTTTTTTTTTTTTTTTTTTTTGAGATTGGCCTTACTTATAAGTAAAAAACGTACACACAGCTTTTAAAAACGTGCTCTTGGTCGTTTTTAAAGGGGCTTTTGTTTTGTTAGTGAAGATACATCGTTTAGAAAGCTACTTTTTTTTTTTTTTTTTTTTTTTTACTTTCATTATATAAGGTGTTTACTGTTCTTGGAAAATATCTGGTGCCTAATTGGGGGTCGGGGTGGCGAACACTAGCCATGTTCAGTTCGCTGGGACCCTGTAACTTGTTTATTAAAAATAGCCTCCCACCCCCACCTCCCGACCCTATCCCCAGCAGAATGGCAGCAAATGCTTGTCAAGACTTCCTGTGAGATGTGAAGAGTAAATATTTACTGTGTCAGCTAAATTGCTTAACTAAACTTAGCGATTAATTACTGTTCTCTTTTAGATAGTTTAATGTTGAATAGTAAAATAATTCAGTAAGGGGTCAATATTTTGCATAGCTTTCTAAAGAAGTGGGTTGTTTGGATTGGACGGCAGTTAAAAGCCGGACTTTTTCAGTCACTGAGACTCTTGAGTATAGCTTGTGAGCATTTTGTTGTTGTTGCTTGTAAGAAATGTTTGCGGCTAAAATAAATATCCTTGTGAAATCTATAGTAATATTTAAGTGCACTGTTGTTAATGACGGAGTAACGAGTTTTGTGGAGGTTGGATTTCTCCACAGTGATTTGCTAACAGGAGAAGAGAATGAGGGAAAACATCTTTGTTTCAAGTTTATTGTGGACTTTAAATTGGGCCCTTTATTACTCATTCTGGATTTTTTTCTTCTGCTGTGTGTCGTAACTTAGTTTACATCTCATTCACATACATTTGTTCACCATTAGTCATGAAGTAGCTGAATT
Source organism: Callithrix jacchus (assembly GCF_049354715.1). Lineage (NCBI taxonomy): Eukaryota > Metazoa > Chordata > Mammalia > Primates > Cebidae > Callithrix > Callithrix jacchus. The sequence goes on along the minus strand of NC_133516.1, from coordinate 14,770,195 downwards.
GGAGATGCTCAGTGAACTTTTTGATTACCACCTTTACAGTTTATCATAGTCAATAGCGTAACACCTGATTTTTGCCTGGATTGAGTAGTTTTAAAACAAACTACCCTATTTTCATAAATGCTTACATGTGTTGTTGAAGGGATTTTTAAAAATTGAGTGCCACATTTCCAGATATGTTTTATTTTGACTAAGCAACAGATGAACTTCTGTTTGCAAATGACCTCTGTGGCATATGAGAAAATTACTTAAATCCTGTTTTTTTTTTTTAAGGTAGTTATCATTTACAGCTTCATGTGTAATATTAAGCTAGTTCTTTCCTCTAATGGGAAAGATGTAATGTGTAACTAACCGGTTTTCAATAAGGTATTCTAAAGTTGTATACTTTTCTTTAAAATAATAGTTACTGCTTGAGAAGTCCAAGTTGAAGCTTTCTGATACATTAACTATTTACTGCAAGTATAAATTACTATCTCACAACACTTGAAAATGTGCAGAATGAATATTCCGAACAGTGAAATAACTACCCAAAATATTTGATACAGTATGTTTCTATAAATGTCTAATTCTGTTGGCTGTTTGCTGTTGTGAATACTTTTCGTGGTTATAATTAGTTAAAAACAACCACTAGAATTTTATTTTTGTTGGTGTCTCATTTCATGTTGCAGTGTACATTATTTAATTTTGTGTAGTATATGTGAAATACTGGTTTATCTAAAGTTATTAACAGCTCCTAAAACTTCTCACAAATGTACTACTTTTTTAGCTTTTTTCTTTCAAAATGCAGATTATTTGCTGTTAGCTGGAGTGTCATTTAAGTAATTTTGTTCTGTTTAAGACTTCAGAATTAAAGACATGTCCTCAGTTTTTAGTATAAATTAAAGTGCAATTTAGGATTTATAGAGCCCTGTTAGTTGATGATTCCTTTGAACATGTGGGCGATGTGAAATACCCAGGAGGTAGATTAAAATGCGCTGTGTATGATTCACTACACTGAAAATGTTTAACATTCCAAATGTATGCATAAGCTGCTGCTGTAGAGGAGTTGCATCATTTCTGATTGGATGGTTTTAATCTTTTTTCCTTTCCTTTATTAGTTTAAATGCAGAAATTAACTACTTGTACTGCAGGCTAAGGGAGAGATAGCTAATGACCAGTGTATTGTGTACTGAGATCAGACCTCAGGGATGAGGCAGCTGTATATTCTCATGTCCTGGACACTACCACGTTGGTGGCTTTCTAAACCCAGGCCACTAAGACATTTGAAACCAAAGCTTTTATGTTATATGGTTGACTATTTTGGTGTCCTTGTGTGGCATTTCTATGAATATTAACAAATTAGAAGCAAATTTGGCAGTGTGAAGTCAATTCTATATGTGGTTTTTGTGTTAGTTGAAGTGAAAATGGTAAGAAAACAGTTCATCCTCATTGCCTGCTTACTTAAAAATCATTCAACAATTGAGTGCATTTTCTTTACATTGTAGCAATTTCTTTGATTTCTCAGGAATCAGTTTTACTATCTACATCTCATCGATTTTTTTAAAGTTAATGATAGTTTGGGGGGAGATGTTTTGATCTTAAGTTACGAAATTATTGGTATGCAATTTGCTTACCAATTGGATTTTTTGTTGAATGTTCTAGCATCATTTTATAATAGTACAATAGACTAGATACCATTATTTTCTCAGGATCACTTAGCAATAGAAAACTCTTTTCTTTTTGCCACATGTTTTATTCTTATTAAATGCTAATTAGTCTGATGTCAACCACACATAAAGGATTTATCTAAGTTGGTTTCAGGCTCTGTTGAATTAAAATGTTTGAATCTTTTTTCTCTGTTCATATTTCTTGGTAGTACATATGATCAAATGTTTATTAAAGAGGAAAAAAACTGGTAAGCTTTAAAATGCTGTTAAAAGTTTTGGAAACTTCCTTGATACAAATTTCATTTTTGGTGTTGATGGAGGTTAATTTAAAAATTATGTACATATATATACACATATACACACATATTGCATGCCTTGTTTTGAACTTAGACATGCTAACTTGAATGTGCTTTTGTATCTAAAGTTGAATGATTCTGTGAGAAACAAAACTTTGAAAAATGCAATTTCTGCCCACCTCTAGGAAGTAACTAAGTCGTGCTAGACATTCTTCCACTGAGATGGTGTGAATACTATGAGATAGTGTAGGAAAAAGCTATGAATTTGTCTTTCATGAGTTAAAAACCAGTAATTGTATTCACTCCAATGCAAATGAATTTGGTCTCCTATAGGAATGTTAAAGCAAACAGTATCTCAATTGTATTTTGCTTGTATGTACTACATTGTGTATAGTTGAATTAAATACCAAAAAGGAAAAAAAAAAAACCACCCAATCTCAAGCCGTCCCTGCAGCAAAGGGTTTGGCTATGTCAATTTTTAATTTCCTAGAAACAGAAATGACTTTTATTAGGTTAAAATTGTGTGGTAGCTTCCTATTTGAAGAATTTGTTGACTTAGAAATTAATATCTGCATTTACTTACGTGCAGATATAACATATGAACGCAATATATGATATTAAGGTATAATGTTACTTTTGATTTGGCTTTGGAGATAAACTTTTAGTTTCCCAGTTAAAAAAAAAAGTAATTTTTTCATGTGATGCTAGGTAATACCATAGAGAATTGCACGTCGTTGTGACCTCTAAGAGATAAGTAGTAGAATTAAAATAGAAGCAATACAGAAAAAAATTAACTTGGTGATTTGGTTTAAAATTCTAGTTTTTACATTTTTAAAAGACTGATCATCTGATGCATTTATATTATTTAATTAAATATTAGAAACCAATGAGATTTATACATCCAAATAGATTTTATGGTTTGCCTGATTTTTTTTTTCAATTCACCAAATACATAAAAATGTTAAATTGTAGTATAGCAATTTATAAAACTATTTAATGGCTGAACACCTTAACATTAATTCTAAAGGTGATTTGTGATATGCAGTGCAGCTGCCAAATGGTACTTTTTCATGTGTTTCCTTGTGCTTATGGCTAGGTAGAAGATGATCAGTAAGAGATAGTCTAAGAATTTTGTTTTTTATCATGTTAGCCTGAGATTATCCTTTGGTAGAGAGAAGATGAGAGGATATTAGTAATATTTGTACAAAGCCTTTTATACTTGATGATCTAAAGTGCAATATGTTTTCTTTAAGAGAAAAAGCGTTTAACTTTTAAAATATTTTTGAAAGACAAGATTTAGAACAAATTGCATATCAAAATTATTTTACTATTTTGAGTAAACAATTGTTTTTGTGTTTATGTGGAGGTTGCTCCAGATTTTCAAGTACTGTGTTGGGGAAATGTAAATGATGTTGAATTATGCATAAAAGGATAGTGACTTGAGCACATTTATTAAAAGTCAAAAAGCTATGAAAACCAGATTTCTACAGAAACTGTTTATATATTTGATACTTTCAAGCTTTTCTAAATATTTGCTGTCTGTAGCTGAATCACTCTTCCAAGTCCTCTATGAAACCCTCAAAAGTAGATGAGCAATTGGTCAGAATTGTTGGAGGATATTATTTGAGCTGAATGCTTCCTCTCTCTGATTCAGTGGTGTATGTGCAAGTGTGTGTATATGTTTTTTTGTTGGGGGACAGTTTGATGGTGTCAGAAGGGAGCAGGTGACCTTTAATTGAACAACAGTTGCTCTGAATTCAGTCCTGACAAGGCTCAAGAAAGTTGCTTGGTGATTGAAACCTGTGGCAAAGGGAATGAGGTGCAGTGATATTTGCCTTGAGTGATGAGTAACTCTTGTAGGTGGTTAACCTTGTTGTGAAAGCCAAGTCCTAGGTACCTGGAGTAGCTTTTTAAGTGAGCATGCTATTGAAAGGACCCCCAGTGCAGCATCTCCCCTCCTTCCTTTTCACTTGGCTATCCCGTCCCAAATAATTCTGTGAAGGTTTTGATGATGAAGCCATTTTTCAAGTGTTAGAAAATTCAAGATTTGAATATGCATTTTCGTTTAGAAATTCTGTACTTTGAAAAGCAATATGGTATTTTGCATAACACAAGTACTGTCAGTGAGAAAACTTCATTGGAAAAAGTGTTATATTGAAATTGTTTCTTTGGAGACTGTTGAAAATGTTGAATTTATACATTTCAAAATATATTTTTAAAAATTACATTTAAACATCACAAAAGTGTCTCCAGTGTTCTTTTCAGTGTTAGAAAGTAGTGGGGCTTGAATAAGCTAATTTTTAAAGAGTTTATGCTCTAAAACTTTCCGTCAAAAGCATTATCTTTCAAAAGCTATGATTAACTTTTTAAATTGAGAAATGGGAGTGTTCTGTTTAACAAAACATGCCTCCAGAATTTATTAGTAAAGTTTTTGTCCTTCTTATATTCAAATTTAAGTTCAAATTGTTTTGGATATTCATTCAACAGCAGTATCATTGAACAAATAGTAGCAAAGAAACAGCAAACATCTACCAACAAAGATAAGTCTTTCCTCCCATTTATCATCACCATTAAAATATTTTAAATCTTTTACTTTATAATTTGACTTCATGCTTACAAACTTATAATTTTCATTTGGTGGCATGGACTGTATGGGTTCTATTTTGGGCAGCAAAATTGCAGAGTGCTCAGAGCATTATTTTTAAGGTTTTACTTTTCCTGTTTTGATCATGGACTTTGGTCTCTCCATAAAATAGTGAAGAAAAATTATTTTTCTTTGTAGAAAACTTCAGATTCTGTTGCTTGGCTGCCAAAGAGAAAAAGGAATCCAATAATTATTTCTTTAATTTGGTTTTGAGTTTGATGGTATATTGAGCTAGAATAAGTACAACAATGAAAATGGATGCTTTTGCATTAATAGGCAATCAAGCAGCCCTATTTCATCATTTGATAATCATGTCTCCTCCCCAAGCCTCTGGTTTTCACTAAATAATGTTGTCTGTATTTTTGAAATACATTTTGTTTATTTCTCATTATTTATCTGTTTTAGACTTTATTTCCTAAAATGTGAGCATTATTAGGATTTTCCCATTCTGTTTAGTGTCAAGGACATTTCATAAATAAAGCAGATATTTTAATAAGTCTGATAAATGAAAATTAAGAGTTCTGATGCATCTTTTGAGGTTTCTCATATTTACTCATATCATAATAAATGTTGCATCTAATGACCAGAAGAATTTGGGAACATTCCAATAAGAATTATATTTTCAGTTTTCTTATTGTCATATAATAAACGTGTCTCAAAGTAAGGATTTGCCTTAAGGGGAAGCTTGAATTTTTAAACTTTTGTTTTAAATGTGATCAGAAAGGTGGTTTGATGATTTCATGTATTGATATTTAAACAGTACTAGTAGTGGTATCTCAGGGAGGAGTATTTTTTTGTGCCTGCCTCTTATATTCATACAGTACTGATGCTGTGCCAGCCTCTTTGACACATTATTTTATTTATTCCAAATAATAATTTTGTGAAAAATAGGACAGTTGATACTATCTCTTTTTTTGGATGAGGAAACTCAGTCTCAGAGAACCTTAATAATTTGCTTAAGGCCACATGACTTTTAATTAAGTAATAGGGCCAGAACCCAAATCTTCTGAGGTCACTGAGTCTCTCTCCACTGTACTTCCTTTCCATTTAACATTTTAAATTAAAGAAGTCAGATGAATGTGTTTCAAAGTTCAAAGAGTGATCAAGAGTAATAGACATATATGAAAATAGATGTGTGGATTGAACCTTTGTGATGATCTTTTGTCGGTCTGAGTGATCTGTACTTTGCTATAGTTTTTAGAAAAAATAATTAGAAACGGAGGTAATTTAAAAATTAGCATTGCACCTCTTCTTATGTCTGTGATTGTCCATGGGCAGAGGTGGGGAGTGTAGCTAAGCAGGTTGTGGGGTTGTTGTTGCTTTGCTTTTTGCAATGGTTGTGTTCCTGACATAACAGGACAAACATTTCTTTCAATATCTGAGGCACACAGATGAGGCAGTGAACGGTGCCCCGGGTCAAGACTGTGTGCCACGTGGTAAATGAAAATCTAGCTCAAGGAATCTCCTGGGTGGATTCTTCACAGGGTTCAGACAGCCCGTTGGAGAGATCAGGACTGCGTTATGGTTTACGTGTTTCCCCGGTAGGAACTTCCAGGTCTTTGCCAGAGGTGGTATGTATCTCTGCATCACTCTCTACAGAATAAGGCCTTTGGCCTCTCCTTTGAGTATGGTGTGAGTATTAATAGGGATAGTATCCATGAAGTTCTCAGGGTTCTTCAGTAATTTTACCATCGCTCAAAAGCGTATGCTAAATAACGAAGCATGTGAAGTCCAGTTCCTTTCTCCTCAACTAAACTTTTCCTGCATTTATCTTCATTTCCTTTAACTCTTGTGGACTATTGGTGGTGGTGCTGGAGAGAGGGAGGGACGGAGGAATTATCACCGAAAAAAATAGGTGAAAGATATTTTCATCTCTCCATGCGTTTCTTCAAGTTAGTACGGTCCAGAGTCAGGTATGGCATTTTCCATGGAATGCTGACTTAGGAGATGGGGAGAGGAGGAGCGCTGCCTAATGTGGGGTGGCTGCTGGGTGCTGGGCACTGGACTAGGCTCCCTGTGTTATCCTCTCCGGAGTCTGGAGATCTGTCTTTATCTTCTTACACATAGGGCTCTAAAGCTTCAGACTTTAAAACAACTCCTTGCTCCTGACCAAAACCTCAGAAGGCAGTGACTACCTTACCCTTGCTGTCCATCTCATTTGAGTACTGCAGCAGAACCTTAGCAATGAAGTAGAGAGTTGTGATCATGTGTACATAGGCCATAGAGTAACTCTGTATATTATTCCTAACTTGGAATAAGAAACAAAATTTCCGCATATAAAACCTATGCTGAGAAAGATTAGGAGCTGAAGTTCAGTGTATTTTTAATTTAATGTAATTGAAAGGAATTAAAACAGTTAGTCATAATTTGAAGGAACTTCCTTGAAGTAGTCCTATAGTAGAAGCATTTATATTTACATCGAAAGAGGTTTTCTAAAAAATCATTGTGGTTGACAGTTAAACATAAAAAACATACATGTATGCAGTGTGAGAGGAGGGCCTGTGTTCCATGCCTTTGACCCAGATATATATGTAGTTTTTTCAAATCCTGAAAAAAATCTTGAGGTTTTTTTGTTTAGGATACAGAATGTTTCACAAAGGTTGGCATGCTTTCATTTTTATATGTATTTTTTTCAATGTCTGTGTCTCAGAGAAGGAAAATAATGGGATTTTTGTAAATTAATTTTTATAAAATGGTTCTTATTCACATTAGAACATTTTAAACCTCTTTGACACGTGAAAAAGTCAGTGAAAGCACAGGGAGGAAAAAAGATTTTGTACCTTTTTTTGATATAATACTTAAGTATCTTACGTGTTTGTTACTTTGTTGAGTAACATAGGGCTTAAGATACAGTTATACCACCAATGACATGAGCTATACAAGAGGTTTTCTTCTAGATAGAGGCTGTGGTTTTTGACAAGAACATGATTTTATATAATTTATGAGAGAAAATAATTACTTTCCTCAGTCAAGAATCTCTAATAGAGCTTAAAAGATTACCAGGAAAGACATTTTTATTACTGTATCTTCTCTTTCTCTTTGAAAAATGAAACAAAAAATTGAGTGGTGATTCTTTGGACAGGTTAGTCTCATATCAGTTCATGAAGTAGAGGGTGTTTCTCAAAACGCTGGAGTGAGGATAGGCTATATCGTATTTTTGGATTACGTGGAGACCTTTTACTTTATTCCCTCCTGGTCTTTGTGATTTTAACAGTGCATACTTTGAAATTTCAGTGGATGTTTTTCTTTATCATTGTATGGATAAGGTTTTGAAGTTACATGTTTTGTTCCTCTTTATTTGAGAGAGTCAGATGTGTATGATAAAAGCAGTTTAACACTGAAAAAGCGCAGTTTAGCCTCTTCAATTATTAAGAAAGAAGGAAGGGAGGAGGGAAAGGGAGAGAGGAGAAGAGGAAGGAGGCGACCATGGAAGCGTAGGTGACTGAACCGTGTATCCAGCTTCTGCCTTTTCTTTCTGTACTTCCAGAGCACGTGGCAAAGACTGGTCCTCACTTTAGTGTATGAGAGATAGTAAGTGATTCCAACGGTGACAGCGGGACTGAAAGTCTCACACAACTTGTTCTTTTCTTTGACACTTAAAAACTCTGAGTATGTGGTTGGCCTGCCCCAAAAAAAGGTTTTGCATTTCTTTCTCTAAGGCCCCCTCACTGGCCACTTCCTCTCTCATTCTCCTTCCCCTTTGCATTTCCGTGGGGATGGCTGGGAAGGGCTGGCAGTGCGGTGCCTGGTGTGTAGGCCTCCCTGCAGCCCCGTTGCCCCCTGGTTGGCTGAGGGTTGGGGAAGCCAGGGAGGCGTGTGTGTGCTTGCTCAATGTGTTGGAATGTATGGGTTCTGTGGCATACGCTTACTCGGAATGTGCAGCAGACACATGAGCTTCGATGGTCGTGGGGGTCTAGCGTTGTAGGCTTTTGTAACTGGTTGAAAATTTGGGTTACTTTTTTCCCCTGAAGTGCAGTTGTATTTATTCTTTGGGAAGGGAAAGCATCTTCTTTACTTTTTGTTTTTAAACTATTGACGGACAGACAAGAATGTTGTGGATGCATAAATAATCTGGCCTCTCTCCTGGATCCAGCTGTACTACTGTTTACCCTTTTCTTTTCAAACTGATAGTGATGTCTTCAAGACATGGACACTGAATTTGTAAACTAAGCCTTGTAAAACTCCCTGAGTTGTGCCACCACTAAAGATGATGAAATCAAGGATCTAAGAAACCAGATTTTAAGCTCAGATATTGAAAAATGTGGAATTGATTCTCCCTTTTAAGGAATAAAGAACAAAATACTGGTTGCTTAATATTTAAAATTTTTGGCTGTTTATTATTTTTAAAAATGTTTACATATTTTTTCTTCTCAAAATACTTGAGATGACAAAGGTACTAGTTACTCAATAATTTGAATTACAGAAGACAGAGATTTAGATTTGTAAAGTAAGTAAGTCAAAAAGACATTTTAAGAGTTACAAAGGGGCCAGGAACAGGTGGTTGGTTCTAATATAATTATTTCTACATCATGACGAGAGTTTTGCCAGGGAAGAGTTAGCTCTTTGTTCACTGATTTGTATATTAATTAGTATGTTGTATCTATTTCAATAATGGTTTCAAAAAAATGATTTAGATATCAAAATTGATCAGTGGCATCAGTTCAATGTATGGATTATGGTCACGGTGTTAATATCTGCCTTATAGATCTCTAGGCCAATATTATATCTTCTATTCTCAATGGTTTTTTTTTTTTTTTAAACACTGTTCCATAGAGTCTTAGGATTCCAAAGAGATGCCAAATTTCTGGGAAGGAGGAATAGATGTATGTACATGAAAATCCTGGCTTTCTACCTGCTGTGCAGTATGAAGACAGCTGCATTCGTTGCTGTTTTATATACAGAATTGGAGTTGAGTCTAAGAATTGGTTTAGAAAGTTGGTTTGCTCTTTAAAACACAGTTTGTAAACACCCGCTCTGCAGTGTGAAATTCTGAGTCTTGAGTCCATTCCTTGATTTGGCCCTTCAGCAGACCCAAAGCCCTTTCTTGAGAAAAGTTTAGACCCTGCCCTTGTTATTCATAAATCTGCTCTCCATGGAATGGCCCTCTATTTCCTGTCACTTTCATTTTAGTAACAAATGTTTGTTTTGCCAACTGAATGCCAGACTACTGAATCTATGGATTTTTCTATAGTCAACAACTTAGAATGCATGCCCTTCAGGAACTTTCCAGGGAGTTCCTTGGCCAGTGATACTGTGCTCTGGCTCTTGGCAGAGCCATTAGAGTTAACTGCCTTTGAAGAGTGATGGGCTTGGTGACAAGGGACCCACTCATTCACCGAGAACAAGTTTTTGCTTCTGGAGGTGGAAGCAGGGTTGGCCTTCCTAGTCCTTCTTGAGGCAGAGCAGCTCTCCTCTTATCTGTTGTATATGGTGGGGCTCCAAGAATGCAGGAGTGATCTTCAAAACATTTTCAGTTGGTTAGAACGAATGCTCAACAAATTAGCTGGGTCACAAGCCGTGATACTCCAATATACACTCCCTCAGTATCAGTCCTGCATACGTGATTTTTGTTCAAAAACAGGATATTACTTTAAAACAATAAAATACTGGTCTCTCAGTGATTTCTTACCCTATGGCCAAGGACTCTTGGAAAGTCCTGAAAGTCCTTGGAATTTAGCTATGTGTTGTTAAAGATCCCCTAAGAGGTTCTGAGGCAGAGAGAGAGAGAGAGAGAGAGAGAGAGAGAGAGAGAGAGAGAGAGAGAGAGAGACACACACACACACACACACACACACAGACACAGAGACACAGATGCCCCCCCGCCCCCCGCCCAAACTCTGAGCTCTGTCCTCTGCTGTCTGCTCCATCACTCTAGCCTCCCACAGACTGGCCTTCAGAGACCCATGGTTTTGTCTTGTGCACACAATTTGTGTAGTAAGATTTTTGTAAGAGATCACCATTTGTTTACAGGGGTAGATGACGTAAGTGGTGGCAAGGGTGGTCTCGGCAGTGCTGGAGGGGACAGCTATTAGCTCCAGCCAACTGCTGCCATTTGGAAACACAGGGCCAGTGTTCCCAAATCTGATTTTTCAAGAGAAGGATAAGTTGGAGTTCTTATGTTAAATGTCCGAAGTTTTAGATATTGTAATTTAAGTTTGTAATAAAATTACAAAACTTTTTTGGAGGCTAAAGGTCAAAAAAGATAGCTGTGGGTTGAATCTGGCCCATGAGTTGCCAGTTTGCAGTCTCTGCCACATCATGAAAATCTGTATCATCTACAAAACATTGTTGAAGACATAGTCCTTTATGTTTAGTATTGCTTACACATAAGCTTGTCTAGGAGTGAGAGGGAAATGTCCTTTTCTTGATAGACAGGATATACTAGTATGCATCCTATCTAATGATGATAGCTGTTTGGAAACTCAAAGTCAAATAAGGTCATAGTTGCAGTAACCATTTTTCGTCAATAATTATTATTTTACTTAATAAGATAATTATTTTCTCCATTATAAAGTGTCCTACATTTTTATCTTTATGTGATGATCTTATTGTGTTTCTGTTATAGTAAGCCACCTAAAATTCTTTTGTAAATATAGAATATATATATACTAAATATGCGACTGTCCTATAAGTTTATACAGTATTTCATAATACATGTTCATGAAAAAAAATAAGCCTCTATTTTAATATAATTGGAAGAACAGGTTTCCACATCAATCTAAATTACACCCTCTCCAATTAAACACTAAGCCAACTATAGATAATGTTTCAAACCACTTTCTAAGAAAATCTGATTCTCATATCTCCATAAAACATTTTTTAAATTAAAAACTTGAGTAGTTCTGCCTGTTAAATGTCTGATATGAGGCAAATGGTTTTAAAAGCATACAGTGTGCCATAGGAAAGTTCATTGGTGAAAATGGTGCTTCTAAATAGTTTGAAAAGTGTTTTGGTTGCTGCTGCACTTTTCTGTATTTAAGTTAAGGAAATTGAAGGCCGTATTGACTGTTTCTGGGTCCTTGATACAGACAATAATCATTAAGGCTAAATGAAAGGAAACTTCTAGTTGCCTAAGGGACATTTTTAAAAAACAAAATTAAAAAAAAAAAACTCCAGACGACTCTGATAGTTGGCATTAGCGTTTTAAAAAATGTGTAACTTACATGCAGAATGAAATAAGGCATTAGCGATCACTTTATAGTGGTCAGGTAAAGCACGTGTCTTGGAAAATTTAGGTTCGCAAATCATGTATGGTAGGGTGTACAAGAGTGGCACACAGGAGCCTGGGAATTCAAAATTGTATTAATATTTGGCTCCTCTCATTTGTGATGGATCTGAATGCTTCTGCAAAAATAGCCAATTCTATTTTCTGGACTGGTCTTTTGAATTTAAATAATTTGAAGTTTCACAAGAGCTGGGTCTTGTTTTTTCTTTGCACAGGTGCACCTTGAATGCCTTGAATAGTGGAAATGCTGTTCATTAAATATTTTTTAATGAATTAAGATTAAAGCCACAATATCATTAATAATTTATTCTTCCCTTTTCCTCTTATTTTTCTTATGCATTTTCAGAATGGAGGGGAAAAATTGTGGTTGAAAGATTTTGCTTTTTTGTGAATGGCTTTTTAAAAAATTCATTCCTTCCTTTTTTCTGTTCCTTTGTTTCTTTCCTTTTTTCTTTCCTTCTTTGTCCTTTATACTTCTTTCTCTCTTTCATCTTTCCTTCATCTCTTTCCTCATTCTTTCTTACTTTTCCACCTCTCTTTCTCTCTCTCATCATATATTTTCTCCTGATTTTTAAAATTCTCTGTTTTCTCCATCTCCTTCCTTCTCCCTCCCTGCTTTCTTTCTTCCCTCCCTCCTTACCTTCCGCCATCTGATGAATGGCTTTTTTAAACTTTTGATTTCATTAAATTTTTTTTTTTGTTTTTTCTTTCCTTCCTTCCTTCCTTCCTGACAGGGTCTCACTCTGTCACCCAGGCTAGGGTGCAGTGGAGCAATCATGGCTCACTGCAGCCTTGTCCTCCAGGGCTCCGGTGATCCTCCCACCTCAGGCTCCTGAGTAGCTGGGACTACAGGCATGAGCCACGGTACCCAGCCTTTTAAAACTTCGGAGTGAATGTCTGGCCTTAGTGGAATCACATCTCTTCATGGGCATTTTAGGTCTGAAATTCCAAAGTCAAATTCCATTATGTTCTTTAAACCTTCATAAGGTCGGCTGCAAATAACAGTTGCATAGGGGCTGCATCGTGAACACTGGAAACCAGAAGTTTAGAGCTGGTGGAGCCAGAATAGGTTTTGCAAATCAGTCTGTCTTTTCTATTCTTTTTTTTTTTCTTTAAATAAAGTAAGAATAGGTTGGTTTTTAGAATTATAAGATTCAGTATGATTACATGAAAATATAATTTTCTTCAAAGGTATTACTCCCTCAAAGTCAAATTCCATTAAAAATTTACTGGGAACCACAGAAGAAAAACCTATTTGGAAAACACAAAAAAGCCCAAACTGCTATTCACTTATTGCAATATAGTAGGTGGATACAGGAATCAGACTTAAGATATGTTTGTTTATAGTAAGTTAAGCAGACAGCATCTAAAGTTACTGTGAAAAAACCAGACAAGTCCAACAATGTTATCTACCAATGGGCAAAGTAATTCATACTTAACCAAGGAAGTGACTGACTAAATTTTAATTGCAAAGCAGAATGCTGTCAAATGCTCTGTATTAGCCCGGGTATAGTAGCTCATGCCTGTAATCTCAACACTTCGGGAGGCTGAGGTGGGTGGATTGCTTGAGGCCAAGAATTTGAGACCAGCCTGGCCAACATGGTGAAACCCCATCTCTACTAAAATGATAAAAATATTAGCCAGGTGTAGTGGCACGCACCTGTGGTCCCAGCTACTCAGGCTGAGGCATGAGAATTGCTTGAGTCTGGGAGACAGAGGTTGTACCGAGCTGAGATTATGCCATTTCACTTCAGCCTGGGTAATATGGTTAGACCCTATCTCAGAAGAAGAAAAAATTTAAGAAAGCTCTGTGTTAGTAGTAATCTATTAGCAATTTAATTTAAAAAAAAATTTTTTTTATTACTTTTGAGATGAAGTTTTGCTCTTGTGGCCCGGGCCAGAGTGCAATGGCATAATTTCGGCTCACTGCAACCTCTGCCTCCCAGGTTCAAGCAGTTCTCCTGCCTCAGCCTCCCTAGTAGCTGGGATTACAGGTACCTGCCACCACATCTGGCTAATTATTTTTTTGCATTTTTAGTAGAGACAGGGTCTTACCATGTAGGCCAGGCTGGTCTCAAACTACTAACCTCAGGTGATCCACCCGCCTCGGCCTAGCAAAGTGCTGGGATTACAGGCATGAGCCACCTCACCCAGCCTCTATTAGCAATTTAAAACATCTATCTATCTTTCTATCTTCCTTTCTCTTTCCCTTTCCTTTCCATTTTCCTTTCCCTTCCTGCCTGCTATCTTGTCCAGGACTCAATCCCCAGGCTTAAGCTATTCTCCCACATCAGCCATCTGCATACCTGAGACTAGGTATGCACCATTGCACCCAGCTAATTAAAACAACAAACATTTATTATCGCACACGTTTTCTGAGGGTCAGGACAATGTCGGCATTTTAGCTGGATTATTCTGACTCATCATCTTTCAGGAGATGGCTGGCAGTCAAGTAGCCCAGTGGGGCTGCAGTCATCTGATGGCTCAGCTGGGGCTGGAAGGTTGGCTACTAAGCTTACTCATGTGGTTGTCAGCTAGGAGCCTTAGTTCCTCACAGCATGACAACAGCCTTCCCCCAGAGCGAATAAAACAAGAGCCAAGGAGAGTGACATCACATCGTCTTTTACAATGCAGTCACTGAGTCTGCCTTATTTTATTCATTAAATATGAGACACGAAGTCCAGCCCATACTCTATGGGAAAAGATTACTCAGTAAGTTTACTCAAATACCAGGAGATGAGAATCTTTGGGAGCCATCTTGGTGTTTATTTAAGAGAAAGTCAACAAATCAAAATGATACTTAATTTGGGGCATATACAGAAAAGTAGTAATGTCCTTAAATTTATAATTAGCTTGGGGCATATACTGAAAAGTAGTAATGTCCTTAAATTTATAATTAGCCTCTTTTGGAGTAAGACTGGAATTTCTTATAAGACAACAATAATAATAATTACTGATTACTGAATCCTTTTATGATTCTTACTGAATTTTCACAACATTTTGTAGAATGAGGAAGGGAGATACGGTTATCCTATTTCATAAATTAAGGAACTGAGGCCTAGATTGTTCTCAGTGCTGTAGGTGGGGTCCCATTTTTAGCATTCAGGGTTTTTTTTTTCTTTTTTTCCCCCTCCATTCTTTCCCTGGAAGAATGATTCGATTACGTACCTTTTGTAAAATACAGTTTAATTGTTCCTTTTCTGTATTATCTGAAAGGCTGATTTTTTTCAGTGCCTAATTGAAAATTTTAAAACACTGCCCTTCTAGTATCAATAAAGATGTTTGTTACTTTTCTGCCAGCAGCAAAAGTCCTTTTTTCTATTTTTGTATCTGGGTGAGGTCCGATTGCTCCAGAATTGTGCCATTCTGCGGTTAGCCATGGTCTACAAGAGGAAAATAAATTTACCCTTCTTTAAAATCATTGGTTTTCTAAGAAATAAGCCATTTACTATACCAAATATGAGCAAATTTTAGGCAAAATGAGTGGTCACTTTGATATCAAACATGTTCAGTTCTTTCCCCTGCTAAAAATACAACGCATCAGGCCCTCAGATTAGAAAAAGACTGCAAATATTTCTAATGGTACTTGAAACTCTCTTCTTGAAGAAATTTGATAGCGTTCTGTGATGCTTTTGATGTTAAGCATATCCATGTTGGTGTTAAATGATTCATTCTGTATGAGCATTCTGCCAAACTTACGCAAACCTCTGAGTTTTGCCTATAGAATGTCCTTCATTACTTCACCTTGAGTCAAGTATAGTGTATGAATACTCATTCAAGTCTTTAAATTGTTTTGACTCTCAGGGCTTGCTTTATTTGCATTACATATTCCCATGTAACCTATTCTCTGAAAGGTTCTGATAACATAATAGTTATGTGAAGTGAAAAGTTATTTTGGTTGTTTATTATATATATACTGAGGCTTAGAAAATGTAGGAGTTCCTTAGGAGTGCTTACTCTTTAGAATAGATAGATGCTTTTTTATGATTTTAGAAAACTAGGGTAAATAGAATTTTCCATATAGATTATATATTTTAGTTGACAAGAATAGGTGCTGCATTATCCTTTTCCCACCTCTGTTTTGTGTATTTTTTAAAAATAATTATTTGTTTTTTTTGTGTGTTTTTCTTTTTATATTATTGTTTTATGTACTCTTAAGTGACTTCTTGACCTCTCTGTAGTTTAAAATCTTGAAATATTTTTTCACAACACAGTCAAATGATTATAGTTAAACTTTTTTTGCTTTAGAGAGAACTCCCTGTCTTCCGTGGGCAGACTGAGTTTAAGATTTACTTCACATTTGGGTGCAGTGGCTCATGCCTGTAATCCCAGCAGTTTGGGAGGCCGAGGTGGGTGGATCACCTGAGATCAGGAGTTCGGGACCAGCCTGGCCAACATGGTGAAACCCTGTCTCTACTAAAAGTACAAAAATTAGCTGGGCGTGGTGGCGGGTGCCTGTAATCCCAGCTATTCTGGAGGCTGAGGCAGGAGAATCAGTTGAACTGGAGGTGGAGGTTGCAGAGAGCTGAGATATCGCCACTGTACTGCAGCCTGGGCTATAAGAATGAAGCTCCATCCCAAAAATAAATAAATAAAAATATTTACTTCACATTTTTATAATCTTCCTGAGTTAGGAGCATGAACAGGGAATTTGGTGAGCTCGGAGGATCAAATGTGGTCTATAAACTCTATGTCCTTATTGGTTTTTAAAAATATTTTGGCTGCCTATGGATATGCACCCAAAGAAATGTATTTTTTTCTCATTTTTCCTCAGTGACTTTTTTTCTTGGTATAATCTCAGCCTAAGGGAAAGGGAGCAGGAAAAATCAGAAGGCTTATGGTGAGCCAAACCACCTCCAGTGACCGGTTTGGGTCTCACACAGTCTTGGTTATTCCTCCTTAATTTGCCCCTCAGTTGATTTGTTTTTGAAGTCAAGAACAGCATCATTTGGGGTAGAAGAGAACATTTCCTGCTTGGTAACCAGACAGCCTGTTTCCCAGCCCTCCTGAGGAAGCCTCAGAGGTGTCTTCACAGCTGAAGTTAGTGGGACACTCCTGAGGCTCCCTGGGTGTGTGCTAACTCTAATTCTATGGCTGTCAGCCTTTGGAAACGTGTTTCCTGGATTTTCAGAGATACTGGGCTAATGCAATTGACTTTTTTATTTTTGCGGCAGAGTTTCACTCTGTCGAACAGGCTGGAGTGCAGTGGCACAATCTTGTCTCACTGCAACTTCTGCCCCCTGGGTTCTAGTGATTCTCCTCCCTCAGCCTCCTGTGTAGCTGGGATTACAGGTGCCCGCCACCACTCCCAGCTAATTTTGTGTTCTTAGTGGAATGATTTTAGTTTCACCATGTTGGCCAGGCTGGTCTCGAAGTCCTGACCTCAAGTGATCCTCCTGCCTCTGCCTCCCAAAGTGCTAAGATTATAGGTGTGAGCCACTGCACCCAGCCTGCAATCGATATTTGAACCTTAAGACATTCACCATGTGTGCCTAAGAGCCTAGGAGCCACGTAAAGTGGAATGAAGATGATTGGGCATTTTCCATCACACTGGTGGATATTATTTAATTTGTGGCCTGAGGTTATGATTGGAATTAAATACGTTGAGGCCTCATTGATTCAAGCTAGTTGTGGTAAGGGGAAGAGCAATGATAATTAGTGGAATGTTTGAATGGGCATATTTAAAAAAAATTTATATTGTTTTCAACTAAATATTATAACCTGAGAGAACTAACAAAATATTGCTAAAAAAAAAAAAATCCTACTGGACCTTCTCATTGAATAGAAAAAATGACTTATATTCAGCATTATCATTTACATGTCAATACTTCTGAAATGTGTTTAAATAGCTTATTTCCCTTTTATGATCTTGTTTATAGTGATTCCTTTGTTGAATACCTGCCCTCCTGTAAAGGAAAAGTAAATTTTAATTCTGTCTGTAATTTACGATTAGAATTAATACTATTTCACTATTCAGTGAACTATAATCTTGACTCATCTGGCATCAGAAACCTAAAATGGATCAAGATTGTAGTTCATTGTAGCTCGGTTGCCCTGTGGCACCTTCTCGGCTCACTGCAACCTCCACCTTCTGGGTTCAAGTGATTCTCCTACCTCAACTTCCTGAGTAGCTGGGATTATAGGCATGTGCCACTATGCCTGGCTAATTTTTGTAATTTTAGTAGAGATGAGGTTTCACCATGTCAGCCAGGCCGATCTTGAACTCCTGACCTCAAATGATCCATCTGCCTCGGTCTTCCAAAGTGCAGGGATTACAGGTGTGAGCCACCATGTCAGCGAGTACTTTCTCTGTATGAGGAGGCATTGGGCTAATTGTTACAAGAAGTACAAAGGTAGGTAGACCATGGAACTGGCCTTCAGCCTAGAAGTCAAATCAGCCTATAGTTCCTGATTACTCCTATAATGTCTGGGGACAAGGTCCAGATGCACACTGTGGGACAGGGAGTAAGCCGCGCTGGTGCTGCAGAATCGGTCATGGGCAGCGGAACACTGGCAGCTGGTGGGCCCCTTGAACGTGAGCTAGAAGGCCTCTTCCTGCATAGAGCCTCCCCTAGGTGCTTCTGAAGTGTCTGCCCTCTGGTTTTCACTAACCTCGGCGGTCACGGTCTGACTGCGTGGTTATTTGTGTGCTCCGCAGTTGTGTCTGCTAGTCCATTCACTACCTGAGGGAGGAGAGGGCGGCATACTTCTGGTGTGTGCCCACAGATGCCTTGAGCCATCTCATAGGAGGTGCTTGCTGAGGGGTTGAGTTGAATTGTATCTGATTTTGTCTGGGTTTAACTTTAGTAACCAAATTTCTCAGGAAATAGTGTGTACCAGTGAATGAAGTTACCTGTTTTAATTGATGGTTAAAGCAGAAAATTCTTTTATTTGGCCCACACTTTTGAAAACCTTTCTAAAATCTAAGACCTCTTCTTATAGAGACATGTCCAAATATTTTTATAAAATTTATATATATATATTTTTTATTCTTTATTTCTTCTGTTTTCTTTTTTTTTCTTACACATTGCCACAAAGATGTGTCCAATACAGTAAAATTAATGTAGTGTAACTATTAGTATTGTCCCACTAAGACTGTGTAGTGCAGTGGTTCTTACTGTGCTTTGTACCAGCAGCATCACCATCACCTGGGAATTGTTAGAACCCCAGCCCAGACCCACTGAATCTGTGTTTTAAGAAGGCCTTGCTGTGATTCCGTTGGAGAGCCACTGGCATAGGGCAGCTCCCAACCCTGGATGCACATATAATTATGTGAGGAGCTTTAAAAAAAATACTGACCTGAGCCTACCTCCAGAAATTCTGAGTCAGGTGCTCTGAGGTAGGACCTCACATAGGCTTTGCTTTTATTTTCTTTTTCAAACACTAACTCGAACCACAGAGTCATTTTTTAAAGTGTCTTCATGTGACACTGATGTGCAGCCAGAGATGAGGACCACTGATGTAAGGGTAGAAAAGAACTTGGGAACTTACTCCACACTATCATTTGCAACTTCATTTTTAGTTTAGTTTTTTTGAGATGGAGTCTTGCTCTGTCTTCTAGGCTGGAGTGCAGTGACACCATCTTCGCTCACTATAACCTCTGCCTCCTGCGTTCGAGCAGTTCTTGTGCCTCAGCCTTTTGAGTTGCTGGGGTTATAGGTGCGCATCACCATGCCCAGCCAATTTTTGTATTTTTAGTAGAGTTGGTATTTCACCATGTTGGTCAGGCTGGTCTTGAACTCTTGACATCAGATGATCCACCCAAAGTGCTAGGATTACAGGTGTGAGCTACTAGGCCCAGCCTGGTTTTGCTTTTGAGACAGTCTTACTATATGAGACAGTCTTACTATGTTGCCCAGGGCCGAAGGCAGTGATGTAGTCTCAGCTTACTGCAGCCTCTACCTCCTGGGCTCAAGCGATTCTCCCACGGTAGCCTTCCTTCCAAGTAGCTGGGACCACAGGCACATGCCACCACACCTGGCTAATTTTTGCTTTTGTAGATATGGGGTTTTGCTGTTTTGCCTGGGCTGGTCTTGTAGTGCTGGGCTCAAGTAATCTGCCTGACTCACCTCCCAGAATGTTGGGATTATAGGCATGAGCCACTGTACCTGGCCTGCAGCTTCTTTCTCCTGACTGTTGAGTAAAGAAGAACTTGGAGCAGTGGTTCACGCCTGTCATCTCAGCACTTTGGGAGGTTGTGGTGGGTAGATCACTTGAGCTCAGGAATTCAAGACCAGCCCAGGCAACATGGCAAAACCCTGACTCTAGACAAAATACAAGAATTAGCTTAGTGTGGCGGTGTGTGCCTGTAGTCGCAGCTGCTCGTAAAGCTAAGGTGGAGGTTGCTTGGGCGTGGGAGCCAAGACTGCACCACTGTACTCCATCCAACCTGGATGACCGAGTAAGACTCTGTTTCAAAAAAAAGAAAGAAAGAAAAATTTAGGCCGGGCGTGGTGGCTCACGCCTGTAATCCCAGCACTTAGGGAGGCTGAGGCGGGTGGATCACAAGGTCAAGAGATCAAGACCATCCTGGTCAACATGGTGAAACCCCGTCTCTACTAAAAATACAAAAAAATTAGCTGGGCACAGTGGTGCATGCCTGTAATCCCAGCTACTCAGGAGGCTGAGGCAGGAGAATTGCCTGAACCCAGGAGGTGGAGGTTGTAGTGAGCCGAGATTGAGCCATTACACTCCAGCCTGGGTAACAGGAGCGAAACTCTGTTTCAAAAAATAAAAAATAAAAAAAAAAGAAAAACTTAGTTATATTTTGCATACTCAGGGATTTCTTGAACAGGTAGTCTCTGCTTTTTAGGGTGTTGCATTCAAACAAACTCCCTCATAAAAGCAGGTGTTTTAAAGCAAGTGGTGTTTTCCCACAGGAAAAATGCCATATTTGGGTATTAGCTTCCTGATCAAGGCCTTGGCATCAAGTAAATCATGGATGGGACCAATAATATGTCATAAAATCAACAATACAATAACAAACCTCCATAGTCATTAAAAAAATTAAATTATGCTCCAGGTCCAGTAAAATCGGCATGAATGTTGTATAAGAAAAATTGATGTGGTCACAGGAACACAGTTTTCTAAGTCTATTATATAATAAATATTAACACTATTTGTACTCAGATTTGGAGAGGAAAGAACTGGATAGCCTAAGTCTCTAAAAATGTTCAAGGGAGTCTTTAGTAGATGCTTTTTCCCACTGCAGATTTCCTGGGAGTAAACCTGGAGGTGGATAAAACACTGGGGCCCAGTCACTGTCTGTTATTATTGGAGGTGGTGAGAATGTGGTGTGTTTTTCCCTGAAAAGCAATTTTTTTTTTCTTGAGACAGAGTCTTGCTTTTTTGCCCAGGAGTGCAGTGGCGCAATCTCAGCCCACTGCAACCTCTGCCTCCCGGGTTCAAGCAATTCTTTTGCCTCAGCCTCCTGAGTAGCTGGGATTACAGGCCATCACTGCCACTCCCTGCTAATTTTATATTTTTAGTAGAGACGGGATTTTACTGTGTTGGCCAGGCTGGTCTTAAACTCCTGACCTCAGGTGATTCACCTGCCTTGTCATCCCAAAGTGTTGGGATTACAGGTATGAGCCTGGCCTTTTTTTTTTTTTCTTTCTTTTTTTTAAAGAGATGGGGTCTCACTATATTGCCCAGGCTGGAGTGATCTTGGCTCGCTGCAGCCTTAACCTCACCAGGCTTAGGTGGTTCTCCCACCTTTAGCCTCCTGAGTAGCTGGGACTACAGGCATGCATCACTATGCCTGGCCAATTTTTTTGTATTTTTTTGTAGAGACAGAGTTTTGTCCTGTTGCCAGGTTGGTCTTGAACTCCTGGGCCGGGGTAATCCACCTGCCTCGGTCCCCCCACAGTGCTGGAATTATAGGCATGAGCCCCTGCACCTGGCCTCTGAAAAGCATTTTCTCTCTTTTTTTTTTTTTTTTTTTTAAAGCTGGGGTTTCACAATGGCCAGGCTGGTCTTGAACTCCTGACCTCAAGTGATCCACCCACAGTGCTAGGATTACAGGCGTGAGCCACCGTGCCCAGCTAGCATTTTCTTTTTAAGACTGAGTCTCTCTCTGTCTGCCAGGCTAGAGTGCAGTGGCGCAATCTCACCCCACTGCAACCTCTGCCTCCCAGGTTCAAGCAGTTCTCTTGCCTCAGCTTCTTGAGTAGCTGGGACTACAGGCGCGTGCTGCCACACCCAGCTACGTTTTTGTATTTTTTTTACTAGAGATGGGGTTTCACCGTGTTGCCCAGGCTGGTTTTGAACTCCTGAACTCTGCCCGCCTCCACCTCCCGAAGTGCTGGGATTACAGGTGTGAGCCACTGTGCCTGACCTCTGAAAAGCATTTTTAAATGAAGGGACTGATGCACAATTTCTCCTTCTGTTTTGAGTTTCTTCAAAGCTCTGCCTGTCAGCTGAAATAAAGGTGAAAAAATGAAGCCAGCAAACGCCACCCTTAACTGAAAAGCCAGGCATTAGTTGTTGGATCATTAGGCCTGCTTTCTAGGAGAGGATCTTCAGATGGTCTCTTTGGGGTGTCCAAGTTGGCATAGGCTGGGAAGAGTGTGGGCAAATTGTGTGGCCAAAAGAGTGCTGGACGTGGGGTCAGAAGACCTGGTCCAGCCTAGCTGTGCTTACTGCCTGTGTGCCTCTGGATAGGTCACTCCTGGGCTTCTACCTCTCTTACCTGCGTCGTGAGTACAGACACACCTACCTGGAAGAATCGTAAGGACTGAGCAGGTTCATGTGTATCATTGTACACAGCACAGGAAGCTTTTGATAAGTAGTAGAAATATTGTTTGGTAAAGTGAACATGGAGAATTCTGTCTCTTACCCTTCTTGTTTCTGAAATAGAAAGCCTGCTTTTGATAGCTACCTAAGCAGAAATGGTTCTAGGGAAGCCGGGAGAAACAGGGTAGGGCAGTGTGTTTCTCACTTTGCAAATCCTTCCTGGATGCCTGAGAGTGAATAGGATTTGGAGTGTGTTGTTGGTGTTGTACCTGGAATCTAATGTGCGTTTTGACTGAAAATGCATTGCCGGAATCCTGATGACAACAGCATATGTTGCTCAGTAACTGAAGTATTGTTCGGACCAAACTATTACAGCAAACTTTTCTTGGCAGGTGCGCCCTGTTGATACTGAGCCCAATGTGCATTGATCGTTTTATACCGCCTACTACAAAGTAAACACAAGTTCACAGTGACTCTGCGTAAGCCGTGACACAGAGTATACAGGTGCTACACTCTAGATATTCTAAAGCTGTTATCAAATAAATGTAGTGGTAGGAAAATTACTGTCTGTTAAATATTACCTTAGTCTCAGTTTTTGTTTTTTTTTTCTTAGCTCAAGAGTTCTTGTTGTCCAATCTTTTTTTTTTTTTTTTAATGGAGTGTCACTCTGCTGCCCACCCTGGAGTGCAGTGGCATGATCTCAGCTCATTGCAACCTCTGCCTCTCAGGTTCAAGTGATTCTCTTACCTCAGCCCCTCCTGAGTAGCTGGGATTACAGGCGTATGTCACCATGCCCAGCTAATTTTTGTACTTTAAGTGGAGACAGGGTTTTGCCATGTTGGTCAGGCTGGTCTCCAACTCCTGACCTCAAGTGATCTGCCCACCTTGTCCTCCTGAAGTACTGGGATTACAGGTGTGAGCCACCATACCCCACCTGTTCCTGGTACTCTTGTTTCGAGAATACACTACATTCTTTAGCTAGAAATGGTTCTTTAAGTTCTAACATGCAAACTGGGTCTATGGAAAAGAAAAAATGATTAAAAAACATAGCAATCCTTTAAATAAGTTTTTTCATAGAACCCACAGAATCTATAGACCTTAGGGATTATCTAGGCTACTTTTCCCTGTTTGTGGAAGTTCGTACTCAGACATCAAAAAGCATGTTCCATGTTAATGCTGGATATTACTAGAAAGCTATCCTCCTGGCCTGGTGAAGTGGCTCATGCCTGTAATCCCACGCCTTTGGGAGGCAGCAGCAGGCAGATCACAAAGTCAGGAGTTGGAGACCAGCCTGGCCAATATGGTGATACCCTATCTTTACTAAAAATAAATTACCCGGGTGTGGTAGCATACACCTACAGGTCCCAGCTACTCAGGAGGCTGAGGCAGAAAATTCACTTGAACCCAGGAGGTAGAGGTTGCAGTGAGCTGAGATCGTGCCACCGTACTATAGCCTGGGCAACAGCGAGACTCTGTCTCAAAAAAAAAAAGGGAAAAACAAAACAAAGTTCTCCTCCTCAGTCCTGTGTTTTTTTCCTCTGCATTATACACTCTCTAAATCATACATCATACAGTCTATATCATATCTCTTTTTCATATAGTTTGTCGTGTTGAAGTAAAGCTAAGTTTAAGAACAAAACAGTATTTTTCTTTTTTTTTGCACACTGATAGGACTATTTAAAAATTAGCAAACAATACTTTAGAAACATTGATATGTAAATTTCTAAGATGCTGCATCTTAGATTTAGTTGGCAAAGACCACATTTAGCAATAAGCATGAGTTTCCATGCTTATTGTAGAACCAGATACATGTAGTCTTCCATGTAGAAACCAGATACATGAAACTGTAAAAAAAAAAAAAAAAAAAAGCTTCCTACTGTTTGAAAATGCCTGTTTAATGTAAGATTGTAAAAATGCATAGATTTTTGCATAAAAGAACTGGCTGTCCAAGAGTACTCTCTTTCACAGTATTCCTTTTTACTTCATAGGCGAGATACTGATGATGCTGAGGGATTTAACTGTTACAGAGATACTGATGATGCTGAGGGATTTAACTGTTACAGCACTAAAAGGCAACTGTTGAGGGAAGATGCAGAGGGAAGAGGTGGAAAAAGGAATGTAAGTAAGGCAGTTTTTCTTAGAAGTACAATGAGCTTAATGGTGTTTTAGGAAGACAAGATAAAAATTACTCCAGGCTAGCTTGGTTCTCACTGAATAAAAATGCTGAGCTCCTTCTGGGTGGATCTAATCAATACCTTGGTGGCTATATTGGTAATCTCTGGCTACTCAGTCATCCTGGTACTTGCTGTGCTGCTCATCGGGGTATTCTGCCTGATAATCACTGTCACTGATTTCTGAACCATTTGTTCCTGTTCCTTGGCTTTCGTTGTGAATGATAGGTTCTGTCGGAGCAGCACAGTGTTGTGCTGCCCAAGCCCATACATGCTCATTCCTTTCTGGGAAGCAACTCTGTTGGTACCCGTCTGTAGAGAAATTGTCGAGTTGTCCACTGGCTGTAATATTAGCTTCTGATCACAGATGTCTCTTCTGGTGCTAACATCCCTGCCTGGCTGGCTCCTTTGTTAGTGCCCATCTGCAGACTAGTTGTGGTCTGGTCAGAAGATTTGTCACTTTGCATTTTGGGATCATAAAGATGCCTCCTAGTCCCATAAGCTGTCATACCTGCCTGGCGGGCACATCTGTTGGTTCCCATCTGTAGACCAGTTACACTTTGGCCAGCTTTTAATTTCCCTTCATCAAAATGTCTTGTTTGTGTTTCTGCATACTTAATTCCAACGTCAATGGTTGTTTGGAATCCTTTTGTTTTAGCCAGACCTGCTAGAGCCACCAGAGTCGTCTGAACCTAGGTCATGTTTCCAGTCTCAAAAAGATCATTTGCTTCAAGTATGTCATGTGGCTTCGTTCCATAAGCCTGAATAGCTTTAATAAATTTGCCAATATTCTCCAACTGAGGCCAGTTTAATGAGGACTCATTGACCTTCACTGAGCCTGGCTGTAGCTTGTTTCTGAGTTCGCAGAAGATGATGCCATCCTTTAAGCCCAGCTGGAAGTTGGTGCCAATGCTCATGCCTGTCACCTCTTCTATCCAGTTGTGAAGATCTTCTTCTGCCTGATGATCATACTTAGAAGCGATCTTGTTCTTGACCTCAGCAGAGAGCCCATAGGAAGGGCCCTTGTTGAAGAGGGTCGTGGTGGTTCAGGCAGTGGGAAGAGGCTGTGCTGAGTCCCAAGTCTCTCCCTGCTTCGGGCTCCGAGGAGTGGCCGCCTCGGGGGATGCTTAGAGCTCACTCCTCTGGGCAGTGCAGGAAACAGTCATGGCCGTGGGGTGTTGGACGGTGCCTGGGCGACAGACCCTCGGGGTCCGCTCCGAAGTGCCTGCCTCGATCTTTTTTTTTTTTTTTTGAGACAGAGGCTCTCTCTGTTGCCCAGGCGGGAGTGTAGTGGCACGATCTTGTCTCACTGCAACCTCTACTTCCTGGGTTCAAGCAATTCTCCTGTCTCAGTCTCCTGAGTATCTGGGATTACAGGCACCCGCCACCACACCCAGGTAATTTTTATATTTTTAGTAGAGAGGGGATTTCACCATATTTGTCAGGCTTGTCTCGAATTCCTGACCTCAGGTGATCCACCTGCCTCAGCCTTCCAAAGTGCTGGGATCACAGACGTGAGCTACTGCTCCCAGCTTCATTTTTTTTAAAGAATTCACCAACCCAGAATTGGGTTTAGTTTCCTCTTTGTCTCTTTCAAGACACATTTGAAAATAGCACTGATACATCGTATGATCTGGCAATTGCACTATGAGGTGTGTGCCTAAAAGAATTGAAAGCAGGGACTAGAACAGATATTTGTATAGCCATGTTAAAACAGTATTACTTGCAGTGGTCAACATGTAGAAGCAGCCCAAGTGTCCATGGCCAGGTGACTATAGAGAAACACATGTGGTACATACGTACAGTGGAATATTATTCAGCCTTAAGGGGGAAGGGAGTTTTGACACATGCTGCCACATGGAGGAGGCATGAAGACATTTTGCTAATGAAATAAGTCACAAGAGGATAAGCACTATATGATTCCACTGATAGACAGTAGCTAGAGTTGTCTAATTCATACAAACAGAAAGTAAAATGGTGGTTGCCAGGGGCTAGAGGAGGGGAAATTATGGGTATAGTTTTAGTTTGGGAAGATGAAAGAAGTTCTGAGATGGATGGTGGTGATGGTGTGAATATACTTAACATCACTGAGCTGTTTACCTAAAAATTGTTAAAATAGTAAATTTTATGTGTGTTTTTATCACAAAGAAAAAAAGATGGAAAAAAAAAGATGTGACCTCCAGATAAAGCCAGTGGTGTGAAAGGCTCAAAGAGAAGCACTTGTTAGGAAGGGAACTCTGGATGTGCATGGATACTTGAACGAGATGGTAAGGTCTGGGGTGAGGAATACTGGCCTGAGCCCTGTCTAATCTGGCTCTGTCATTAACCAGCTCTGTGATCCCTCATTGGACTCTTAGTTTTCTCATCAGTAATGTGAGGAGGTAAGCTGGTTGGTACTCAACCTTCCTGTCCTAGAATTCTGTGAGTCTGTGATTAAGTCTTGAGCAAATAAATATTTATTTAGGAACAACTGCCTGTGTGAGGATAAGAAGGCAGACACACTTAGGAGGGCAGCCCAAGTCTCAAGAATCTGCTCTGGGCCAGGTGCAGTGGCTCACACCTATAATCCTAGCACTTCGGGAGCCGAGGCGGGCGAATCACGAGGTCAGGAGTTTGAAACCAGCCTGCCCAACATGGTGAGACCCTGTCTCTACTAAAAATAGAAAAAATTAGCTGGGCGTGGTGGAGGGTACCTGTAATCCCAGCTGCTGAGGCTGAGGCAGGAGAATCGCTTGAACCCGGGAGGTGGAGGGAGCCAAGATCACACTGCTGCACTCCAGCTGAGGGGACAGTGCGAGATGCCGTCTCAAAAACAAAAATGTTTCTTACTGCCTCAGCATGGGACTGTTCCTCTCATGTTTTCCTTATTTTCAGCAAACTATAGAAAAGAGTCTCTTACCCAGGCCAGTGTGTCAATTATATCAAAGTCGTTCCTTTTTGGTTTGGAGCTTGCAGTCTGGTACCAAGTTAATATGTCCCCTAAGGTTTTATGTAAGCTCGTGTTAGAGCTTTGCTTTCACACACACGCAGACTATGAGGTTGAAACCACAGTGCCGTTGTGGTCAGCATGTGGATATGTTGGGTGAGAGGAGGTATAGACAGCTTAGCATGAAAAGTAGAGACCATTTTACTGGGCGAGGCGCTTTACATGTACTATCACTGATCTCCCAACACCCCTTTGGTGGTAGCCTTATTCCTCAGGAGAAGAGACGATGTTCAGACAGATTGTCACTCTCCCAAGGCCACCAGTGAGACAGGTGACAAACCTTAGATCTGAACTTAACATCAATCTTAACTGCAGAACTGGTATTCTTGGCCGGGCGCAGTGGCTCATGCCTGTAATCCCAGCACTTTGGGAGGCCGAAGCGGGCGGATCACCTGAGGTCAGCAGTTCAAGACCAGGCTGGCCAACATGGTGAAACCCCATCTCTACTAAAAATACAAAAAAATTGGCTGGATGTGGTGGTGTGTGCCTGTAATCCCAGCTACTCGGGAGGCTGAAGCAGGAGCATCGCTTGAATCTGGGAACCAGAGGTTGAGTTGAGCTGAGATTGCGCCATTGCACTCTAGCCTGGGCGATAAAGCGAAACTCCATCTTAAAAAACAGCAACAACAACAAAAACCAAACTTGTATTCTTTCTGCCACACCACACCTCTTTCCCCCTGCACATTGTGCTAGAGTACCAAACACTCCTTAATATAGAAAGCCATATAATTGTGCAGTTTGATTATTCAAGAAGACTGTAATAGAATCCATAGCCGGCCACGTTTGTAACTGCTCCTGTAATGTGCTGAGATCGGAATTGTTGGAAGATGTTGAGCCATGTTTCTGATCACCATAACCAGAGTGTTGAGCACCACTTATGTGCCCTTGTGTGCTAAAGCAGTAGAATATTCTGGCTGAGATGGAAGAGGAAGAGCTGTGGGCTGCTCACGAGAGGGTCTTGTGTGCTGTGGGAACTGTCACGGGAGTCCAGTGCTGCTGCTTCTTTGCAGGTCTCTCTGTGGTACCTTTGGGGAATGCTGATGGTGTGACCAGCTGTTCTCATTTTGATTGCACTGGCGTATTTTTAAGTAGTAGTGGCTCTGAATCTTTTTAACTTCTACTCTAATTTTGTATGGAATAGGTCTTGGGGTTTATTTTCCTTTCCCATTCCACTAGTCATTCAGTTAGACTTTAACAAGTCAGAATAGGAAGTATTAATAGAAAGAATACTCCTTGAAGTTACTAATTAAGAGCAGGTCCCCTTTCTGTGCCCCCTTCCCCATCAAATTTTTTGGTAAGGCTGATATAGTATCTGACACATAATTGATGCTCCATGAACGGATGCATGTGTAGATGAAAAAGCTTGCAGTTTTTAGAGAATCATTGTTTATATCCTTGGCAACCTTTATGCTAAATAAATTATGCAATCTGTTTTTTACCTTTTTTTTTTTTTTTTTTTGGAGACAGAGTCAATCTGTCACCCAGGCTGGAGTGCAGTGGCATGATCTCAGCTCACTGTAAACTCTGCCTCCCGGGTCCAAGCGATTCTCATTCCTCAGCCTCCTGAGTAGCTGGGACTACAGGTGTGCTAATTTTTGTATAGTTAGTAGAGAAGGGGTTTTGCCATGTTGGCCAGACTAGTCTCAAACTCTTGACCTCAGGTGATCTACCTGTCTCAGCCTCCCAAAGTGCTGGAATTACAGGTGTGAGCCACCATGCCTGGCCCTGTTTTTAAACTGTTTGTGTTGAGGAGAAAAGCAGGTACTCAATTTTGAAACTAGTTGGACTTTTGTTCTTTACAACTGCTTTTTTAGAGGGGTCATAATTTGATGTTATCTGAACCCATTAAATAATAATTTTTTTTTTTTATACGGATTCTTGCTCTGTTGCCAGGCTGGAGTGCAGTGGCGTGATCTTGGCTCACTGCACTTTTTGCCTTCCAGGTTCAAGTGATTCTCCTACTTTAGCCTCCTGAATAGCTGGGACTACAGGCGCATACCACCACACTCAGCTAATTTTTTGTGTTGTAGTAGAGACGGGGTTTCACGATGTTGGCCAGGATGGTCTCGCTCTCCTGACCTCATGGTAACACCCGCCTCGGCCTCCCAAAATTCTGGGATTACAGGCATGTGTCACCACCCCCAGCCATAATCATCTACTTTTAAACAAGATTTGCTATAGTTTGATGATTTATCTATGATTATGTATTCAAGCAGATGGCAGTAATAGTAATATCTTTAGTAAGATGGACTTCAGTATGAGACGATGCTTCTGGATTTAGTGAGGTTGAGAAATAAAGGTACAGCCCCTCTTGTCTTCAAATACTTGAATGATCCATGCCATATATAGGAATATTGTACCTCCCATCTTTCCTTTCCATATTTTACCAACCTAGGATAGTCCCCACTGTCACAGTTGCCCTTTATTTATTCTCCTTCCCTCCACCTCTGCCTTAGCAGAGCTGTAATAGAAGAAGTGAAGAATTAGGAATGTGGCTGCTTGTCCCTGGAACCATAGCACTTTGTTAGAATGTGTTTTTTTGTGGAAACACTGTTAATATGAATAATAGATTATATGATATTATAAGCGGTCAGTGGCGAGTTAGGAGACTTAAGTGTATTTCAAAATCAAAGTATTCCATTGTCTTCTCTCTGTTCTTCCTACTAAAGATGAGCAGATAGGCCCTGTGAAAGATGGCCTCCAGGTCATGTCAGCTCACTGTGGTACACACCCGGGGGAAGGGGCTCTCTTATCTTTATCTGGGTGTCAGCAGCTATTAGCCTAGTGCCTGGCACAGAGAACATGCCCAGAGGTCCTTGTTGAATTTGGTTGAGCTGAAGGAAGAAAAACTTACACTTTCTCAATTTTCATTCTCAAAGAAATTTCTTTGTCGAGATGGAGTCTTGGTGCTGTATTTCACAGGCTGGGCACAAGCTCCTGGGCTTAAGCAATCCTTGTGCCTCAGCCCCCCAAGTAGCTGGGATTACAGCTAGAACGTAGGTGAAACTCAAGATTTTATGTTGAACTTGTCATCAAAGCTGGAAGTAGGACATGCAGTTGGATTTATTGTGTACTTATTCATCAAAGATTTGTGAATCACCTGTAATATGCCAGGCACTGTCAGACACTAAAAACACAGCAGTGGAGCAATACAGTTCCAGCGCCGGCCCTGTAGACAGCCTGGTGGGAGAATATGGACTGCCATTAGACTAGTCGGATTGGGGGTCGAGTGTCATCTAGAAACTCCTGCCAGTTTAGAAATGTATAAGCTGACCTTGAATAAGCCATTTCTGGTGGCAGAATATCTTCTCTTTCCTTAAATGCTAGTTATGAAAAGTAATTTTTAAATTGTTCAGAATTGTCCTTAACAATAAACTAATGCAGAACATGATGTGGGCAGTTTACCATTACCTAGTCTTTGACTGGACAGTAATTCTTATTTCTCTTCCTTTCAAATAAAGTCTTATAGTAACTTGAGATATTTTTGAAAGGCAATGCTCTTTTTCAGGTACTCCGCTACTAAATTAGTGTCTGAGTTTTCTATTAAGGAAACATCAAGTTTCCTTGTGGCTGGTGACTGATTCAGATGCACACTGTTTCTCTTAATAGCTCCCCAATCTTAGGAAGAATTAAGCAGATTTAACATGAACAGCCTCCTCTGGTTTCACATGGAAAAAACAATTTTAGGAAAGAAAGGTAAGAAAATGGTGATACA
Organism: Callithrix jacchus; assembly: GCF_049354715.1. Classification (NCBI taxonomy): domain Eukaryota; kingdom Metazoa; phylum Chordata; class Mammalia; order Primates; family Cebidae; genus Callithrix; species Callithrix jacchus. The sequence continues at coordinate 14,738,781 of NC_133516.1, read as the reverse complement.
GAAATCAGCAAAATAATGGGTGATTGGTGGCTGGGGTTGGAAGAAAGTGAAATTTTTCTTGTTATTCTCTTTGTGGTGCAAGATTTCTTTCCATAGATGAGTATAATTTACGTGGGCTGTTTGAAGAGATTACCTTCTTAGCGGTTCCCTTAAAGCTCTTTGTTATGTATATCCTGAAGTCCAGTCACTTCTTCCCACTCGTTTTTGAGTATTTGATCTATACAGTGTAAAGTCACTTTTAAGATAAAAATTACTGCATTTGGGGGACTTTGGGAGACTCACTTGTGTTTAAAAGCAAAAATGATTGAACAGTACATTATGTCAGTCCGCCTGTTGAAGGGATTTGAGCACACCTGGTAGCAAAGAGGTTTAACCTACTTTCTCAGATGAAAACTAGAAATGAAAGAAGGAGGAGGAAGCAGTCCAGGGCGAGCTGAGGAGCTGGTTACCTTTAGCCTACTTCTGAGATGATGCATATTATCCGCTAGGTCAGTCAGCCTCCTCAGCCCAAGCATTAAGATTCCTGGTTGTAACTGGGTGTGGTGGCTCACGCCTGTAATCTCAGCACTTTGGAAAGGTGAGGCAGGCAGATCACCTGACTGAGTTCAGGAGTTCGAGACCAGCCTAGCTAACATGGTGAAACCCTGTCTCTACTAAAAATACAGAAATTAGCCTGACATGGGGGCAGGCGCTTGTAGTCCCAGCTACTGGGGAGGCTGACCAGGAGAATCACTTGAACCTGGAAGGTGGAACTTGCGGTGATATTGCTCCACTGCACTCCAGCCTGTGCGACAGACTGAGGCTCTGTCTTAAAAAAAAAAAAAAAAAAAAAAAAAGATTCCTCGTTGCCCGTAACAGAAACTCACATGGTCTAGCTGAAGCAAAAGGGCATTTTTTTGCTTACTTAACCAAACTGCAGGAAGAGCTGGAATGAGGTGGGTTTTAAGGACATTCATAACCAGGGACTTGAAACAAAACTGCCTGCCCTGTGTGGCTCCCTGCTCTGTCTCCCCACCTTTTCTCTCTTAGTGTTGGCTTAATTTTTGTCTTACTACTGAGAGGCTTCCTCCACATGGAAGGGGACGTGACTGTGGTCATGGCCAGTCTGTAGACATCTTTACAGCTGTGATCTGAGAGAAAACAGGATTCTTTTCCCCAGTTTGAGTTTGACAGATCCCTGGGAAGAATGCTCCCTGGCCTAGCCTAGGTCATGTGTTCGTGACAGTTCTAAGGGGTGCGCGATAGGCTCAGCTTGTGTTACATGCCCAGGGAGGTCACACAGATTGATATACCCTGAGGGAACTGCTATATACAGATGGATACAGCAGTTTTCATGCATTTTTAGTCTATATAGGACTCTGTTTAAATAACTAGTTAAGATTCTTTTCCTAATTCATTGAAAATCTTGTACAGTCTTCGTTGATGCTGGTGCCTGTAATCCCGGCTACTCAGGAGGCTGAGGTGGGGAAACTGAATATTCACAGTGGCCTGTGAATAGCCTTTACTCCAGCCTGAGCAATGTAGTAAGACCCTGTCTCAAAAAAATAAAATGAGGCGGGGAGCAATGGCTCATGCCTATAATCCCAGCACTTGGGAAGCCAAGGTGGGCAGGTGATCTGAGGTCAGGAGTATGAGACCAGCCTTGGGAACATGGCGAAACCCCATCTCTACTGAAAATATAAAAATATAAAAATTAGCCAGGCATGGTGGTGGTGCCTGTAATCCCAGCTACTTGAGAGGCTGAGGCAGGAGAATTGCTTGAACCCAGGAGGTGGAGGCTGCAGTGAGCTGAGATTGTGCCACTGCACTCCAGCCTGGGCAGAGTAAAACTCTGTCTAAAAAAAAGTCATTTGTTAGTTTTGGACTTTACAACAAGTAGACTTGAGGTTATATTTCTATTTTACTCTGTTTTTCCATAGGAACCCAGACTAGCACCTTATGCTATAGTGTGTTCTGAAAAACTATGGTTGACTGAGTGAACCAGTGGAATTAACATATCAAGGCATTGAAACATGCAGCTTTATTATTATTTTTTTTAGAGATGGGTCTTGCTCTGTTGCCCAGCCTAAGTGTGCAGTGGCACAATCATAGTTCTCTGCAGCCTTGAACTCCTAGGCTCAAATGGTCCTCCTATGTCAGCCTCCTGAGTAGCTGGGCTTACAGGTGTGTGTCACCATGTCCAGCTAACTTTTTATTATTTATAGAGATGAGGTTTCCCTATATTGCTCAGGTTGGTCTTGAACTCCTGGGATCAAGTGATCAGCCCACCTTGGCTTCCCAAAATGTTGTGATTACAGATATGTTCCACTGTACCCAGCAGAAACATACAACCTGAGATGACAGGGATCCCAGAATCCATCTACCTTCAATAGTTTCAGATATAATATGGGGTCTCTCAAATCTAAGGATCCAGTAGTAAAGGAGAGTAAATACTTTTTCACATTTCTAAATACCGGGAAGGTCCTTGATTTCATGGAACTTAGATTTACATGAAGAAAATCTTACATGCTAACTAGAAAGTCAAGTTTCTTTTTGATTTTTGCCTGAAGTTGTATCAGTATAGAGCTTATCTTTTAAGAATGGGCTAACTCATGAATGGATCTGAAGCTCTGATTGTCAATATATAAGTAATTTAAAAAACAAGACAAATTATTAGTAAATGATGTTGATCTGTTGGGGAAAGTAAGTGAAAGCAGTTCTTGGGGCTGAAAATGCTGAGAAGAGCATCCATCCTGGCTAAGAGCTCAGTCTTCATAGCTTCCAATCCCAGCACTCCCCTCGCAGCTTTATAACTTGTGCAAGCTGCTGTTGTTACCTTTTTTCAGACAGTCTCACTCTGTCATCCAGGCTGGAGTGCAGTGGTGCAATCCTAGTTCACTGCAACCTCTGCCTCCTGGGTTCAAGCAATTCTCCTGTCTCAGCCTCCTGAGTAGCTGGGATTACAGGCAGCACTACCATGCCCAGCTAATTTTGTATTATTCGTAGAGATGGGGTTTCACCATGTTGGCCAGGCTGGTCTTGAGCTCCGGACCTCAAGTGGTCCATCCGCCTTGTCCTCCCAAAGTGCTGGGATTGCAGGCATGAGCCATCACAGCCAGCCTGCCAGAGCTCTTTTAGCCTCAAATTCTTCAGCTATCAAAGGAAAATATCTACTCATTTTTTTTGGTAGGTATTGAACAAAAGTTAAATATTTTTAAAATGACTTTTTAAAAAATTTAAATGATACATTTTTATTGTGGTAAAATAAACATCGCCTTTACCACCCTAACCTTTTTTTTTTTTTTGGAGACAATCTCTATTTTGCCCAGGCTGGCATGCAGTGGCACAGTCTCAGCTCACGGCAACCTCCGCCTCCCAGGTTTAAGTGATACTCCTGCCTCAGCCTCCTGAGCAGCTGGGATTACAGGCACGCACCACCACACCTGGCTAATTTTTGTATTTTCAGTAGAGATGGGGTTTCACCATGTTGGTTAGGCTGTTCTCAAACTACTGACCTTGTGATCTGCCTGCCTCGGCCTCCCAAAGTGCTGGGGTTATAAGCATGAGTCACTGTGCCCCGCCTAACCGTTTTTAATCGTGCAGCTCAGGAGTATTAACTACATTCATGTTGTGCCATCACCACCATCTATCTTCAAATGCTCGTTGTCTTGTGAAACAAACTCTGCACCCAGTAGACTCCCCATTGCCCACCTCCCATCCCTCGGCAACCACCATTCTACACATAGTTACTTATTAGAAAATAAATGTTAAGATCTCAAAAAATGTCAGCTATTGTTCCTCTTGATCAGGAGTCAGCAAACTCCAGCCCACGAGAGCCAGATTTGGTCAGTAATCTGTTTTGGTAGGGTCCTTGAACTAAGAAAGGCTTTTATAATTCTAAAAGGTTTTAAAAAGAAAACAAAAAATAAAGAATATGCCTCACAGGCAGTATGTGGCCCATAAAACCTAAAATATATTTATTTATCTGGTCCTTTAAGAAACGGGTTTTTCTCACCCCTGCTGTAGATCTAATCTTTTTTCATCAGGGAGTCCTTTAAGATTTTGATTATTCTGGTAGATATCTTTTAAAGATACAAGAAAACAATAAAAGATTTTGATTAAAAAATTTTATATGTAGCTTTCCACATGTCTTAAGATGGTTCTGTGAATGTCTTGTCTAAACCAGGATCTCTCAGTGGGGCCGGGTTGCCTCCAAGGGACTGAGCACTGGTTCTTGTGGGGAGTGAAATCTTAGCTGCTGTAATGACTTGCAGCCTTTCAAAGGACACAGTGCATCAGCAGATACATAGTATATCTGTGGTATTAACATTTCTTGGCCGGGGTGGGGGTGGTGGTGGTAGTGGGTGGTAATGGAGCGGTTTGAAAAAAGAAAGTTTAATTAGGCAGGGGAGCAATAATGAAAAATAAGTTTGAAAAACACTGCTTAAAACTGAATTCTGGAACAGGACATTTATCTTAACCTCTCAATGCACCTGCATTTAGCAGAGAATTGAGAACATTTTCTTCAGTCTATTAAATGTGTTATGTAGTTGAATGAAGGAAACCTTAGGTCTACTTCAGTGACCAATTCAGTCTAGAAATGGCTTACACAGTGAATTCTACACCCTGGAATTAATTAATTTATTTATTTTTAAAGAGGCAGGGTCTCACTTTGTTACTCAGGCTGCAGTGCAACGGCCCCATCGTAGCTCACTGTGGTCTCAAACTCCTGGGTTCAAGCGATTCTCCTGAGTAGCTAGGACTACATGCCATCAGGCCCAGCTAATTTTTTTTATTTTTATTTTTAGAGGCAGAGTCTGATATGTTGCCGAGGCTTGTCTCAAACTCCAGGCCTCAAGTGATCCTCCTACCTTGATCTCCCAAATTGCTGGGATTATAGACACGAGCCACCACACTCTGGACATTTTATTTTTTAAAAACGTCTTTTAGATCCTTTGGAAGCTTGTCAAATGCTTAGTCTCCCTGATATATCAGACAGATGCTTCTTGCCTGTTAGACTAGAATTCTTTTTTTTTTTTCAAAGCGCTTGTTATTGACACAGTAAAATGAGTGTCTAAGTGCTGGGGTATAAAGATCCCTAACCCGAAAACTCCATGTAATCCATGTAACCTCCTCGCAGTCATGTCAACTCTTTCATTAATTTTTTTTTTAAGAAGGAGTCTCACTCTGTCGCCAGGCTGGAGCACTATGGTGTGACCTTGGCTCACTGCAGCCTCTGTCTCTCAGGTTCAAGCAATTCTCCTGCCTCAACCTCTTGAATAGCTGGGATTACAGGTATGCATCACTACGCCTGGCTAATTGTATTTTTAGTAGAGACTGGGTTTCACCATGTTGGACAGGCTGGTCTTAAACTCTTGACCTCAAATGATCTGCCCTCCTTGGCCTTCCAAAGTGCTGGGATTGTAGGCGTGAGCCACCATGCCCTGCTCATGTCAATTTTTTTTTTTTTTTGAGACGGAGTTTCGCTGTTACCCAGGCTGGAGTGCAATGGCGCAATCTCGGCTCATGGCGACCTCCGCCTCCTGGGTTCAGGCAATTCTCCTACCTCAGCCTCCTGAGTAGCTGGGATTACAGGCACACGCCACCGTGCCCAGCTAATTTTTTGTATTTTTAGTAGTGACGGGGTTTCACCATGTTGACCAGGATGGTCTCAATCTATTGACCTTGTGATCCACCGACCTTGTGATCCACCCGCCTCGGCTTCCCAAAGTGCTGGGGTTACAGGCGTGAGCCACCGCGCCCAGCGGCAATTTTTTTTGTGGGGGAAGAGAACCATTTTTTTTATTTGAAGAACTGGTACACAGAACTTAAGTGGTTGTTTTGGTACAACTTGTAGAAAAGGTGAAGGAAACCCCAACATGCATGCACTGCCTTGGTGACCAGGGAAGTCACCCCATGGCTATGGGGAAATTAGCCAAAGACTTAGCTTTCATTGTCACTGTCTCCCAGGGTGTGCTTGTCAGAGATATTCTGCCAAGCCAGATTGGGGTGCTCCCATCTTGCACAAGTTGGCCGGGTGGTCACCCAATTCTTTGATGGATTTCACCTGCTCATTCAGGTAATGTGTCTCAATGAAGTCACACAATGGTGGTCATGTTTGTCAGTGGCCAGTTTGTGCAGTTCCACTAGTGACTGATTCACATTTTTTTCCAAACGTAATGCACACTCCATCGCATTCAGCCCGCTCTCCCGGTCATCATGGTCTGGTTTCCTGATATCCCGAAGGAAGACGCGGCCACCTTGGTGGTTCTGCAGCTTCATCAGTTTCTCAGCATGGTTCCCTCTCCTCATGAAATTGGTGAAGAAAGTATTTGGCAAAGTTCTTCAAAGCCACATCATTGCGGTCCAAGTAGTAAGACATGGACAGGTAGACATAGGTGTAGAGCTCCAGGTTGATCTGGCGGTTGATGGTGGCCTCTGAGTCCTGCTGGTAGTTCTGGCGCACCTGCGAGGGGGATGTGGTCATGGCAGTAGCTAAGGAGAGGCGGCGCGGCGGGTGTAGTGGCAGTTGCGCGCCATGGTAGTAGCTATGCGCGGTGCTGGAGCGGAGGCGGGGGCCTTGAGGTGGTCCGAGGGTACGGTGTAGAGCTGACCTAGGACTGGCTATGGGCGGCCAGCTGTGGTGGAGGACGAGTGCCAGGTTCCCGCCAAGCACTGTTGAAGCAGCAAACTGTGTCAACTCTTACTTGAAAAGAAAACACAGGTATATCATGATCTTACCTGAAAAATTAAGTCTGTTTTAGAATACATAAATTTTGATAGCAGACCACTGAAATGTCCAGAATTTAGGTTATCCTTACTTGCCTCACAGCCACAGACTGTCTTAGGCATCTCTGTCTCCCCAGTGCCTCGCACACAGTAGGTGGTTAGTGAATGCACCTCTGGGACTGGCCGTACTGATGATATTTCTGCAAATGCCCAGTGTACCCTCGAGTCCTTCCTCCTTACAATTTTTCTTTGGCCCAGCTTGCCCTCTCTCACAGACCCATTCCTGTACACACAGCTTGACTTGGTTTCTGCTGCCAGTTGGCCTTTTCACCGCTTTTGTGGGGTTTGATGATGATGAATAGCAGGGGATCACTGGGACAGCATTCACTGCATGGGGAAGGTGTTCACAGCATGACAAGTGCTGATGCAGTAGTACCCAGCCCTGTGGCTTCCCAGACGGTAGTGTGTGGAGGGTGGAGGGTCCCTAAAGAGCACTGGCAAGGATTCTGCCTCCTGCTGTGCTGGCGGTGGCGTTTGACAGGAGGGATGTTCATTCCAGTCAGAGTGCTGAGGAAACTTCATAGAGATCCAGCAGGTCAATGTTCCTCAAATATCTCTTCTGAAATTCTCTTCAGAGCAGGATGTGCCAGGGGATGGAGGAGATCTCGACCAAAGTGACCTCTGTAAATGCAAAGCTTGTCTCCTGCTTTATTTATTTCCTTACTTATTTTATTTTATTTTTTTTTGAGACGGAGTTTCGCTCTTGTTACCCAGTCTGGAGTGCAATGGCGCGATCTCAGCTCACCACAACCTCCGCCTCCTGGGTTCGGGCAATTCTCCTGCCTCAGCCTCCTGAGTAGCTGGGATTATAGGCATGTGCCACCATGCCCAGCTAATTTTTTGTATTTTTAGTCGTGACGGGGTTTCACTATGTTGACCAGGATGGTCTCGATATCTTGACCTCGTGATCCACCTGCTTCGGCCTCCCAAAGTGCTAGGATTACAGGCTTGAACCACCGTGCCCGGCCTTCCTTACTTATTTAAAGATGGAGTCTCACTCTGTTGCCAGACTGGAGTGCAGTGGTGTGATCTCAGCTCACTACAACCTCTGCCTCCTGGGTTGAAGTGATTCTCCTGCCTCAGTCTCCGAGTAGCTGAGATTACAGGCATGTGCCACCACACCCGGCTAGTTTTTTGTATTTTTAGTAGAGATGGAGTTTTACCATGTTGGCCAGGCTGGTCTTGAACTCCTGATCTCAGGTGATCCGCCTGCCTTGGCCTCCCAAAGTGCTGGGATTACTGATGTGAGCCACCTTGCCTGGCTGTTGTTTATTTAATTTTTAAAATTTTTAAAATATTAACAAAGATTGTGTATGTTTTTCATATGTATGTATAATAATGTGTTTCTGGCAAGGTACTCTACTATATGTTTGCTTTAATGTAAAAATATCAAAAAGTATTTTAAAACTTCACAAGAGGTTGATGTTCCATGAAAATGTGGTGTCCTTTGTAATAAACTTGGGGGAAAACGTACTACACTCATCCTGCATCCCCAGCCAACCGCTCTGAATCCCTGGGGGGTCTTACATCATAGATGGAGAAGCATAGCTCAGCTACTGGTTATGCACAAATAGGTGCTAACCACTTCAGCCACTCAGGCCTGGGAAGTGGAGGTCTGTTTGTACATCAGGTGATAAAGACAGTGAGGTACAGAGGCAACGACCTTTGGCTGGTGACGAAGTAACAGCTCTTGTAGATTTTTTCTGGTTTATGTTCTGGAGTTTGTAATCACCTTGGGGTTGGAATCCCTGGGAACCCTTTGTCCTGCCCTCAGGGGTGAGAATTTCACTTTTGCTGATCTTAGCAGTCACGGTGGCTTTCCACCACCTTAAGTCCTTCTTCACCTCTGTAGAGCTCCCTGTAACTCTGGAGAGGCTGAACCCATTCTTCTTCCTGAAGGCCACTGTGGAGTTAGACCGTCTGTGACCTTAGCAGAGGCATCAATCTGTTTTCAGTAAGAGTCCAGATGTTTTGAAACCTGTGTAGTGAGGAGCGCATTAACTTTTATTACTGTTCATGGAACAAGAGGGACCACTCTGGGTTTGCAGGTATCTCGTGTGTCTCAACTGTGAATCATATATTTGATAATCTTTAATCGCATCATTGTCCTTTTATCCATAAACCTTCATAAATTGTCTAGTTTCGCCATATTCTAGTGGAATTAAACTTGAACTAAAAACTATGTAATTAATCAGAACTACTAATTGTGTTAGTAACTTGCTAACCCAAGGCCCACAGCTGACAGGTGGTTAATCCCTACTACATAACGTCTTCATATGTGTCCTTTAAGATGGAGTTTAAAAAGGTAACCTCCACAAGACTTTGGGAGAACATCTCAGGTGGGTGTTATTTGGTGACCACGCTAGAAAGCCAGTGACTCCCACCTCCCAGTCCCCACCCTGGGATCCTGGTGTCCTTCATGTCGACTCTTCTCTATGCAAGCCCTGTACCCTGTGCGTCTCATGCTGTGACATGTTCTAGCCACTGTGTGGACACAGTCATGCAGCTATTTTCAGATAAGGCTACTGTAGGTATGCCCGTTAATTTACAGTGTGTGCTCACAGTTGATAAAATTACTAGGAATAACTATTTTTTGGTGACCGCCTTGTAAGTGCCATGGTGTAGTGGAAAGCCCTTTTCAGTGTCTCAGAATTAGTGGGTGGTAATATAACTTCTATGTGTAAATGAATGAGTTTCTTGTACATGGTACATTAGAGAACACCACGCTCAAAAGGTTAATTTGAAGTAGAGATAGTCAGCGAAACCTGTCTTAAGATTATCCGAAGCCAACATATGATGCTTCTGGTCTAGTTGAATGTCAGTGTGATGGAGAGGAAAAGGGGTAGGTTTTGGAGTCATGGATCAATGTTAGAAATTAGCTGTGGGATTTTAAGTGAGTTTTAAATATCTTCCACCTGTCGTTTTCTCATCCAAGAAAAGGGAGTTGGGGGCTAATAATTCTCTACATCATTAAAAATTTCCTGGGACATTAAGTTCCTGGCACAAAGAGGGTGTTTTTAACAGTACTCACTACTGGGGCAATCTCTTCACTCTTTTCTTCCTGAAAGAAGGGAGGAGTTATCTTACTCTACTGAGTCAGGGTTTAAATTTAGCAAGATCTCAGAGCCAGTACATATGTTTTAAATGGTTATGGGAAATATGCCTTCTATTTGAAATGAGCTCTGCTTGATTCATATTTTTTATACTATATATGTATTCTGCCCAATTCTAAAAAATATTTCAAGTAGCCAATTCACTTCTTAATCATACTATAAACTCCCAGGACCTCATCCCACAAATGCAGCCCTGGTTAGAACTATTCAAAGAGCCTTTGCTGCTTCAAACCCACTAACCCCATTTTGCACATTTCCCAAAAGCAAACACACTCATGCATACACACACACACATGCACACACATACACACACAAAACTTGTGACCCAACTTTTGGGAACAATGTTAAAGCAAACAAACAAAATTCTTAGAAAGTTGTGATGTGCTTAAAATAGTTGAATTTTTAAATGATTGAGGAACTTTTCCCATAAGACTTGGTGCTTGCTGCTATAAATAGAGGCATGTATATGTGTCCAGAGACGCTTCTCTGTAGTCACAATGCTTAAAATTTGAAACATGCTGCAATAAACATCTTTGTAATATCCACTTATTTATGCTTATGGATTTCTTTAAGAAGTCAGTATTACTTTAATATCCAGGATCCACCGGTAACCTTTTAACCCTGTTAACACCAGACCTTTAAAATGAGTTTAACTTCACAAAGCCTGTAAGTCAGGTTGAGAATATTCCACATGAAAAGCGAGAATATTCCACCTGAGAAGCTTCCAGGTGTCACTTACCTTTACAAATGGAATTTTTCAGCCTATTATTCAGGACAGACAACTAGATTCTCCCTTTTGTCGCAGCTCCTCAGACACTGTTTACATGTCACTAGGATATTTCTAATGTGTTATCATGGTTGAAGCTGGGAGATGGATACATAGTATTTGTTTGCTTTTGTATTTGTTGAATTTTGCCCCAATAAAAACAGACTTTTTTTTTTTTTTGAGACAGAGTCTCTCTCTCTGTTGCCAGGTGCCAGGCGCAATCTCGGCTCACTGTGCAACCTCCGCTTTCTGGGTTCAAGCAATTCTCCTGCCTAAGCCTCCCGAGTAGCTGGGACTACAGGCGTGTGCCACCATGCCCAGCTAGTTCTTGTATTTTTAGTAGAGACGGGGTTTCACCATGTTGGCCAGGATGGTCTCGATCTCTTGACCTCGTGATCTGCCCACCTCGGTCTCCCAAAGTGCTGGGATTACAGGCGTGAGCCACCGCACCTGGCCGAAACAGACATTTTAAAAAATGCAGAATAGCTGGCAGAAATCATCCTTAATCTACTTTATGTTGAGAATAGGGCGTTAGTATTTTTTTTTTTTCTAGTCTATTTCTTGGGTTGTTCAAGGCAAGGTATTGGAAAAGTTAAAAAACTCAAATAATTGGATTTTAGATCCCTAAAGTATACATATTATTTGAATTCTAATGTTTCTCCTGAGAATTTCTAACCTGAAGCTGCCTAAAAACTGCCTTAAAATGTTGATAGGTATTATATTTAAATATGGCAGTGTGGCAAATATGGTGTAATTGAAATAATAGAGGACCTGGAATCACAAGATGTGAGCCAAGGTCTGGCTTTGCCCCTTACTGGCTAGAAGGTCCTTGGACACATAATGGAACCTTTCCCAGCTGGTTTCTTCGGCTATAAAATGGGGACAATATGTGCTCTCTGCATTTCTTAAGGATCTTAAAAATATATTATGATACATAGTCTGATGAGTAAGTAATTCATTTAAGTAGAATTCATATCTGTGGGAATATACAGCAGTAGACGGAATCACATATATGACATGTTTTCAAGTAGCTCATAGACAGATGAGAAAATCTACTTTTCTGTATATACACAGAAAAACAAACATCCTACCACTTTTTAAGACATTTTTAAATAGTGCAGAATATACCCAGTACCAGCTGAATGTGTGGTGTGTTGGAGAAAAAATGGTCTGTGCCAACGTACCTAATTTGCACATAGCTACAGTCTGCCAAAGATCTTTAAATTTTCTGTCCATCTTTCTGCAGCCTTATCCTGACCATATCTTCTCTCCATAATTCATTTGGCTTAAGGAACTATATAGCTACTTGTAAAATATTTGTCCCACAGATGATAAGTGATGTATTCTCCTTTCAGTAAATAAACAAACAGAATATAGTAACCCTCTTTTAACCTCCCAGCCCTGATCCTGGTCCCCTTCCTTCTTTCCCAGTTGTAACCACTGTTTCCTTTCATAATGTGTCTTTCCAGACCTTTTCTCTTCCTTACGCATGCGTGTATGTGTCCAGAGAGAATATATAATGAGGCATTTGTATTTCTTTTCTTTTGCTTTAAACAACTATCATATTAAGTGGAAAATTCTACAACTGGCTTTATTCACTCATATTTAGAAGAACTTTCCATGATCCGGCTTGTTCATATTAGCCTCCGTTTCCTATTCTGTATTGGTTTGTTTTGCCACTTGCCTATTGTTAAGCTGTTTCCAATTCCAAACATGCTGCAGTAAACATCTTTGTAATATTCAATTATTTATGCTTATATACAAGTATTTCTCTAGGATACAGATTGACAAGTGGAATTCCTAGGTCTTAAATTATATACCTTTACATTTTATTGGTTAATGGCAGATAACTCTGCCAAGTAATATGAACACTGTATTTCACACTTTGGTTTCTTCCCAGCTTTTCAGAACGGCAATTAGGAGAAGCTTTCAGAGGACAGTTATGGTGGTCTAGAGTAGACCAGAGCTTCTGAAACCTCAGCATGTAGACTCCATACCTGGGGATTTTGTTAAAATGTAAATTGTGACTCAGTAAGTTTGGAATGGGGTCTGGGGGTTGTAGTTCTAACAAGCTCCTAGGTGATGATCAGGGATCACACTTGGAGTAGTGAGAATCTAGAAAACATCTTGCTCCAGTTCATTTTTTTATATTGCCTGGAAGTTAGTTTATGTGTGTATGTACGTGCATTAACTTAGGGACACAAGCGTGTTTCCCAGGAAGCTATATTTTGCCAGAAGAATTTGGACCATTGCCCCCAGTCATCTTGACCTTTAAAAGTTAGGTGCTGTGAACACGTATGGTAAAATGTTGATGGTGATGGACACTGGGTGATGGGAGCTTGCAGGTCTGTTGTATGTCTCTGCTTTTGTGCAGATAATTTTGTGGAAATGTTCACAATACACTTTGCAAATAGAAAAAAAGGTCCCTTTGAAGTGTGCGTTATTCCTAAAGATTTTCAGCTTCGTACATGCTGCCATGCCTTTCCTAGATTTCCTGTGGTAGATGATTTGGAAGTGTTTTATTTTACACAGTAGTGTATTTTGACTCATGAGTTTTAATTTTAGCATATGAGAGTATTTTTAGAAGTTTAAAAATAACTGCAAAAAAAGGAGCTTTGTTCCGTATCTGCCTACCTTAGTTAGCAGCTACGGTCAAATCACCCTGTCTTCCTTATTCAAGAGAGGATACTATAAAGCACCGCATCTACCATGATCACTGCAGGACAGTGTGTCAGCCCTGGAGGCACTTTAGACAACCTCTAAGGCCAGAGTGCCCATGTTGTTTTATTGGTGACTGTCTGAACACTGTTGTGTAGGGTTTTGAGGTCTCATCTGGGTTCAGCAGAAAAGATTTCCGTGATTAACTAGCAATGTCAGTCAAGGTATGCTGGATTGGAGAATTATAGCACAAATAGCATGTATTGGTTGACTCTGGTTCAGTGAAAGCAGTTATTTTATAGTTGAGAAAACAAGACTCCACCTCCCAGGTTCAAGCGATTCTCCTGCCTCAGCCTCCTGAGTAAAATGTACATGACCTGCCTTGGGTTCCTGGTTATCAGAAGAGCTAATCCTATAAAACCAGGTGTCTGGATTCCTAGTTTATTCCCTTCCTACCATCCCATCCTGATCATGAGACTCTGACTAGCTATGGAGTACTTGCATGTTGAAGCAACTTGGTAGAGTGGAAGGCGTTATTTACCTTTTTTAACTAGGTGATCTTGGGCAAATCAGTTAATCCTGAGAAAGAATATACAGCAGGTCTCGAATAATGTCATTCCATTTCATGTTGCTTCATTATAATTTTGTCAAGAAAAAAGTTGGTTCCTGGCTAGCCACTGTAGAATTTGCACGTTCTCCCTGTCTGCACGGCTTTTCTCTGGGTACTCCGGTTTCCTCCCATATTCTAAAGATGCACACGTTAGGTTGATTGGCATGTCTAAGTTGTCCCAGTCTGAGTGAGTGTGGGAGTGTGTGTGAGTGCCATGAGATGGAACGGGGTCCTTCCCAGGGTTGCTTCTGGCCTTGTGCCCTGAGCTGCCAGGATAGGCTCCAGCCACTGTGAACCTTATTTTGGAATAAGCAGGTTGGAAAATGAATGAATGAATGAATGAATGAATGAATATAAATTATTATAAAATAAAAGTAGATGGTAATCATACAAATGAATGACAGTAAATGATGTAGCATGAGAATGCTCAGCGAGCCTCTTCATATGTGATTTTTTTGGTTTTTGTTTGGATGGAGTCTCACTCTGTTGCGATCTGAGCTCACTGCAACTTCTGACTCCTTGGTTCACGTGACTCTCCTGCCTTACCCTCCGGAGTAGCTGGGATTACATATGTGCACCTCCATGGCCAGCTACCTTTTTTGTTGTATTTTTAGTAGAAACAGGATTTCACCATATTGGCCAGGTTGGTCTCAAACTCCTGACCTCAGCTGATCCGCCTGCCTTGGCCTCCCAAAGTGCTGGGATTACAGGCATGAGCCACTGCACCCGGTCCTTGTGATTGTTTTCGAACCGTGCGGTGACAGGAGATGCTCCTTACAATTTTAGCTTTGCAAGCATTTATTCCTTGATTTAACCCACCATGATTATGACTGACATCACTCACTTATTCACTGAAAATTGAGTAAATAATTATCTTATTTTTATGAATCTTTCTTAGATATGTGTGTAGCTCATTTATTGAAATGTTTAAAATTAAAATTGTTTTGGGTATTTATTCAGAAGTTCGGTGATTTTGTTGTTGTTCTTGTGGGTCTGTTCTGTCTACTCCATACTGCCACCCAGTCTGTCATCCAGGCTGGAGTGCAGTGGCGTGATCTCAGCTCACTGCAGCCTTGACCTCCTGGGCCCAAGCCACCATCTTGCCTCAGCCTCCTGGATGGCTGGGACTACAGGCATGAGCCACCATGCTTGGCTAATTTTTTTGTTTTGTTTTTTGGTTTTGGCTAATTTTTTATAAAAAGACAAGATTTTGCCATGTTGCCCAGGCTGATGGTTTTGTGACCAGAAATATACCTTAAGAATGTAACACTTCTTTATATTAACTAGCCTGTGGTAAATTAGTTTTGTTAAACATCCTTTTGCTTAAAGTTGCTATTTCCAAGAAGCTATTGACAACATTAAGTGAGGACTTCCTGTATTTTCTTCTTTTGGAGATAACTATTTCTCTTTTCACTTTGGCCACTAGGAAGCTCAGAGCTGAACTCACAGCTCTAATGTAGCAACTCTGTAGTACCCGTTTGACCTGAATAATTGTATTCTAACCCTACTTTCTTTCTCAATCTGCTGCTGTCTTGACCTCCTAATCTAATTTCATGTTTTCTTTCCCTGATGTATTCATCTCATTTATAGTACACTGTTTTATTGTATATCTTTACCATAAGCTGCCTCAAATATTTGTGAAACAGATGGTATATAAATAAAGAACATTGGAACGTTTGAGAAAGTTGTTGTTGACAAGACCGATGCAGATGAAAATAGTGTAGTTGTGAGAAAATGTTGGTTGCTGTGGCATCTGCTCTTTTTTCCTCCCTTGTACTCTTATCTCCCTGGCTGGTCCATCTTCGTTACCTACAACCCCCATGACACCCCTGCTGTGACTCTGGCTGCATCCTGGACTCATCTCTTATCTCCACCTTTACCCTGGATTCACAAATGCAGATCCGTATTTCTGACTTCCTTCCTGCTGGATAGCTCCATCTGAAGTCCCTAAAGTCCCTCAGCTCAACACGTTCAAAACTAGGCTCAGCATCCTTTCCCCCAGATCCTGTCTGCCTGGATCCCAGTTGCACACCATCAACTCATTTCTCCAGTCAATAACCTGGTTCTCACTTCTTAGTTTTTCCATTTGCTGGTCCTTCACATCTACTCCACAACGAAGACCTGTCACTTTAAATTATAAACACGTTGTGGGTCTATTCTCTCTACTCCATACTGTCTATAAGGCTCTTTGGGATTTTTAACATATCCTTGTCCACCATGGGGTTTTTAGTTTTTTTTTGTTGTTGTTATTTTTAGAGGCAGAGTCTCACGTCTGTCATCCAGGCTGGAGTGCAGTGGCATGATCATACTACAGCCTTGAATTCCTGGGCTCAAATGATTTTCCCATCTCAGCTGCCCAGGTAGCTGGGACTATAGGTGTGCACTGCCACACCCAGCTAATTAAAAAAATTTTGTAAAGACGAGATCCCACTATGTTGTCCAGATTGGTCTCAAACTCCTGGGCTCAAGCGATGATCCCACCGTGGCTACCCAAAGTGCTGGGATTACAGGCATGAGCTGCCTTGCTTTCTGCCTGTTGTTAGGCTGTTTCCGATTCCAAACATGCTGCAATAAACATTTTTGTAATATCCTATTACTTACGCTTCTATACAAGTTATTTCTCTAGGGTAGGGATTCAGAAGTGGAATTGCTAGGTCTTCAATTATATACCTTGACATTTTATTAGTGCTTGGACTGGGGTTTTTATTATTGCAATCATCTTCACCCAGTCACCTTCTCCTTTTGTTTCCCTAACCCAACCCATTTTGCCCCACTGTCAGTGATCTCCATTTCTCTTCAAGCTAAAGTTCAGATTTCTTAGATGTTTCATACATTTGCTTTCGTTAAGCTTATTAGTCTTATATTTTGCCATTCCCCAACCTTGCCCAGAATGGCGTTACCTCTTCTATTCTGTTGGTGCATTCCAGTCCAACTTTCTCCTTGGTCATTCTCCTTCCTTGGAATTCTCAGGCTGCTGCTTTGGCTTGTCAAGATCCTATGTGCGTCTCTGTTCTAGCTCTTACCACTCTGTGATATGTTGTTTAAGTGATTGTTTTCCACTTGATTGGATGCTGTTTGGAGGGTCCAGATTGCGGCTTCTGAGTCTCTGTCTCGAGTTTAGCCCCATGTAAGATAGCGTAAGTGTTCATTGAAATGTTTGCTGAATGAAGAAGACACTGCAATTCTTGGAACAACTCCTTTAGAAAACACAGGTAATATTAACAGTAATCACCTTGACAGTAAATCATCATTTACTGAACTCTTGCAAAGCATTTAGAACAATACCTGCCTTGTATGTTTTTCTCATAAAACTTCTGAACAATCCTATGAGGTCAGTACTGTTACTATTCTTTTACAAATAAAGAAGTTGAGCTTAAGTAACGTGCTAGAGTTCATCTGGTGGAACTCTAGATGAAGTGTTGGAGCCAAAATCTGAACCCAGCTTCCTCTTGACTGTCACATATACTGTCTGTCAGACTTACTTATCAATGGGAAAGCAGGAGTTGGCCCCATCACTGCTGCTTGAAGTTGTTTTTACTTTCTTAGTCTGTGATTTTGCAGCAGTAGAGGAAAACCAGCAGACGTCTGAAACCTGGTGAAAGTCACTGAAATCACACGAGCCCTGTGTAACTGTCTCCCTGCTCTCTCTTCTGCTCTGGACTGTCCATACCTTCCTGAGTTGTGTGAACTGGAATAAGGATGAGGCCATAATTATTTGCCCTTCCAGAAAGACACACATTCTGACACTCCTCCAGAAAATTGTGTTCAGCTCTGTGTTAAGGAGAGGTAAAGAACAGCAGGCAGCTCTCACTCCAGCCAGAGATCAAAAGAGAGTCGTATCTCCCCTCAGTCAGCAAAGTCAGGACTTCCAGGAAGGGAGGGCCAGAAGTGAGAAGAATTCTCTGTGAACGGAGGTGAAAAAGTGTTTGTCAGGTCACTTGCATGAGTGTGCTCAACACGTTAAAAAAACGGCACAAGGGCTTTTAGAGCACTTGTTTTTAGAGTATTCAGACTGCAAGCAAGTACAATTGAGCTAATGAAAAGAAAATTGTGAGCATGTAAGCCTAGATAGAAGTTACACTAAGAAATTTCAGCAAAAAAAGGAAAGTGGCCTGAGAAGATGAGTTGATAAAAGGATCGTAGAAAACTGTAGGGAGAAGGCCAGTTTCTCATTTTTCTGTGAGCAACTGATCATGTTTCTTTTGACCATATAGATAAACCCCTCCTAGGCCTGCCCAACTTAGTTTTTAGGAAATTTAAACTTACCTAAAGTCTCTTCTGTTCTGTTTTTAACTAAGTAATTTTAAGCATAAACACTGAATTTTAAAATCATATATTTGGGGAAATTTTTCTACTTCTAAAAATTACCTATTCATGTTTGTCTCCATTTGAATGTGTAATCTGCACTCAAACTTTGTATAGGAACAATTTATATTTATTTAGTACTTTTGCCTTTTAAATCATTTGAAGGTCTAATAGATGATTCTGTCTTAGTCCAAAGCACAAGTTCTGTAGTCTGTAGTGTTATAGTTGTGATTATTCCTCCTTAACAGTATAGAGAAGTAGGAATGATCTGTTTCACTAATCAACACGCAGAGCAGGTAGACGGCTCAGCGATAGGAGTTAGCATAGCTCGTAGGACGTATGAAAATGTGGCCAGCTATCTTTTTGGTTTGTCTGCTTCCCTGGTCCCTAGTGAAGAGATCTGGAAGGGGATGGTGCTGTTTAGCCTCCTGGGTAGCAGTCATGCTTTGCTGCTCTTGGGAACCTGACTGGTACCCTGATGGGGTTATCAGGCCTCCTGGAGGTGCCTTCTATATTCACTTGGCAGGCACCATTTGAATCCTGGAGCTTGGGAAGCAGGGATGAAGTCTTCTACCCATTTATTAATAGATGGCGCAGCCTATGGCATTATTGGGGGCAGACATTTAGAAGGATGAAAGAGAAGGGAAGGGCCGGGCACAGTGGCTCACACCTGTAATCCCAGCACTTTGGGAGGCCGAAGGCAGGTGGGTCACTTGATGTCAGGAGTTCGAGACCAGCCTATTCAACATGGTGAAACTGCTGTCTCTACTGAAAATACAAAAATTAGCTCGGCATGGTGAAGCACGCCTGTAGTCCCAGCTACTTGGGGGGCTGAGACAGGAGAATCACTTGAACCTGGGAGGTGGAGGTTGCAGTGAGCCAAGATCGCACCATTGCACTCTAGCCTGGGCAACAGAGCAACTCCATCTCCAAAAAAAAAAAAAAAAAAAAAAGAGAGAAGGGAAGAAAGGGAGTCATGTAGGGATTATCCTATTGTAATGATGATATTACAGTATGCTAAACACAGCTGTTGTGTATATACAAAGCGTGATACAATGGGGCCAACTCCTGGTTTCCCATCGATAAATAAATAGGGACTATAGAGGTACTCCGGGAGGCCTGATAACCCCATCAGGGTACCAGTCAGGTTCTCAAGAGCAACAAAGCATGTGACTGCTACCCAGGAGGCTAAATAGCACCATCCCCTTCCAGATCTCTTCACTAGGGACCAGGTAAGCAGACAAACCAAAAAGATAGCTGGCCACATTTTCATACGTCCTACGAGCTATGCTAACTCCTATCACTGAGCCGTCTACCTGCTCTGCATGTTGATTAGTGAGACAGATATTCCTACTTCTCTATATTGTTAAGGAGGAATAATCACAACTATAACACTACAGACTACAGAACTTGTGCTTTTGACTAAGATAGAACTATCTATTAGACCTTCAAATAATTTAAAAGGCAGAAGTAGCACCAAAGTGCTGACTTGTGAAGGAGAGATGAGACTCTTTCAGATACAGAAGCATGAGGAGTAGTTATGTGGGAAAAGATAAATTTGAAAATATTTCAGATACTGTGTGGAAGGTTGATAAAGACCAAACTCTACGGAGCTGAGCCTTCTCTCGAGCAAATAGAACAGCCCACTGAATAAAACTTACAGTGGGGAAACCTTTTCAGAAAGGCTCACAATATTCGTTATTTAGAAAACATTTTCGAGTGTCTAAGCATTTTTGTAGTATCGGCCAAGCATTGCTCTAAGCACTTGGGCTATAACAGCGAAAAAAACAGGCAAATCTCTGCCCTTGTAGAGCAAACAATTTAGCGTAGACAAGCAGAAAAGAAACCAAATACATCCGTAAAATGTATTGTCTAGAGCCTTTTGGTTCTGAGTAATAGAAACAGAATCAAACTCGTTAAGCAAAATGAATTGCTGTGAGGTTGTTTCTGACTGGCTCTGTTTGGGGCAGATGTCTACTCCTGATCCAATCAGATACGGCCAGTGACGGGGTTCCAGGATACAAACACCACCTCCGGAGCCATGTGAGCTGCATAGTGTCTAAAGTGGGTCTGTTACGGACTCCACAGCTTTCCAGTTCCATTGTTTTCTTTCATTACCAAGAATAGGTTTTGCAATGCAAGTAATCTCACAGTATTTAAAATGGACAAGACTACTTACTCAACCTTTAAGGAAACATGAGAGCAGCACAGAAAGAAAAAGAGATTCACTAATTTATTGAAATTGTTGAGAAGTGACTGCAGCCAGAACCTTGGTTATCTAGGAAGTTTTTGGAAAGTGGAAAGTTTACCTCCTTAACCACATGTTTTAGCAGTTTTTGGTATCAGTCTTTCTAAAATGGATTTCTCGTTACCTACTTCCTTAACAGAGTCTCACAAACATATTTTAATTGTAAAACAGTGCTTACATTTAGACTCTTGTTTTTTTTTTGAGACAGAGTCTCATTCTGTTGCCTAGGCTGGAGTGCTGTAGCTTAATCTCAGCTCACTGCAACCTCCCCCTCCCAGGTTCAAGCGATTCTCCAGCCTCAGCCACCCAAGTAGTTGGGATTGTAGGTGCACATCAGCACACCCAGCTAATTTTTGTATTTTTAATAAAGAAGGGGTTTTACTATGTTAGCCAGGCTGGTCTCGAACTCCTGGCCTCAAGTGATCCACCCACCTCGGCCTCCCATAGTGCTGAGATTACAGGGGTGAGGCACTGTGCCTGGCCCACTTACGCTCTTTTCAAGTTTTGTCTTAGGCTTCTTTACTTTTTAAGTTCTGTGACTGTTCTTTGGATTTTTTTTTTTTTTTTAAAAAGATGGAATCTAACTCTGTTGCCCAGGCTGGAGTGCAGTGACGCCATCTTGGCTCACTGCAACCTTTGCCTCCTGGGTTCAAGTGTTTCTCCTGCCTCAGCCTCCCGAGTAGCTGGGATTGCAGGCACCTGCCACTATGCCCAGATAATTTTTTGTATTTTTAGTAGAGATGGGTTTTGCAGTGATGGCCAGGCTGATCTCGAACTCTTGGTCTCAAGCAATCTTCCTGCCTTGGCCACCCAAAATGCTGAAATTACAGGCATGAGTCACTGCATCCGGCCCTGTTCTTTGGATTCTTTTTTCTTTTTTGAGATGGAGTTTCGCTCTTGTTACCCAAGTTGGAGTGCAATGGCACGATCTCGGCTCACCGCAACCTCCGCCTCCTGGGTTCAGGCAATTCTCCTGCCTCAGCCTCCTGAGTAGCTGGGATTACAGACATGCACCACCATGCCCAGCTAATTTTTTGTATTTTTAGTAGAGACAGGGTTTCACTATGTTGACCAGGATGGTTGTTCTTTGGATTTTTAAAAGCCATTTGCTGGGTGCCGTGGCTTATGCCTATAATTTCAGCGTTTTGGGTGGCCAAGGCGGGAAGATTGCTTAAGGCCAAGAGTTTAAGACCAGTCTGGGCAACATAGTGAGACCCTTATCTCTTCCATAAAAGGATGAATTAGCCAGATGTAGTGCACATCTGTAGTCCTAGCTACTAGAGAGGCCGAGGTGGGAGGATCAGTTCAGCCCAGCAGTTTGAGGCTGCAGTGAGCTGTAATCGTGCCACTGCACTCCAGCCTGGGCAACAATGAGACCCTGTGTCTAACTAAAAAATAAACAGAACAGAAGCCTTTCCATAGGATCATCTATTTCAGCCTCTTTGTGCTGCTCTGACTGTGACTGCCTAGAGGGGCTCCTCCTCTTATAATTAATATGTGCTGGTAATGAAGGCACCTCTGCCTTGGGTGTCGCAGGTGTTATGGGAAACATAACAGACCTCTGGGTGAGTCTTGAATCTGTTACCAATTTGCCAGATTACACAGATAAGCCATTGAACTTCTCAGTCTTTTAAAAATCTGTTACCTTGGAATAAAGCTTTACAGGGTCATTTGCTCCATTTACAAAGGAGCAAATAAGATGGCTGTGAAAATACTTTCCAATGTGTAAAATCCTTTTAAAATATAACCCACTACTCTTTCTTACTCCAACATAGTGAATCTCTGTTTGCTGGTTTTGCCTTTCCTACCACATCCCATTTTCCCTGAGAGAACTGGAGTTTCCTGTGAATCATCAGATAGGCTCCCTGGGGTTGGTTGGTCCTATTTGACCAATCCTGAGTCCTAACTATGTGGTGTGCTATGGCAGAACAAGGGAAGAGACTTCATTTTTCTGATGTGAATTATACGCCCGCCACCACATCCCTTCTTATGAAACATAGTTCTGTTGACATAGGGAGCCTAAGAGGGAGACCAGCTCCCTGTTCTGCTTCCTTGAGGACATAGAAGGCTCAGGATTCGTTTCCCTTCCAGGAGTTCCCGGATCTGACTGGGTTTGTGTGGGCCTCTGGTCCACAGGGGTGGAACTTTGGAAAGAGGGATATAGTGGCTGCTGCTATGGGCAGTTGGCACTTCTTTAGATGAAATGTGAAAAGATGGTTTGTTCATTCTTAGTTTGTGGATTTTGCTTAATAGATAGGAAGCATGACAGAAACACATACCTCTTGGTTCATGTGGTTTTGTTACTGAGATGAATTGTTTCTTTTTTTTTTTTTTGAGTCAGAGTCTCACTCTATCACCCAGGCTGGAGTGCAATGGCATGACCATAGCTCACTACAGCATCGGCCTCCTGGGCTCAATCGATCCTTCCACCTCAGCCTCCTAAGTAGCTGGAACCAACAGGTGTGCATCACCATTAATTAAAAATTTTTTCGAGAGATGGGACCTTGCCATGTTGCCCAGGATGGTCTTGAATTCCTGGCTTGACCAAACCTCCAAAAATGTTGGGACTACAGGCATGAGCCACCGTGCCAGGGTGTCTCTAATCTTTGGAGACCATGGTTCCTCTGTCTGTAAAATGGACTTGAGAGCAAATTGAAGAGTGGCCTTTGAACTGAATACCTTTACTTGGTCACAGCTGTCACCATTTAAGAGTTACGGATCTTCTGAATGTTTGCTATCTCTTCATAAGTTCTTAAACAATAGATTCAACTTTTTTTTTCTTTAAGTTGAGAGACAGGGTGTTGTTCTGTCTCTTAGGCTGGAGTGCAGAGGCATGATACTGGACGTCCCATTGCAACCTCAAACTCTTGGGCCCAAACCCTCCTCCCACCTCAGCCAATTTTCAAAACTTTTTGTAGAGGTGGGGGTTTTGCTATGTTGCCTAGGCTGATCTCAAACTCCTGGCCTCAAGTGATTCTCCTGCCTCAGCCTCCTGAGTAGCACAGAGACTGCAGGTGCGCACCACCATGGCAGATTAATTTTTGTATTTTTAGTAGAGATGGGGTTTCACCATATTGGTCAGGCTGGCCTCAAACTCTTGACCTCAGGTGATCTGCCTGCCTCAGCCTCCCAAAGAGCTGAGATTACAGGCATGCGCCACTGCGCTGGGCTTAGACTGAACCTTTTAAAAGTGCTTATTGATCTATCCGAAGCTTCAAAGAGAAAGCATGATACTCCACCACTAGAGGGCATTGCTGTCATAGTCACATGATCTGAATCTACAAGTTGCTGAATTTGAAACTCCCTTCAGTCCTCCCTAGAATTAGACATAAAATTTATATCATTTTATAAGTATTAAATATATATCTATTCAGAATATTTAAATATTTAAGTAGTATTAAAGGACCTTTTAAAATACTTAGATTAACTGAAAATAAAAGGATTAACATGCAGTTCTTTATCATTATCTTGTTCTTTACCACGTTAACCTGAATCCTCCAGAAAAAAATCTATGCTTGAAAGTTTGTGGTCTGTCATCAGCCCTCGGGTTAGCTCAGCATCATAACACCTCTAACTACATGTTCATGTCACCCAGGTGTCTTCTCACTGCTTCACTTATGGGGATGCTGTGCCTCTGGCTGAGGATGTTTTAATTAACAATAGAGATACTCTTGGGAAAGTTTTCAACCTTCCTTCTTCCTTTTTCTGTAGGAGGTAAAGATCTAATTAAATGCTTATATGGTGTCATGATGCCACTAAAAAATAACAGCCCCTTTGTCTCTTTTCCCTTAATCGTAAGGAAGTTATGACCTGAATAGAAGGACGAAGCATTCCGCTTCTGTGTTTTTCTCAAGTGAGAACATTTTTTTCTTTTGCATAAAGTCACAAAAGTGTACATAAGAACTGAGGATCTGGTAATTGTCCATATTTCAGGTTTTTTTTTTTTTTTTTTTAAGGAACTGTTCCTAGAAGTACAATGATTGGATTAAAGGTAATAGAAGGATTACAACACTTGCTATTTAGGTTGGTACAAAAGTAATTGAGGTTTTTGTCATTATGTTCAGTGGCAAAAACCGCAATTACTTATTCATTGACGTAAAATAATCATTGACAATGCTTTCCAAGATGGCTCCACTAAAATATATCTCCATGAGCAGTACAGGAAAGCATTTTCAACCCTAATACATTCCATAATGTCAACCAACGTATTCCAGAATTGTATTCTTCATTTCAGCAGCCTTATTTTAACGTGTTTTGTAATCATAAACATTTTTACTACGTAGAAGGTATGTTGATGAATATTTCCCCAAATATATTACTATACTGGTAAGACATGTTAAAAAAATGGTTCAGTGGGCCAGGTGTGGTGGCTCACACCTGTAATCCCAGCACTTTGGGAGGCTGAGGCGGGCAGATCACGAGGTGAAGAGATCAAGTTCATCCTGGCCGACATGGTGAAACTCCTTCTCTACTAAAAATACAAAAAATTAGCTGGTCATGTTGGCACACGCCTATAGTCCCAGCTACTTGGGTGGGAGGCTAAGACAGGAGAATTGCTTGAACCCGGAGGTGAAGGCTGCAGTGAGCTGAGATTGTGCCACTGCACTCCAGCCTGGCAACAGAGCAAGACTCCATCTCCAAAAAAAAAAAAGGTTCAGTAGTCAAATACATTTTTCAAATGTATACTCGTCCCTTTCTCGGAGATTTATGAAGCACACCTGCATTTTAAGGCCTGAGAAGTTGTGTAGTAAAGATACTGGTTTAACTTGATGTTTTATAATTTATTTACTTACAGAATCCTTGCTTAAGAGTAACATTGTATGGAAATGGGATTGGAGTTTAGAAGATGGAAATGATGGTGGGAAGTTGTTCCAGAAGGTTTTAGGTAACACTATAGTATTATAAAGATTTCTTCTGAACTTAAGTTGCGGTCCGAGGTCCTTGTTGGGGAGAACAGAATCCACAGTAGCTGGATTAGGCACAGAAGAATGCATTGAGGTTTACAGATGGATCACAGGATTGTCGGGCAGGCTGAAGAAACAGGCTTCAGGTGGAGCTTCTTGAAACTCTGCAGAACTGGTCTGCCAAGAAGGCTGTTGCCTGTGCCACCATCTAGAAGCTTCTCCCAGAACTGCCTCTGCCAAATTGGGAAGCCGCTGCGTCCACAGTCTTGTATCTCTATCCTAGCAGGAAGTGGGGCTGGGAAGTTTGTTTTCAGCCTATTTTAAGAAGGATGGGTTTTATACTATGGGGAACTACCCAGTGTGGAGAGAATGTCTAACAGACGGCAGCTACAGTTGGCCAGCGTCCAAGAAGACAATTGTGTAATGTGAGCACCTCGGGATACAGGTCAGAAAACTGAGATATAGCCCTGGTCTTGCCTCCTAGCTGCTGGATGACCTTGGGCACATCCACTTTCAAGCTTGCGTTCTCATCTCTAAACAGGGTATAACTCACAGACTTGGAGTAAAGATAAAATGAAAGCCATAGGTGTGAATATACCAGGGAAAACTAGCATTAAATGAAATCAGAAGAAGATACTTTTCATACCCCAGGTTTGTCTCTAGACCGGGGGTTGGCAAACTTTTTCTGTAAAGCACCAGATAGTAAATATTTTTGGCTCGGTAGACGATGCTATCCGTTTAGTACCTATTCAACTCTGCAAGACACAGCCATAGACAATATGTAAATGGATGAGCATGGCGGTGTTCCAATAAAACTTTATTTATGGACACTGAGATTTGAATTTTGTATAAGTTTCACATGTCATGGAATACTCTTTTTATTTTTTTTTTCCAAGCACTTAAAAACGTTCTTAGCTTGTGGACTATACAAAAACAGGTGGCCGGCTGGATTTGACTTACCAGTCGTGGTTTCCTGGTCCGTGTTCTAGATGGTTATACTTAAAATATTTTAAAATGTAGGGTTGTTTTGCCTTAATCTAGTAGCAAATAAATTTGGGGCTTTGATGATATTGTCTGAATAGTTTTGTTGGCGTTCGTTGGACCTGATGGTAGCTTCCCCTTTGACAGTAGAATCAAATATACTCCGTGGCCATGTATGGGACCGTGGGAGTTGCTTAGGTGAAAACGTTCTGAGAAGGATGAGTTTGCCACCCGGCCATTGGGTTCTTAGAACCTCCACCTTTTCTCCCATCTCATGTGCGCCTTTGGTTTTGGAAGAGGAATGGGGCACTCAGGTATTTTTTTTATGGGAAAAGTTGCGTTTGGAGACACCCCCATGTCCATGCCCCCAAACTCCTCGTTATACCTGCCTCATTCCCTTCTTTGGCGTGTTCTGTATTTAGCTTTACAGCTTTGCTGCTTTATAGACAAGAATCCCCCCGCCCCCAAATCTTGTTACCATTGTGATATCTTCATCCCTGTTAGAAAACCGAGTGCCTTCCTTGCGCTCAAGTCCCGTAGAATTTCTTTCAGCCAACGAAAATCAAAGGTAACTCTGACGCCAGTCACTGGAGGTGAAGGCGTGGTGTGAAGCTGCTGCAGTGCTCTGCTTTGCAGCAGCCTGGTCTACCCTCCCTTGGTCCTCAAGCACTTCTGCATGCCTTTCCTTTATTAATAGGTGCACCTTCCTCAATTCTCTTTTCCTTCTAGGTGCAAGCAGAGTGTAGAGTGTGTTGTAGGTACACTGACATCTAGAAACGGAGAGCAGAGAGGTAGTGTGGCACCGAAGGAGGGCAATGTGAGAGCAAGAAGGGAAGGAGTGCTCCGAGATTAAGGAGGGGAGTGATCTGTTTGCCTTCCTAGGTGCACCTGCCACTTGGTGAGACAAGTAAGGCTGCAAGCTGTCTTTGGAGGAAGAGAGTGCTTCTTTGGAGGAGGAGAGTATATGAATGTTTGTATGAGCTTTAACCCAGGTTTACTGATTGAAAGAAACTATATTTAATTTTGCTTTGCTCGTATCCCTTTTATTTGGGCTTTACTAAATATAGCTGGAAGGGAGGGACGGAGGGGAAACTGTGTAGAGCAGAAGTTAAAACATGCCAGAGCTTTGGCAGCTTTGGGACAGAAAAATAAAACTTTAAACTTGCTTTCTATTTTGAGGCCATCACAAGATGTTTTGTGCTTACGTTCATTCCTAAGTCATAAACGGGTAGGAGGGGCTGGGAATTAAGTAAATTATCCCTTGAAAAATACTAATTTGAAATTGAGATAAAATTAGCAAAGGGAAGACTGGTGAAGGAAATAAAACATTGGACCCAGCCTGTTTGCAGGCAAAATAATAAACACCTCGTGGGGGTAGAAGAGGCATACCAGTTTCCTTCCAGATTTTAGCCTCTGCTCCTTCACAGAGCCCCATTGTCTCAGAGTGGGGGGCACAGCTGAGTCCTATGAGAACTGACTTGACAAATAAAGCCTGTCAGGGGATTTTGACACAGGTCAACCCCTTCCTAAAGCGGTGATCTCAGAGGCAACATGATTTCTTACTCACAGGCAGTAGCTGTCATACTATGAGCTGTTTTATCGTAATGAAATTATCACATACAAGATGTGGTAATTGCCTATTTTTAGGAATCTCCCTTCTGGGAATTGTGGTGAAGATGATCTCTAGAAAGGTTCTCTGTGGTCCTGTGAAACAACCTCCTTTCCCAAGACAAGACTCCCCTTCCTGGTAACCTATTGCTGCTCTGCAGATGGGTCTCTTCACCTCCATCAAGGGCTGCTTGTCTGTTTCCCTGAATAATAGGAATGCTTCTCCCTAGGCTTCAGCCTTGGGCTTTCCCCTCAGGTTCTGCTTGCCCCTTGAGACATATTTGTGGATCTGGAGCAAAACCATAAGCAGGAGAAGTGGTGAATGTGTGTGAGGAAGCCACTTTGTACTTAGGACATCTTGTAACCCAGCCTCCTAAAGCATAGGTCTGATGAGGTCACATTCCTGCTTAAAAAATCTTTCATGACTGCAGACAGAGAGAAAAGACTGAAAGGAAATGTGCCAAAATATTAGCAGTGTTTTCTTCTGAGTGTTGAGCTCTCTGGTGATAATCTTTATTTACTTTATGGATTTTACTCCTTTCCAATTACTTATATAATAGACATATAATACTATTTTTTAAGAAAAGTGCTATTTTTATAATAAGGAAAAGCACCATTTAAAAAGCTTTGGTGGCTCCCATTTGCCAATTATAAATCCTCTCTATGACATTGAAGGTTTTTGCAATACTGCTCCAGTCCTTCTGACCTCACCCACTTCTCTCTCTGCCCTCACTCCAAAGGAACAGCAGAACTGAGTTACCCACTGTCACCAAAATACCTTTGGTGCTTTGCCTTCACTCATGCTCCTTCTTCACCTGTCAACTTTCCATCCTTCAAACACATTTCTCCTTCTTCAGAGACTATTTACCATAACATACATCTTGTAAAAGGCTTAAAAAGAACCCAGAAAACAAAGACCATTCTTAATCCCACTTCCAGGAGATAAACAGTTAGCATTTTGATATATGCTTTGTTCTGTAGCTGAGGAGTAGTCTAGTATACCTTGGATGTCTAGTATAAATTTTACATTCTATCTAGTAGTAGTATTCATTTCTGTCTTATCTCGATTCTGGATTTTAAGTTACTTGACGGCTACAAGAATGACCTTACATTTTTGCAGCCTCCACAGGCCTTGAGCACTGTGACATTCATATAATACGCATTCGGAAATCATCTGCTGAATCAAACAAGGGAGAAAAGACAAGCTTGTAACTTAAGCACAAACCATAGTAACAAACGTAAACGTGCTGGTTACACTATGAATATAATGCTGAGTCTATCAATAAACGCTTAAGTCACAGGAGAAATACAAACACTGTCACCTTGGAGGAGTGTCAGGAACAACGACATGACTAGGGACCTTAGTAGGTAGGGTAATTCTGGTATATTACATGGAGGAGATTCATCAGCCTTGAAGAGAGAAAAAGTTTATTTTAAAAACATAATAAATAAATAAAACAACCAACCATGATACGACTTGGTGTAGAAAGAGGAGGTGTTGTATAGACCATTGATTCTCAACCCATGCTTATGTTTGAATCACTGGGGAGTTTTTAAAAAATACCAGTGCCTGGACCCAATCCTGGATCACTTAAATTAGAATCTCTGGGTGGGCTTAGCTTTTTTTTTTTAAATATATAAACACCTATACGGGTGACTCTAATGAAACCCTGGGTACGGATCCCTCAATCCAGGCTTGAGAATCACAGTCTTGGCAGCGAAACCTTCTTTACAAATAATGAATATCTTGCTTTTTTTCATATTGTTGAAGAAACCAGGAGACTGGTTCATCTTGAGGAAGGGAGGTTTTGGTGGGGGTGAGAATAGCTGCTGCAGATTGTTGTGTGTTAAATGTACTTTACAGCAATTGGATAAAATGCACCCATTTGCTATTATTAAGAAACTCATCTGTGCATCTTAAATTGCCCAGGCTTTCCCCCTCTCTTAAAGGCTGCTTCCTCCTAGAGCAGTGACTGAAGTAGACTGCAGCCAGTATAAATTACATTATTGCATTCACCTCTATTATTTTATCTAAGCTTCTTCAAGGGATTTGACCCTTACTCAAATACTATCAAAACATAACTTTGTCTCAAACATTATATTTCCCAAATTTGTGTTTCTTTTCCTTCCTTCCTTCCTTCCTTCCTTCCTTCCTTCCTTCCTTCCTTCCTTCCTTTCTTCCTTCCTTCCTTCCTCCCTCCCTCCCTCCCTTCCCCCTTCCCCCCTTCCTTCCTCCCTCCCTCCCTCCCTCCCTCCCTTCCCCCTTCCTCCCTTCTCCCCTCCCTCCCTCCCTCCCTCCCCTCTTCTCCCTCCCTCCCTCCCTCCCCTCTTCTCCCTCCCTCCTTCCCTCCCCTCTTCTCCCTCCCTCCCCTCTTCTCCCTCCCTCCCTCCCTCCCTCCCTCCCTCCCTCCCTCCCTTCCCTCCTTCCCTCCTCTCCCTCCCTTCCTTCCCTCCCCTCCCTCCCATGCTTCCCCTCCCCCCCTTCCCTGGCTAATGTGTGTGTGTGTGTGTGTTTGTGTGTGTGTGTGTGTGTGTGTGTGTATTTTTTAGTAAAAATGGGGTTTCACCATGTTGGCCGGGCTGGTCTCGAACTCCTGACCTCAGGTGATCCGCCTATCTCCACTTCCCAAAGTGCTGGGATTACAGTGGTGAGCCACCAGGCCTGGCCTTGTGTCTCTTTTTCACGTTAAAACCTAACATCCACACCACTCAACCCCAACAAAACAAAGACTAACAAGCAAAAAAAAATTTTATGCAAGTTTTCTAATAGTACAAAGCATGGTAGAATATCTACAGCAGTTTATCACATGGGAAAGGAAATTAGCGTCCCTTAGTCTAGCTATCAAGTAACCATGTACCCTAGAGTAACACATTTTTCACTCCGTGCCCCCTTGGTTTGAATGCAGGGACTGTTATTTTGCTAAATTGTGTTTCGCGTTCTGAAGCACACTTGCATGTTGTTACGCAGTGTGTTTAAATCCTAACCACAGTGCTTTTGTTGCAATGGAAATATTTCAATTAATGTTTAGGGTTGGAACATATAAATAAAACTTGGGTCCAGAGAGTTGATTAATCATTACATTCTGGGGTGCAGGCAGGGTTTTGAGTTCTGTCAAGGGAGGAATTAATGTCCTCTGCCTGTGAGGTCTTTCCTGAGGAAAGCTTGGGTTTTAGTGTTACTCCTTACACGGTATTTTTCTTTTGGCAAGAGTAGAGCAACCAGTACCCCCAGTAAAATGTCCTAAATGGCACTTGGAATAGGGATGGTTCTTCACACTCCTGGCAGCGAAGCTGTAGTTCTTGTTCTCTGATGCAGACGTGTACACTTGGCAGTGAACGCAGTGATGATAATGGAGGCATCAGCCCAGGACCCTGGAGTGATACCTTCCGTATCTCTTTTCTTCCTCCTCGTTATGTCCCCCTGACCATCAACTCTGTTGTGTTTAGTTCTCTAAACTAAAGCTGAATCACCAGCATTTGCTTCATGGATCGTGCCTCACAGATACACCTCTTTTTTTGTGTGTACAGGAATAGATTTCACACATCCTCACCCAAGTCATCTTTTAGGCATTTCTTTTTCTTCTCTATCCTTTCGTGGGAGCCTAACACCACATTTTTGGGAATATCAGCCTAGGTGTCCATCATCAGAAATAATCATAAACGAGATTTTCCTAGGCTTTAAGACATGATAAGCTAGTACGGGAATGTCTGGAGAGAAACGTTACGCGTTTATTCTTTACTGGTTCCCCCCACCCAAAAATAAAGTATTCAAGTACAAAATACTTGAAGTAGAAGAAAATATAAGAAAAATTCAAATGAACAAAACAAAAGGAAAATTAAGGTTGAATACTAAAGTGAGGGCAAAGGGAGATTTGGTGAGAGAAATGGATGTGGTAATATGCTACACAGTTAGTAACGCTGGGCAGCAAATTTAACCCTGAACTTTGTAACAGCTAAAGCAAAAAGAAACAGTCGCTCCTCTGCTCCCAGATTAGGGAGGAGCCAGGAGAGGCTGCTAGGGAATCTTACTCCGTGAGTACTGGTCAAATACTCCTTGTATCCCCCAGGAAAGTTCCTTCCTTGCCTGGGGGTTGGGGGGACAGACCCCCAAACAACTTTAAACAGTGTGAGAGTGGAGTAAGAATGTCCAGAAAGGCGGAATCTACAGAGGTGGAAAGCCAGCTGGGGGTTGCCACGGGCTGGGAAGGGGTGAGATGGGTGAGGGAGACACTTCTCAAGGGTACAGGGTTTCTTTTTGGGGTGACAGAAATGTTCAGAAGTTAAATAGTTGGGGTGGCTGCACACGTTTGTGAGTATACTAAAAACCATTGGATTGTACACTTCGAATGGGTGAGTTGTATGTTGTGAATTATATCTCAATAAATCTGTTAAAAATTTTAAGTATGCGAGAACGATCCAAGATGGCCGATCGCTAACATCCCGGGATTGCAGCTCTCAGGGAAGGCGCGCAGAACTAGAGGACGCCACACTTTCAGACAAAGTCTGGTCGCTCACGGAGCAGAAGATCCCCCAGTGGTGGAAACACACGGGTCGCCAGCGCTACTCTCGTGGTTGGCGCAGCGGTTCCGCAGGCACCTCAGCGCGGCAGCTCTCGGCGCAGAGTAAACGGGACCGCTTCCCCTTCTGACCGAGGTTTGGAGCCCCAGGAAGGCAGAGTCGCCTACTACGGAAACAAGAAGGAAGCCCGACAAGATAATCCTGGGCAGAAAAACACCATCAGTTTTAACGCCGCTGCTCTGGCCCTGGGAACTAACAACCTGGACGTCCACTCAAGAGACCTAATTGAAAGTTGGTAATTTCAAAGACGACAGGAGGATAAATTTACAATGACGGGAAGAAACCAGCGTAAAAAAGCTGAGAACACGCAAAGTCAGAACGCCTCTCCCTCTAAAGATGATCACAGTTCCACATCAACAATGGAACAAGGCTTGATGGAGAACGAGCGCCTCCTGATGACAGACTCACTCTTCAAGGAATGGATAATAACAAACTTCGGTGAGTTAAAAGAACATGTTGTAGCCCAACGTAAAGAAACTAGGAACTTTGACAAAAGGCTTGATGAAATCCTATTGAGAATAGACAACTTAGAGAGGAGTATGAGTGAATTAATGGAACTGAAGAATGCAATACAGGAACTCCGAGAAGTATGCACAGGTTTAAACACTCGAATTGTTCAAGCAGAAGAAGGGATATCAGAGGTCAAAGTCCAACTTAATGAAATAAAACGTGAAGAAAAGATTAGAGAAAAAAGGATAAAAAGGAATGAGCAAAGTCTCCAAGAAATGTGGGACTATGTGAAAAGACCAAATTTACGTTTGATAGGTGTACCTGAATGCGACGGAGAGAATGAATTCAAGCTGGAAAATACCCTTCAGGATATTATTCAGGAAAATTTTCCTAAACTAGCAAAGCAGGTCAACATTCAATCCCAGGTAATACAGAGAACACCACAAAGATATTCCTCAAGAAGAGCAACCCCAAGGCACATAATCGTTAGATTCACCAGGGTTGAAACGAAGGAGAGGATACTAAGGGCAGCCAGAGAGAAAGGTCGGATAACCCACAAAGGCAAGCCTATCAGACTTACAGCAGATCTCTCGGCAGAAACTCTACAGGCCAGAAGAGAGTGGGGGCCAATATTCAACATCCTCAAAGAACAGAACCTTCAGCCCAGAATTTCATATCCAGCCAAACTAAGCTTCACAACTGAAGGAAAAATAAAATCTTTTATGAACAAGCAAGAACTCAGAGATTTTATTACCACCAGGCCTGCTTTACAAGAGCTTCTGAAAGTGGCATTACAGACAGAAAGAAACAACCAGTATTAGCCTTTCTAAAAATACACCAAAAAGTAAAGAGCACCAACATAAAGAAGAATTTACACCAACAAATGCATAAAACAGCCAGTCAACATCAAATGGCAGTAACCCTAAATTTAAATTGACTAAATTCCCAATCAAAAGACACAGCCAAAACCCAACGGCATGTTACATCCAGACCTGTTTCACATGCAAGGATACACAAAGACTCAAAACAAAGGGATGGAGAAAGATTTACCAACCAAATGGAGAGCAAAAATAAATAATAAATAAATAAAAAGCAGGAGTTGCAATTCTTATATCGGATAAAATAGATTTTAAAGCAACAAAGATATAGTGGTAAAAGGATCAATGCAACAACAAGAGCTAACGATCCTAACACCCAGATAGGGGACTTAGATTCAGTGAGACAGAAAATTAATAAGGATATCAAGGACTCGAACTCAGATCCAGAACAAGTAAACTTAATAAATATTTATAGTGCTCTCCACTTCAAATACACAAAATATACATTCTTGTCAATACCACATCACACCTACCCATTAGTTTAAATGAAACATTGATTGGCCATTATTAATACCCAATTTTTTTCAAAATAAAGCAATATTTCCATTTACTCTCCCTCTTTCTTCCTCTCCTTTACTTATTTTTTTTTTCTTTCCTTCTCTCAAAAAAAAAGAAATCAACTTGTAAACCTCTAGATCCAGGTCGGCAATGTCTCTTTCATTGCTTGATTTCCTTTCTTCCCTTCCCTCCCTCCCTCCCTCCCTCCCTCCCCGCTTCCTCCCTTCCTTCCTTCCTCCATTCCTTCCTTCCTCCCTACCGTCCTTCTTCCCTTCCTTCCTGCCTTCCTCCCCCCCCCAAAAAAATAAATAAATAAAATAAACAGGGAATAAAAAAAAAAAATTTTTAAGTATGCAATTATTAAAGATAGTAAAATAACACACTGAAGGGGAAAAAAATCCAAAAAACTGATGAGTCTAATATTCTTGTCTTCCACAAAATGCACACTTCTCAGGGGACCAGTCATAACTGAGGCATGCTTTGAGGGAGTTTGGGTCATATTGGGGAAAAATTGAACTGTGCAGCTCTATGCTTCTTTCATTGTGAACGTTCAGTTTCTGATGAACTGTAGAAAGATGTTGGGGTTATAAGACAGTTGGGGAAATTCGGACACTGTGGGAGCATATTTCCTAGTATAAGGAAATTGCTTTTCATTGTTAATGTTTGATAATGGTATTATGGTGATTTTTTAAAAATCCTTATCTTTTACATACTGAAGTATTTACAAATAAAATACTATGATAACTAGGTTTTAGTTTAAAATAATCCAGTGGGTGATGGTATGGATGAAACAAGATGTGTCATGTGTTGGTAACTGTTAAAGCTGGGTTCATCACATCTGTCTCCTTTTGTTTGACTTTAAATATCTTCATAATAAAATGTTAAAACAAGTAGTGTCTTTCCCTGTTAACTACAAAAAGATCTAGCAACACAGCCAGCGTTCTTGCTCATGAGAAATTATGCTATTTGCAGCACTGGTCTTATTTGCTGATTTATGGGTGACTTCTGAGAGATCGGAGGCCTGGGTGCTGGCCCTAAGTCACATGTATAAGTAGGCATGAACTTCTAGTAAGGTCATCCATAGCTCTTTCAGCCTTCCCTCTGCTTCTGAGATACTGCTGCATGGGCTAAGGAAGGGATGGTTGCAACTCTTCAGAAAGGCAGTGAACGCGGGACTCTGACCTCGTAAGTATAGTCTTGCCCTTTACGGTTCGTTTTCTCCTAATTCTCCCTGCTCATCAGTGGGATGTGAATGCTAAATACTTACATTCAGTGTCATCTTACAGAAGCTGTATATTTT
Source organism: Callithrix jacchus (assembly GCF_049354715.1). Classification (NCBI taxonomy): domain Eukaryota; kingdom Metazoa; phylum Chordata; class Mammalia; order Primates; family Cebidae; genus Callithrix; species Callithrix jacchus. The sequence continues at coordinate 14,703,116 of NC_133516.1, read as the reverse complement.
AGCAAGATGCTAAAGAATGGCATTTTCCCTTGACTTTCTTTATGAACTTGAAACCCATTCAACTAATCTATCCACACACACACCTTTAAGACTGGCCAGAAGGGGGTAGAGGAGACAGTGGTACATGTTTGAGAGTGAATGCCAGCTTCTGGTTCAATACGTTTTTCCGTTTCTCTTTGTTCTCAGGGGAGATGGAAACTGGGTGTTTGTATTTGCTCCGTTTCCTTCTCTGATTAGACTGGAACCCTTATTCATAGTAACGTTGTGCTGGCATTCCAGGTATTACATTACGCTGGCTGTAGAGGTCCATTGTAACTGAAACTCATTCTTATATTCAGCAAACATTTGTGTGTGTGTCTACTAGGTGTGTCCTCTTCACAGTGGCCTGCATGGGAGCTGAATTCTTATGCTCGTTTTGGATTCTCAGCATTACCTTCCCCAGAGAACAAACACTGGTTTTAAGAACAGTGGGGGCCTTCTGCTGTTTACAAGCTGTTTATCTCCAGGAAATGGAGTGCAGTTAAGTGTTCTACCACCGGGCTCTGTCACCCCAAGCAGTTTGAATTGCTGAAAGCAGCAAGTGACCATGACACAAAGGTGGTTGGAGATGAGTATTTTATTTAAATGCTTCGAATATTGTTGCTTATGATGTCAGTGAAACATCTGAGTTTCCACATTACTTAAAGATAGATGCATGTTCTAAGGCGTAAGATAGTTTTATGTCTCTGTCTCTTACTTTTCTCTCTAGCTTAAGAACTGCCTTGAGATTGTCTTGCTGGAAATGCAGCAGAGCTAACAGTGCCGAACACTACAGATACCGCTACCGCCTGTTAATCTTCTCCTTCGGCATAGCAGCGGCTTACCACTTACTGAACATCTACTCTGCCTATACTTTACATGCATTATCTCACTTAATCCTCAAAGCAAACCCTGTGAGGTAGGTGGCCCTGTCCTTATTATACAGAGAAGGAAACCAAAGCTGAGCAAGTTCGGATGTCTTTCCACATAGCTGGTACTAAATCCAGCAGTCGGACTCAGGTTTTCTTAGTTCCGAAGCCTGTGCTTTCTCTTGGGTGTTGTCTCTTCCTGGTGTTTGGTAAATATCTGCTGAATTGACGCACACTTTGGATGCTTGACAGGTATTTTGCATACCTCCTAAGTTTATATGAGGTGAGATGGTTATAAGTCTCTAAGGCATTAATTGAGTGGGACTCTGACCATGTTTTGTTACCTGAATGTGCGAAGACAGAGACTGCCCGTATCATCTCCTGTTGCCATTCAGAAGTACACCTTTTCCTCTTGTGATCAGGATTTCACAAAGTGCTCTCGGTGCCTAAGGCAAACTGGCACATTCTCCATGAAAAAGACAGTTACTGTTCTTGGTCAGGTGGCCAGTTGGCCCAGTTGATTTTGGAGCATAGTGTTAATAAAGGTTAGTCTCTTCAGATATCAGCTAGTTGACTTGGATGTATAAATAGCTACTGTCACAAGTAGATCAGAGGTATGTTTATGGATAGACTGGATCTGTAACCACCAATCAGAATCAATCAGCAGTCATTTACTGATCATTTGCTATGTGCCTGGTACTGTACTAGAAGTGGAGTTCTGAAAGTTTTTTTTAATATAGGCTAGGTACAGTGGTTTATATCTGTAATCCCAGCACTTTGGGAGACCAAGGAGGGTGGATCACTTAAGCATAGGAGTTTGAGACCAGCTTGGACAATGTCATAAAACCCCATCTCTACAAAAAAATACAAAAATTAGCCAGGCGTGGTGGCACACACCTGTAGTCCAGCTGCTTGGGAAGCTGAAGTGGGGAAATCACCTGAGCTCAGGAGGTCAGGGCTGCAGTGAGCCATGATTGTGCCACTGTACTCCAGCCTGGGTGCCAGAGTAAAACTCTGTCTCATAAAAAAAGTATGAGATTTAGACCCTCAAAGGATTGTACCTAATTGGTACAGATATGACTCATGGAGAGAGGAAAATATAAAAATGGGAATCTTGTTTGTGTGGGGTTTTTTCCATCGTTTTATACTCAGCAACTAACTTAGTGCTTCGCACATCATAGGAAGTTAGTAGGTAAATACTTTTGGAATGAATGAGAATGCAGAAGCAAGTGCTTAGTAGCTTTCTAATGACTTTATATAAGACGTTGGATTTGAGCTGAACACTCAGGTATAAATGGAATTCAAGGAAGAGGAGAAGAGTGGGAAGGTGATTCAAAGTGCAGAAAAAGGTTTCAAGGGTAATTTAGAAACATAAATGTGCATAATGTGCCCCAGGAGCAGTAGAAAAGACCACTTGTGCTAGGCCAGAGATACAGCCAGAACCACGGAGTAGCCTGAGTGTTGGAAGAAGACGTTAAGACTTTATTCTGTGGTCTCCTGAGTTTCTTTTATTTATTTATTTGGCGACAGGGTCTTACTCTGTTGCCCAGGCTGGAGTTCAGTGGTGTGATTATAGCTTACTGTAACCTCAAGCTCTTGGGCGCAAGCAATCTTCCCACCTCAGTCTCTAGACTAGTCAAGTCCACAGATGCACACCACCATGCCTGGATAGTTTTTGTTTTCTTTTTCGTAGAGATGGAGTTTTGCTATGTTTCCCAAGCTGATCTCTCTTGGAACTCAAGCAATCTTCCCACCTCAGCCTTCTAAAGTTTTGGATTACAGGCAGGAGCCACCACTCCCGGCCACCTCCTGAGTTTCTGATCAGCAGAGAGAGATTATCAAAACACGTGGCCGTGGATGGAACGGATTGATGTGTATGGGAGGCCAGTTAAGAGCTTATAGGTAGGTTTAACAAGCGTTGGTTAATAAGAACCTGAACTCTAGGGTATGAGTTGCGGAAGCTGAAAAGAAGAGGCAGGTGAGATAAATGCTGTGCAGAGAGAAGAAACATGACTTGTTGAGTTAGAGACTTCATAGTGAAGCCTGACAAAGGTAAGAGGAATAATCAAAGATCATTCAGCGATCCCATGTTAAGTCTCTTTTTGCATTGCTATAAAAGAACACCCGAGACTGGGTTATTTATTTATTTATTTATTTATTTTTGAGATGGAGTCTTGCTCTGTCACCCAGGCTGGAGTACAGTGGCACGATATCAGCTAACTGCAACCTCTGCTTCCTGGGTTCAAACGATTCTCCCGCTTCAGTCTCCCGAGTAGCTGGGACTACAGGCGTGTGCCACAGGCTAATTTTTTGTATTTTTGTAGAGATGGGAGTTTCACTGTGTTAGCCAGGATGGTCTCGATCTCCTCACCTCGTGATCCACACGCCTCGGCCTCCCGAAGTACAGGTGTGAGCCACCGCACCTGGCCAAGACTGGGCTATTTATAAAGAAAAGAGGTTTAATTGGCTCACGATTCTGCAGGCTATAAAGGAATTGTGGTGATAGCATTTGCTTGGCTTCTGATGAGGCTTCAGGAAGCTTCCAGTGGTGGCAGAAGGTGAAGGGAGAACAGGCGTGTCATATGGCAAGAGTATGAGCGAGTGAGAAGGAGGAGGTCCCAGACTCTCTTAAACAACCAGATCTGGCATAAACCGTGTGAGAACTCACTCTTCACTAATGGGATGGCACTAAGCCATTCATGAGGGATCCACCTCCATGATCTAGTACCTCCCACCAGGTTCCATCTCCAGCAATGGGGATAACATTTCAACAAGAGATTTGGAGGGGGCATCATTCAAACCATGTCTCTGGCCCCTGAAATCTCACGTCCTTCTCACATTGCAAAATAAAATCATCCCTTCCTAATAGTCCCCCAAAAGTTTGTTCCAGCATCAACTCAAAGTCCAGAATCTCATCTGAGACTCAAGACCAAGTTCCTTCTGCCTATGAGCCTGTAAAATAAAAAAGTTATTTACTTCCAAGATACAATGGTGATATAGACATTGGGTAAACATTCCCATTGCAAAAGGGAGAAATTGGCCTAAAGGAAAGGGTAATAGGCCCCATGTAAGTCTGAAACCCAGTAGAGCAGGCATTCTTTTTTTTTTTTGACAGAGTCTTGCTCTGTCTGTCAGGCTAGAGTGCAGTGGTGCGATCTTGGCTGACTGCAACCTCCACCTCCTGGGTTCAAGCAATTCTCTACCTCAGCCTACTGAGTAGCTGGGATTACAGGTGCCCACCACCACACCAGCTAATTTTTATATTTTTAGTAGAGACGAGGTTTCACCATCTTGGCCAGGCTGGTCTTGAACTCCCGACCTCGTGATCCACCTGCCTCAACCTCCCAAAGTGCTGGGATTACAGTCAGGAGCCACTGTGCCTGGCCACAGGCATTAAATCTTAAAGCTCCAACATAATCCTTGACCCCCTGTCCCACATCCTGGACTGAGAGGTGGGCTCCCAAGGTCTTGGGCAGCCCTGCCCTGGTGGCTTCCCTGAGCATAGCCCACATTCTGCTCTCATAGGCTGGAGTTGAGTACCTGTAGCATTTCTTTGCTGAGGGTGTAAACTGCCGGTGGCTCTACCATTCTAAGGTCCGGAGGCAGTGGCCCCCATGTCACAGCTCCACTAAGCAGTGCCCTGATGGGGACTCTGTGTGGGGGCTCCAAGCCCCACAGTTCCCTTAGACATTTCCCTAGCAGAGTTTCTCTGTGGGGGCTCTGCCCCTGTAGCAGGCTTTCTCATACGTCCTCTGGAATCTGGGCAGACGGTGCCAAGCCTCATTCACTCTTGCACTCAGTGTGCCTGTAAGCTTAACACCATGTGGAAGCTACTAAGGTTTATGGTGTCTTGCACTCTCCCAAGCAGCCCAAGGGGCCCTGTGAACCACAGATGGAGCTGGAGCAGCATGGATAGGGGTTGCAGCCTCCTGAGGTGGTGCAGGGCATTGGTGCCCCAGGCCTGGCCCACTAAACCATTCTTTCCTCCTTAAGCCTCTGGGCCTGTGATGGGAGGGGTAACCTGGAAGATTTCTGAAATGGCTTTGGGGCTTGGCTTCCTTTTCTTCACGTAATCTCTATAGCAAGTGGTTGCTCCACAGCCTGCTTAGATGCTTTCTCTACTATAGGGTCTGGCTGTGAGGTTTCCAGATTTTTACGCCATACATCTGTTTTAAATATAAGTTCCATTTTAAGTCATTTCTTTGTTCCCAATTCTGATTGTAGTTTGTTAGAAGCAGCCAGGCCACATCTTAAATGCTTTGCCGCTTAGAAATTTCTTCCGCCAGATACCCTAAGTGTCATCACTCTTAAGTTCACACTTCCGCATATCCCTAGGATGTGAACACAGTGCAGCTCAGTTCTTCGCTAGGGTGTAATGCAGGTGACGTTTACTGCGGTTCCCATTCACTTCCTCATCTCCATCTGAGGCCTCATCAGCCTGGACTTCACTGTCCATTTATTTGTCAGCATTTTAGCCACAACTGTTTGACCAGTCTTTAAAAATTACAGATTTTCCCTCATCTTCCTATCTTCTCCTGAGCCCCCACACTCTTCCCGTCCTCTGCCCACAGCTGCTTCCACAACTTTCGGTATCTTTATAGCAGTGCCAACTCCTCACTACTAATTTTCTGTGTTGGTTTGTTTTTACATTGCTATAAAGGCATACTAGACACTGGGTAATTTATAAAGAAATGAGGCTTAATTGGCTCACAGTTCTGCAGTCTGCATAGAAATTGTGGTGCTTGCATCTGCTTGGCTTCTCGTGAGGCCTGTGGAAGCTGCTTCACCTCCTGTGGAAGTCATAGCAGAGGGTGAAGGGGAAGCAGGCATGTCACATGGCAAGAAAGGGAGCAAGAGGGAGAAGCGGGAGGTCCCATACTCTTACTTAATTTTTGAGACAGGGTCTTGTTCTGTCACCCAGGCTAGATCTCAGCTCCCTGCAACATCTGCCTCTCAGGCTCAAGCTATTCTCTTGCCTCAGCCTCCCAAGTAACTGGGGCTACAGGCACACACCACCACACCTGGCTAATGGGTGTGTGTATTTTTTTTTTTTTTTTTTTTGTAGAGATGGGGTTTTGACATGTTGCCCAGGGTAGTTTCGAACTCCTGAGCTCAAGTGATCCGTCCTTCTGCCTCCCATAGCGCTGGGAATACAGGTGTGAGCAGCTGCACCTGGCCTCAGACTTTTAACCAGATCTTATGTGCATTAACTGAGAACTCACTTATCACCAAAGGGATGGTGCCAAGCCATTCATGAGGGATCCACCCCCATGATCCAACAATACCTTTTACCAGGCCCCACTTCCAGCATTGGGAATCACATTTGTTTTGTTTTGTTTGTTTTTTTGAGATGGAGTCTCCCTCTGTCACCCAGGCTGGAGTGCAGTGGTGTGATCTCAGCTCACTGTGACCTCTGCTGCCTGCTTTAAGTGATTCTCCTGCCTCAGCCTCCCAAGTAGTTAGGATTACGGGTGCCTGCCATTGTGCCCAGGTCATTTTTGTATTTTTAGTAGAGATGGGGTATCACCATTTTGGTCAGGCTGGTCTTGAGCTCCTGACTTCATGATCCACCTACCTTGGCCTCCCAAAGGACTGAGATTACAGGTGTGAGCCACCGTGCCTGGCCTGGGAATCACATTTCAACACGAGCTTTGGAGGGGACACACATTCAAGCCATATCAGATCCTGAACTGGGGATCTTGGGAGAAGGATGCTGCTATTGTTTTATTTAATGTAAATGGAGATCAGAAGGGAAAGGTGGGTTTGAGGGGATTTTAAATTTGAGGTACTGGGACATCAAGAGGAAGTATCTACTTAGCTGCAGGGAATGAAGGTTGTGCCCTGTTGGTTTCTTTGGATTGGGCAGTTGGCTTATATTCGTGTGACACAGAGGCAGACTGGGCCACCCCAGGTATGACTTGTTCTGAGAGGTGATAAATGTTATTTCACAAGGGATATATGAATTGATGTTTTTCCCCTAGATATTGTGTATCATCTTTTCTGCGTCTCTCCCAGTAATGTTGTTCTCCCAAGATGAAGGACCACATGCTGAGACAGTTGGCGAGAAACAAAAAGCAGAAGACACAGACTTGGAGGGGCTCAGTAGAGGGGGCAGAAGGTTTCCTTACAGGCAGAGAGCACCTCACTCTGCAAGTACAGTCCCCAGGAGTTACATCACCTCCAGCACCAGAGAAAGCAGTGGAGGCCAAAATTGTACATGTTCCAGAGGTGAATGCTTGGTGTTGGAAAGGTAATCCCGACACTCAAAGTGGTTGGTCTTACGAGAATCCTTTGAGAAGCACCGTGTAAATGGAAGGGTTTGAATTTATCTTGTACAAGGTCTTTGATTCTTTAACAATATTAACTAGTTAAAATATATCTTGTAAGGCTTAGATTTGTTTCCCCCACTACCACCCTCAGCCCCTTGCATTCTCCATTTTGTGAATGAAAACATAGTTAATAAATTATGTATCTTCTCACCCTTGTTTATTTTTTTTAAAAAAATTTAAAAGTTTTTAAAACCCAGCCCGACTCCAGCACTTTGGGAGGCCGAGGTGGGCGGATCAGTCCGGCCAATATGGTGAAACCCTGTTCATACCCAAAATAGAAAATACAAAAATTAGCCAGGTGTGGTGGCGTACATCTGTAATCCCAGCTACTTGGGAGGCTGGGACCGGAGAATCGCTTGAATCCAGGAGGTGGGGGTTGCAGTGAGCTGAGTGCAGCTTGGGTGACAGAGGATCGTTATGTTTCAAAAAAGCAAAGGTTTAAAAATTTATGCTTTTACTACCTTTAGGGCCTGGGGAATGTGTGTAAAGTATATTCAGATTGTATTTAATTTCATTGATAATTAAATTTCCCATTAAAACAAAAGTGGGGAGAAATGTTTCAGCTGCATTGGAGTAAACAGGAAAGGCCTTTATGGACCACGTGCTAGCCGATATTACAGTGTAAAGAATATGAAGAGAAATGCTTTTTAATTAATTTAAATGTTTTCTCTGATTAAGAAAGTCTGTCCACAGGTTTATTAGGTAGTAATTCCTTTAGCTTTATCATCCAGTGGTTCTATTCCTGCATATGGTCTAGTGATGGAGTGTAGGGTTGTAAATGCATATGTTATTTTGCTGGATCCTAAATAGACATAACATGTGCCAGAGAGGAAAGACTCCACGGGGTTAAGTAAAATTATTGTCCACCTATACCATGAAACCCTTTGTAGCCATTACAATTAATGTTGTAGAAGAATATGTAAAGACTTGAACGATATACTAAGTGAAAAAGATTGCAGAAGAGTGATAAGCAGCATGGTCCCATTTTCATCAATACATACACAACTAATAGCATTCATCAGATTATTAACAGAGGTTATCATTGAGTGATAGAACCCGTAATGTCTTAATTTGCTAATTTCTATAGCTATAATTTTATACTGTTATTTAAAGGAAGCATTTGTATGTATGTATCTGTGTATTTATTTATTTATTTTGAGATGGAGTCTCACTCTGTCGCCCAGGCTGGAGTGCAGTGGTGTGATCTCTGCTCACTGCAACTTCCGCCTCCTGGGTCCAAGAGATTCTCTTGCCTCGGCCTCCCAAGTAGCTGGGACTACAGGTGTGTGCCACCACCCCTGGCTAATATATTTTTAAAAGAGACAGGGTTTCACTGTGTTGGCCAGGCTGGTCTTGAACTCCTGACCTCAGGTGACCCACCCACCTTGGCCTCCCAGAATGCTGGAATTACAGGTGTGAGCCATCGTGCCTGGCCAGGAAGCAATTGTTTTAAAAGAAGAGAATGTGCACGGACATAAATTTCAGAGGAAACACATGTGTTCAAATGGCGTGACAGTTTGCTTATCTTTGGCTGAATTATTATGGCCGGCACATATTCTTGTTCTGAAAGACTGTTTTTTGAACAGTGATGAAGTAATTGAGTTTGCCTGGGGGACTTGAGTACAAGTACACAGGTGAAGGGGTTATGACAGTATATGAGAGGGACTGGACTGGAGAAAAGACAGGGATACTGGAAGACAAACCCCAGAGGACTGCACATGATCTTTTCCCAGGAGGACTTTCTGTCTTATCTTGATATCTTGTTGAGAAATCTGGATAGGTAGAAGTTTGTGGAGGAAGAGTTCCTGGATTACAAGTGATCTAGGTAGAGAATTCTAGAAGTCCTCAGCAAGGATCAGGCATGACAGCCTTGATATTTACTGAGTTTTCTATGAATTGTGGCTAAGAGGTTTAGATGCTCTCAGGTGTGTCTTACTCTAGAGTTTGTACGTCTAGGTGATGGGATAAGTGTTATTCCAGCTGAGATGGTTCCTAGACTAGGGGAATTTCTCTCCTTTCTTTGGAAGGTGTCAAAGTACAGAGAAGTTTATGATCTATACATTAAAGATCAACAGATAATAAATTCCCAGTGTCAAGGCAAAATGGGGGCATTTCCTGAAGGAGCCTTTTACAGTGCAGCTTTCTGGTGCCATAGAGGGGATGTTCCCCACAGAAAGGTAACCATCCTCTCACCTTCGTTCACACGACATAGTAGATAAGCCAGGACAGTGATTCTCAAAGTGTGGCCCTCTCACCATCAGCGGAGACCTTGTTAGAAATGCAAATTCTAAGGCCCCACCCCAGGTGCACCCAGAAACTCTGGAAGTGGTTCCTGCAACTTGCTTGTTAACGTCTTCCCGGGCCTTCTGATATGTGCTGAAGTTCAAAACAACTGAGCTAGGAGATAGTCCTAACCTTCGAAGAGCTTCCATTGTCACAGGAAGTCAGTGTGGGCGGTAAAAGCCCAGACACCATTGTATTTTTAGTGTACTTTTAATTTTTGTTAAAGATGTGTGTGTGCCTGATTTTTCTCAGGCACAGGCTCATTTATTTCTGGGCCATCCTAATTCATGCTCTTGGCTTGGAGTCAGGGACATTTTTTAACACGCTGCAACTTTGTTAATTGAAATAGTGCCTTTGCCTTCTAATGAGAGATCATATTCTGGCTAATTCCAAATCTGATTGCAGGTCCTATTTTACTTTTTACACTGGGTAGTAAAACAAGCTTTTTCTCAAAATTACCTGGCGGAAGAAGTTATGTTCATAAAAGAGAAGCTTATGTTAGTGCTGTGTCATCTGGGAGGAAGTGTCATGGGAGTTAGCAGAGATTTAGGGATAGGTTTGGGGATAGACCAGCACTGTGACGACTAGAGGCTAGTTCCTATTCAGAAGAGCAATTAGCCCATTCATGAATTGCTTACACTTCTTTTATCAACCTTAATTGCTTGTTTGAACTGTAGACTTTAGCGTTTATTTCAATTATTAATATCTAATCAACAATCGATTGTGTATTTTAATTCCTCTAAGAGTATTGAATCTTCAAGTGATGGCCCCAACTTCTCAGTTTTTTCTGCCTCCTGACATTTATTTTTAAGACCAGGAGTCTGATAAATAAACTGATAGGTAATTATCCTTTACAACAGAGCCTTGGCATGTATATGTGTAGGTTAAATTACTGTTCTCAGTAAAATCAAGCCAGAAAAGAGAAAAGTGTTTTTTTTGTTTTTTTTTTTTTTTTTAAAGACAGTGTCCTGCTTCTTCACCCAGGCTGGAGTGTAATGGCACAATCTCGGCTCACTGCAACCCCTGCCTCCTGGGTTTAAGTGATTCTCCTGCTTCAGCCTCCCCAGGAGCTGGGATTACAGGCACGTGCCAGCATATCTGGCTAATTTTTATATTTTTAGTAGAGATGGGTTTCACCATATTGGCCAGTCTGGTCTCGAACTCCTGACCTCAAGTGATCCGCCTGCCTCAGCCTCCCAAAGTGCTGGGATTACAGACATGAGCCACTGCGCCTGGCTGTGAAGTTCTTAGATTACTAAATTTTTTATTTTTACTTTCAAATAATTTTAATGGCTGATAAGGGGACCTTGTAGAATTTCTGAGGTTATCAATGGCATTAGAGTTCTTTGTGTCAGGAACTTGGGGAACAGGCTTTGTAGAATGAGACTTATCAGGCAGACTTTTGAATGCTGTAGGAACAGCCAGATTTTCTGGGACAGGGTTGCCACCGTGCAGGCTGTTTGGGTAGGGTGAGATGGCAGTTGGTATATTCTAAATCAAGAGTTGGAGAATTCAGCCTTATAATGATTGTTACATATTATGCCTTAGCAGTTCCTACTGCTGGTCTAGAATTTGATTGTTGGGAATTTTTCGAAATACATTCTAAAACTTGGAGAACTTCTATATAACCTATTGTTGGGGGAAAGAAAACTGATGTTTGAAAAGGTTGCTATCTGACTTTCCACAGTGGAAATAGCAGCAGGCTTTGTGGCATACTTCTCTGTTTTCCAGTTGCTACTTCTGGTATTAAGGCACAAGTAGTACTTGTTCACTGACACACTGAGTACAGGCAGGCAGTGTATCATACACCTAGCAGTGTATCCACGGTGGAACCCCCTGGTTCCTTCCTCTACCTCTTTGCTCCTGTGAGGGTAGTCTAAATAGGTGCCCTTTAAAAAGTGATAGGAAGGCATGTTTGATCACCATGTTTGGTACACTCTCAGCCTACCAAAGAAACCAAACTAGTCTTGTACATGTACATGTACATATGCATATAAATATACATACACATACACACACACACACATATATATTTTTATATATTTTTTATTTTTTTTGAGAGGGACTCTCACCTGTCACCCAGGGTGGAGTGCAGTGGTATGATCTTGGGTCACTGCAACCTCTACTTCCCAGGTTCAAGCGATTCTTGTGCCTCATTCTCCTGAGTAGCCGGGATTACAGGCAGGTGGCCATCATGCCTGGCTAATTTTTGTAGTTTTAGTAGAGATAGGGTTTTACCATGTTGGTCAGGCTGGCCTCAAAGTCCTGACCTCAGGTGATCCACCTGCCTTGGCCTCCCAAAGTGCTGGGATTACAGGCGTGAGCCACCTTGCCCGGCCTATATTTTTTAAAAAACCTGTAATAACAGACCATCTAGACCCCACATACCAAGGACTTCCAAGTCCAGGTCCAGTGTTGGTGACAGTACCATTAACATATGGATAGTGAGAAAAAGTGATGAATCGGAGTATTACCAGTTTTCAGAGCTTTTAAATATGTTACCATCTTAAAGTCGAAATTTCTTCATAGCGGTAAAAGTATAGCTATTTATAAATTGTTAAGTTAGGAGCTGTAAATGGATAATTAACTTAGGAAGAACAAAGGTCCTAGAAAGTTAAAACCATTGTAATTCCACTGATACGTAGCTGGATAATTATCCTCCACTCCTAGTGACTTGGAAATTGTTCATTTTGGGGTTTTCTAGGTCTCTGACTATTTTTCTCTTGTGCCTGTTTTTTTGCTTCTGTTTGTGTTTGACTTTGCCTCTTGTCCAGTCACACTTCAGAGGAACGCAGGCCCGAAATGAAAGAGTCCATGCTCAAATTCAGCATGGCCATATTTGCGTACCTGGATCTTTACAGACCTACTTGTACAACTTTGCCTAAAGCGGCAACGAGATCCTTTTCTGATCCTGCTTCAAAACATAAGAGCATTTTCTCTTCTGTTATATGACAGTTCAGATAATTTCTACAGGAATCCCCAGCTCAAGAGTCTACCATTGAAATGGAAGTTATAAATAGGTACGTTGGTTGCCTAATGTGATATATATTTCCTGTTGACTTTATCCACTTCTGCTCCACCCCCGTATATCATCTTCCTCATAAAGGTTCACAAAGCCTATAAGTCAAATGATGTCTCATACCTGTTAGTGAGAGCTGGCTTTTTGGATCCAGAAGCGAGAGACATTCCGTTTGAACCTGTGTTCTAGTAATGGAAAGGCTGGTTCTTCCGAATTGTGATTCTCTGGTGGCCTCCACAGTTCTGCTCACAGGAAAGTAATCAAGTAGATCAGTACCAGTTTTTTTATTGGGAGAACATGGAGCTGCTTGTGTGAATTGCCCTGCCACTGGGCGCTCCCGTCCTTGAGAATGCTGGTGTTTGGAACCAGCTGCTTTTGTTTCCATGGTTGCTGTGAGCAGCAGGTGGTGTCTTGGCCTCAATGGTACTGTAACGTTGCTTCCTTTCACTTTGATTGCCCCTCACCCACTCAGGGTGCCCCCAAGTCAAATTTGTCAAACCAGGTAGACTGTATAACAGGTTTGTTTTTTTTTTCAATCGGGCTGGAAATGAATTTGTATATATGTGTTGGGGGGATTGTCCAGTAAACAATAACTAGACATTTTTGTTTCTTTTCAGTACCTTTTGAGATCTCTGGGGTCCTTATAATAGGGTAAGGTCTTTTAAGACTGTTTTACTTGTGGTTCTCTCTGAAGAAAGTTTGTCTTCCCAAACCTAGGTTGTTGGCTACTTAAGTCACCAAGGAGTATGAAAAAGTGGACATGACCTTGCCAAAAAAAAATTTTCAGACCACCCAGCAAACCAGAGGAAGATTAGGACTTTTTTTTCCTTCTTATATACAACCTCCCTACGGCCCATGATTTTTATTGCCACACAGTGGCATTCACAATATGAAGTGGTGTGAGTGATACTTCTACCTGCTGGGCAGCAGCTACGCTGTGCACTGTGACCCGAGCTGTTTGTTTGGCCGGGTACTGGAGGTGCTCACTGCAGCGGCCAGTGTTTTGTTTGTGAGAGTCTTCTCTATGGTTTCCTGCTTCAGTGAACAGAAGTGGGAGTTGTGGGGGCGAGGGAAGAGGACAGAGAGAAGACGGTTGGACTCATTTCCTGAATCGTCTTAGGCATTCTTGCTGTCTGTTGGTTCCATCTCGGCTGGGCAGCATTTCCCACTGGTTTGTCAGACTGACTTTCCCAGCCGCCTCTGGGGGTGGGAAGGAAAACCACACCTTGCTCGGTGTCAGCCAGTTAACAGGCAGAGTTTTGTTCAGTAAATATTTATAAAACCTCTCTACTAACCTCGAACCCTGCAACCCTGTGCTTTTGAAAAGTTTATTCTCTTTCTCTGGACTCCCAAGTAACTATTTGGGCCCAGCAGTACATCTCATGTGGGCTGCACTGCTGCCCCTTCATCTGCAGGCCAGGTCCCAGAGAAGCTCATGCTTCCCGACCTTAACCTTGAACTTGGTCGACCATTCCCCTGTTTAGGGGTGGCAGAGAGTTCATGGGAAAGGGTCAGGAGGGAATTGTCTTTCACTGTTTTCCCCTTTAATCAGTGAAGTTAAACCCTTGTGATCAGAGGAAGTGCAAAGCAGCGTGTAGGGGGAACGAGGCCTCCAGGCGCAGGGAGCCATGACTCTTCCTGGCTCTGCCGCCCACCAGCAGTGAGGGAATACCTCCATGCGAGGTTACTTTCCGTGAAATAGAAGTAAAGGCCCTCTGGTCATTTTGGAAATAAATTTGAAACAACCTAAACATTGAACAGTTGGGAATTGGTTAAATCAACTAGGTTTATCTTTATTAAGCAGTGTTGAATTTTAATGCCGTATGAAAACATGATATGTTGAGTTTAAGAAAAATATACAAAATATCCTGGAAACTATGATTCCATTTTTTTTTTTTTTTAAAGAATCAGTCTCACTCTGTCTCCCTGGCTGGAGTGTAGTGGTGCGATCTCAGCTCACTACAACCTCCACTTCTAGGGTTCAAGCTATTCTTGTGTCTCAGCCTCCTCAGAAGCTGGGATTAAAGGCACCTGCCACCGTGCCCGAGCTAATTTTTCTATTTTTAGTAGAGAGGGGATTTTGCCATGTTGGCTAGGCTAGTCTCAGATTCCTGGCCTCAAGTGACCCGCCCATCTTGACCTCCCAAAGTGCTGGGATTACAGGCATGAGCCACCGCACCCAGTCAGTGATTTCAATTTTATAAAAACTAAGAAAGGAAGGTGTCAAATTAATAGTAGTTTCCTCTGGTGCGATTATAGGAGATTTTAAACCTCCTTTTCTGATTGCCTATAATGAACATTTATTACCTTTTGTTCCTTTTTTTTTTTTTTTTGCAGACTACATCATACACAAAAGTACAGAAAACCCATATATAGTTTAATGAATGAGTATAAATGATACCCATGTAGCTACTACCCAGATCAATCACATGAAAGCAGCATTACTTTTTATCATTGGAATGCTAACAGTAAAAATTTTATTAAAAAATACTTTTCCTGAGTTCCTTACTTGGCCATGGTAGGAATAAAATAGGACTGTATAGGAAAGTGCTTTGTTTTTCAAGCCTTAAAATGTCCATCAAACATTAGAAGTTATCTCTCGCCTCTCAAGTGCCAAAGATGACAGGTGCACATTAGCGGTAAGTCATTGCCACAGTATGTGTCTGCTTGTGTCATACAGAGATTTGCACTAAAAAATGTGTCAGTTACACCACTTGCACTCTCTGCACTTTCCCCTCCTAGGAAACCCTTTAGGCATAGTCTTGGTTGGGCACTGGGAAAACTGCTAGGACTGACTGCATGTTAAAAACCTCTGGCTTTCTGTGATCCCTGGATTGTCAAATGTGGTGGAAGGAGTTTGTGTTGATTCCTTGATTTCACCGAAGCCAGAATTCCAAGCAGGAGTTTCTGTTTGCTTTGTTATTGAATTAGCTAGTCTTTTACTTAGTGATTTGAGGTTTGAAGGAAGGAGGCAGTGGATCCATCATAATTTAATAATTTTATCTGATACTGTTACAAATGTCAGCTATCTGTCTATCTATCTTTCTATATATTTATTTATTTTTGACACTGAGTCTCACTCTGTCACCCAGGCTGGAGTGTAATGGCACAGTCTCAGCTCACTGCAACCTCTGCCTCCCGCCCCCTTCAGTTCAACCCCTGCCTCAGCCTCCCGAGTAGCTGGGATTACAGGCGCCTGCCACCGTACCTGGCTAATTTTTGTATTTTTAGTAGAGACAGGGTTTCACCATCTTGGCCAGGCTGGTCTTGAACTTCTGACCTTGTGATCCAGATGCCTCTGCTTCTCAAAGTGCTGCAATTACAGACGTGAGCCACCACGCCTGGCCCAGCTATTTAATTTGGTAGACCAAGTGCAGAGTGACAATGTGGGATCCCTTGTTCAAAAAACACAAAAAGCATCATTAAATAATTAAAATATAGTCTGGGCGTGGTGGCACACACGTATAATCCCAACAGTTTTAGGAGGTCAAGGCAACAGGATCACCTGAGGTCAGGCGTTCAAGACCAGCCTGGCCAACATGATCTTCCTACCTCAGCCTCCCAAGTAGCTTGGATTACAGGTGCGTACCACACTCGGCTAATATTTTGTTTTGAAATGGAGTCTCGCTTTGTCACCCAGGCTGGAGTGCAGTGGCACAATCTCGGCTCACTGCAACCTCTACCTCCCAGATTCAAGCAATTCTCCTGCCCCAGCCTCCCAAGCAGCTGGATTACAGATGCCTACCACCATGCCCAGCTAATTTTTTGTACTTTTAGTAGAGATGAGGTTTCACTATGTTGGACTGGCTGGTTTCAACTCCTGAATTCAAGTAATCTGCCCACCTTGGCCTCCCAAAGTGCTGGGATTACAGGTCTGAGCTAGTGAGCCCGACCGGCTAATTTATTTATTTATTTTAAGAGATGGGATCTCACTTTGTTGCCTAGACTGGTCTCAAACTTATTTCACTTTTTTAAGATTTATTTTTTATTATTTTACTTCTTAATATATGCACATTTTACTAACATTCTCCACCATTAGCTTACTAATGAATAATGGAACTATGGAAAATGAATGGAAAAGAAACTAAGGATTATCTCTTCTTTTCCTTCTGAGACATACATCATCATTTTTAGTGTAAGTGGTTGGCTAACATGAAGAAGTAACATGAGTAAGAAGGGTTGTTCATGTTTTTTAGAGTGCCATTGCCTTTCATCTACATTCAAAGCAGATTCTGGTTCCAGTAGAAAGTGTGGCTTCTTGGGGCCGCACCCGCACATACTCAGTTACAGACATAACATGCTTACCTTGTACTTGCTCTGAGTCTTGCCGAACTCCCACACACGGTGGGTCTCCCAAAATCCTGTACTTATAGGGCATCAAATGAGGTGTGTGCAAATGGGGCAACAAAGAATGGCAGCATGCATATTACGTGTCTCCCCTGCTCATACACGTGCTCCATTGTGCCATTGGACTTCACTTACAACACACAAGTTCAAAGACAACTTATTCATTTCTATGTGGTGAAAACAGAGCATTAAACCAAGTGTGAGGCCCATCTGAGCACAGGGCCCTGTGTGACATGGGTGTATATGTCGCGTACCCATGAAGCCAGCCCTGACTGTTATTTTTGTAATGACAGTGGCCAGTTCTTGTCACCCTTTCCATGGCTTTTTGTTCTGGGTTATGAGTTCTTCTTATCTGAAATCCCGTGGTACCTGGAATTTTTCTCTGTTCAGAGTGAATTCCAGGGTTTTGACAATGACAAGTAGCCGTTATTCACGGGACAAGGTACCACTCACCACTGATACCCATTCATTCTTGTATCTTGTGTTTGTCAGTCAAATTAGGCCATGGATCCTGAGTAGGAAAGAAACGAATCTGAAAGGTCAGCTTTGAGATTTTTTAGGAAGCTTAATAAAAATCAGAATTGACAACGAGTAGCTTCAAAATTGCACCTGTGCTTGCAGCAAGGTAGAATTTCTGCATATGGTACTGCTGGTTTTATAAAATTATCAGTAGGCTGGTAAGAGGTTTGAAAACCAGTGACTCACTGAACTTTTCTCTCAGAGGATTTTTATATGCTATTGGAGTATTTTACCTGTGTGCCTTTTATAGAACAATTTCTCAAGAAGGATATATGTAAACATTCCCTCAACCTGCAGCTAATCTTGACAGTCCCTTGAGCTGAGCATAGACCACAGAGCTTGGTGATTAAGAGCATAAATCCAGATTAGGCAGACTCAAGCTTATATCCCGGCTCTAACCTTTACTAGTTGTGTGGCTTTGAGCAAGACACCTATGCTTCTGAGCTTGGTTTCCTTACTTGTGAAGAAGCGATGATAAGAGTAGCTAGCTCAAAGAATTACTCTTGATAACATTCAGAAAATAGGTTAGTTTGACCTTTGACATAGAGTAGGTGTTCAATCAGTTTTAACTATTATGATTATTAGCATATAACAGGAAAAGACTAAACATGACTATACTTCTGAGGTTGGAACGTGAGCAGATCTGATCATCTTGGCTAGTTCTGTTGAAAATTGAGCAGATAGACATTTAATATGAAGGAGAATATAGTGTTAATCTGTATTAGACTGTGAATGTTTTGAGAATGGAACTGTGTGTCATTGACTGCAATATCCTCAGCCCAGAAGAGTGCTTGACACATAGTAGATGCTGTTGATTAAATGATAAATGAATGGTTTAGAATTTTATTCTTCACCTTGTGTGATATGTATCCTTCTAAATATACAAACATTTATTTTTCATGCCAGTCCAATTGTGTGGACATTTATGGTTTTGTGTAAGGATCCCCTTTGCTTTTCAACAATTGAGAAGGAAATAAAAAGGCTGGGCATGGTGGCTCACACCTTTAATCCCAGCAGTTTGGGAGGTTGAGGCAGTTGGATCGCTTGAGTCCAGGAGTTAGAGACTAGCCTGGCCAACATGGCACAACCCCGTCTGTTCTAAAAATATAAAAATTAGCTAGGTGTGGTTATATACACCTGTAGTACCAGCTACTCAAGAGGCTGAAGTGGGAGAATCACCTGAACCTGGGAAGTCAAGGCTACAGTGAGCTGTGTTGGTGCCACTGCGCTCCAGTTCTAGGCAATGAGAGTGAGACCTTGTCTCAGGAGGGGGAAAAAGGGACAAAATTTGATGGCATGTTTATTTTTAATAAAGATGGAGATAAATGGTAATTTTTAGTATCTGAACATAGGCTGACCTGTAGTTGTAAGCACAGTGGCAGATGGCCTGGAGCCTCTGCTGGGATCTCGGTTGCATTGTGGGGCTAGATAGAAAGTGAAGCTTCTTGTGGCTGGGTACCTGGACTCCTGGTCATAGTCTTCCCTTAGAGCTCCCTGGCTGGAGAACCTGTTCTCATCACAGGACAGCATCAGAGTGTCTGCTCCTGGCCGAACTCAGCTGCATTCCGGCAGGTGGTAGTGATTCCTAGGGAGCCAGGAGAAAGCCAGGCTGTCATTTAGAGTCAAAGGAAGATTAATTTGCCTTTCGATAACAAAAGGGTTTAGGAAGACATTTGAACAGTAGGGCACAATTTGAAGGACTTAGTTTAAAGGAAAATAATTGACAAAGTAATTGGAAAGCTATCTTTTTACAATTTATGAAGCAGTCCCTTTGTATGGGTTTTTCTGTCAATTTCATTTAAATGCTCTGCAATTTAAACACACAGGATTAGAGACCAGGAGTGTTGTTTGGGCTTTGAAAATTCCAGGACAGATTGGAGGCTTGTAACCTCGTACAGTTGCAATGCCCCCCTTTCCTTTTTTTTTTTTTTAAAGTCCACTGTTGTAATCCCTAATTCACAAGAGTATATTTTTCAGAACACTGCTAAATCCCAGACATGGATATTTATATATGCTGCCAATGATATGTGAAAACACATAAAAGGGCAGCTTTTAGGAATATTTTTATTATTTGGAAATGGATCTGATGCCCTTCATTTCTTATGCTATTATTTAAACTGGGTTTTCGGAACTTTTTTTGTAGCTCCAATTGATTTAATTTTGTAGTGATAGAAAAGTTATTTGTCTTAATTTATAGATATTCCTGCTTTACCTGAGAAAGTATTTAAGGATCTTTAAGGATTAAAGGCCCTCTTCAAGCTTGACAATCTCAGTTCTAAAGTTTATATTTAGCACAATTATTGGTTTGTTTTTTTTTTTTTTTGGAGAGGGAGTTTCGCTCTTATTACCCAGTCTGGAGTGCAATGGCGCGATCTCGGCTCACCGCAACCTCCACCTCCTGGGTTCAAGCAATTCTCCTGCCTCAGCCTCCTGAGTAGCTGGGACTGCAGGCACGCGCCACCATGCCCAGCTAATTTTTGTATTTTTAGTAGAGACGGGGATTCACCTTGTTGACCAGGATGGTCTCGATCTCTTGACCTTGTGATCCACCCACCTCGGCCTCCCAAAGTGCTGGAATTATAGGCTTGAGCCACCGCGCCTGGCCCCCAAAATTATTGTTTAATACTCTTTTTTTAAAATGGCATTCTCTGTGAAGGAAGCAGGAGTGATCTTGTGCCCTTTGTGGAATATTTTCTGATTGCTTTCTCCAGGGACAGAAATGCAACTGTAAATGATAGAGATTAAAACAATAAAACTGCCCAATGAGGCTTAGCCCTGAATTGCTAAACCTTTATATAATAAAACATTTTCTGAGAGGATGGTAGTGGCTGCTGCAAAGACCAATAACTGGTTCCTCTGCCTGGATTCATCTCTTTCGTTCTCCCTTCTCTGGTTAAGACTTGCTCATCCTTCAAAACCCAGCTCGGATATCACCACTTCCCCCAAAGCCCTTCCTGACTTCCCTAGGCTGTTCCTGGCTCCCTCTTCTGTGTTGCTTTTGTACTTTTCAAGGAAGGAGCTCTGCCCACAGTGTTCTATAATTAGTTCTGTAATTATTAGTGTTTATCTTTTACACTAGATTATGAGCCCTTTAAAGGCAGGGTCTTGGGACCATTTCATCTTTGTGGCTTAACCCCCAGTTTTATTGCCTGGAAAATAATAGGCACTCAGTTAGTGTCTTTTGAAGGACTAAAGATTCTGCTGAATACTTACAAGGTGACATCAAAATAGATACCAAGTGGGGATACTTAATCTTGGTAGAAATGTGAATTTATTTTAGATTTTTTCATGCTTTTATTTATGATTTCTAAAAGCCAATTCATTAGATTTGGAATAAAGATAATACCCAGTGTTAGCCATGGCCTGGTAAGAGACACTGGTAAACATTGGCAGTGAGGGTAGAAATTGGCACATTCTTTCTGGGAAACTATTTGGAAATTTTAGGCCTAAATATGGTCACACCCTTTGACCTAGTAATTCTATTTCTCAGAATCTACTCTAAAGAAATAAGAAGAAATCACCACAGTGTTATAAAGTATTATCCAAGAGACAGCAGGAAAAGCTTCCTGATACTATGTGTTCCAAACCAAGTACAGAGTCCATGAGAACTGGGCTGATCACCATCACTTCTTGAGGTCTTTGTTTCATATTCTCCCACGTTGTCTGGCCTGTCTTCTTGTGTGTAGTAGAAGTTAAGTAAATACTTTTAGGAAATGGATAAATAATTCTTTGAAGTTGAAACATAAAGCACCCAGTGCGTAGGATAACATAGCTGTTACTCCAAATGCTGCTATCAGATTTAACAACAGTTATTTGACATACTTGTTTCCAGTTTTATTTTCTGTTTATATTTTTAATATGCACATGCTCTATGCACACATTCTTCATGCACGGTTACTTTAGAATCTGCAAAGTGATTTTATATTTTATATTCTTTGGATCAAGTCAAAAAAGGTGTTACTCCCATTTTATAAAAGGGAAAACTGAGGCTCAGAGCAGATCCAGGACTAGAGCTACCACTTTTGACTCTCAGTCCAGTATTTTTTCACAACAGGAGTCTTTGGAGAACCCTTAGGAAACAGGGAGCACCTAGAATGTTGATGAAGGGAGGGTGTGCATCAGCTCCGGAAAGATGTTGACAGATTAGAAGGAGTTTAAAGAGGAGCCAACACTGCTGGAAGAAAGGACATAGGAGAGATGAAAGGAATTTAGTATGTATAGCTTGGCCAAAGGGTGATTAAAGGGGATATGATAACAGTCCCTAAGAATGTGAAGGATGTAAACATCATGGAAAGAGAAAATGTATTTAGGGTCGATCAAAGCAGTACATTAAAAAAAATAGAAATTAACGGTCAACATCAGGAAAATTTCCAAGCTAACAAGTGTCACTGTTTTCATGGTGACACTTGTTAGCTTGTAAATTAGAGTCCCACGACAAGTATCAGAAGCCCTACATAGAAGACGTTTGAGACTAAGGTATTCTGCTAGATTTGGGGAGGGCTTTTCCAGTTCTAATTTTGATGGCTGAGGTCATGTCCTTTCCTAGCATGGATCTGACACCCAGTACTGATGGCACAGTTTTGCATATCAGGGTCAGATGGAAAACTCTTGTTACACTCTTGTGGAGGCCAGATTCAGGCATGTCCCCAACATCATGCACATCATGCAGTCTGACATTGCAGAGACTGCCTGTGAAGCCTAACTTGAAACCCTAAGGGTTTAGCTCATTAACTCTGCCATAAGGTGGTTGATGCCCCACCTCCACAGTGTCCCCGGCTGGGAATTTCAGGTTGTGAGCAAGATGCAGAGATGCTGTCTTATCATATCATTAACAGCCACATTGGGTGAGCAAGTGGGCATGTTCCAGTGGGAGGGAATGTCATTCCCCAAGACGTTGCTGTCGCATGGGTAGATGGAATGATCATGCACATATTGTGTGTGTGAAGTCATGTCCTCAAGAGGGGCACCTGGGCCCATGGCAGAGTCAAATAAAATTTGAGGTCAAAACTGTAACAAGTATTCACCTTTCATTGAGATGTGGCCGTGGAATTCTCTCTACCCTATAGGAGTTAGGCAACAGAGATGTCCTTCAAAGTAAATAAGAATTTAGAGGGCAGTCTTAAAAAGAGGAGTGTGGTGTTTAGACCGGAAGAGTTTGTTGGGGGCCTTGGAAGGATCTGGAAGGCACTCAGACTGTGAAAGACTGGGCCACTCCACCTCTGAGTCCCCATGACGTAGGCCCAGTACCCTCTTAGATTTAGAGGTGCCAAGGCAGCTTCAACCAGGTGCAGGAGCTGCTAGCCTTAGGGATCTGAATGATTTGACCCGACGAACTGGACTGCAAAGATGATCTGGGGAACCCCTTGGCACCTGTGGCACTACCACTAAGAAAACATTGTGAGAGAGGGAGGGTGGATTACTTGAGGTTAGCCTGACTGGAATGGTCCCGCGTTCTGTGAAAACAGAGCTGAGCTAGGACTTGAGATGATAAAGTGTGTGCATGTAGTTTATAATCTTTTTTCTCCTGTTTTCTGTGGCCTTCTCCTTTGGTGTCACTATTCCCACCCCCCATTCATTCACTCATTCAGCAAACTTAATGAGCTCCACTTCTGTGGCCAGTTAGGAGTCCATGCTATTAAGGATATGAATTAAGATCATGGTGATGGAAGTCAAAAGTTACATTTTTAGAAACATTTAAGAATTAGGGGATGCTGTTTAGTGGCAGAGCTGTAACTACAACCTGGGTCTTCAGGTTCCTAGGGTAAGGAGACTTCCCCTCTGCTATGTAAAGCTTACTGTCTCCTCCCAGAGGAACTCTAATTTAGCTTTTCTTTCTTGACCAAGGACTTGGCATGAGACTATGAGATATGCCACACAGTTTCATAAAAGCAAAGGTATGAGAAATTTATTCTTGGCAATTTATGCTCTAAATCCTTTAAGATAGATATAATTGCTATGCACATGGATTAAGGGATGTAAGGCCAGGCCCGGTGGCTCACGTCTGTAATCCCAGCACTTTGGGAGGCCGAGACAGGCGAATCACCTGAAGTAAGGAATTCAAGACCAGCCTGACCAACACGGTGAAACCCCATCTCTACTAAAAATACAAAAATTAGCTGGACGTGGTGGCTCATGCCTGTAGTCCCAGCTACTTGGGAGGCTAAGGCACGAGAATTGCATGAACGTGGGAGGTAGAGGTTGCGGTGAGCTGAGATCACACCACTGCACTCCAGCCTGGGCAACAGAGTCAGACTTGGTCTCAAAAAAAGGGTGGGGGCAGGATTTAAATGTATTTTCAAGCATTCATATTGTCATAACATGTAATTCTCCAACATAATGCACATACAATCAAAATATTTTCTTTAGTCTCTAAAATTAATAATCTCGTCTGCCTTTTAGAGTAAGGGCTGCCTTCTGTAGCTCGAGCGCTTGTGTATGCTTTCATGTTACAATGCTGTCTTCACTATTACACTGTGAGGGAGCTGCTGCTCTTATCTCCACTCTGCAGTGGGGAGATTGAGGCACCTCAGAGTTAATTAACCAGGGTCACTTGGTAAGTGGCAAGATCTGGATTTGAACCCAGGCAGTCTGGCATCTTAAGTCCAAATCCTTGACCTCTATGCTCTAGGGTTTCTGCCAGGAGTGTTTTGGAGTTAGGTTTTAGCCTGAGTCTCTTAAGAGCTAGCCAAAGAAAGTTGAACTTCCAGTTAATTTCCCTGTTACAAGCAAACTCTTAAAATTATTCTAGTTCATGTTACTGCTGCCGTAAATAGTAGACAAGTGTCAGCACCCTATTCACTTCATTGAAAACCCATAAAGATAATTGCCAGATGCTAACACATACTTGTTAAAAACCAGCTTTCGCCGATTTTAACAATGCAAAAGTGAGCAGTTTCTCATCTGCTCAGTGTATGGTTCTTTGCTCAGAAACAGTAGAATGGATGAACAGAGGCACTGAATGATTGAGGAATGGGTTTTGATTATGCTCTTCTAGGGATGTAAGGAAAATGTCTATAGCATTTGGTAACTAGAAAACATGAGTCTGAACTTGGGCTCTAACGTGATGATCTCTCTGACCTTGGGCGAGTCACTTCACCTCTGAGTGTGTTTCCTCATCTTTAAAATGGGGTTGATAAGTTGCTCTACCCACCGCCACAGAACTGTCGTTAGAATTACACGAGATAAAGTATGTGATCAGGTTTAACCTCTGCAACTATGTACAGATGCCTTTTACTGTCATGAGACTCAGGCTAGGGAGAGAGGTGGCCGAGCAGAGGTGAGCAACTGCCTAGGAGAATGTATGCAGGTTCCCTGGGTCCCTGTATTAATAGGGAAGTGTGCACCCTCTTGTGGCGAAGTAAGGGGGTTAAGGGTTCTTGTGAAAAATACTGCAATGTTGTTATTGTGGGGGTTTTTTGGTCACCAGAAATACCTCCCCAGTAATGAATGTACATACTCTTTCTAAACAGATCCTTAAACTGCAAGGTAAATTGTTTAGTCCTTACCCAGTTTTTAATTTTTCTTCATGCCTTTCCTGTTCCAGTCATTGGTAAACTTTCCATTTTCCTAAACTACTGTTTGTTTTTAATGTGCTTGTTGCATTTACTTTATTTTTTGCTCTGATTTGATATCTGTTAAATTTTAAATACATAGGGCTTTCTCTGTGTGCCTGTGCTAACATAGGATTTCTGGGCTTAGCGTCTAGTAAATGGTGTTGAGTAGGTACTGACAGTCTCAACCATTCCTCAGTTTCCTTCTCTCTTTGACTGTGGGGCACCCTCTTTTCCTTGGGATCAAGCTTCCTGAAATGTACAGAAATGGATTGAGAAAGTATGGCATTTCAGTCACTTTACATTTTCTCAGCTTCCTCTTTAGTAAAATAAGAATGAGAATAGACGATTTCCAAGATTCTTATTTTGTAGGGATAAGGGATCAGAAGATCGTGTTCTTAGGCAGAACCTCAGGAGGCTTTGAAATGTCTTATGCCTGTTAGCTTTACTGTATCCTCCCCTAGTTCCTAGATGACTAGGATGGGGAGCAGTTAGAACACGGTATAGTGCAAGGAAAGCGGTGTGGTGAACAACAGGATAAGAGAACTTTGTGGCGGGCAGGTTGGGGGAGGGATTAACAGGACAGTAGCAACATTCCAGAAAGAAGCTGTAACATCCTGAGGTATGTGAACATTTTTCAAAACTTACACACATGGTATTATCTCTCAGGCCTACAGGGGATTATCTGACTCAACATCCTTTATTCCCACACGTTGCTTACATTAAATTTGGGAAAAAAATATTTTCTCTAATTGAGTTACGAAGTCCTTGGTCGTATAGCAGTTAAAGCAACAGCAATGACTTTACAATTGTCTTCATATACTCCTAATTTTATTAAAATTTTCTCTTTCAAACCTGGTTGCTTAAAAGCATTGTTTTTGGGCTGGTGTGGTGGCTCATGCCTGTAATTCAGGCACTTTGGGAGGCCAAGGCAGGTGGATCACCTGAGGTCAGGAGTTCGAGACCAGCCTGGCCAGCATGGCAAAACCCCATCTCTACTACAAATACAAAAATTAGCCAGGCACGGTGGCATGCTCCTGTAGTCCCAGATACTTGGGAGGCTGTGGCAGGAGAATCGCTGGAACCCAGGAGGTGAAGGTTGCAGTGAGCTGAGATCACGCCACTGCACTCCAGCCTGCGTGACAGAGTGAGAGTCTGTCTCAAATAATAATAATTTTTTTTAAGCATTGTTTTGGTTTTAGAGCACTTCAGACATGGGTCTTGCAGGAGGAGGCCAGTGTCTGCCTGGGAAGGTCCTCGAAGTATGTTGGGGACTGAGCCAGGACTGCTTGCCTTGGAGGGTTTGGAAGCCCCAGATTTAGGTCTCAGTTTTACAGTTTCAGGCTTTACACCAGTCTAACTATATCAAGACTTGACAGTGAGTCCACATTTCAGTTGATCATACTGAGAATCACTAAAAATCCTGCACTGTTTCTCTCAGCTGGTCAACACAGGCTTCCCTGGATAAGCCACATTGCTACTGGAAGATTGGTTGGTGCATGTTAGGGAGTTGCTTGGTTTTATTAATTCAGCAGATCTTTTCTGAGTTTCACTCTGCATTCCAAGTACCAGAGAAAGGTACCAGGATTAAGACAGAATTCTAGCTTTTGAGGCCTCACACTTCCAGTAGAGAAAAGGCCACAGAAACATCAGAGCCATGTGCTTAGTGCTATAGAAAAGGGTTACAGGTTGCAGCCGCCCTTCATACCCTCCCCACTGTCATAGTGCTCCAGTTCCTGCTTGGATTTACACTGGGCGACGTGGTTGGAATGCATCTGGCTCAGAACTATGACGTACCAAACCTGGCCGAAAAACCTGAAGAAATTAGAAAGGACTTGGATGCCAAGAGGAAATCTAGATCACGAGACCGCCTCCAGCACTGCCTTCGGGATACACTCATTGTGCTGCTCTTGAGGGCCTCCTTTACCATTTGAACCAAAAGCCTCAGCGCTCCTCTACTTTGCTAGACCCAGTGTTTCTCACTTTAGAGAAAGCAAAATGGGGCCCCAGTTAGAGAACTACCCTACATTCCCAACATACTCACCTCTTCCTGTATTCCCCTTCCAATTGCATGGGAGGTTCTAAGAGTGGAATTATGGTGCTGGATTAGTAAAGGTGAGTTTTAATGGAAAAGAAAAAGAGAAAAGAGATATACAGGGTGCCTGGGGCAGAGAGGAGAGGCTGGCAATATACATCATGAACGAGGGTTGGAGTTTCCCAGATGGGCCAGAGAGAACGGCGAGTGTACAAGACGAGAGGTAGAGCTGAGAGCGCTCTGGAAACCACAGGGGTCGAGAACGATCTTTAAAGCTTATTGTCATTGAGCCTTAAAGACTGGTAAAAAATTGGGTCCTTGAAACTTAGTTGCTGAGAAGTCTGTAAAATTCATCGTGACTAGTTGTGGTTCCCTCCCACCCCCTTACCTAGAAAGTGAAGCAGAATAACAAGCTCACTCCTGTTATCCTAGCACTTTGGGAGCCCAAGGTGGGTGGATCATCTGAGGTCAGGAGTTTGGGACCAGCCTGGCCAACATGGTGAAACCCAGTCTCTACTAAAAACACAAAAATTAGCCGGGCATGATATTGGGCACCTGTAATTCCAGCTACTAGGAAGGCTGAGGCAGGAGAATCGCTGGAACCCAGCAGGCGGAGGCTGCAGCAAAACAAAATCGTACCACTATTGTACTCCAGCCTGGGCGACAGAGTGAGACTGCGTCTCAAAAACAAAAAACAAAACAAAACAAAAACAGTGATGCAGCCACACAGCCTGCTCTTTGTCTCCTCTCCCTCTAGGTTCCATGCTGTGCAGTAGGGATTTTCAAACTTTTGGTCTCTGTGTCCCTATATACTCTTACAAATTACTGAGGACTAAAGAGCTGATGCTATTTACCACATCTGGAGTTAAAAACAAGGAAGTTTTAAAGTATCTATTCATTCATTTTTAAAATTACATTTTAATGTAAATATTAGTTTATTTAAAATAACTATATTTTCTAAATATAAATACTGAACATTCACATTTCTCTGATAGTAAAAATATTTTAAAATAACTATTTAAATTATTTAAAATAACTACATTTTCTAAATATAAATACTAAACATTCACATTTCTGTGATGTTTACTAACCATCAGAGAAATGTGAATTAAAACCATATTGAGATACCATCTTATACCAGTCAGAATGGCTATTATTAAAAACTCAAAAAACAAGAGACGTTGGGGTGGATGCAGAGAAAAAGGAATCCTTATATCCCCATAGTGTGAATGTAACTTAGTACAACCTCTATGGAAAGCAGTACGAAGATTTCTCAAAGAACTGAAAATAGAACTGCCAAAATCTCACTACGGGGCGTCTACCCAAAGGAAAAGAAATGATTGGATAGAAAAGACACTTGTACTTGTGTGTTTATCATAGCATGGTTCATTAGCAAAGTCATGGAATAGACCTGGGTGCCCATCAGCAGGTAATTGGATGAAGAAAAGGTGGCATAAATATGCCATGGAATACTATGTAGCCATAAAAAAGAATGAAATTATTTCCTTTGCAGCACCATTTGTATTTCACATTATCTTATGTGAAATAACTTAAAAAGAGAAAATTAAATACTGCATGTTCTCACTTATAGTGGGAGGTAAGCAGTGGCTACACAGAGGTAAAGGTTAAAATAACAGACACTGGAGACTCAAAGGGGAAAGAGCAGGAGTGGGGTGAGGGTTAAAACTCACCTACTGGGTACATTGTTCACTATCTGAGTGATGGATTCCGTAGAAACTAAAACCTCCTTATGTAATATGTCCATGTAACAAACCTGGGCATGTACCCCTGGAGACATAAGACCAAAACAAGAGAACGAGACCATCCTGGTCAACATGGTGAAACCCCGTCTCTACTAAAAATACAAAAAATTAGCTGGGCATAGTGGTGCGTTCCTGTAATCCCAGCTACTCAGGAGGCTGAGGCAGGAGAACTGCCTGAACCCAGGAGGCGGAGGTTGCAGTGAGCCGAGATCGCGCCATTGCACTCCAGCCTGGGTAACAAGAGCGAAATCCATCTCCAAAAAAAAAGGACCAAAACAATGTTTTTTCTAAAGTGAAATATCTTAATGAGAATGGATACATTGTTTTACCTTTAGTCTCTCCAATGCCTTGCTTAAGAGAAGATGCTATATTCGCTTGTCTGCCTCTGCATTCAATCTGAAGCAATACATTATTTTGGTTGAAAAATATGAAGAAAATCTGGGCTCACCCAGATTTGTAATCACCAAAAAGAAGAGTATTGTAATCGCCTTTTCAGATAATTATGGATATTCTTCTTTGATACACCACCAAAATTTGACAAGCAGTAGTTTCTTAAAGGTTAGTTGCCACGTGGTATCTGAAACCATATAAACATTAATATTCTGTTATGTTAAAATCTAATGCAGGGTTTTGTAGCATTATGCATTAGTCATTTGGAAAATATCGGGTCACTGGGTTATTCAGCTCTTCCGGGTATTGATGTTGCACCATATAGTATCAAAAAATTACATTCATCACTGTCATGACCAGTATTGGGAAGCTGCAGGCTGCTAATAGCAAATACAAGTTTTCCAAAATTCTCTTTCTTAAGAGGTCAGATTTTATCATTGGCCACAAATACTGTGAGTTGTTTTATTTGAAGTGACAGGCTCACTTTATTCATTTCAAGTAAAATTTGCGAGAGATACCCAGATCTGAATAGTCATTGCTGTCTGTCAGTTCTTTCAAGTACAAATGTCATATCCAGGAAGAAAGTGACCATTTCAGCTCCCAGCTCAAATGATGACACAGTTGCATTTCCTGAGAATCTCACTTCCCAAGGCAGCGGCCTTGTTGTATGTGTACTTTCCGTTTGTCACACCAAATATTTTAGAAGATCTGCATTCCAGGGTCAGAATTCTTTAAATTAGTCATTGTTACTGCTTTGTCAAGGACAGTTTTAAGTGAAACTGGCTTTTCCCCCTCCACTAAGAGTGTACAGTAGTGAGCATAGGACTTGGTGCATTGTGGAGCCCCTGGCTTCATGCAGCCTCAGGCACCGGCAGTTTTAGCCACCGTTGCTTTTGCATCATGAGTGAAAATACCTGAAAAACAAGGCAAGTAACACTTGGTATGATTAGGAAAATAGGTTTACCTCCTGGAGCCTCTGAAAGGGTCTTAAGGATCCCAAGGGTCTGCAGATCTTGCTTCGAGAACTCGTAGGATAGTGGTTAAGAGCATGACTCTGCGTCTTGATTACCTGCATTTGAATCCTGTTCCTGCTGCCTATGAGCTGTGAGCCCTTGGGAGGTTTTTGAACCTTTTCATGGCTGTATCCTCTCTGTAAAATGGGTATAATAATAGATAGTAACTACCTCACTGAATGAGCAAATCTGTTCAATAATTAAAACGTAATGAGTATTTTTAAAAGTAAATACTGGTTTGATTTTGTGATTGGCTGGTTGGTGGGCTGGGAAATGCCCAAAGGCCTACTTGCCCTACAGCTGTCTCCTCCGGCAGTCTTCGAGGATGAATGAGATGTCCACCATGGTAATGTTACCTTTGTGGTGGTAAAGTACATGTTAACTGAGTGAAAAAACGAAAACACAAAAAGCCCATATCCTAGAAGGGGTAACATGTTGGTGACCGACTTAACAGGGATTGGTGTATCTGGTTAACCTCCCAACTCCTGCCACCTGAGTCAAGGTGCTGCTGATGGGCTGGAGGCGAGCAGAGTCGGCTGAAGGGAGCAGCGGGGGGTGGGGGGGGGTGGGGGGGTGGCACTGTTGGAAAGCTGGAGGGTAGCGTGAGAGTACAGCGGGGAGGGAGCTCTAGGCTGGGGTGGAGTGGACTGCGGTGACTTTGCTTCTCAGGCTGGGGCTGTTTCTGGTCACTTCTTTATTTTGTGTGAATCGCAAACATAGTTCAGGTATACATAAGGAAGTGCCCCTCCCTATGTGTTCTCCAGCTCTGCGGTACAGTCAGCTCTGGGGCATTATACTAAATCTCATTAGTTCAGACCTGACTAATGTTGAACTCATCACTGTTGAGATGTATAGTGCAGTGTATAGAAAAGAGCAATAGCTCTGGAATTGGACATGTCAGGTCTGGAATCCTGGCTCTATCATAGACTAGCTGTATGGCTTGGAGTAAAAGATTTATCCTTTCTAAGTCTCTGTAAAATGGGCTGCTAATATCTCACAAGGGGATTCTAAACATTGAGAGGGAATGTGATAGACACTCAGTAAATGCCTCTTGCCTTCCCTGTGCCAATTTCATTTATCCTCCACTCCAACCAATTTATAATAATATTCAAACAGTGTCATCATTGCTTTTTTAATTTTATTAAGAAATTGAGTTTCTAAGGAAAAAAGTAAATACAGAAAGAGGAAGAATTATGATGCTACTGCTTCTCCAGAGATTTCAAGTCAAGTCTTTTTCACAAAACGGTTACTCTTCCTCTTCACTGTTTCTGGGGCCTCCTGAGGTGTTCTGATCCACAGCACTACCATTTTGTTACCTGTTCACCGTGTGAGGAATCCAGTTACTGCTCTGTCTTTGCGGCTGAGAGCCTCAGTCCAAACCAGCCACGTTCACGCTGTGTCTGCCGCAAGGGAGGAGACTGAAGACAGATGTATAGGAATGGCTGGGGCATAGGCTGCTCTGTGAGGTCTCTCCCCACAGCCTCTGAATCTGCCCAGACTGATGCTTTCGAAGGGCCTGCATCTCCCTTGCTGTTCTTACAGTCTCCAGTGGTCCTGTGATTTCTTGTTTCTTTTTCTTTCTTTCTTTTTTTTGAGACAGAATCTTGCTCTGTTGCCC